>NC_133976.1:83156030-83822331 GCF_047716275.1 Strix uralensis
CAAAAAACCCAGACCTGCCAACCCACCCCCAGGCCTTGAATTTTTGGTAGATTTTCTAGTAAAGTTCCCTCTACAGTCCTTAGGGGAGTCTTCAAGGGTGAACTGATGAAGACATGCCTCTTGTACCATTTGCATTTGTACATCTTGAGCTCCACTGCAATATCCTCTGTTTGAAATTTGTTCCATTAATGTTCCACTCAGTGGGAGCAGGGACAGCCCCAATTACCCCTACCCTGGAGCAGCTCGCCTCCCCTGTCACGGCAGCTTTTCTTGTTGGTGGAATGCCATGTTACCAACCTGAGCCTGACGTCCTCCCTGCCTCACAGCCCAACGTGTTGCGCCTCTAGTTGCATAGGGGACCAATCCCAATCTCCTTAGTGCATTACTCACCGACTTCAGTGGTCTCAAATGTCAGAGTAAGACCCTGAATAGGGCATGACAATGGCTCTCCCCTATCCGTATCCTCCAAAAAAATTAAAGTCAGCTCTTTGTTGAGGCAAGTTTATAGGGCAGTGTGAGAGGTGGATGTTGCACCATCCTTGAGCAGTCATTACTTTT
The DNA here is from genome assembly GCF_047716275.1 of Strix uralensis. NCBI lineage: Eukaryota > Metazoa > Chordata > Aves > Strigiformes > Strigidae > Strix > Strix uralensis. Next base: position 83,156,589 of record NC_133976.1, read on the forward strand.
CTTACCATCAGGTAGGTAGTAATAATTCATCTCTGGGGGGAGAGCTTTCTTTGTAGTGGCTGTAGAAGATGACTAAAAACCCAATTTGGATGGGTTGTTTAGCTTTTAAATGGCTAAAGATAAGAGAGACAAATCTTGTTAACTTTGACTTGGAAGGTGTCAGACCTTGCCAGTGGTAAGGAGCTACTTCATAAGCACAAGGATGGCAGATTCTGGAGTGGGAGGAGGGGTGAGGGTGGGCTGGGTTGAAGAGGCTTCAACCAGCCAGAAGAGCATTTTCCATATGTCAGACTAGAGGCTGCCAGCTTTTCTCATGCTGAATGATACCCTTCCCCATGATTAGTCCCATTGATTTTATCAGCTCTGCTCACAGAGAGCTAGACCAGACCGTGGTGCTTCAGCCCCAGGAAAGGAGCCACCCACTGCTGAGCTACCGCTGGGACAGACCTGTCTCCTTGCTGCTCTGAGAAGGGAGCAAACCATGACGGGTCTGTAGCTGGCACAGCACACGCTTCCTGCTGCCAGATGCCTTGGGAAAGGAAATGAAGGATCTATCAAGTTCTCCCTTCTTCCCATTTGGGCTAAGGAAAGGGCATAGTCCGCAGAGGCTATTATTCCCCTGTGTGTGAGAAGCAAGGCACAGGACACGTTATGGCCCCTTACTTCTTGCATTGGCATGCTGGCCATGATCTGGCCCAAAGTGAGGTGCTACTCTGCATGAAAAAGGGGCAGAGCCTGGCTCTCAGTGGCCAGAAGGCTTTACATGGCCCAGAGCATGAGGTCAGTACAAGCCCCTTGAAGAAAGGTGTAGCAACAATGCATCCAGTGCATTTACTGGTGAACACAAAAGCCGTTTACAAGAAGGGGGGGAGAAAAAAAAAGAAGAAGGAAAAGGCGTGCGTTTATTCTCAGGGCAGAAAGAGTGTATGTGCCATCGAGCGCCCACTGAAAGGCAAAGAATTGGTTTGTCACAATGCACCATTCGCTGGAGGTTTCAGATCCACTATGATATTATGGCTGACGGCTCAGAGACCTTGCCTTGACTACCAATGTAATTGGCATGGCTGGATGCTTTTGATTGAGTTTTAGCTGCTCCCCGGTAAATCTGCTGAATGATTCTGCAGGACCTGTGGGCGTGCAAAGCCCCCATATTACTCACTGACCTGCCCCTCTGGCTTGCTTGTCATGCAATTTACAATAACTATCACTGTCCTTGTAACTCTAAGGTAAGAAGTGAAAACCCTTTCTTTTTCTCCTAATTGTTCTACTGGTTTTACAGTTACCAAGCTGTAAAGCACCTCATCACTCTTGTTAATTCTTTCTTCCTTTTGAGCTGCCAGTTAGTAATCAATTATTACCCTTGTCATTCATGCTGCAGCACAGCAGCTGGTCACAAGAAGCCTCTGTTTCATTGGGCTGGAGCCAATCAAGTCTCTCCAGCTGTCCCTTGCTGCTCTGAATCATAATGTACAGTACTTGTTGCTTTACAAGTTCCTTTACCAGACTGCTTTTTAAAAAAAATAAAATGAAAAAAAGTTTTTGCTTCCAGTTCTACCCTCATGGCACATCTGGCTGCTGGAGGTTAAAGTAAACTCCCTAATGCTGCATTTTTATGAGGGGTGGGGGGAAATACTACGTTAGCACAACAGATATTTTTGTCATATTCTCCATTTTATGAGATGACTGCGTTGATATAAAGACTGCTGACAGATCAAAGGTTTCACTGGTAAAATGATATGAAAGGCAGAGACATTAACATCCATCAGGGTCCTGTTAGGATTTGCAGAACAGGGGTTCTGGGCCTCCCAAGTGAAACCTAGCAGGAAGGTCTGCGAGCCTGCATAGCAAATGAAAAGAAAACAAGAGAGGGCACACAGAATATTGGAGGAGGTAGTGACCCACAAAATAGTAGCAATTCGAGCTGCAAGGCACCCTGATTGAATTGCAGTGGAGGCAAATGCTCTCAGGCTTGCTGTTCTTGTTATGGAGCGATGCACTGTTCAGCATCATGCTCTGAGCTATCAGCTAGGCTTTCAGATGACTTTAATTCAGAGTGGGAAACAACAGTACCACTAGCTCTCCTGATTGTCTTTGTTCCCAGCTCCCACTGCTTGACTACAGGCTGCTGAGATAAGAAATCTTGCAAAAATACCCAGCCAAGATGCAAAGTATTGGGGGGAAGTGGCTGCCTTTGGGGAATCGATATTATCATCCTGTAACTTACGTTCCTCTCTGTATAGTTTAATCAGAAGGAAGAAACTGATTTCACAACTCTGCCACTGATGTGGGTATTTTCATTGGCTTCAGTGGAGCAAGTCACAGGAATAAAAGTTTGGGAAACATCTTTTCCAGTTACTACTTCTCCTCTCTGATGTGCCCCATGGAACCAATTTCATGGGAGCACTAAGCAACAAATTAAAGCATGGTCTAACCCCCACAGATTACATCCCGTTACAAGAATTTATCCCCCTGGTATTTAGGAACCCAATTAGTGTTAACTATATGATGGCCACCAGTGACATTATCTAAAAGTGTCTAGGTTTTATTGCTGCTGCAGCTCATACCAATAAACGTATCTCTTCCAAACTGAGCACAAAAAAACAGTTTTACAAGAGCACTACACACATCATACAGTGCATGTTTGCCATGGGGTTGACAATAGATTTTCCCAAAAGGGCACAATTATTAGCTGTAGGTGTAGAGAAGTCAAAAGAAATGCCATGTGGCCACCCATATTCCGTGTGACAAGATCTACTGCCTTGGCTCCTCAGCCTGTTTGTGCCAAAGCGCATGGGTGGTGATGGTGCCCCAGCACTCTTCATACTGACATATGAGTCTTGGAAGGGCTAACATCATGGGATACAGTGCTGGATAGATGTATTCCACATCTTAAATAAGTTAGCATAGTTGTCAGGCCAGGTGTAGACCCTCAGGCTCCATAAAGGGTAGCTTTACCTTCCTCTTTAGTTTTAGCAGCTCTGCTCAGAGGACTGAATGTCTTTGATATGGAGGTAGAGTTGGCCAAGGCTGAGCACTGTGGCAGGTAGACTGCTTCGGGTACCCTAACAGCCTTGCAGGCTGGTTTGATTGTCTCCATATGGCCTGGTATAGTGCTGTGTAGACAGCCCTTTTGAAAGGCAGTGCGTTTTGTCATTGTTCACTTTAGGGGTGGAATTAATTTTTGGTAAAGGGCCAGCACCCGGGTGTTCTCTGCTGATGTCTTCCTTCTTTGTGATCAGCCCCCTGCTTGGGCACAGAGGTCTGCTGATGTGTGGCACTGTTTAACAGACTTGCAGCTGTGAAGACTCCTGACTCTCAAGGAAAAGAGAAGCTCAGGAGGAGTGAGCAGTCCCCTCCAAACAGCAAGGGTTTTCAGAGAAAGGGCCATTTCTGAAGTATGAAATGACCTCATGAAGAGGTCCCAAAAGGCCTGGTAGAAAAGAGATTTGCACAGCTGTCACATGGACCCTTTGCAAAGAGCTCAATTCCACCCCAATGAATGGCCTTTTCCATGGGAATATTGGGGACTCTTGTGCCATGAAATCCTGTAGGCACAGAGCTGACACAGATTTGCACTGTCAACTCCAAGGGTTTTCCAAGTTTTCTCTCCTCCCAACATCTTATCTGAGCCTCTCCTAATACAATTAGTGCCCAAAATCTGTGAGGAACAGCATGTGATGAGAAAAGAGGGAGAGCTGTGTGGTTCTGGCTTTTCATATCGTCTTAGAAGAACTGCTGGTTTGACTCCATAACCTCCAGCATTGAGGACATGCCAAGTTTGCACTGGGTATTTGACTGATCTCCCTGCTATCAAAAAAAAAAAAAAAAAATTCTTGTCAAACAGACTAATTATAAAAATATATTTTGGAGTTGTTTAAACTTTGACGAATCAAATGTAAGCACTTTTGGTTTTTATTTCTTTAAATTGCAAAAATAAAACTCATTTTAAAAGGAAAAAAATTAACATTTGTTCCAATACAGAAGGGGTTTGATCTTATTAAAACACTCCTTTTAATTTTGTGTGTGTTTTGGCATGGCAACATAGTCAAAGCTGGCAAGTTCCAATGGAAAGTTTAAATTTTGATGAAATGACACCTTCTGAGATAAAAATATTCTGTTGGAAAATTTTTGCTAGCTCTGCTCAGAAGCTAGGCCTTTGTTTCTGGTTTTTGTACAGAAGTCTTGCAGGTCTGTGGGAAGGCTCTCCGAAGAACTGAGCAAAAATTTTGGTGCCACGGCACTCACCCATACAAAGCATAAGACTTAAGGGATCTAAATAGCGGAGTGGGATCTGCAGAACTCTAGTTAGCCATTTGTACGTGCTGATATATCAGTGGTTTCAGCAGGAGACTGACTGACTGATACAGCATAGTGATTCTGCAGCTACTTTTCCCAGGGCTGAGCTGGCAATTTGCTCTCTAGAACCAGGGACACTGGTGCAGAGATGACACCACTCTGTCTCTTCCCCTTCCTGCACTGGTGGAGCAAGGCTTCTGCTTCCAGGTAGAAGAATTTTGTTTACCCTCTTCCATTTATGGGCAGTAATACCTGGTCACCACGTTCACTGTACTACTTTCCCCACTGGTGTATCTGATGGCTGCACCTGTCCTTCATAATGTCACTATAATCTCTTCTTGTCTCAGACACCCCAAATGAGGTTAAAGCCTCTCAGTTAGATCATAGTACAGATACTGAAATGGCCCACAACAGTTCACTTCCTATCACTCAAGCAATTAAAATCCTGCTGCAGCAGTGAGAAGCTGTAAAGAACCCTCCAGAAGGATGCATAGTAAGTAAGAAGTGTTGCAGGAGCTTGGAATTTGTCTTTAGCTTCAAGATGTGAGGATCTAAAAGAAAATCTCCAAAAGCTGAACTGCTATTGTTGCCACTGAGGTCAGCACCTGAGCAAGCTGAACAGGAGGTGACTCATTGCTGGAATATCCCTTTCAGCTTTCTGTGTATGAGAAAGAAAAAGTATCATCACAGGAGGTCCATCACTTAGCATTGTACTTAACATTCTCTCATTGCTGTGTGCTTGTGCACATACACATTTGTTTAACGGTTACATTAACTAATCAGTCATGGTGAACTTCATCTTCCTACACAGCATAAACTTTCATAGTGAAATGTAAAAAGTATTTTGCAAATATAATAGAATATGGATCTAAATATATCACATGTTCATTTAGAATTATATGAGTGAACATTAACATGTCTACTAGAACAAAAACATTAGATGGTTCTTAGGTTGCAGTGAGGAGGAGAAGAAAACTGTGAGGCACCCTTTACAGATCACCTGCTGCGCAGATCCAGTGGAGAAGTTTATACATTTTCTTTGCCTTCTCTGTCCTGTAAGATGAGCTTCAGATCTGGTTCACTCTGTTATTATTCCAGGGTATGCAGCAGACTAGGACCATTGTATCAGACATTTTGTGCCTCACTGGAATATCTCTATCCCAAGCTACCTGGTGCCAGCAGAGTCACGGCATGTAATGGAAAAACCTCACAGGAGAGAATGAAAGAGAAGTTTATAGGATTTACAGAATAAGTCTTATAGAATTTCATATTTCTCTAGAAATCCAAGTCAAGATATGGCCAAGTGTCTGGGTGAGACTAGACACCTGAGGTATAGCTGCCTAAAGGCAACAGTAGGAATGACAGTTGTCTTGCCTGTCTCTAGGCATCTGCGCTAGCTGTGTAGGCTCCCCTTGGAGTCAATGCAGAGAAACACAGACTCCTAGTTTTAGTGTTCTGATCTCTTTTATATGTCCTTGTTCTGAAAGAAAAAATTATCATCCCCATCATTCAGCTCATCTGAAACTATACATCTCTGGATGTAGTTTGACACTAGGATGAACCTAGCTTTAGTACTGGTAACATCAGGTCACAAACATCACCTCCACAGAACACCCAGATAAGCACTGTGTCCTCTCACCTTGTTGGTCCAAGCACATTGAGAGGTTAATCCTATACCAGTAGAGTTTGTGCCACATCAGGTATTGTGTGTTGTTGCTGTCTAGCTTTGTGCTAGGTCATGTACATGTGATGGATCCAAATCAATACTAAAGGCAAGAAGATTCTTAAAGCGAGGATCACATCAGGAATAGCACTACTAAAACTGATAGATTTTTATTTTTTGAAGTAAGTGCGGTTCTAATGCTACAGTTCATCTTCTGCTCTTCGTGTGACACTTACTTTGCTGGTACCAGGTGCATATCATGGGTATGACTGCCTCAAGAGAGAGAGGTATTTTGTGAGAGACTCCTGAAAACAGATTTCCATACCCAGAGTTTTATTCTGTTTGGTGTGATTCATATAGCAATACCTTCTGCTTTCTTCAACTAATATCCACACTACTTTTTTTTTCTAAATCTCAATTTCCAGTAATTTTGCCCTCCCCTCTCTTCCCCCGGAATTAGAGGTTTGTGGTTAATAGCTTCCTGAATACACAAGCTGCCTCATACGCTTTGCAAATTAAAGAGAACATCCCACTGAAATAAAATTTAAGTCTAATAAAAACACAAAGCAAACTACAGAATAGGGCAGTATCCAGATGTGGGATACTGGACTAAATTCTTGTCTTCATTGGACTTTGTACTGTGGAAATCAGAGTGCTGGTGATCATGGGAAAAGTGCTACTGGCTTTTCTCGTCATAATAAGCTAGTCTTTTCAATATAGTCTGGTCGCTCATTCACTTTATAGCTACAGTTTTCTATTCAGTTTGATCAGCCACTTGGAATTCCCAAGTGTCAGCTGCACAATTTAAAAACTGCTTTCCAAAGGATAATTATGCAGATCTATTTTTAGATTCTTAAGTACCTGCTTTTAGAAGCAGAAGTGTGGATTTAGGCACCCATCTTAAAAATGTAGCCCACAGCACTGCACTACTATCCGACTCCAAACTTGGGCACTGAACTAGAAGTATGACTCTGTGCACTTGTCCTGTGTCAGTGTCTCTCCGTAGCTTGCTTATTGCCAAAGAGACAAGAGCTTACACACCTCCATCAGAAATGCCTCCACAAGAGCTAGTGTGAACTAGTATCAGCCCTCAAAGTGATGGTGGTGTTGTGAGAAATCTAGCCCACTGCCTTGAATTTTCCATCTCGCCTTGGGCTGTAGTCACCTAAGGATTTGTCCGTGTTTACTAGACAAACCCTTGGGAAATTAGGTTAGTACTAATTCGAAGTACTTTGGGTTTACCAGATCCTCCTGCGTTCACTGCAAGCACCAGGCAAACCTACAAGGAACAGAGTGAAGACCATTGTAGGAAACCCATATGTCTGGGATTTGATTAGAGCTTTGGAGCATTTTCTTACTCCTAGAAGAAAACAAGATGCCAATTTCAGAGCATCACTGGCCTCAGTTCATAGATCTTAGTTGTCCTTTAGGATCTTCCCCAGACTGAAGTGACCCATTTTCATTGAGCACTGTCTTCAGCGTGAGTTCTCACTGAGGCTTTCCTCATCTGTAGAAATCTACAGGTCATCCATCTAGGGTCATCTCATATCTTAAAGGTTATCTTTCACAGTTCAGCCTTAGGTCTGCTGGACACAAGTGAATCTCTCTGAAGCTAGCTACACCTTTTCTGTACCTTACTTAATTCACTTGCACATTTTTTCTCCACCTTCATCTGTTCACCTAAGACCGCTGTTCCCAACTCTTGTGATCACTCAGCTCAAAAGCAGAATGGATCCTCCTCCTTCCCCCTTCCTGGCCTTCTATCATCCCGTGGTCCTTTTTGCATACCTTCCTTTGCAAATTCTTTGGAGATTGCATAGTTTGTGTTCACACAAGTGTTCACACATAGTGTTCACATTTTCGAGACTATTATAATACTTCATAGTTCTTCTACGGTGAGCTGTGTTCAATATCCATAACATTCTTTCAAAACTCATGACTTCCATCTTTCCAGAGAGATAAAGCATGTCTTATTGATTTTATATGTGGCATATTTGGTTGGCACTTTGAGCTTTTTAAAGGGAATTTTGCTCCTTAATCTTCTCTCCCTTTGGGGGTATCATTATGCATGTCTCCTGCCATCACGGAAGGCACAACTAATCACTAAAAGGCAAGATAGTGCATGCTTCTTTCAGATGCATTTACTGAGATTTCTAGAGGAAGGCCTTAATGTCACTAGTCCTGGGAGCATCCTTACCTATAGCATTCTCTTTAAAGGCATCCTCATCATTTAACTGGTCTCACTACAGGATCAGTAGTTGCCCAGGCAGTGTTTGGTTCAACAGACGTTTAAAAACAACTAGTACTGCTGCATAAAGAAACAGTCCCACTCCTGCTCTGTGTCTGCTGGTTACTCTTTTTTTGTGGCCTTGACTCTTACTAGGGAGAAAATCTGACTTAAATAAAACCCCTTAAAGGAAAAGAATGTTATTTTTTCAGTTCCCCGGGCCATTTCACCTGGCTGCAGGAGGACCCATACTGGCAGAAGAGGGGAGTGGTGCAGGAGATCAGATCTGTTACTTTCAGTGCTGTCTTATGTCAGCCTGAAGTATTTTTTGAACTGCAATTTAAGGGAAAATATTTATAAAAATACTTCTCATCTCTTTGCTTTCCTGTGCTCCCCTTTCTTTCTAGTTGCTGTATCTAGTGCTTTAGCTTGAAAACTCTCTGGGGCAGGGACCATCTTTTTGTTGAATGACTGTACAGAGATTAGCACAACACTATCATTGTCCTTGGGGCTCCTAGATACTAATGCGACAGCAGTAATCACCGTAATCCAAAGGCTGTGCAGGTCAGTGGGCTGTTGGGTTAAAGCAGATTGACCTCCATGCTGTTTCTAATTCTGTCTCCAGCCGCCTGAGAGAAGTCATGTTGTCTGTTTGTGTCTGTGTTTCGGCTGTAAGCTTGTCGGGGCAGGGACTGGTTCATGCCATGGGTAGTATAAGGGGTTCACAACCTTGCTTTTAAAGTATCTTTAAATTGTTCTGTTCTGGAATCCAACAGTTCAGACATATCAATGAGTGCGCTTGGCCCAGGTGCTGCTTTAAGTGGGACACTTCCTTTGTTTTTCCAGACCATAAGCCTTCTCCAGGTATTTGTATGTGTTGACCACATTGTTCTGGGCTGCAAGATTTGGGGCTGCACAAATTTATCCCGTGAATAAGAGAATTTTATTTCATGTACAATAGTTTCTAGTGCAGATTTGAGGGGTTCCATTTAAGAGTTTTACAGCTGATGAATCATGTAAGAACAAGTGAGATTTTTCTTTCCTTCCAGAATGGAAATCTCTCTTTCTCTCCCCAAACGTGTCTTGATATTTTAGCCTGATAGATCTTATTATTAATAAAGACCCATCGGAGATTTTAATCTAAACCCCAAACATATATACTCATTAGACCTTCATAGCAATGTTCTCTGATAGAACAATTGCTTCTCTTGGAGGACATTTATCTCAGAAAAGCTGTGCAAGTCTTACCCTCCAAACCACAGCTGACACTCAGGTGACAGCTATAATTGGATGATTTTTAGTTTGCTTAATTATTTTGCATTCTGTATTTGTTGGATATCATAACAGTTGAAGATATGGTCAAAACATCAATACAGCTTTCTGCACTGGTGGAAGCCTGGTGGAATTCCCATCACAGTGGCCGGCAGATTTCTGGTTCCCTACTGGAAGAGTTTGCAAATTGCACAAATTCTCACGGTGCCTGGTTGTTTCAAATCCAATGTTACTTTGGTGTGTTTTTCCTATGGCATCCCCTAATTCGGACACTGCAGAAACAGATGTTTCCTTTTATGTTGCTACCGATCACAGGAAAGAAAAAAACAAAACTAATGTGCAAAAAATTTGGCAAGTGACAGCTTGAGTGCAGAATTTTGTAATGCTGAGCCTGTGAGCCTCATATTAAACTAGTTCCAAAACAGGATGTTGCAGTGCATGTCTAATATCCCTTTTCCACCACACCCCAGAACAATTTCTGTTGCTATCTGAGCTATGAATTGCATTAAAAATCAGCAATCATATCTCACAAATGAAGATTGTATCTACTTCAACAAGCAGCAGGCACAGTTTTCATCCATTTTACTATGAGAGATGGACACAAAGGTGTTCCACTTTGAGACTCTGTGCAGCAAGAGCCCCCCCCCCACCAATGCCCTGACAGTTATGTTACTACAGCGACAGAAACAATCATCCTGTTTGTTAGTCATATCCAAAACTAGCAGACTTGCATAGTGGAGTTAGCCTTTCCTAATTGCTGGTCCTATAATCTAAATAGAGCTAGGATAAAAATCAGATCTTAATTTGGTCAGTGATATGGCAATTCATGCCGTCCTTGATTATCAGCGTTTGCTCCCCATGAGTGAATATGCCATCGTTCATTCTGCAACATCCCAGACAGTCTCAATTTCAGGATATAGTTATCAGCAAAGTTTTGAGGGGTTTATTAACATTGTCTCTTGATCTATGGGATGCCACAATTTGTGTAGCTTGGGGAAAAGCACTTAAAAAAACTCCATAGTTTGCACTTTTTCTAACAACAGGCTGCTATTTATTATTGGCAAGAACAGAACACGGGCTTTAGAATTTAAGCAAAAAAGACCTCTGGCAATGAGGAAATGAGCCTAGACATTTTTCATGAATGGGGCAGAGCTGCTTAACTCTGACTGGCTTGTTTTCTTTTCTTCCTATTCACATCACTCAAGTCCCACCTTCCTGCCTTAAAAGGCATCTCGTTCCCTGGCAGCAAGACAAGTATCTGTTTGATGTCAGCACCCTTTTATTTGCTTAAAAGCATCTTTTTTTCAAGCCAGTAAATTGAAAATGACTACCGCGTCGAGAACTAGCCAATTTCCAGCACTCTCTGCAGAACTGGTCTGCTTTCACGTTTGAGAGATATCATTAATTTTCTAATGAATAATGAGATCAGAGAGCTTGCATGCTGTATTATGTGTAGGAAAATGCTTATGTAAATCAGTATGGCTGTGGTAGCTTCCCAGGGGAACTTTAAAGCTTATCATATCATTAAATCTGATAACAATTCATTTTTTTAAAGTAGTGCAAAAAAAAAAAAAAAAAGGTCTATTCACTGCCTATTTGTAAAAATATGTTTATAATATGAAAGAGAAAGGAAGGCTACTAGATCATATATGAGAAAATGCAACCAGAAATTCCTTAGGCTTGCAAGCTGCACCCTGTATTGAGGGAAAAAGCAGCCCGTATATTTACATAGCTGAACCTTGTGAAATACATTGAATGCAGTGAAAACATTGTCATAGTCCAATGTTAGCTTTCGAAGTGGATTTCATTTTTCCAGCCTCCCTGCAGCAGATACCAAAGCTCCTCTAGCACATCACTTCCAATGACCTTAGAGGCACCTTCCTCATAGTCCCCTTCTTCTTCCTTCCCCTGTTAATAATGAGCTCAATGAAATTAAAGGAAAATGTCCACCTTCCTTTTAACTTGCTTGCAGCATCTTAGCAACAGGGGTGCTTCTGATTTGTACCAGGGCTAAAGACATCAGGATACCATTTTTCCAGTGGGACTGAGAGCTGCTCCATGGATTCTAGTCATCACGTTTACCACCCAGAAAAGTTTTAATTAATCGTCCTGTTTCCTTCCTCCTCTGCCTGTGCTGAACGTAAACAACATTTAATTTGCCAGTACTGTTAACTACACAAGTTACAGTATATATTGTGATAGCATCACCAGTTCCTCCACAAAGTCAAAAGCCTCAATGTAATTTTTCTTTTCTTGGGTTGAACTCATACAGAAATATGTCTATTCTCATGCTCAATGCTCAGGTGCCTCAGACAGCCTTGCCAGGGGCTCAGGTAGCCCTGCATCTCTGGGTCTGTGGGGAGAGGTGTCTCATGGGGTGGGAGCCCCATGTGTTACCTAGCAGAGAAAGGTAGTGGTTGGGGTAATTGTGGCTGTCTGCAAATATGCTGCTGAAAAAACCCCTACTCTTTGGAATTTTTAAAGGGCGTGTAGAAGACAGATGTAGGAACTTGGTGCTTAACAGCCCTTTATGCCTTTTAGAGTTGCCTTCGTTATAATTCTTTCTCAGTGTATAGTCATAAACTTCCCCCCCTAAAATAGTGCAGTTGCTGCACCTCCTCCCATCTCCTATTTGTAAGGCCATAGCTGAGCCTTAGGAGATGAGACATGTTCTTACCGCTGTATTGATCCATGACTCATTGAATAATGACTAGTAGTATTTAGTACTTTGTGGCTCTTTCTCCCTTGAATCTCACAGCATTTGGAAATAAAGAGTTGCTACTTCCTAGGAATGCAAAGACAGATTTAGGAGGAGGGAATATCCATTAACTCAAGACATCCTCTTGCTTCACATGGCGGAGGATTGCAGTGACGTCCGCCATCCATCCATCAGAAGCCCCAGGTGAGTACCACTGAGCCTTGGGGGAGCACAGGGTAGGTAGGTCTGTGCTGACAGGAAGACATTCCTCTTTTTATCCTAGGCTGTTCCTGCTTCCATGTTAAATGTTAGCAACATGTTTTTCCACATTTGTCAGAAAGGGGGGAAGAATGCATCTGTTCCTCAGGGATGATGAACTGAAATTGGCCCTGATTCAGGGAAAAAAGGTCTATTCAGCACAGCACTTAAACTGAGACATAAGTGCCAGCCTGAATAGGGACAGAGTTAAGCCTCTGTTTAAATGCTTTCCTGAACAGGGGTCATTAGCACCAGCTCTCTCACTGAACAATGGATTATTACTAATGGAAGCGGCTAGCATTCAGATAGGCATCCAAACTTTTTGGCGCTTTCTTTAACTTAACTATTTTCTGCTGCTACTTGCAGGCCAGTTGGCTGCTGCACATTTACAGATCCGAAGAAGAGAAGGCTCCCAGCAATCTGCCAAGAGAGCCATTCAACTCTGAAGTGCTGATTTGGAGGGCGATGGCATGAGGTGGAGAATCGAAAGCAGTGTGAGGCAGGTGGGGACTCCCTTTGAACTCAAGGAGTAATGAACACCTTTTTCTACTGAAAACTTGCTCAACTGATTATCAAGTAGCAATAGTGAGAAAATTACAAAATGACACACATAAACATATTGGCTGATTTAAAAATAAATCTGATTTTCTCAGTGTCTTATCAGAAAATTAAGCAGGTTTTGTTCTGTGATCAGCATAAGTATTTGAATGTTGCCTGTCAAACTGTGAATAAAATGGATTTATCCATAAAAATACACAGTTTTACGAAACATGGATTCATTCAAAACTCTTTCAAACACTTCCCTTCCCCAGTACAAAAGTTTGCATATATCCATAATGGATATACATGACCATCCACAGACATTTTGGTTAAGTAAACTTCAGATGTGTTTGCTATCTGACCTCTTCTGCTCTCCAGTTTATGAGGTTATGCAGGAGCAGAAGCAAAACGATCAGCAGTGAGAAACCAACTGCACATACAGATTATGTGCGTATTTAGCTTTGCACACAGCAGAGTTATTTCCTATGGAAGTTCTGGCATAGTTCATAAGCCTCCATGTATTGCATACCAGTTTTGTTATTTCTGCTAAATCTAGCTGTCATGGGAGATTGTGGCCTTCAGGAAGGAGATGACAGTAGGGACAGTGCCAGGCAGGATTTTAAAAGCCTCAAGTGGGGCTCAGTGTCCAATACAGAGACTGGTGGGACAAGATAATGTGTCTGGAAATGTGTATAGGTCATTAATTTGGAGCCTTCTCAGTGCCTTTATTCAACATACAAAGTCAAGTTGGATTGGCAAGCCCTGAGCCTCACTACTGAGCTGTGACAAGACCATAAGTGAAGGGTAGTGAAGCAGCATCACTTCTGCCCCTAATACTGCTCCTCTGATCATCTTTTATCTGCACGGGAACAGGACAAATCATGTGCTCTGTCTTGTCTTTTCTTAAAATAGCGTTTTGGAACACATCTCTGGGCAAGATGAAGGGGAAGAAGCTGTTGGCAACATGGAGTTACCAGAAGTGAACAGAGCTCAACCAAACTGTCTACTATTATAAAATGACTAGGTTTGTGGGAGAGAGAAAAGCAGTGTATGTCATCTACCTCCACTTTAGCACGGCTTTTGACACTGTCTCATAGAATATTCTTGTATTCAAGTTAGGATATTATGATCTGGATGGGTAGAAGCTGGTTGGATGATAGAGCCCAAAGGGTAGTGGCTAATGAGTGTTATGTTACCTGGAGGGCAAAACAGACTCTGTAGGTGTCTATAATAGCTCCTGTTTATGATATGGAGGAGGTGGTGGAGTGCTTAAAAGTCTGCAGATGTCATCAAGTTGTGAGCATCAGTAAATAAGCTGTAGGGCAGGGCTGCCATTCAGAGAGACCTAGGCTGGCTGGAGGAATGGGACAACACGACCCTTGCAAAATTCAGCAAGGACAAATGCAAAATTTTTCACCTGGGAAAGAATAGCTCCTGGTAATGGTACTGGCTGGCTGGGAAGCAAGACTGCTGAAAATGACCTGGGTGTCACGGTGGACAGCAAGCTGAACATGAGCCAGCAGCGTGCCCTGGCAAGAAAATACACTGACAGTATCCTGGGAAGTATTAACAGAAGAATAGCCAACATGTTGAGGGAAGTGACTATCTCCCTCTACTCAGCACTTTTTAGACCCAACAAGTGTACAGCATTCAGTACTTGGACCCCCAGTAGAAGTAAGACATTGAAAAAGTGGGGAGAGTTCAGCAGAGGAACACCAAAAGGAGGCTGTGGCATGTGCCCCATGCAGAGGTGCAGAGGGAATGGGGCTTGTTCAGCCTTGAGAAGAGAAGGCTTTGGCCATCAAGAAGTTGGAGCCAGGCTCTTCACACTGGTGTGTATCAGAAGAACAGACAATGAACATAAATTTACAGAAGGGAGGTTCTGACTAGATATAGGGCAAAGCTTTTTCATCACAAGGTCCTTCAAGAGTTGAAACAGGCTGCCCAGAGAAAATTGTACAATTTCCATCTATGTAGGTTTCCAAGACCTGGTCAGCTAAAGCCCTGAACAACAGGGTATGATCTAATGCTCAAAGTAGCTGACCCTTCTTTGGGCAGGAGATTGTACTAGATGACCTTATGAGGTCCCTTCCCAAACTCAGTTTCTGTATGACACTGGACTCAAAATGATTTTCCTTCTCTATTCCTGTTTTCACAGTCCTATATTCCTCTTTCAGACCTCAGAGCAGTCTTTCAATGAGGATGAGTTCAGTAGTCAGAACTGCACATCTGGGCAGAGAGAGGAGGAGAAATATGAGAGAGAGGCAATCACTGCAGAAACATGTTAGCAACCATTTAGGATAACAATCCAGAACTCCCTGAGATGCTCCAAGAAGACAGAGGATCCCCTCAGAGGGGGAGATTTGTACTGATGAGTGCATAAAGCACTTTTGTTCACCTTGAAAGACCAGTGGCTGTAGGACGATGTCTGATGAATTCAGGCTAACCTCCCTTTGTAATGTGGTCTACATTCAGCGAGTGGCAGAGGGAATGGAAAAGGCACTGAGAAAAGAGGTTACGTTTGGGAAATTCCTGTAGTATGGACTTGTCTGAGGGTGTCCGTGTTGTGGAGCTGAAGAACAGAAACACAGGGTGGAGGCCAGTTCATGTGGTCCCTGGAGCTCTTGTCATTAGTGATGGGCAGTTTGGGAGAAGAGCTGAGGTGCTCACACCACTTGGTGTAAAGCCACTCAGCTCCAAGGCTGCTGGTGTGAGTGTGGTGCATTTAACCACATAAAGTAGAGCTCTGCATCACCTGGTGCCGGGGTGGAGATTAGAGTCCCTAGGCATTTCATAGTTATCGATCAAGAGACTGGCTTTCTTGGATGTCCGAGAACACAGACAGCGAAATGGTGAGTATGACAGAACCAAGGAGGAGGAGGTTGTCTGGCTACCTCAGCAGCCACGCAAGGAGGGCTGGCTTGAGGGCAACTGCTCTAACCCACGGGGTGGGAGTTGCATATGTTTTCCTTTTCATTTTCTCCTCTGTGTGTTGCTCCTGCTGCTGCCTTTCCAGGTTCAGCTGTTTGAACACCTCCAGGCTCTTTGGCAGTGACTAGGGAAATATGACTGTAACTCACAGGTAGTATTTTTAATTTCCCAATGTTCTTGACAGGAGTTGTTATGAGTCAGAAAAGTATTTAATTTTTTTGGTGTAGTCACAGATAAAATTTCTGTAAGAACTGTTGGACTCGGCTGCCTTACTGTCACACAAGGTGGCAGAAAGTTTATGCTTATATGACAGAAGAGCAGGAAGAATAGGAGTACTGGCCTGCGAATGAAACACTTCTGAATTACATTCAGATATACGTTCTTTGTGGTACTGCATTTGAATTGAGCACAAGAAATACACAATGCATGAAGAAAATCAGGTTAAACATTTTCTTGATACTTGGATTTTAGTTAGGTATCAATTACTATGGAAAACAATACTCTACTTGGAATTAAGGTCATCTTTCCTTTAGGAGGGGATTTACCTCAGGGTCAGAAAGGTTGCTTGTCAGGATTAGGTTTTATTGATGGATTTGACAAAAATACTCAAAGTAGTGATTGATGTATGTGACCAGTTTGCCTTTACATTGCAAATTTTAAAGTTTTCAAGGGAGGATGGACCTTGAAATAAGAGTTATTCTTATAACAGTGAAAATAGAAAATTGACCTCTACATTGCAAACATCTGCAACGTGGACTTCAAACTCTTTTCTGAACACCCAGATTTCTGAATTTAACATGCCAATTCTAATGTTACCTGAAGGACCTGGTTCTGCTCTTGAGATCATGTTGAGCAGCACCTTGATCTGTAAACAGTCCCACTACAGGAAGAGAAAGGTATTACTCAGTGTGCTGGAAGAATACTGCTAGTGCCAAAGCTTCTGTGTTGATCCATCAGTGCCATAAAATTGCATCCTCTATGGGTTTGCAAGAGTATTGAATTGTGCAATGTGTAAAGCTCGTTTGTGGAATGGTGTGAGTGACCTCGTTTTGATTGCTGAAATCAGTCAATGTTGTAGAATGATGATGGTGTTCCTTCTGACACACTCTTAGTATTGCAAGGAATGTCTACTTCAAAATCACACTGCAAGCCCAAGAAATAGTCCGGAGTTTCACCCAAGCACTTGAATAGCTAAAAATGTTACATCCTTAAAGTTTCACTTACGTGGTGCTATAAAACAGCTGATGTTGATATGAAGGCTAGCTCTAATTGCTGGGAGATGACAAGACAGGACTGACATTTAATTTTGGCATGTATTTTCACATTTAACAAATGACATTCAGCAGACTGCCTGTGAATTGATCAAATGCTGACATCATTCCTTCATAAAGCTGGACAGTCACACCCTCCCTCATGAACAGGAACATAGCTGAGAAATACTGACAAGGACATGCCACAAAAATAACTACCTAATCTCGTGCGGTGCCTCTTTCAAGGCACAGGGAATGTACCTGCTGTGTTGGTATATATTGGCAGAAAATACTCAGAACAAGCCATGTGTTTTGTCTCTAATGAAGTCAGATGTACGCTCTCTTCTCTTTTTTAAAAGTATTTAGAGGTAGTGGATTATTATTTACATATTTGGGGTATGTTTTGCAATTATTTGAAGCCTTTACTCTTTTGTGAGGTGCATTTCTTGCTTTAATGAAGGATGAGTACAAGGAAAGAGTCTGGTGGTCTGCAGAAGTCATCAGGATTCATTCGGTATCTGTGCTGGAGATTCAACTTGTAAAGAAAAGAGGTGACGATGGGTGGAAAACCAGAGACCTGCCCTTGAATGTGAGGGTGGTGAAAGTGCCTGATTTGGGCTGTTTGGCCAGATTTATAGCAAAGATGGGAAACTGCTTCTCCCACATCCAGTGGGAATATTACCACAGCCCAGAGCTGAATCTCTCTCACAGTCTTTGTCGTCCAAGTTGCTCTGCTTCTTCATGTAACTGAATATCTGTTGGGGCAGAAAAGGAGAAAGAAATTTGCTAGCACGTGACATAGGACACTCACCCTATTTCTAAGGTCAGGCTTTCTTGACTCGGATGTATTTTCTTTGGAGACGTTTGGTTTGGATGAGGTGGCTGCTCTTACTGACCAATTCCCAAATACCTCCAGGCAGAAGGGGCCCTCATCAATGGGAAGCTGCAGGAGAGCAGGAGCAGTCAGACTGGACATTAGGAAAAAATTTTTCACAGAAAGAGTGGTCAGAGAGTGGAATAGGCTGCCCAGGGAGGGGGTGGAGTCACCACCCCTGGATGTGTTTAAGGGTCGTTTAGATGAGATGTTGGGGGATCTGGTGTAGGGGAGAACTTTGTAGAGTAGGGCTGACGGTTGGACTCGATGATCCCAAGGGTCTTTTCCAACCTGAATGATTCTGTGATTCTGTGATTCAGTGGCATGAAGGCAGCAGCTTGGGAGCTGGCTGTGCAGGAAGGCTGGAGAGCAGCAGGCTGGAGAAGTGGGAGTGGAGGACCCTGAAAGGGAGCTGGGCCCTCCTGGCAGCTGGCAAGGGACCAGCAGTAGAAGAAGAACACAGGGCCCTGGCCCTCAGGCAAAACATTGGGATGGAAGCATCCCAATAGGACGCCTGGTTTATTGCTCTTGCATGGTCTGCCCACAGGGGCCGGGCTAGGAAGGGTTGTTTTGTTCCTTCTCTGTAACCATTGCAGAACTTGTGCTCAGGGTATTTGCAACATTTTGTTCTGGCTTCTCTAGCAAAGCCACTCTTTGTCGATTCATTAAAAACTCGTGAGTGTTGATGCAAACCCAGTGAGGGCTGCAGCCTATAAAACGCTTCTGGATCTCTTGGTGCTTGCACCCAAATTGCAGATATGTCCCCAAATTAGCACGGGGTGGCAAAGGACTGCTGTGCCACAGCACACATGGCAGCATCTTCTGGTGGCGTTGGTTGCACTAGCAACATTCTGGGTGCACGTGACAGATTGACAGAGGTTGCATGGGCACTGCTTCTGGTTTCTGAGGACCTCTCCCAAACCCTGCTCTCCTCTAATTTCGAGTTCTTATTTCCTTTTTTACTCTTTGCATCAGTAGTCTTCACTTGTTGTATGTTTTCAAGCATTTCTCTGCAACTGAGGGACAGAATACCACTCTTTTTTAATATGAGAGCTGAGATTCACACTGGTTTAAAGCATCTCAGGAGCTCAAGATGAAAATTCATAAACACTGCTGTGAGATTTACAAGCATACGATGGGAAGCAGCAGTATTTTGTGTCCTTATTCTAGATGTAAATCAAGGACCTCTACACATAGGTATTATGTAGTTGCTACCCAGCAGTTATGCCTTTCTCCTCCCGTAGAGATAGATAGAAACTGAAGGTAGCTGACTTTTCATAGGCAGTCAGCACATCCTAATAGGAAGCACCAATTTTTCTTCTACTACAACCTGATTTTTTCCTTCTACTGTAGCCTGTTTCCCCGTATGTTTAGGTATTTATATCTTTAGCTGCAGGTGGTTAAATGATTGTTTAATGTTTTGATCATACAAAGGCCTTAATTAGGCCAAATTCCTGTGTTGCTAGTTACAGCCCAGATTTGTAGCAACTGCCTTTAAGATGTTTCAGCCTGAAAAGCAGTCCCTCTGGAGGCTGCCTAGCCAAGAGTGACAAACTCCTCCTGCCCCGTAATCCTAGGGCTTTATAGTTAAAAGTGTACCGTACCAAAGAGCATGATCATTGTCCATGCTGTCTCGTTCTGGGATTTTCCAGACCCAATGGGCAGGATGTGTGACTGTTGTTTGCTCCTAACGTCACATTTGGAACAACAGTCAAGCAGCTGTCTGGAGCAGAGAGTTAAGAACATGGGGACGGTGGCTGGGAATAAAACTTTGATTTGCCCTGTGTGAGAAACATGGGAAATAGCTCATCCTAGCTCTGTCTGCGCCCACAGCAGCTCCACTGACACAAATAGATGTAGGGTATTGCATTAAAGCATTACATCATTGGGACAAACCCTAATGGGCTTATTTATGGCCAAGGCAAAGCAAGACGGAGCTAGATTCTGATCTCTGCTTACCTGGTGTAAATTGGGAGTAACTGCAGAGATAAACAGACATAACCAAGATTAGAGTCTGGCCTCTTTGTTTGTAGCTGTTTTTGGAAGCAGCTGGCTTTTAGAAATTAAGGATGTCACATAAATCACTGGTAACAAAGTGGTTCTGGACTTCAGCCTCTAGCAGCTTCTGACCATCTATCTCTGTAAAAGTGATGGTTCTCCATGCAGCTGTTTTGTGTCCAGAGGCTTTCAGTCGAATGGAGTGGACAATCCCACATCTCCTACAGCCTCAAGGAAGCAATGATATTTGTGTAGCACAGGAAATCAGGAAGAGACAGCTTGTGAAATGCCACCCGATCAGAGATGGGACTCTAATAATGGAAGTCTGCTGAGCACAAAGCCGTCATATCTCATCTGCTTAGCTCTGGAGGGAGAATGGTGTTGGGCAAAAGGTAGCCCTCATGATAACAAAGTAGATCCTTCAGTGAGATACAGCCTGTTCATGACTACAGGCACAATTCTCTGAATATAGCCCAGGCAGAGTGGAGTAAGTAGATAGGTGTGAGTAAATACATCTCACCCATTCTTAAGCACCTTGAGAGGAGGAATGTGGAGTGATTTGTTGCTCTCTTATATTAAATGTGGCTTTTATTTCAAAAGGCCATGATTTTCTACATACAAAATAACCTGAGGCTGTGTGGATTTTGGATGTGCGCTTCCCAGGATGATGATCATGGGGTTCTATCCTCTGCCTTTTCTGTTCCAGGGTGGGGGGGCAGTGTGTTTGACAAAACAATTTGTTACCTGTCTGGGAAGAGTAGAAGGATATGAGGGTATTTAGGCTGAGGGTACATTGGGTAGAAGGCCATTTTTATGGCTTGATGCTGCTGTTACAGATCAGCTAGTCCAAGGTAAATACAGGCTTCATTTTTTAGTAGTATGTTTGAGGAATAGTTTAACTAATAAGTTTTTTTCTGC
The DNA here is from genome assembly GCF_047716275.1 of Strix uralensis. Classification (NCBI taxonomy): domain Eukaryota; kingdom Metazoa; phylum Chordata; class Aves; order Strigiformes; family Strigidae; genus Strix; species Strix uralensis. Next base: position 83,177,514 of record NC_133976.1, read on the forward strand.
TAGAATTGCTAAAAGATGATGCCTACCTCGGGCCTGATCATTTTCAAATGATACAAATTCCTGTAGCACCACCAGCATCAGCTTACACTGGCTGAAGATCTTGCTCACACCTTCATTGATCTTAATTTGCAGACACTTCCTGGTTGCTGTTTTGTCTCCTTCGCTATTATTTCTTACATGCAAAGTTTGTTCTGTTCTCTGGAGTCTCAGATAGGACTCTCATCAGTGCAAGCAATTTAGTTAATGTGTCTTAATGAATGTTACAATTTCTGGTATCTGTTGTAATGTTTATACTTGAGAAGACCAGGTCTGGTTTATCTAAAGGAAAGCTAGGAGACAACTTGATTATGGTTAGGGGTACCAATGTGGGCAACAAGTCCTGCCAGCCAAAAACCCCACCCCTAAAACATGTTACGAGCAGCTGAGGCGGCAGAATCTCATGAAGAGTATTGTGTATCACTTCAGTAGTTAATGGTGTTCCAGAACGAAAATAGGCAGACAAGTTTTTTGTATGCATTATGCAAAAATCTCCAGGTACAAATTCTTCATTGTTTACTTTGATGCTTCTTCATATATCCTCTGCATCCAGAGATGACTGCTACCTTACTCTATTTTGGAGAGGTATCTTTCACATATATAAAGCATTCATCTGAATGAAAGTTACAGAGATAAATACAATTAGCACTGGCAATGAATGCCTAACAGCATCTTGAGAGGCCATGTGGTGCAGGTGTTAGCATTTACAGAAATAAAAGCTAAAATTCTGAGTATGTGAGGTCATCAGCAGCCTATTTTTGTAGGTTGCAGAAAGGTTCCCTGTTAGTTAGGATGAACTAAAGACAGACTTGGAGAGAAACCTGTTCCACCTTCCTGGTTTGCAAGTACATTTCCCTGCACTTGTCTGTTTTCTTTGGAAGTGTCTCTCTCAAATATTGGGATATTCTGATCTTGCTCTATTCATTAACCAACGAGAACCATGCAGGAGCGGGGGGGTAGCTGCTCTGCCTAAAGCATAGTTGGGGCTTTTTGTCATGAGGGAGTACCTGGCAGGCTTTGCAAAGGACAATAAACGATTCCTTCCTAATGTGAGAGCAGCAGGAGCCAGGCATGCTGGTGGAAGGCAGTGCCGCTGCAACAGAGGGAAGAAGTTGCTGACACCCAAAGAAATGAGAGAGGGTGTGATAGGAAAGAAAAATATTTTGAAAAATTTTGTTTGCAAGTGGGGGCCGAATGGCTGTTAGAAAACCAGGGCATTAAACAATTTTCCTCTTCTCTTAGAAAATCATTTCCAAAGGGTGGAGCTGTAAAATACCTCGGTATTATAGTTAGCATTTCAGTAAAATATTGTTGTAGGACAGAGGTCTCTGCACATGAAATCTCTCTTGACTCCCTATCTCTCATGGAAATTCTGGCACTTCTTCATTAAAGTGATCAAAATTCGGCCTAGAGTAGACGCCAGCTGTAGCTTGAGCTTTTAAATGCTTCCAGTTTCATGTGAGAGAGTTGCAATTTTTCTTAGGGGGGAAGGGGACCATGAAATTTCCTGTGGAGAGCAGGAAGAGTGTGTGAAGGAGCCCTGTGTCTCCCATGCCTAAGGGTCATTCATTATGTGAAGGGTATGATGTCTGTCCGGGAATTGCTCAGGAGCTGGTGTTGCTTTACCCCCTTTCTGTGGGGGTGAGGGACCGGGCACGGTGGGCAGGATGCTCCTACAGTGGAGGGCACACGCAGAAAGCTTCATGTAGGAAGGCATTAAGGAGGTCACCTTCTGGAAAAAGGGGGTCTTGTTTCGGAGCGGGATGTGCGAAGGGCACAACGTGCCTCTCGAAGCAGGCTTCAGCCTCCATCTCTGCACAGGCTGAGCTTTCTGCTTCTGCGGTCTCAGCTTTCCCCCAGCTCTGTGCTCCAAATCCCCGCCTGCACACAGCCTGGTGGGACGGGAAGCTCTGCAGGGCAGGGACTGTGTCTTGTTATGCATCTGGCACTGGGAAAACCTTAGTTTGCTGGGCCTCTGGGCATTATTGTAAGGCGGATAGTAAATAAGAGTATTGACATGATTATTTTTTAAAGCGGCAGCTTGGCAGACTACAGAAGAAATATGTACAGATAAAGCGACCTTGTGATTTTGAAAGCGAGACCCGTTATTTGTTTTGAAACACATTGCCTCAGTGACCCTGCTAGTTCTGCAGACATGTCCTGCCTGGAAATGCCAAAACAGGTTGTACGTTATATTTTTAACCAAGTTAAGGTTTTGTTGAAATAAAGAATATCAATCAAAGGCTGTTAGGCCAGAAGGCCACATTCCTTTGGCTGTTGTTGATTTCACCAGTATCTTTTGTCTGAAAGCCTGTGCTGACAGGGCATCAGAGGAGAACTCCTGGGGTGAGTGGGGATGAGTGAGGGGAGCCACATGTATCCGCATCTCTGTCAAATGTGTGTCATCGGAGGTCAAGTTCTCAAGCTCCAGAGAGGACCCTCCAGCGCCCAGTGATTAGTCAAGGGGAGAGCCAGACACCCTTCACAGCACAGAAACAACATTATATGGAGCGTGACAAGAAGAAGTGGAATATAATACATGGGGGTCTGCAAGGGAGGTGCTGTTCACCGCTCTGGTAAAATGGGAGGGGACGCAACCCTCTCCCTGCCCCAGATCCTCCCCTTCGTCGCAGGAAATGTTCAAAATGAGATTGGTGTGTCAGGACTTCCTGACCATAGTGCTGAGGTCTCTCAAGTGTATGTGCTGGTCTTGGCTAATTGCAGCTTTGTTTTGGGCCAAGGCTGGGTGAATTTCACACTAGGATTCAGGCCCACGTGAAGCTGTACGTCACGTGGTGGTGGTAAAACAGAGCTGGGTGATTTTTCTTTCCTGTTGGTGGCAAACGGGAATTTTGCTGAAAAAATGCCAGTTTTATTGTCTAGAAACTGTTCACAAATTTGAATGGTATTTGCTGAAAAGATGTTTGGAGAAAAAATATATTAAGATACACTGACAAAACCAAAGGAAAAATATATGTCCCTTTTTTTATCTATTAGCATTCAGGATGTGGGAGAGACAAGTTCAAGCCTCTCTTTTTGCTGAGGTGATGTGATCCTAAATCACTTTCCATTGTAATTTCATGTTTGGGGTATTTTGGTTGCTCCTATGGGAGTCATCCTACTCTGTCAGGAGTACTTAAATATTTACCAGGCTGGTGGGCAGGGGTGGGAAGGGGGAGTTGGAGGTGAGAAAAAGTGATCACCAGCCTGTCCCGAGGTCACTCAGCAAAGAGAGGGAGCATCCGAGTTACAGGCTCTCATCTCTTGTACATTTGTTTAGGCAAAGAGGGCTCAGGTCAGCCAAGGGATTGAGAGTAGTTTTCATTCCTCCTCTCCTGGTGAAATCACTGGGGTGGTGAAGGCACTGCCTGGAGATGTGAGTCCCTCAAGGCAAAAAGAGGGGTCTAAACCTCAGGCAAATTGCCTCAGCAGCCCCACCACTTAGTACTGGAAAATGGGGGACAAAACTACTTTCTCTCCCTGGTCAATGTTTCTCACCATTCATTTTATCTATTTTTCTTGGGTTCTTTTAACTGGAAAGTGAGACCTTCCTGTTTCAAGTCTAGAGTGTTTTATACAATGCAAGTTGAAGTGTTTTGTTTCAGAGTGGCAAGAAAGCAACTACCAAATCATTATCTGAAATAAATCAGTCCCGCTCCTTGCCTTGGCTGGGAGGGATGGAAGGAATTTGAAGTCACTATTTGTCAAGAGGTCACCTGGCTTCCTCAGCCTGTAAATACCTCTGGAGGCGCTTCAGATAAAGCTGAGAAGGAAGTGGATGGCTCAGGAGAGGCTTTGCCAGGGAAAAGTGGGATTTCACAGCTCCCTGGGAGGGAAGCAGGTGAGCACAAGATCCCTGTTGCCCTTGGGTCTGTCTCACTACGATGGGCTCCATCCAGGACCCTAGCAACCACTAACCATTCCCAAGGTTTCGTCAAAACTTCGGCATTTCCATAAAAACTTTTGGGTTTGGGGTATTGGCAATTATGATATATTTTTTAAAAGTCCTTAATAATATTACCATTTACACTTTTCATGCTAAAATGTATTATTTTCCTAAAAATAGTATTACCATTTACACTTTTTATTCTAAAACATTAACTGAGGAAGAGAGAATTTTTTGAAGTTGTCCAAGAGTTGAAGAGACATCAGTGCCAAGGCATGAACACAAGTTAGCGTCAACTACATCTTGTTCTGATGTGCTGCACAATGGACTAACCTCAAGGCAACAATTTTGTTTTAACATCTGAGAAGCTCTTTATTTTGTGGATTTTTCTCTCTGCAGTTATCCATGGCTTTTCACATTTCATTGTTATTCATGGGGTTGTGCGGATGAAGCATGTTAGAGCACTTCTATGAAGCACCTTTTTGTGCAAACCACACGGAGTGATTGAGACTAGAGGAATTTCAGAAATATACTGATGTAGACATTCAGAAATATAACACATCTCTGTTGCTGCAAGTAGCAAAAATAAAAGCTTAAGGTTTTTTTTCCTGACGCATGAAAGCTCTTTTGTTCTCACTCAAATTAAAAATAAATAAATAAAAAAAGATCCAGGAATTGACAGCACAGGCTGTGGGCTCAGTTTTGGTTTATGGATAGGGTGCCCCAGTATATCTCCATTGAGTTTTCAGAGGTTTCTGCTGGCTTACACCATAATAAAGACCAGCAAGAGCACCTTGATGATTAACCTATAGCATGTCTCTTTCTTTTCTCTCTGTTGCACTTACTCACTCTTTGGTGCTACCAATGTGCATTTCCTCAGTTTTCATGATTTTGTCTTATTCATGATGCCCTTTTCCCTGACTTTGACAAAACGGTTGCCTCAGTTGTGATTACTTCTCATTTACAAAGCATCACTAGAAGAAGGGGCACAGAGGAAGGAACCCTGCAGTGTCCTCCCTTACTCTGACCCCTGGGAGGAGGCAGCCAGGAGCTGGCCAGATGCTGTTACCAGCTCAGCACTTTGAGAAAGCATCTGAGGCAGAGATGGAGGGAAGCTGGTGATATCCCCCGTCCTCTTCTTGAAGTTTTCCCTGCTATGCCCTTTTTCAGCCCTTGCTGCCCTCTCTTTTCCTTAGATTTTCCATCTCCTCTGTAACACTGGAGAAAGATGAAAATGAAGACCAAGAAGAAGCTGGGGAGCTTTTTGTCTTTTTGCTGCCACCTCTTTGTTTTCTTGGCTGTGCCATCTCCCCCACCCTCACCTCTCCCATCTGGGCTGGCTGGCCACGCTTTGCAGCAGGAGCTGTCCCTTTCCTGGGGTCTGTGGGGTCACTGATGCAGTGCAGCTCCATCTATCACAGTGCCTCGGGGCGCTTGAAAAAAAAAGGAAAAAAGATAAACCATCGCTACGTATAATAAAGGAAAAATTCACCCTGATTTGAGGAGCTGACAAAAGCGTTTATATTTTTCATTACTGAAATGCATCCACACCAACGTGTGATATATTGGTTGAGCCTGTATTGGCAGATTGGTGAAGGTGGGTCCGGCAAGGCTAGAGAGACCCAGCCCGAGGATCAGGCTGGATGGGAAGAGTGCAGATGTGTGGCAGTTATTGCTGCTTAATGATTTAATGGTTGTCTGCATGGTGGTGACTGTGTGCATGCTCTTAGCCTGTGGCAAACGTGAGTTAAACCAGGTTACGTTAAACCTCAGAAGAAAGTGGCAGAAGTTAAGCACTTTTCACCTCATGCTGGCCAGGGAGTAAGAGCATATGCATATACTCAGGTACCTTGGGTCAGCTGGGGTGCTTTAATCTGGTGTTGTTTGAGCCCTCTAGTCCCATCACTGAATTAGGTAAAAAAAACCCAACCTGCAATGAGTGCTGCCAGTTACACTGTGTCTGCCACATCAAGGTTAGCATTTACAAAGCATGCAAGTGACTTATGTGACCAAATTCAATTTACAGTTAGACTTTGTGGCTCCAAACAACCTTAATTATTTTGGGAAATTAGATTTTGGGCCAAGTTTAAAGAAACAAAAATCAGAATTGCTTAGTATGTAAAACAATGGGATACAAGCTCCTGAGTTACTTGGGTAGCTTTGAAAGCATTACTCATTTATTTCCTTCGCTGAAGGAGTTGAAAGAGTGACAAGTCTGTTTTCCAGAGAAAAAGACTTTCAATTGTAGGACACAGCTTAAAGTCCAGGTTATAGAGTAAAATGGGGTAAGACAGAGTTAGCTTTTAAGAGGGCAACTAATGATGCACTTGATTGACTTGGTCTCCAGATCTGCCACCCCTCCTTCATCTAGTGCTTTTAGGAAGTCAAGACTGAACTTGCCTGAGAGGGGGGAGAAACCCTCTGCCAGAGGGTTGAGCCTTGAGCTGGGTCCCCCCTGACCCTCTATCCCCACAGGTACTTTCTGCGCGGGCAGTGCTTCTGCAAGTTTCAAAATCACTCAGCTCCTCCAAGATGGAAACAGCACAGGTAGGGTCTGATAATCAGGAAGATAATCTGGAAGGCTCTTTACAAGCACGGTAATGGAAACAGGTTTCCATGACCTGCTCCTTCTTTATTGCTGCGCCTTCAGCTTGACCCAGCGCGGGGCTTCCGCTGCTTCGTGGCTGGGAACATTGTGCCTGGCCTGGCAGGGGACCCGGGTCTTTCAGGGAGGGGGAAGGTTTTGGCTACTGCTTGTAGTGGCAAATCAGCTGCAGGAGGGGGAGCCAATGTCTTCTCCAGCCTGGCACCTCCACTTTTGTTTTTCTTCCCCAGTCATTTTCATACCCACAGAGGGGGAAACTGAGAAGGAGGAAAAAAAACTGGAGTGGGTTAAGGAACTCGGGTGTGAATGTCACTGCCTGCCAAAGAGCCCAAACACCTCTGTGAGTCTCCCCATGGGGCCAGGTCCCTTGCCTTCAAAGGCCAGAGCTTACATGAGGAGGAAGGCTCCCTTGGGCAACCACAAAATGTGCCAGCTGAAAGTCTTGTGACTACCTATCACACAGGTGCTTGTACTCCAGGCATCATCTTTGCAGGGTGTCAAAATTACAAGAATGTTTCCTCTGAAGCACACAGACATGAGCTGGCTTGCATGGGACATGGTTCAGCAGGAGGCACCTCAAACAGCCTTAACATCGAAACAAGCAACACTCATGCAGAACCACTCTGATTATGCCCTTCACCCGCACACTTCATAACCATCACCCTTTTTACTTCCCACTGTAGTTCATCATGACCGAAACAAAAGGCAAGGGAGATACCGTTAATGAGGTGCAGAGAGATGGACACTATCACGTTTTTCACATATGTAACTAGCGGGTTTAGCAGAGCTCCAAAAGAAAACATTCGGTATTGCATTAGCCAGCTTAAAAAAATGCCTGAACTTACAAAAAAATATGTTATTCCCTGTGAATACTATGGTATGCGCTGCCCCTCCACCCCCCACTAGGAAGGGAGCTGTGACAGGGAGGTACTTCAAGGAGATTGTGGTTTATATTACAGCTGCTAAGATAACCAGGAGCTTTCAAAAAGAATCTCAGCTAGCGCGGCTTGTTTTACAATACCAAACTCCAAGGAGAGGGGGGGGGAAAAAGTAAGTTTGTTTTCCACGCTGCCCCTTTATCTTGATGTCAAATATATCCCCTGGGAAAGGAAAACATTTAACCAGCAGATCCCATGGACACACACACACACCCGCTCACGCGCACACATGCTCCTTTTTCCCCATTAAGCCACGATGGTGGCCGGAGCGTGGCACTGTTCAGTCTACTGCTCCTGCTGGAGAGCTGGGGGTTTGGTGGGCAGGGAAAAGACCAGGAGGAAGATGGTTTGGGTGCGATACTCACAGCCGCAGATGCTGGTGCCAGCCTGTGATGTGGGATAGCGAAACCCATGAGCCGTCCACTGCAGGTGAAACGGTGATTTGATTGTGGTTGAGAGCACCTCCATGAGGGGGAATAGTTGCTGGAGAGGACCATTTAATTACATAGACAAAAGCATAACAAAATCCAGTCATCGTAAAGCTCCCTGGATAGCTCACGTCTGAAATAAGATGCACATTTTTAGCAAGGAGAGGCATGAACTGTTGTCACAGCTTCTCAGGGGAGCGCTGAGGGGGTCTTCATTGCCTCCCCAGATTACTGTAAATGATTTGATCTAACTCAGCCAGAAGCGCTGGCCTTAATACCAACATTATTGCCTGGATTCTGCAGCCTTAGATGATCATAATGAAACCTCCTGGTCTGAAAATCTGTTACACGGCACTGTTATGTGTGAGAAGTCTACAGAGATGCAAGCCCTTCCCTCATTATTCCCCAGCCTGACGGACGAGGATCTGTGTCTCCAGAGCTCTGGATTGCAGCTCTGCTGGTGACCATGGTGTTTAATCGACCAGAGGTGTGGTACAAATGCAAAGGGAATGTCATGCTTTGGGCTAAATTGGTAAGGTATCATCACAAGGTATGAACAAATGCTGCAGCTGCTGGTGTGGGACCCAAATTTGCTTGCTGGCAGATTTGGAAGGACAGAGCTAGTGCGCCTAAAGAATATGGGTATGCTTGGGGAGACACCTTCTCACACAAAAAAAATAAATAAATAAACTGAAAACTCTTTCCTGAGGTAGGATCAGAGAAGTAGCCAAGGCATTTACATAAACACATACTCTTTTTCAGCGCTAGGTAACTAGAAAATGATACCAAAACGAGATACAGATCTCACTGAACATACCTCCTTTGGATGAACAATAACTTCAAGTCTATATCTGGGTTTCACAGAAAGTTATTGTCTTGGTATGAGGTTGAAGCACATTTTCAGCATAAAAATTCTTCAACCGTGGTTTGTTCTACATTGAAGTATGCATCTATAACCAGACTCTGTGGCTTGGGGCCGCCACGGCACACACCACATCTTTACACTGAGCCTCTGCTGCTGTCTTGTTTTCTGAGTAGGGAAGACTGAAAGCAAGAGGCCTGGTTTCTGTCTCACTTGCACATGCTTTACGCCGGTGTTGCTCCACGCGTTTCTATGGAGCTGTGCTGAGTAGCTCTAGTAATAGGAGGAAAATCTTGTCCATAACTTGAGAAATGGAGAGGAGTGTTCTTTTGAGGAGCCTTACAGCTTTCTGGAAAGACAGTCATCATTGCTCAAATTGCAGTTATTTCAGTAGGTAGACCTCTGGCGTCACTGCAGGGAGCTGGAAGCTGTGCCAGTGACCAAGGAGCTGTAAATTTCATCATGGTGTCTTTCAGCACTTGCCTCTGTGTACTCTGCACCCATAATGAAGCTTATGATGTAAGTATTCTGAGATGAGGTCTTCTCTGGGAGACATCCTGGGTTTCAGTTACTTCAGAAGAGCTTTCAGCAGCCAGTGAATGGGTCTGGGAGGCGTGACTGACCACTGTGAGGGACCCACCTGAGGATGTCATGCCCAGCAGCAGGGCTAAAAGTCTTATGGTCATGGTACAAGGCCAGAAAAGACCATCACAATCATCTGTATGGTGCAGGCTTTAGAGCTTTCTTCTGTTCTGCAGAAAGCCCACACACTTCAGACAACTGAAAGCAAAGCTTAAAAAACGTTCTTGTCTTAAATAGTTACAATGTTGGAGTCTATACCAAATGGTGTTTGCCATTGTTAGCCTTGATGTTATGTCTTCTTTGTTAAGCTGTCCTTGTTTCCTGTTCCAGCCATTGGATCTCATTATGGTTATGGTTGCATAAAGAGAAGTTCACCGTCACAAGTCTGTCTCTTGTGTCTCTGTCCTTCTCCCAAGGTCTTTTTCCTCATGTTCATCATCTCTTCTCTTCTATGTACCCCAAACTATTTTCACCAATAATGTAATCAGTAAAAATAAAAAATAAAACATGGAAAATTCTTAATTAAGAAAACAAGTTTCAAAATAAAGTTATGTTATTTCATATCTTTGTTTTTAATGGCACTGTCTCTTGACTATCTCCCTCTCTCCTCAGTTATTCATCCCTTCTTCTCCTAATGTGGAGAGACTCACAACTCATACTACTGCACTTTTTTGTTGCTCTCCCCCCTTGGGCACTCTTGAGATGCAACCAAACCCAAATTAACCCACTAGACTTCTCCCATGCTCAGCATTTTTCTAACTTTTTGAACACTTTCTAGAAATGGGACTGGTACCTCAGAAGATGTAAATCAGCATCAGGTTTTTGCAGCCAAAAAGTTTAAAATTATTGCAAGGTAAATACAATCTCAGTGGCTTTCAGCAGGTTTTCTGTCTAGGCAAGACCATTCAATTTCTAGCAAACTTGAAGGACTTTTGATTTAATTTTTTTTTCACATTTCACTAGACAAACACATGATGGACTAAAATCTAAATATATCTCCCACACCGTCTCATCCACTGATTTTGTAATTTCATCAGACTATTTGCCATCTGAAGTCCATGGTGTCACTATGCACTGTATGTCAGCTGAGGTTTGGTATGCCTATCGCCAGCACCAGATGTTTTATACATGTTCACAAGTGCCAGGAGCTCTCTTTCCTGCCATTTACTAACAGTTTATGCTCACAGGATATTCATTCCTTTACAGAGAACTCCGGCTTATTGTCCGTCTTCTGGAGCTGATGATACATTTTGAAAAGGAGTTCATTGTTGCTCATTTTAACTCAACAATAACTTTCCTTCTCCTTGTCCTCATTTGTTAATAGATTTCATTCCTCCCTAGCAGCTAGTCATCTGTGAATGCCTGAACTAGCTGGATGGCTTTTTTCTATAACTGGTGGTCGTTGGGACTCTTTGACAACGAGCATTAATACAGATTAAGGCAAACTTTGGTATTTTTATTGCTATTATTATTAATAATATTTGTACTGCAACAATGCCAAGGGAGCTCACCAGGGTGAGGATCTACTCTACACAGCTGGTACATACTGTTTCACAGATCTTACAAACTTTAAGAAAAGGTGCACTGAATGCACAAGAGGAATGAGTATTTGAGTGGGAGGTAATGATAGGTCACAAAAATACCAAAGTAGTTTAGTATATTGAGTGTATTTCCATACCTTCTGTATTCCCACCTCCTCTTTGTCAGAATTAATTTGTTGACATATATGTGTCTTTTTTCCCTTTACGTATGTGTGAGACAGAACTGGTATGACACCAGTTGATTCAGAAATACCTTTTTGAAAATAAGTATGATTTCTGGCTGGGGAAACATTTGTTAATTCAAATTATTTTGTCAGTGTGAATCACAGATTTTCATTTCTTAGCACAAACAACTATTTGTCTAGAAGCCTCTAAATTAATTTTGCCATTTATATTCCCAGTTATCTAGCTGCAGTATGGAAGTGATCCCAAATGCTATAGATGACCAGTGGTAGTCACTCCATGAGAATGTGAACATTGACTGTGTGAATGAAGTTGTTCAGGAACAGCGTGTTTGCTGAAAATTGTAGAAATTGGGATTGGTTAAGTAAAACAATGACTTGCTAATTAATGGAGGGACAGTCTTTGTCTTAATGGATACCATTGCTACAATGTCCAGGGAACTGGGTTCAAATTAGCCATCTTTAGGTGATTTACTTCTTCTCTGCTACTGTTTTTCTTCTGTTTTGGAGATCTGTGCACAAGCAATCACAAAGCCCTGTTGGACTCTTCTTGTTCTTTGTTTTGTCTGTTTTGCAGAGGAACTTGCTTGTGTCTCTGTTAGAATGTCTTTTAAGAATCCATAGTACATCAATGTGCCTGTAGTAGCCAAACCCAGAACGTGTCATCTGTGATGTGAGGTGTACTTTGGGAAATATGGGCATTGCCACCGTGAATTCTTTGCATCATGCTGTCCTGCTTGTTTGCAAAGTTCTCCGGTTCATCACCTATCTTGAGCTATTGAGAAGTGTATTCATGCCTTGGACATCCATCTTTGAAATGAGTCAATCATGCTCAGGAGGTCCAGATGCCTCCTTACCCATTTTGTCTTCATTTGCTCTACTACAGCTTCTTACTAAATGTGAGGGAAAGGCAAGTATGATATCCTTTCTCTTCCCTCCCAGATGGGCAGGAAAAGCATCATTGCCCTAATATAAGAAAGGAGCTGACGCAGAAAGGGTACACTATATTTGCTTTCTCTTCTTCTGTTTGTTATAACTTCAAGTTCAAAAATATAATGGCAATTTTTGAGAGGTGATTTTCCATTCCTTTGCATATTTCTGGCAGGAAATAATTACTATGTTCTGATGTGGTTGTAATGATGATCTCTTAGTGAAGATGCATTTACCTTTTCTCTGTGTGGTTTATTGACTGTCTGCTGTTTTTCTCATAACACCAAAAGGGATTAGAAGTCCAGTACAAACTCTAGGCTGTTCATTCAGCTGCAGAAAACTTGTAGCATGTAGAAAGGTCTCAGCACTTCAAAACCTAATCACTTTGGAGAATTACAGCAGCTCAGTGTGCAAAGAAAACACACAGATATTACTCAAGTACATGTGAAAAAGATCTCAGTGGGGATTATCGCATTGTATCTGATCAGATATCTGTCTAGTTTGATATCTTTGAAAGGAGCTGGCAACATACATTATAATGGAAAACATTGCGCCACTGTGCTTGTGAAGGAATTTTCTTCCTTGCCCCAGTTAGTTATTAAATCTTGTGTCCGTTTTTTTATTATCAGATTTTTATTATTTAAAACATCTAATTGTTCATTCACTTCTGCAACTCAGTAAACCATTGTGGAAATCAGTTTTCAGGAAACCTCTTTTTAACACTCCTTAATTCTGACATTACTACCTTAAATTTGGAAAAGGGTTGCTAAGTGAGAACTATATTTAAAATCTATCTGTAACAGGATTTAAACACTTTATCCATGCATTAACATAGTCAGGCAGCTTAAAAATTATATTCTTATGAGTTACTTTGGCAAGATGTCTATCATCTGGAGTCACTGGTCTTGTGGTGATTTATCTACTCTAGCTATTTGTACTGGATTTAAAAGGGAGCGCCTCGTTCTTAAACTAATTGCCAGTCATTTATTCCAGGGGAAATACTTTTATAAGGCTAAAGGCCAACTTTTCAAAGTCATGTAGGCGCCTAAAGATGCAGATAGGCATTAGGAAGGTTTTCTGAAAGCACCAGAGTAGCTGAGGTGTTCTTGAAAAATCCTGTGGGTGTTTGGTTATGCCTTTAGGTGCCCACATACCTTCGACAGTTCGTTCCTAAAATTTTTTCTCTGGTCAAAGGAGAGGTCTCCAGAGCAGCCGTAACTTAGAGGCTGCCTGAGACCAGCATGGGGAGCACAGAAGCTGCCTCCCTTTCCCTTCTTGCGATCCCAGGCTGTGGTTAAACTGAGCTGGGTGGGAAATCTAAGGGAGCCCCAGAAATGTCATTTGTAGTCAGTACAACTTGACTCCTGTCATTTCTCAATGGCTGTTTTAAATGGTGTTCCAGCATGGCTACTCTGCCAGGAGTCACTCTGTGAAGGGCTGTACAGTGTCACATCCCTGGGGTACACACAGCATTGCAGCGAGTACTGTCTGGCAGGCTGGCCCCCGCTCCCCCTGGAGACACCTTTCCTTGAAGAGGTTCCTCATCTGAGCTGTGAGGTTGTCAGTGGGCTGGTTCCCTGCACCCGAGTTTGCAGTGTGAACGGCTGTGCCTACCACCACCGGCGGGATGTGAAACTTGACGTTCCCCATCAAATGCAAGGCCATTGTTTACAGTGAAATCCGAATGCTCAGTGGTGGGAACAATGAGAAAATGTAAATGTTTATACACGACATCCTGCAATCTACAATAGTGATAAGCAAAACAATTGTTACATTTTTTAAGGAAGGCTTAATAAATATTTATTCTTGGTACCAGTGTGCAAATCATTTACATGGCTATGCTGTGATTTCAGCTATGTTTGAGACGTCCCCTTCAGAGCTACTGCTTCCATTCAACATGTGCTTTAGTTTAACAAACCTCAAACCAACAGAAGTAGCTCTTTCCCTAATACTGTTGTAAGGTAATGACTCATTTTCATTTGTGCACTTCAGCATCCTCCAAGAAACATGAATGCCTGGAAATTCTGTGCTCCATGCATACCACATATTATACTCAATAATTATTATCCTCCTACTGCAAAGGAGCTTGGTGGTAAGTCAACAGGATCTTCAGATTGTTTAAACTGTCATAATCGTTAGCAGATACATACTGATTTACAACATGTGAAGGTCTAGCTGATACCTGCAATCACAGGGCTGCTAATGCAGTACAGGTCTTCTAACACAAATCCTTAACTTGTATTTTAATGGTAAAAAAATGTATAAAGTCAGAGGAGAATGAAGAGAAGAAAGAAAGGGACAGTGAATGTAACAGATAGGTATAAAAATAGCTTTCAGATTTTCTGGTGCCACAGAAGTGAAAGGGATCATGTATCTCTACTCCATAGAGATATCAGAGCATAGGAATATTGTAGAAAGAGGACAAGAGCTTAGTGTAATTCTTGGGGTAATCAGGCTGTACGCCTTCCTATCCCTCTACTTTCTTGTCTGTGCACTGGAGAAGACACTGACCTTACTGACACATGTTGAGAGTTCTGGATGAAGAGTGCTAGATCAAAAGAAGGTGCTTTGTAAAAACTTGTGGTTTCTTGGAGACTCATTTCAGGTGTTGGGGCGTTGTGTTCAAAGGCCCTGGTGCTGTGAACCAACTTCATTTTTCTCTGACAAGTCAGGGTTAAGGAACAGGTGAAATTTTGAGGTTTGTAATAGGGCCAGCTTAGATGTACTGGTGATCTCATCTGTCCTCAAACTGTGTGACACTATAATTGGATGATGGTTGATTTTCTTTTACTGTTTTGTTGTCCTGTAAAAGGTGTCTTTGAGCTACTGTGAAATCCTCAGAAAGCGCAGGAAATTGTATGAAGTATTTCAAAGTTTTTCTCAAAGAGGGAAAATTCTCAGGTGGTATACGCTACATGTGTCACTATGGGCCACCTCTCTTGGGAAATCTGAATTTATGGTTGCCGGGACAGGAAGAGCAGTCAAAGTTCTTCTGCTGCAAACAAACCATGTGTTTGGCTGTGTACACAAGTCCATCTGCACACACTTCACATGTTTGTCTTTGGGTTCTTTTGAGGGGAAGGACTATAATTTTTGATGGTCCCTCCTTAACAGGGTTTTCTAGATCCTACTAATGCTCATCTTTGTTTTTAAGCACTTACATATCTGAAAAATTTAGCTTAAACAATCACAGCCAAAAGCTTAGTATCAAGTTCCTTTGCAATACAAAGTTAATGATTGAGTAAAATATATGGTATACACGGAGAACAGAATTTCTACGTGTCAATTATATTCCTGAAAATAAAGTGGGGGAAAGGGCCCAAATCTCTTTGACTTTTATTAGAATTTAAAACCTTTAGTAGGCTAAAGAATTTTGAAAATGGGACTTTGTATTCTAATTCAGCAGCAGTTGGAAATGTGTGTGTCTGTAGGGGATGGTTCCTAGGATGTATTTATTCTCTTGCTTCTGATATTACTCCTTAATCACCCAAAGATGAAACAAAGGTCCATCCTTCCCTAGCTTTGAGCACAACTGTGAAGCTTGCCAAAATCAATAAGCTTTCAGTCTTATTTTTATCAGCCCTAACTTCTGAGACTTTCTTACAGAAGTAATAGCATATAGTTAGGAAAATGAGTATTTGCATGTGATCCATCATTTAATGACTGAGAGTGAATCTGCAGTTCTGGAGGTTTTAATGGAAAGTGGCTGACTTGGTGGCAGGAAGTCTAAGTTCTGACTTGGCAAAGCTTTCTGTATGTGCTTAGTCTTACGGGCACAAGAAATCACATCATCTTTGATTAAATTATTTGTGAATAAAGTTAAGCATCTAACTGTGTTGAATGATACATGAGGCTTGTCCTAAGGAGTGAACAAGGTATATTTCTTCATTGTACTAGCTTACTAGGTTGTAGAAAATTATTTAGGACTTTCTAAAATAATATTAACATTGGTGTACTCTGGGCATATATCACAGCATTCACTCTAACAGGATTATGATGAAGGATGAGTCTTCTTGTGTTCATTTCAGTAAAAGGCTCTTACTATTAGATTGCCTTTTCAGAAGCATGCTACCAAATCCAAGAAATGCATCTTAAATTACTCCTGATCACTTAAATTTGCGATGAAGTGTATAGGCTGAGCACATGCAGAGAACCCACTGCATTATTAACACAAATTGCATATCAGTTCTCACTTGTTCCCTGCCTCCCTGCTCAATAAAACATCATTGCTCTAAAAAAGGATTCTTGTCCTGGTCATGTTCCTCTTTGCTTTCTCTCTTGTTTCTGTGTGGATTCCCTTCTTTTCTTGGATGGACTTTTCTTCCCTTGTTTCCTCATATGTCTTCTTCTGGTCTTCCTTTCCTTCTTCTCCCTCAGTAATTGGGTTCAATGTGTGCGCTGCTGCTTTCCTCACTTTGTCCTTCATCCCATTTCTCATTTCTATGGTTCTCTTGTATTCCTTCCCCTCCCCAACTTTCCCCAGGTTCCTCCAGCTTTTTAGCTCTTTTTTTCTTCCCACCCTCTGTCTCCCTTTAAAAATTTAATTGGCATGCTTTCTTCTAGCTGTCTTAGAAAGCCTTATTTTTTTTTTCCTTCTCTCTTTTCAACTTCTTTCCTGAATTGCAGTCACACCAGTTCTGCTTTCCTGACTGCAGAGTCATAGCAGCTGTGGTGCAGAAAAGCATCTGAAAAGAAAATGCTAATAGGGGTTTTTATAGCGTACAGTAAAAGGCTCTGATTAAAAAAATAATAATGCTACACCTCAAATACTACCTCTAATCCAGACTATTGTTTCTTGAGAGCTTCCTTCTAGAGCATCTAGTAGCAAAGCAGAATCCATAACCTCATGTGCAATCTACCTGCCTGTCATAACCACAGGCAATGCTCGAATAAGTATTTTTCTTCACAGAGAAGCAAAGAACCTAAAGTGTCTGTGCAATGGCATTTATCCTGTGCGTGATAACAAAATCATAAGTAGCATGCAAGGCAGTTTTATAGAGGTCCTGTCGATGAGTTGATTGTACATAGAAACATCTCACCAGATACTTTCAAACTGGTTCTGCGAACATTTCTCCATGAACGTTCATTAAAATCTATACACAAATTTGTTTCAGCCATACTAATATTCCACTTATTTCAGCTCTCTGTGAGCATTCACATAGTTAAGTTTATTTATCACAAACAACTAGGCTATACAGATTTCAACCTTGGATACGTTACTATTTCCACATATGAACATTTACGTTCACAGGGGAAATGTAGTCATCCAGCTGGGGACAAGAAACATATGCCATAGACTCAGCTGACCAGTTACACCAAAGCAACTTATTTCCTCTAGCAAAGAGAGAAATCTGTTTAAAATAATGCAATAGTATGTAAATTATTCAGAAATCTCCTCAGTACTGAATATATTTGTACCGTAGGGAGAATATGAACATTTGCTGGCAGATATTCTGTAGGCAGTAAAATACATTAAAGTAAATGGTTTCTCTTGAATCACTTACGATCGAGCTACTTAAAAAAGATGTTGTTTGCTCCTATGAAAAAGGTTGATAGAACAGAAATGGGAGTATTAGATGGACCTTTTTTCTGTTAATTCTCCTTCTTGAAAGAAGATTTACAGATGATGAAACAAATCTTGTTTTTCTGTTCTTTTTTTCTTAAAATATCAGTCAACTTTTCTGGAAAAAGAAAAAATTTCAGGAAAATTTTATGTATGGGAAAATGTGCCATTTAGAAAATATTTTATGTACAACAAAATATTTCTGATTATCACCTCAAGGCTTAGCCCATAATAATTTCCACTGGTTTGATCCCTGTTAAAGAAAAGGAGTCCTAATGGGGTCTTCTAGGACACAACTAAGTTTTTATCTGCTGCCAGCCCCACCCCACCTTAATTTCTTCCGTGCCCACAGTGATTTTAACCTGTTCTTCTCGCATTCTTGGAGCTCCTTGAGTTGAGGAGGATTTGGTGGGCTGTGACAAATGCAAAACTGAAACCAAGCCATAGAAATAGAGGAGAGCTGGGAGTTAGGAGTCTTGCTTCATGTCCCATCAGTGACTGAAGGGATTTGGGCTGGTGTGATGCGTGGAACGGACCGCATGCAGGAACACCACCTTCCTTTGTGGAGTGCTCTGGGAGGCCGAGGTGGAAAAGGCTCTAATCGAATTCTTGCGGAGTAGTTTTCACTGGCTCAGTGGGAGCTGTTTGCACACAGATGCCATGGAGTAAGTTGCTAGGTGTTTATTAACTCAGCCTGAAAAAGGAGAGGAGGGGGAGAGAAAAACCACTGAAGGGAAAATGGGAGTTAAAAAGACAAAATACCACCCCCTGCTTTTCACCAAAGCTAGGGAACTGGGGCTGAGCAAGGTCCTTATAACCTGTCTGGTAAGTTTTAAAGGATGTTTTCCCTCTCTGTAACTGATTGGTGTGTATGTGTGTTAGGAAACAGCGATTAAAATATTCAGTCAAGGGCTTAACCCTTGATTGTTTCTCTGTTTCGGCCCCCATTAGTGAAAAGCCCCACGACAGGGGCTCAGGGGGCATTGTGGGGCACAGCTGAGTCCCTGTTGGACACCTCTCCCATCCCGAGGTGCAGCCCGGCCGTGTAGCCTTCCTTCTGTGGGATTCAGTGGCATGCAAGGCGAGAGATCATTTGGGATGAATAGAGCCCTTGGCCTGTCGTTTAGGCCATCCTGCCGCTCTCTGTGTTCTTTGTCAGGGCCAAACAAGCTCCATATCATTATGCTGGCATTCGCTTGCCCAGTCTCATTATTAGGTGCATTAGCTGTGGGAACTAAATCCATGACAAAAAAAAAAAAAAAAAAAAAAAGGGGGTGGAATTGGCACACACAAAAAAAGGCTTTCCCAGCTCAGGCTAACAACTTGTGCCTATTAACTAAAAACGATCATTAGAAAATTCCCCCGCAGACTTAAAGCTTAAGCAAAAGCTTGTTTCACGTATGCACTTGCCCTGTTACATGAACACATAACCAGCCTTAAAGAAACACACCCTCCAACGCTTGGACAGGGACTGGGCAAGGGGCTTCCAGGCAGGCATGGCATTGCCTTTAAAAGAAAGCCCTTTTCTCTCTCTTTCTTTCAGCAATAATGCTTAAAAATTACTGTGCCAATCAGAGTTAATAAGTGTATACTCTTATAAGGGGAATGATATTAGAGGATAACCATGTCAGGTTGGGTTGGTCACTGAAACAAGAGAGCAAGTGGTTGCACAGGACTTTATTTTTTTTGTTATAGCAACCTTTTATATGGGTCAAACCACAGAAAAATTCATTGAAGATCAGGTCTTCGTGAACTGCACGAAGATAGTTGTCCCTACACAGCAAACTGCCTTTATGAACATTCATGAAATCTTGCCTGAAATACACCTTTATCACCTTTGCAACAAACCACGAGGCAACAGGTAGGTCCATGGAGGTCTCCAAACTGCTCGGGAGCCCATGTTGAGTCTTCAGAGGGGTGGGAATATACAGACTCAGATGTCCTAGTTCTTATGGCTTTCACTGGTCCTTGTGCATTTGGCAATGGGAGAACTGGGGTCATCTGCTGGTCCCTGGAACATGTTGGTTAGTTTCTCTGGGATTTCTGTGAGCCACACTTCCAGTTGTCCATGGGTCACGGAGTTAACAATTGTTTCCCAGTTTAACACAAAAAGTGTTACTGGGTCAGCATCTCAGTTCTTATTTTTTTCCCCAGAAGACGCTTTCTTTCTTAGTATTTCCTAGCACTAAGGTTTTTTTAGGCCATATGATAGTATTCCTAGGAAATGATGAAATTTCCAGTCCCACGGTCATGTGAAGATGAGCAGGACACATCTCTGGAGAATACACTGCAGGGAACAATACTTTACTGATAGCAAAAACAAATGAGCAAGCTTTTCCCACCCTTAATGTACATACAGTTGTTCTCTTACGGTTACCACGCATCAGAAACAGGTCCCTAAATCCAGTGAATTTAAACCAGTGAAAAAATAAACCTGACTTAGCTATTCTCTGTCCTGAGTCCCCACCATAGGCTGGGGTGATGAAGCAGACAGATACAACAAAGAGCTTAAGGGTGTCAGGGAGCAGCAGAAAAGGACTGTGCCCCATGGAAAGGTGATCTGGGAGCTGAGTAATCACAAGGTGTGCAGGGCGGTGTGTCACCGACCAGGATGCAGTCGGTGCAGTCCTGCAGCACCTGAATGTGAAGAGTCACAGGACCTGAATGCAGGTCAACAGGAGCAGCCAGCAGATCAGTGATGTCCAGACAAGTCTGGAGAAATGAGGCAGGACCCAGGTGTGGACTCAAGGTCCAGATCAGTGAGGGGCATGGCCAGGCACAGACACAGCTGCTATGTAGCTCACACAAGGACCAAGACAGGTCCTGAGCTTAAAGACAGCTCCCAAGGGAAGAGAAGATTCTCCCAGTGAGCTTTCTCCCAGCTCTTTCCCACACAGCTCTTTCCCAGCAGTCAGATCCAAGGTCACACAGCTGCACCACAGCTGAGCTGGCCTTGGGCACAGAGAGCTGAACCCCGGGGTTGTGCACTGGGGGCCTAGCAAGCAGCTGGATGTGTGCAGAGGTAACACTGTTCTACTACTTCCATAAACCTGCACTGGAAATGGTGGGACCTGCTCTTGTTCAGCTTTGCGACAGCTCTAGCAATAGCTGTCCTTGCCCAAAAGGTGTCCTTTCATGCTGAAGCTGTATGATGGAAGCAGCCACCCCTGTAGACGCTCTCGGTTGAGCAAGTCTTTGGCTTCCTGCGCTGGCATCCTTTCCCAGTGCTCTGTTTGCTCACCCAGGCTGTGAAGATCAATTACCTCATAGAGATGCCCCGTCCATATGGCAGCCTAAGGTCATGCTCGTGTGTGGCTGTGCAACCAAATCTGTGGATATCAAAAGCGAACTCTGTGATCTGCTTCCCTTTGGCTTGCCCCTACCCCCTGTGGAGACCGATCATGGCATGCACCTGGAATAGATGCAAATTTAGGCAACGTGCTATTTGACCAACAGTCTTGTATACGTCTCATTCAAACACGTGTCAGCAGTTTTACTCTAATCCCACTTTTCTTCAGTGCTCCTGAATGTTGTCCGTGATGCCAGCGTGTGAGCAAGCACAGTCTTAGCAGAAGGCTTATCTCTTAGCGTTTCTCCCTGAGGGCACATTTCTCCCAGATAAAAGTGTCTTTCGATCTGGCAGGCTGAAATGAAGAACTCTTACGGTGCTCTGACTCCTCACTGAACAGATGGCAGGGGGAGAGCACAACTCGGTGCAGGATCAACACATTAGCAGGCCGGGATATTTAAGCAACTTTTCCACTGCCTCCTTTTGAGCGGTGCTTATGAAATATCAGATCACAAACAATAAATTCTTGTCTCTCCTATTGCAAAGCAGCAGAGTCAAGCTCCCACTCAGACAAATGCTAGACTCTGAGAAAAGTTAATGAGCAAGTTTTTGAGCTTTTTTTTTTTTTTTTTTACACAGTCCCAGTGATCCAACACAAGGCTATTTGGTCAGTTATGGACCACAGTTAGGTTAGCTTTAATAAAATTGTTAAACTGCAATGTCTGGTACTGACAAAACAAGACAGTATCAAAAACTGACTAGAATTCAGAGACCAAGTGACATGGACAGAACCCAAGCGGACCTGCTCGTCTTCCTCCTCCTCACACCAGCAGCTCATGCTTCCTATAAAAAAAAAAATTAAGATTTTGGAAAAAAATAACAAGGACCAGGGTATGTATGCTATAAAGCCTTTCTCGGGTTGCTAAAGCAAGTAACCTGTGGAGATTTAAAAAAGGTAAAAAAGGCTGGTATACTGAACTGAGATAGGACTGTTTTTTCATCCTGAATGTAGCAAGCATCTTTTGGGTCTGCGGTCATTAAGAACTGCAGTGATCTGTTAAAACATGTTGATTTCCGATGTTTACAACTTTCCAAAGCTCTCTTTTTTGAGGAGGCTATTTTCCCATCTCAGTCTGGGAAAAGGTGAATTTTTATAGAAGTTTAGAATCCCAAACATGCAATTTTGTTAGGAGTTTTTGAATAAAGAAACGCTTCTTGCATTAAAAGGAAAGGATGACCTGCTTTTGCTTTGGGAATAATAAAAACTAGGCAAGATTTAAAATTCTTCATAATAAAGACATTCTCAGGTGTATTGTCTTCTTTTTGCTAACCTGCTAACGTCCTGGGTGTGGAGTAATACCACCTCCCACACAGTGAGAGTGTGCAGACAGACCACATCTGTGAGGCTGGATTTTGCTTTCATACCACTGTAATTCTGAAGGCACACTGGCGATCTCATTGGGCAGGGGGAGCAGAATGAACCCGTTGCATTTAAGCTGTGTTACTAGCACAGATGTAATATGCATGTGCCGGTTGCATGTCCAAAATCTTCCTTCAGAACTTGTTTTTGACTGAGTATAAGTTGCTTTTGAAGCATCCAGCCATCTCTCCTTTGGCTGAAAATTTTCACTTCTCAGCACCATTGACTTAGGAAAATGAAAAGTGCTCTTATTTTTGTCAAGTTTCACTAGTCCTAGCATTTCCCAACTAGCAATATGTGAGTTCCTCAGAATTTTACTGCATCATCAAGTTCTTCATATGGTGGTCCAATGTATCAAGTCTAATGAAGTACTAGCCAGAGGCATGAGTATACATAGGTTTACTATAGATGTTATAAAAACCTTTGGGCTTTGGGCTCCTTCCCTCTGAGCACTTGCTCATGTATCAGGCACTCCCACACCATGTGATACCCTTGCTGCCATATCCCTTTTGATGCTGTGTTGGTCCCAGGGAACAAAATGTTTGTGGAGTTTCTAGATCAAGCTGCTTTTACAATTTTATTTTTTTTTTATAAACACATACTAGAAAATTAAATAACTATTTGCTTTTTTCAAAAGGACATACTGTAAAAATACTTTCTTTAGTTACGCCATTTTTCTTCATGTCCCGAGCTCAAAAGAGACCTGTCAGACAGCTATTTCAGATTGAGAAAACTCCTTCCATAATGTGATTCGAAAAGCATGTTATGTCCAGTAAGATTAACTGAGGTAAAAGAAAGAATTTAATTGATGAAGCTTCATTCCTTTAACTTGCAAATGGTGATCATATATTTTTGCTGAATTTCAGCTTCTGTTGGGAAACGCAGGTTCACTGGTGTGTAAAGTGCTTTTCTCCATGGTGTCAATTTTGTCTTAGGTGTGGAATGGAATCCTTGTTTCCTGATTAGCTCCAGAAATTATCTCATTGACTTATTTAAAATTTATTTACATCAGTGTTATGATCCATATACATACCCCAATGATCAGCAAAGACATTGTGCTGCAAATATTGGAACTTTAAGCTGGTTTCCTGGAAAAATGTCATCAGAGCAAATGCTCCCATTCCCTGAGGAATGTAAATTCTGCAGTTAGGTTTCTAGAGCAAATCACAAATGTGCATTCCAGCTGGTTCACGAAACCCTTCTGTAGCATTTGCTTAGAATTTACCCTTCAACAGAATAGATTTTCCATAAAAAGTTCACTGTAGTGATTGCTATGAAGACCAAGCATGAAGGAGATGCAGAATTGAAACTGATGTGCTGGAAACAGTGAATCAGAATTTGCTTTAAAATTGCCATGTTTTTCCTGAAAATACAAAGATCTTTCTCTCAGGTAGCTGTAAATCAGTCTTACTTCATGAATGCCAATTGAGATAGATATCAGTCAATAAGTAACAGCAACAATAATTGCTGTTAAACTAGTGTACCTAATATAAATTCACAGGATTTGCTTTTCTTTTTTCTTTTTCCTTTTTTCTTTTTTTCTTTTCTTCTTTTTTTTTTTTTTTTTTTTTTCATGGTGTGAGCCACTTTATTTTGCCTCCAGTTCAAAACTTGATCTAATTCCAGGAATGTCTAAAAACATTTGCAATATCTTTTCTGCTGGGAAAAAAATCTCTCAACTTACTGTTAGCTCCCTGCTCCAAAAATAAAATGTACAGTACGTAACAAATTTGGTCTGACAGCATTTTCCCAGCTGGAAGGATGGAACTTTTTAATTGGTGTATAAATAAATAGAGGTTTGATCCTGCTCTTAAACATATATTAATAAAAAAAAAAAAAAGGAAGAATTTTGTCCTTGCTGCTAGTGTGCATAGGAACAGCTCTTCCTTTCTAACAAAAACAGCAACAAAAAAGCCCTCTTCATTGAACACAATTTAAAAGTTAGGTCTAAACACACTGAAATAAATGGAAATCCTACTGCTGCTGCTGAGAAAGGCCTGTGAAGTTCATAATTCATAATTTCAAATTGATTTAATGTTTGACACGAGAACCTTAAGTGTTGGTGAATCATCAAATAAGTATCTATTTAGCAAGAAAAAGCTCTTATGGATTTAAATTTATCTTGTGTTTTCAAATTAAAGAAAGCAATAATTTAGGTTGGGAATTCACCTAGAATAATTGTGTGGTATTCACTTTTGCTACCTGAAAATAAATTGGGACAAAATGCAGACACTGATCTGCAAATCCAGAAAATGGAAGAAGAAAGCACACATTGGTCCAAAGCCATAAAATGTGTTTATGTGGTCCTCAAGTCCAGCGCTGGGCACCCTGAGACTCAAATACTCATTATTACTGCACCTTAGCTCTCCAGGTGCATTGCTTGTTTGAAATTCCCTTGGTGCTGAAGTTTTTGTAGCAGGGGGCATGCAGCAAACTCCCACATCCTGAAGTTGTCATCATGCCTCTTCTACTTTGTGGGGTCAGCATTTCACCCCAACTTGTCTCACCTCTGAGTCTAAACCAGAGGGATCCTCAGAAAAGCTGGCACGCAGGAGAAGCCCAATGGACTGATCTTTCTGGGATGTGTCTTCTTTGTTCTTCATAGCCCAATAATTAAATATTCATATCGAGAAAGGAAGAGGTCTGTTTGGGAAAAAGTGAGAGAAATCAAAACCATATCTCCTATCTCGTGGAAAAGGACAGCCTCACCAAAAGTACTCAGTAAACATATTGCTTTCTGGCCCCATCTCTCTGTAGTAGATAGCCAAGTGGCTTTGAAAGGCTCTCCCCGCCAGAACATGAGATAACCTAGTTGTTAGGGAACTCCCTCACTTCTATTTCTTGGGTGCTGGCACACCTTTTATTAAATATTCCAGTTTAAAGCAATACACTGGTCCGGGCATGTAATATTTGTATGGAGCTTAACATGGTCCTGCCATAACACTTCTATCTTCTCCAGTGTGTAAAGTTGGACCAGAAATCTCATGAGAATGAGCTTACTCATGAGATATCTGCTAATTCTGGCTTCCGGTTATGCTGTAAATAGTATGAGAACTGCCTTTCTAGCAGTTTTAGGGAATTTGGCTCCCAGCCATTGCTAGAAAAGCCCAAGCTGTGATCTAAGTGAAAAGCAAGGGGGGGAGAAAACTCTTTCAGAAAGCTCTTTATTAGTGCCAGAAGCATGCTGGAGTAGAATCTTCTGCCCTATATCCTCTACTCAGGTGAATTGACCACTCTTTTCGACTATTGCAGATACACCTTTGTGAGGTTGGGTACCTTGCAGAAGGCACAGTGATCTGTAAGCATGTACTTTGATGACTTGATACAGCTGTTCTGCGGAGTTTTTGAGGAAGAGAAGGCTATGCCAAAAACTGAGTGGCAGGCTCAGAACTCTGGTTACAGCCCTTCCATAGCGGGTCCCCACAAGCCCCTATCCCATTGCTTCTTTCCCTCCCTCCTTCAGAGGTGCGGGGATGGTGCCTTTCTCCCCGCCCTCTGACTCCATGCCCTGCCAGCTACCTGCCCTGCCTCCCAGGTCTCATTTTCATTTGGGTCCGGGAGCCCAAGGCTCTGCCTTTTAGTGAGGACTTTGGGCAGTACTGTAGTACAAACAGTGTCTGAAAAAGAAGCTGGACATTGGCAGACAGGTGGCTTTTTTACTTTCAAGAAAATGCCCCAGTCTCTATCAAATTAATCCCAGTACTTCAGAAAGCAATCCCTGCTTTCAAAACTAAAGGCCAAAGTCATGTGCTCTACAGGCCCAAACTTGAAAACTGGATCCTATCTCATATGTAAATTATTCTTAGCCCTGGTATTAGAAATACTAGTAAGCACATATCTGTAAACACCCTTTAGGTTTAATTACACTTAATATGCTTGTGAGGGTGGGTTGGGTTACCTGATTTACTGACTGGGGAAAGTGTGGTACTAATAGTTTGTAAACCTGAAAAAAATCATGCAGAAATTATTACATGTATCAAAGATGAAACAGATGAACAGTACATTTAATACAGCCTTGTTTGCAGTAGGCAAGCTATTGTGTTTTCATAATGACACTAAGGTCACTTCCAAATACTTTTCAAGTCATCGGAAGTGCGATAGGTGACGTAAACTCACCAGGAAGAGATGGGTCTCTTAAATAAGAAATTAAGTAAACAAATAATAATTATCACAGAAAGCACCTTGCCTAAAGAGTGCCTCACATTCAAAAGATGGAAACATCAGAGTCAAGGCTACAGACTTAAGTCTAATTCTGTTCCCTTCTCACCCCAGCCCTGTTACAATACAGCTTATGACTGTATAACCACACGTTTTCTTTCTGTAAAAAAATTGACATTCAGAACACAAGACAGTTAGATGACTAGTTATTTAATCATCAGTCCTCTAACCCTCTAATTCCTCTGTCTTTAGACGAAGCCTATATTCACTTCCAGAAGAGCCAAAGATAGCAAATATTTGGGTGATGAACTCCAGCAGTGAAGGGAAGAAATTTTGATGTAGGCTTCTTCCCTCAGCTACAGAACAGGGCTTGGACAACTGATGGATGAAATTCAGAGAGCTAGCTATATAAGATGGCCAAGGATGACTGCCAAAGGAGGACAAAAGCAGTGGAAGACCAAAAGTTTAAAGCTGTATAGATCAGCATTTGATCCCAGAACACAGGGTCTTGAAATACATGGTGATCCCTGCAGAGATGGTCCATGGTGGGGATGCTGTCTCAGAAGAACTGAGCTTAGTTTCTGAGGTACAAGGCAAATGCTCTCTGGCTTATCATTTTTCATTTTTTGATGAATGGTGGTAGGACTTCTTGATAGCTTCTAGAGACCCCTCTTACTCTAACAGCATCTCAGAAAAATGCTATGAAAATGAAATTTGAGTCTGAATCCCACATGAGACTGTCCCGTGACTCTCGTGCATGAGAATCTAATGCTGGTTCTACAGCTGTATCTGATTCAGCAATCATTTATTTGTTTCTGGGTTTTGCTCCTGCTGGTTCAGAAATTAATTTGTTGTGCAACGGATCACTTTGATCCCGATTCTAGGATAATACCAAAATCAGCTATCAATTTGTCATTTACTCTTTGTGTGAATGTGAATGTTGTGCCCTCTTCCACCTGATACACTATCCAAAACCCCAGTTCTTTAGTGTGGTTAAGTGTCTAATTGTCAATGATTTCAATGGATTTTAGATGCCTACACACTTTGGGACTGACTCAGTCACCTAAAATTTGAGTGGATGGGACATGGTACCAAAATGATAGCCTGACTGGCCTCAGAGGAGCCTCATGTGACTGGAAGGGTCTGAGCATGTGGCACTTCAGACTGGTTGTATAGGAGTCTTTGTAAGGCAAAGACTTTCAACAGAGTTTATAGAGAGAACCTCTGGAAACCTCTGTACATATGACACACTACCTCCAAATGATTTTCCAGCACCTTGTGTTGAAGAACGTTGTGTCCTGAATTTCTCACTGTATTTACTTTTCGTGTTCTTCATGTTGTAGCAAGTAACATACACACACACACACAAAGTCTTTGCAAACATCTGTGGGAACAAGTATGCAAATAGTAGCCACAAGAAATTCTTCATAAACAGCCTAGAAGTTGAAATGGATTTTCATAAAACCTTTGTTAAACAGTGAAAATGTTAGCAGACACAGAAGTCTCTATAGTCAGCATGTATCTCCAGAAAGGCTGGATACTAAATATTGTATTTGGTCACACGGAGAGTTCCAGTGCCCGTCAGGACATCCTCTACAGCACCAGAGGACCAGAGGCTGTTCCTCCTTCTTCACAAATAGTACTGTTGGTATCAGACAAGAGAAACTGCAGGGAGACTTTTATGAGAAACAAGTGTGGCAGAATCTAGTAATTTGAAGTTATTTGCAATGGTAGCTATCAGACATCAGGCATGTGCAGGAGCTCTTTATGAATTGTCGTTACTGCAGTATCCAAGCATCTCTTAGCTTTTTATGTGATGCTCCTTCCTTAAGCTCCCATTTTACAGGTCCAGCACCTGAACACAGCTGCAACAGTTCATAATGTTAAGGCTATGCAAGTGCATAAAGGGGCAGAGGGACATCTAGTGGGATTTCCACTCTCTCTGCATTTGCAGACCATCAGAAATCTTCCCACAGGGTTCACCTTACCTGTG
The DNA here is from genome assembly GCF_047716275.1 of Strix uralensis. NCBI lineage: Eukaryota > Metazoa > Chordata > Aves > Strigiformes > Strigidae > Strix > Strix uralensis. The sequence continues at coordinate 83,205,927 of NC_133976.1, forward strand.
ACTTACCACATCAGGAAGAGCTCCCTGCAAGCACAAGGTGAAATGCTGAAGTTCCTATGGAGGAGGTTTAAGACAGCATGCTTTTTCTTAATGCTCAGTGGATGTCCAGTAACCTGTTGAGCTGTGCTAACTTCTTCCAGAGATCAGCCTGAAGTGACTTGTCCAATGACATGGTTGAGGTCCGGTAACAGAGCAATGCATCTTCAGATCAGCACCCAGATCCCTGAACCACCTTCACTTCTTGAGGATGGGGGGGCTTGACTGTGATTCAGGCTGTGGATCTTGTGCTTTTGACCTTCTGAAGATTCAGAGCCTGCTGTGAGAAGGGGTAAGAGGAGCTGTGACTAATCTAATTTCTGTAAGAAAGCTCACCTTGACAGACTTTCAGCGGTAGTGAGTTCGAAGGCATTTTGAAGGTTATCTTCATAAAAAAAGGACTGGCAACTTACACTGGAAAAAAAAAAGTGTGATTAGCAACTTATTTCTTGACATGACTGATGGCTGAGTGATTACAATACATTATATTGCCCTTCTCAGGTGGCGTAGAACAGCACAGCAGAACATCCACTGAAGTCAATAGGCTACAATAGTTCATACCTGCCAAGGGTCTGGGACTAAACTACTGTGTCCATGCACCCAGTTTGCCAACATTTCATTCCCTGCAGATGTCCTCAACTTCTTTGTGTCAGAAGAACGTGATTTCTCTGCTGACCCACATATGAAACCTTCTAGTCCCTGACCTTGTCTTTAGGTGAGGCATCATGGAAAATGAATAGGAGTTTTTTAGGGACACAATAACTACACTAGAAGAGAATTCAGCCAGGCTGCAGATACAGTGCAGAATGGCTCTGAAAGCCCAGCACATGTTTACCACCATACAGTGACCGTTATTTCTTTACGCAGCAGTAGTGCCTAGGACCCCAAGGATGGACAAGGTGTGTATTACTGCAGGCTCTGTAAGAAGAAGGTGAGCCTGTATTCTGCCATTTTTACTCATCCTGCACGTTATCAGCAGGGAATTCAATTGACGGAGACTTGACTGTCGCAGTCATTGACTGGGCAATAAAATGACACAAGGATTTCCACTGCCCTTGGCCAGTTCTGAATGAACAGCTCTTCCACAGCGATGAGGGAGTGGAGTTTTCTGGATGCTCCTCACACAGGAACATGGAAGGGGAGTGGAAGGTACTCTGCCCTGATTTTGGCCTGACCCTGCTGCCTCTTCTTTGGTGACTGAAGAATCTGACAGGACACAGGGTAGCCAAATAAGTAAATATTTGCAGGATTAGCTCTTTAATTTACTTTCTTTAGGCATCATAGTCAGAATTTATACTTTTCTACTGAATCAATTTTGATGGTATTTGCACATATGACATTTGGTGTGGTCAGTGATGATGTAGAATCCATCGAGAGAGCAGTGTATTTCAGAAAGTTCAGGTTCCTTATTGAGAGCTCTCCGTATTAAAATTGACCTGCAAAGAAAACTGAGCATCCTTTTCTTTGCACCAGGTTTAATTGAAGAGCTGACCAAAATATGCTAAAATTTAGATGCATTTTCCTTTCAGTCGGATTATCCTTTGAAACTGTGAGCAAACCCTGCCTGACAACACAAAGGAATTTTCCCATGGATCAGCTAAAGCTGACTCACATGAAAGACTTGCCCAAAGTGGTCATGCCCTCTGAGCAAATACCACAGGCATGAGGATCTCTGCTCTTGGCCTAACAGCACTGTTAGGATTCCAGCGACCCAGCCTAGGAAGGCAGATTTTATTGGAGGAAGGGAGGTCGCCTACCTGTGACCCAGCCAATCTGCTCTGCTATTTATCCATGTTGCTAACTTGCAAGGGAGGCGAACATTTTGCGCTGTCACTGCACGTTGCGAGAAATTTCCTGCTCGGCCCCTGAAATACACCAAATAACACTCGCTGTTTGCTTAAGCAGGTAAAACACACAACAGAAGTCACTCCTGTGACTCAAAGGGGAACAAAAATCATCTGATCATTAAAGCTTTCAGCACAGGGTTTTAGTGCTGGAGTGAAAACCTAGCGGAAGCTACGCACCCTTCTAAGATAAATATTTCCTCTGCTGGAATTGCTGAGTATATCACAGATCAACAACCAGGAAGGCTTGCTTACTCATCCCTGCCATGTATTTTTGGAGTGGTTTTCTTTTTTAATGCTACTGAGGAGTGCATTGCCCTGGCTGCCCTGGCTTGTTAAAAAGGCAAGCACATGCTAAGCAAAGTGTTAGAATCATGCACAAAGCAACAATGCAAATAGAGACAGAGTTTTGGACCACTCAAAAAAAAAAAAATTAAAATAAGCTTCTCTTGATCAGAGAGACACATATGGAGTGAAAACTTCTGGCTGCTGATAATTTAAAGCTAAAAGTATTTTGAACTAACGTTTACATTCTCTCTCTGCACTTTTTGTTTACTCTCTGCACTTTTGCTCAGTGAAAATAAAACAGGCAGGACAACGTCACTTGTTGTTTCCAACTTGCTTCTGCTTTGTTTCTAGTGCTGCTGTGAAAGACTCTTGTTTTAAAACTCACAGCATTTCAGGAAGACATTTTGTTCACTGGTTATCTGTCCATCACTTTCTCTGGTTGCTCTTAAGAAATATTTGAGCTTAAGTTATTTGTCGTTTTCCCTTTGTATTTAATTTGGCCCATTTCTGTGCTGGAATTTGGGTTTTCAGTAAGATCACATGCGATATGTGCCAAGATGGAGCCAAAGTCTCTTCCCACATTCCTAAAATGTGTAGCACCGGTGGCAGCAGTCTCAAAATTAAGTGTCAGCTTCATTTAAATAGAAAAAGTCCAGTGGGTTTCACTCTGCTGTATATAAAAGTCAATAGTACACTTCGTGGTAGTCCCTGTGTTATTTGTTTCAAATTATATTCAATTTCATACTGTCTCCACGTTCTCTGTTTCCAATATCCAGCAGATTTTTGAATTGACAAATGTGTGACATTTACAGGAAGCTGTTGTGGAGAAAACCTGAGGTTTTTCTGTATGGGCTGAGCATAGTTGTGGCTTCTGACCCTGGGGAGAGCTGTTTGAGTTAGGGATTATCCTATTAGATGGATGTTTCTAATAAAACTACCAGCAGCCAGAGAGCTTATCTGCATTACCATAGTGCAGTTTCAGAGCTGACATCCCCTGCGACATGAAGAGGGTAAATCCTGAGTGTCATTGCTCAGTTCGAACTTGCTGTGGGCTCAGGTTGTAGCTGAGCTTCCACAGTGACTGCAGCTGACCTGAACCAGGGCTGCTCTGCCCCTCTTCACTCCCCTTTTGTAATCCTTAAAGTAAGCTAGTCCAGCCTGCTAAACCTGCAGCAAACCCCTTCAAAAAAGTAATCAAATAATTTTCTTCCAGTTTAGCAAACTGGAACGGTTCCATGTGGGATGAGCATCAGTGCTGGCGCAAACAAAAGGACAAAAATGTGTAGCTATGGGTAGGAATGAGCTAGGGACTAGAGCAGCTCTTAAATTAGGTTGAGTGGGCTGAATGGAAGCTGTGCCTTTTAAGGGGAGTTGCTCTTCTTCAGGTATGTGCTGCCTCTGCTCCCCTTGCACTGAAAGTAGCTGTCGCGTGGCCACTGCATGAGTCACTTCCAGTAGCTTATCTGACCGAAAACCCATTTGGCAACAGCAGAGAATGCAGTTCCTTCACACCAGGGAACCAAAATGACTTCTTATATGGGGGGTCGATGGCTACATTGAACACGAGTGGGAGGAATGGGAATAGGTGGGCTACGGGGAACGGTCAGCAGCTCAATCTCAGTCTGGCTTGGCTGAAAGAGGAGTCTGTGCACTAAAAGCACAGCTCCCCAAGATCCTGGGGAGGGACTGCTCATCTGTATGGTTCTCTAAGCTGCTGGGATGTGCTAGGACAGTGGAAAGCTAGCCCAGTTGGCTAGTCCAGTTGGTTAGCTTTCTGTTGAGTTAGTCATAGTGGCTCACAGAAGTGAAAGCAGTAAATGCTGGAGCACAAGGCTGGGAGATCATGTCTCTGGGCAATGCAAGGAGAGAAGGAGGAGGAAGACATGACAGCAACTACCCTCCCCTATATAGTGTCTTGAAGTGCTGTAGATCTGATCTTTTAAAAATAAAAATAAATGTTTTAATATGTATTTTTAAATTAAGTGGTTTTAGTTATATAGGAATGCATGAGAAAATGACCATTTCTGTCAGAGGTGCTCTTCTCCATGTACCTTGTTTCAATGTGTGCTGAACGCTGTACTGGCAGAATTGGTGTGGTGACCTGCAGCACAGGGAGGGGAAGGTTGATTGAGCTGGGCAGGGAAACGCTAAGGGTCAAACTGCCTCATGTTGGTTTTGCTAACTGGGAAAACCTTCATGCAACAGCAGACCACAGGGACCATTACTCTGCCTCTAATTACTCACCCATCACAACAATACACCATCATTAATATTGAACGTGACCACTCCCTGCTCACTCACCCTCCTTGCAAGATCCAAATTAGGCATGGATGTCTAGTGCCTTTTCTACCAAAGGAGATGGAGTATGTTATATGCCGACGTCATTGCTGTTGTGCCAAACATCATCCAGGCCTGCCCTAGTCCAGCACAAAGCCTGTCCCTGGAATGCTAACTATCAGGTTTTCTTGGCAAAAGTGAATTGGCAGAGTGAATTTTGTATAAGATCACAGCTTCGTGCCTCATTTCTTTTGGAGTTTTTGCCAGGAGCCCCAGAGCTGGATTTGTTGCATCACTGAAAAACAGTCCAAGCCCTAGAATGTTTTTAAAATCAAAGCCAAAGTTCAAGGCTTTGGTCACCATCAAACCTCACAGGATAGGCAAAATCTGCATAAAGACCACTATAAAATATGCTTCTTTTCAGATCATAAAGATTTATTTATTTTAAGGTCAGGACCCAGTTTCTGGGCTTGTTTTTTTGTTTGGGGTCTTTTTTTGTTTGTTTGTTTGTTTTTTAACATGGAAGCAGAGGATATTGTATTTTGTTCTGCTGACTGGCTTGTGCTTTGCTTTCTGGCACAGACCAACAGGGCGAAGCACTCTGACACTCTTCAGGAAGGGTGACTGGGAAGTGGCACTTGGGAGACCTCACCAAGACCACCACCCTGGTGTGCAGGAAGAAAAGGCTGTTGGTATTGCTACGCTAGAAGAGGTACAGTTATGACCATCAACATCATCCATCAACCAGTGAAGCAAGGGGTATAAGGTGACAGCCTCTTTTGCTAGGCTTCCTGATACCACTGGGAAAACAGAAAAGCTTTCAAATCACCCAAGACCTTTTCTATATCCTAAATTAGACACTGGATAAAAATATTTCCATGTTTTTTTTCTGTGGAAAGCCATATTTCCCCATATGGTGGCAAATCTGTGAGCTTGTGGCTGTGCTTACCCCAGTTATTCTCTAGCCTTTGGCACACTTTTTTTCAACAGTGCTTTCGTTAGTGGAGCTGTGATAAGGGAGACCATGAAACAACCTGCCTTCACTGAAACCAGGTGTGCTCTCCTAGGAAGTGACAGAGAAAGGGGAGCTGGTAGCAAGCATGTTCCAAAAAAGCAGTTTCTTTCTTCCTCTTATCTTTTTTTCTGAAAAGAGCCCAGGCTTCTGTCAGGTGAGTATTTTCTTTCTATGTGCCTGTTTTTTATGGGTCCAGAAGAAACTACTGATGAGATCTGGCCAGATAACAGAAACCACATGGGAGCAGAAGTGGGGCAGAGTTTGGAAAAGAGGAAACTGCTGGAAATACTTATCTCCCCTTCCTTTGGGCTGAAACTGTCATGCTCAACTAGGGCTGTGACAGCTGTCCTTGCTGGAGGAAATATCCTCCTGGAGCCTGAGCGGGGCAAGGGCGGCTCTGGCAGCTCTGGCAGCAGCCCCTGGTGCTCCAAAGGCAGTGAGTGCCCCGCTGCCCCAGCTCCACACCTCCCTGTTGCCTCCTCTTTGTTTTCCCTTTGTTGTGATTTATTGGGTTGGGTTCTGTGGCTGTTTCTTGGCTGAGTGCAGCTAAGGTATGTAAATTGCTTTTTAACAGCTAATATGCACCCACACATACTTAAAAAAAAAAAAGAAAAAAAGGGCAAAACAATATGGTCAGCAGTGAGTTATAGGAGATCAAGAAAGCATAAAGAGGTGAAAGTCAGTGGCTGGCTGGCCAAGTCCTGCATGTGGTTAAGGCTCTATTCAGAATAATCTGAGTGGAGAGCAAGTTTGATAACTTCAAACTAGGATTTTAAAGGATGGGACTGCTTCTGTGGCTGTAATACATACTTTGTGATCAGGACTTCTTCAAATCAAGCATATTCACTTTTTACAGAAATTTCAAAACCAAAATCACAGTGTTTCAATCTCTGACATCTTGCTACTTGTCCTGACTTGGTCAATTTTAAACAAGGAACAATGACCACAGCAGGAGAAATTATTGTAGCTGTCTAGCTTCTCAATTTCTGTTGTCAAAGCACCAGAAAGAATAGTGCAGGTGTTTTTAAGCATTGTCTGCACTTTACTTGTCTCCCCAGTGCTTAATGTGAGGAGACTTACTCTCCAACCTGCATTTGCTCTTGTCTCTTGCTATGCTCAATGTTCCTGGTTTCCAGGATGCTCCTGACCATCCAATCTAGGCACATGTTTGGAGTAAAAATATCGCTTTTTACAATTTGGCTCTGCAGATGAAATTTTCTTCTCCTTTCCCAAGGGGAAATTTTTCATTTCTCTGTGTCACCAAGTGGTCCTCTCTGTCTGAGCTCAGTCTCATTTAAAACAGAATGTTAGAGATAAAAAAAAAACACCAAAAAAACCCCAAACCCCGATGAAAAAACAAAGCCTGGCTACACATGAAGTCACCTGGATGAAAACCTTCAAGTGGCAGCTGCACTTCAGCCGAAACTGCATGGTTGTGTTCCACTGCCTGGCTGCACTACCTGGCGAGCCCTTGCAGAGGGAGCAGCCTGCAATGGTCTGTGGGCACTCGCCTCTACTTCACAGAATCACAGAATCATCTCGGTTGGAAAAGACCTTGAAGATCCTCCAGTCCAACCATTAACCTCACACTGACCGTTCTCAACTCCACCAGATCCCTCAGCGCTGGGTCAACCCGACTCTTCAACCCCTCCAGGGATGGGGACTCCACCTCTGCCCTGGGCAGCCCATTCCAACGCCCAACAACCCCTTCTGGAAAGAAATACTTCCTAAGAGCCAGTCTAAACCTTCCCTGGCACAACTTGAGGCCATTCCCTCTTGTCCTATCGCTTGTTACTTGGTTGAAGAGACTCATCCCCAGCTCTCTGCAACCTCCTTTCAGGTAGTTGTAGAGGGCGATGAGGTGTCTGGTTACGCACAAGGTGGTGGTATCCATCCTCCTTTCATCATCACCGAGACCAAAGACATATTGTTACATATTTTCCAGTATGAACACATGCTAAGCAAAGAATTTTCATACCTCAGGCATGCGTGCCTGAGATCCTCGCACATGGAGCCGACGGTTCCCCTCTGCCACTTCCCATCTGTCAATCCCAGCTCCAACACCTTGCCTGAGCCTGCTGGGGGGTGACCCAGCCACTTGTGGAGTTACAGGCTTCAAACAGCATGGTCTAAAAGCCTTGTTACAGGCAAGGACTTCTGTGAGTGCCTGCTTGCAATAGCTGGGTTTTCCCTTCTTTTTTCTTTACTTCCCACCCTGCAGTCCCCCTTCCCCCATCCCAAATATCCTCTCCAAGACAGCAAACTCAAGGCTTCTGCTTGGGAAACATGGTGTCATTCACGTCTTTGAGGTAACGGTGCAACTCTGGGGGACAGCCCTGCGGTATTTGGATCCAAGGAGATTCTCTGTTTCTGAGCTCTGTGCCCACAACCACTGACGTTTATACAGCAAATACGATCCATATCAGTCTGACACAGTGTGAAATGTTACAGTCCTTGGAGAAAAGAAATGAAAGGGGTCACGGCACGTAGGATCAGGTTTGGAGTTGCAAGAGAGTACATTTATCTCTACCGTGCAACCTGCTGCTTTTGCTTTTATTGCAGGTAGGGGTAGTTGTTGCTATCGCTGTAAAGCTCACGGCTGTTCCTGAGACCTGGGCTGAAGAAAGCCAGCAAAACTGGCCTGTTAGTCTCAGGACTCACTTGGATATTTTCTTTGCTTTTTTTCCTGCACTGCCTTTGGTCCTGATTTCTTTATCCTACTCCTCTGTGCTGCTGAAAACACTCAGCTGTTCTCACTGCAAACCCCACCTTAGCCCCTCTCTCTTCTTCTTCCTTTTTTTAACTTCTCCCCTCTCACTTTTATTTTCTCTTCTGCACTGCTTCTACATCCATCTCTCATCATCTCTCCATCTCCAATAACACCCCTATCAGGGATTATTTTTCTAGTATAAATCTATGAAATGTCAGCTTTAAAAAATTAATTAAAAAAATAAGTGTAGGTTTATAAAAGCCATCAGATATCTTAATGTGTGTCTAGACACTGTGGTGGCATACAAAATGGAGGGAAGAAGGCACTTAAGTTCTGCTAATTCTCCGTGGAAGTTAAACACCCAACCCAATTAATACATTGTATTGTGCATTTTTATTGTGCATTTGTATTTGTACCTGATGTATCTTTGAGCATCTACGTACTTCCGGAAAGCCATGGCTGATGTGGTTAAGTTTATCCTTGTTCTCATAGTTTTGCTTGTGTGCTTTTCCACACCTTGTGGCTCTTGATGAAAGTTCCCCAGGGCTGGGACTGCATCCTTCAGCAAGTTTGTACAGGCCTCGGGGCTTTTTACGGACACTAAGACATTACAAATAAACACAGCTAGCAAGCCCAGTCTTACCATTCAGACTGTCAGCTGTAGAAAGCCACCAATCCCCAGAGGTCTTCTGGTAAAGGGGTGTAAAATAAAAAGCAAACAAATATAAATAATCGTGCTTCTGGCTAAGATGTGTTACCAAAACTTACTGATGACAAACCTCCAAATTTGGTGATTCATCTAAGCACCCAAGAAGCACTTACAAGAAACCACATGATTAATTATGCCAGAGGTCAGGGACAGTTCTATACAGTCTACACACATAATTATATACTTTACAGAAAACAACTTTTGTCCTCTCAAGGTAGAAAATAAATGTTGTACTATTATTGAAAGAAAGGAATGAATTGCTTGGAAGAACAAACTCCTCCTCTTGAGCCCTTTCTCCTAGTCATTTATTCTTTGCACATCACCTAGCACAATGGCTAGACAGGCAACAAAAAACCCCAAACAGCACAGACTGAAATGTGGAAGGCCAGAATTGCCTCCTGCCCATGCTGATTTTAGTGTGGTGGCATGGTGGCATGTGGATGACTTCAACCATGTTATGCACATGAAGGCAAAAGCTGACCCTGGCTTCCTAGTTGAAATTTAATGATACAACCCAGATTACCAGGATGGGAATCCAAGCAGAGAGGCTGACGAGCCTCTGTGGAGTCATAAGTGATGTCCCTGGAAGGGAGGTGAAATGCAGTGACCCCAGCCCTCATGGCGAGGCAGTGCTTCTCCTGTCAGCTGAAACGTGGCTTTGAAAGCGTTAAGATGTTCTCACTTTGGTGGGGAGAAAATCATGTCTAAATTTAAATGCGTTTGATGATACTATAAACCACATAAATCTATAAACTAATTATCACAGGAAACTCCCATTTCAATTATTTCAGCAAAATTTCAGTGCCTGTGTACCTTTGAAGAGCTGGAACAAAGCAAATGGGTTTCGACTTTCACAGTTTACCAAATGTGGCATTGATGGTGAGCTGTATGGTGATGTGAAGGACAGAGCTATATTTGTTTAAGGAACCTTCAGACTGAATTTCCAGCTTTGTGAGTGCTGAGAGAGAGGAAAGGGGGAAGCTCTGAGGAAAACAAATGTTTCCTGAACTTTGAGTTTCTTTGCTTTGATATATTACCAGATTTTTCTGTGATGTGACCAGTCCTCCTTTATAAACTTTGCTTTATCTCAGTGACATTTTGCGTCTAGAAAATGATTAAGCTGTCATATTTGGGGACAGGAAAGAGCAAAGGGCTGAAAGAGTTTGTTCTACCTGTCAAGTTACTCAGTTACAGCTGAGTCCCTTTGCAGACATGCATTTCCACTGGTGTATGCATGCACCATGTGCTGGCCCTTGCCTGCTCCTTACACTATGGGAGCTATAGATGTAAAAATATATATGTATAAATCTATATGTATAAAAAATATAACACCTGATGAGAAGGGCTGTGGGACTCGGCAAAGTTCTCTATTACTTATTAGCCAGGCAGTGGTCTGGCCTGTCTGTCTCTGTCCTTGGCAATAAAACAAAGATGAAAGGTAGCCGCTTATTTGGAGGCAGACTTGAAAGTACAGTAGCTATCTCAGGCCCTCGCCTTATCAAAGGCTGGGACAGCAATAACAGTACTAGATGGAGCAACAAGGACGTAGTAGGCTAGGCTGTCAAACAGTTACACCTTGTGCGCAAACAGCAGTTTCACATCCCCGCGGGCACCGCAACACAGTTGGCAGCTGAAGGTAGGCTGGAGCAGATGGTGCTGAACCGCGCTACCAGCCTCCTTCTCCAGGCCTGGGCACGCGGACAAGGTTGGGCAGGGCATTGCGTCCCCAAGTGGGGGAATCTTTTCAGTAGTTAACTTGCAAGTTCAAGGCTCCTAGGCAGAGCTCAAGCCTCAGGCTACCAGTGGAAACTCAGCTGTCACCAACCTGTCTCTGCCAAACTGTGAAAGTTATTTTGCACAGGCATTCTCGACTGAAAGTCCCACAGATCAGCCTCCACTCAGGCCGAAAACAAACAGCACTGAGGACAGCTTTCATTATAGATGTTAAAACTGTCATCTTGAATGCTGGCAGGAGGGTGGGATGTGGGAACTGTCACACTTGTGTTTTAGGGGCAGTGGATCATCCTTTCAGAGGTGACCATTAGGGTTTCAACCTTCAAGCTTCCTCAAGCACTGTGTTGAAGCCATAAGGAGTCTAGCTGATCCTGGTGGGGAACTCCTGCGCTTAGCATTGACTTGAATCAATAAGTTGACCAAAAAGATGGGGCCTCTCTCAAGAAGAAATAGACTGAGGTACTGAATCAGTCACTGTAGCTTTTGTGGTCCTCAGAAAATATTGGGGTTTTTTTTTCCAGCTGGTTAAATTTGTCCATTCATATCTCTAATGCACTATGGCTAGAGGTACCTGACAAATATTCTTAGACAATACAGCCAGGAAACATGGCAGAAATGGTAGAAAAAAGTGCTCCACACAACACTGTAACACTGGGAGAGTCACCGGAGAATGTCCTGACCAGCAGAGACTGGCTGAGGATCCTGCGCCCATGGGACTGAGACTCAGCAGCTGGAATTTTACAGTAAAGGTCAGAGACAAGCATTAACAGGATATCATCTAGAAAGTGAGTGTGGTGGAAGGCAAACTGAAGACTTTGCTTCAAATGCACCAGGTAACGTGGATCCAAATGTTGCAATGCATGGTGCTACCGTATGGCTCTTTTGGGAGCATAAGGTCATGTTTCCATTCTTGCTCTCTATCATGAAATTACTAAGTGAAAGTCAGAAAGCCAATTTTTTTGGTAGGTAAGTCCACCAAATCTTTGGACTTGGGAGTCCAGTGTGAGCACCGGAGTTTGAACGTTTCTTATTCCCATTCCTCTCCACAGATCATTTTTTTCAGATAGAGAAAGGAAGCTGAAAAGATCTACAGAGAAGCTGTTGGAGACACAAAATAAACAACAGAAGATATTGAACTGACAATAATAGCATAAAAATATGTTTGTCTTGAGTCACAAGGGCTTAATCAGGAGAAGACATAATATCCAATACTTAAATACCAAGTTCTGTGGCTTTTCCACTTTTCCACTGCAGAGTAATGGTGATGTGCTGGGTGAATGTACAAAGATTTGGTAAAAATATCTTGATAAGTTTTAAGGAGCTTTTAATAATTAGTTGAATATAAAATTACTGGTGAATAATTTTCCAAGTCTCGGAGTGATGCTTGAGGTAGCAAAACCTGGGGGTAATAGGTTGCAAAACACCTCTCAGAATGAAATCTCCAAATGGGTTTTCTAAAAGGATGTGTCAGCCTTGCTTAGAAGCCCATCTGTATTACACAGCTGATGCTTCTGGCAGCCTTGAGAGTTACTGGTCCCAGGCTACACAGCATTATGCAAAGTGGTTTCCTTAATTTCAATCCTGATAAGACAATTCTTGGAAGTTGATTAAAAAACAGTGACTATGGTGCTGATTTGTTTCATTTTGCTGCTGCGAAGCAGGGTCCTGAAGACAGCCAAGGTGATGGGAAGAGATGATGGCTAGTGAGAGATCCTTCCTATGTGTTTTCTCATTCCTAAGGGTAGATGAAGACATTTTTTGAAAATTTAAGCTTGGAGCCTTTTTTCCTACTCTTACCTGTCATGTTAGTGGTCAGCATTAATGTTAAAGACCAAGGTTTTAAATCACATTTTTAACCTGAAAATGTCGGGGGTGGCAAGGAAAGAGGAGGAACATGGGAAATAGGTCTGGAAATGACGTCTGAAGTAGCTAAGTCCTGTTTCCTGATGCCATGGCAAACGACATAGTGTAATTCTTTTCATACATTGAACATTTTTTTTTAAATGGGGTAGAAAATTTTCTCCTGCTGCTGCTCTTGAAAGCTCCTCTAAAACTTCCTTCCTCTGATGGTTTGAAACATTCTTCTGATTTCCTGCATACATTTCTCTAAGGGTAGCTTATATGCATTACTCTGTGCAAACATTGTCTTTAGCTTAAATAGCTCTTCTCTTTCCTGTATTTTTTAAAAAGGAAAGTCATATACCTGCTGAGATTTTTTTCCTAGGCTTAAAAAGCTAATTAAGCCACTTTCTGTTGGCTTTTTAGTGTGAGATCACTTGTTCCATTTGTCTTAATTTCCTTTGATAGAGCTAACTCGGTTCCGCTTTTGGAAATTATCACTCTTATATAATGGTTCCAACTTTTAGGACCCACTCTTTTTGATAATTCCTCTTTTTTACCCATCCTTTGCAGCCATTCCATGTACACCTTCATTGAAGTCCTTTTGTGTAGCTTTTCCAGTCTGAGTTCATCAGCATTGGACTTGAGTGACCCGAGCTGCATGCAGCGTGCAGGAGGACCTCTTAAGAGTGCCTGCTATGGAAAATGTTATTACTTATTTGCAACCAGTGACCTACCATTTTAGGATAATAACTCTCTAAAGGCACGGCCACAGACTTTGCACTGAATTATTACATATTGGTATTTGCAACATTTTGGAGCCTAACTGTTCCTGCCAGTTTCGGTGCACTGAGCTTCATCAGGTTTGTTTTTGCTGTGGATAAATCCACTCTCACACCTATCGAGTGCCTCCCATTTGCCATACTGTCTTTTCACTGCCATGTTCAGCCTTATCCAGGCTGCAGACAGCCACAAAGAAAGTATACAGGTTTTAGACCATGTCTAAGAGGTGCCTAATCTCTGCCTCATGTTCTCCCCCTTTCTACAACAACATCTGCTACTTGTTTCGATTTCCTTTCATGCTCTAACTCAGCTCAGCTTGGAGAAAAACTCTCACTTTAATCTCTAAATGTTTTGGACTCCAAGACATAGCTGTCTTTGCTGATTAGTCTATTTTCACAATCCTAGTAATTTACTCTGAATTGATTGTTCATCCAGGGAGGTATGAATTAATTTGAAGATAGCAAATGGAGAAAGGGTAGGAACAATACAAGTTGGCAAGTTGACTTTATATTAGCCTTACCTCCCTATTGCCTGTGGGTAAAATTAATACAGAGATGCTTGACTGCATTTCCCATGAATCAACTGCAAGTGTATCTGTAATTCTGAAAACAGTTTTTCCCCTAGTGAACACCCTCGTGATGAAAACAAATTAAATTAAAATTGTCTCCAAGATTGTCTTTTTCCTGTCTTCAGCAGCAGAAGAACCTAGAGGCCTCTCACCGAAGTGAAGGGAGCTGCTGGTTAAAACTCAGAGTGGAGCCCAGCGACCAGTCCTTCATGGTGATTTAGACGGATAATTAGTCAGGTAACAATTCCACTGTTGAAAGGTCTGTGAGGCTGGGATCAAACCAACTCAGCACTGCAGGCAACTGTCATGAGATAAAAAGATAAGATGAATGAGTTTGTGTTTGTACAGCACTTGGAATGCACAGAGCCCACTATAGATGTAAAATATTATTACTAAATGCACTAGCGCTCTGTCATGAGGAGATTTCCTGCAAAAGCAACTGAATGGACAAACTCCAGAGACCCGGATGGGTCATGAAAATAAATCATGTCAGCAAAGCAGTACCCTTTCCTGGGCTGTGCCCTACTCTGCTGTAACAATGCCCCCTGGGCAAGGTTTATACCTGCATTCAGTGGCCATAGCAACACCAACGAGGACAAATACAAGAGCTCGTTTGTGCCAGGTAGGTGAAGCTGGGAGAGGCAGATCTCTAGGTTTCCATCAGATCAAGGAACTGCTGATACTGGGTTTTGATCTTCCAGAGGCTTCGGCTTGCAGTCTGCCCAGGGAAGAGGACGCTGTGCAACCAGTGATGCTAGACCCACTGGGACTCTTGATCTTCAACTACACGGCAGCGGGGGATACGTCTGTCCAACAAAACATTAAAGAGTCCCTTGGCAGATAACGTCTTACACGGCGCCCTCCTCAGACAGCTGCTTTGGTCCAGCCGGCAGCGTGGGGTGGGTGCTGGAGCCGATCCATGGCCCCAGCGAGCCAACCTGCTCAGCGGCTGGATGCCGTCAGAGCCCATCCACGGGCAGCTACCACGCTCGCAGCCTGGTACGCCAAGCGCTTTGCTGGCTGAGTCGCTCTATGTATAAACTTTCCCATGATCATCTGGGCAGCTTTTCTCATCGCCTCAAGCACAAAGCTTGTAAATGGGAACAGTGCCACTAAGACAAATTTCTGTGGGCAGAAAGCAACAGATACGCTCAAGTGACTTATTCACATGTACCACTGCGATTGTCTGTTCTGACAGAGTCATTACAGAATCTCTCCCAGAACGCAGTCAGTTTAGCTGATGTTTCAGATGTGTACCAGCAAAAGCAAAAGGATTACTTGTGGATGATGTGGGGATCAATCACACATCCAAGGCACAATTCAGGATTTAGCCTTGCTAAGGTTATTCTTGTACATTGTGCTTTTATCACTCACTTTCTTTCCTACCATGATTTTGTGCCATGGGAAGTTCTCACTGGAAGATTTGACATCCCATGCTTCTTTTCCCAGATGCAGAGAGAAAAAGAAAGGCTGTCTGGCAGCTACTGTAAAGTCACCGGTGTGGATTTTTAATACCAGGCAGGCTCCTTTGTAACCCTTTGGTATACCATATTGCTGCAGTGCTGCAAAGAGCCCTGCTGCAAATGAGTACCAGGCTAATTGAGAACACAGGCCTAAAAATAGAGGTGTCTGGGAAGTGACGATTTTTCCACAGAAACATCAGGTTTTCATAAAAAAAACCTGAAAACACGGAAGTTTTATGTATAATGCAGAAAGGTTTTAGGTTACTGAGCTTAGGTTTTATGTTCTTCTTTCTGACCAACATGGAAGATTTTTGTTGAAAACTATTTTTAACAAAAAAATATTGGTTTCCCAAGGAAAACCACATCTACTGACAAAATAATTTAAAAAAATCATTAAAATGTTAAGTTCAACTTATACTTTTTTCCTGCTTATCTGCTTTCTGCCTTCTTTCATTTTTCTATTTTCTGTCATCTTCTCATGTGTAGCCTACTTGCTGGTTCTTACGTGGTAACAAGTCCTACTAGGGGAAACCAGCACTCCTATCTTCCTTCTTAAATCAGGTCTTCCCTCACTGCTTTTTCTCTTTGTTCATATTTGTTGCTGCTCTTTTTCTTTTTATTTCTGTTTTTGAAAAATTATCTTTTCCTATCCCCTTTTCCCCTCCCCTTTTTGTCTAGCACTTAGATGTCTCTAATAATCTTTGTACCTTCCTGGTTCCACCTTTTATTCTTTCTGGCACCTTTAATACCTGTGCTTTCATTTCCTTGTCTTCTCCCTAGATATTAGTGTCTGTTGGCAATCTTTCCCATCTGTGTCTCTAAATAGCACGTATGCCATAGGGCTTTAAAAGGGATAAGCAATTTTTAATCACAATACTACAAGAGCTCAAAAAGTAAATAATATTATATCCACTTTACATGTGGAAAAAATACAGGCAGAAGTATTGACTAGTTTGACCAAATCCACAAAGCAACTCATCATTAGATCTGATGTCTCCTTCAGCCCATCCCGTGGTCAGTCTATTAGACTCTTTTGTTCCTTCTACTGCTGCGATACTCTATTTTAAACCTTTCTGGAAGCATTTTGACACTGGACTTCTGCAGGCTTCAACCCTACTTTACTCTTCATCTCCCATCACTTGGAACTTGCCTGAGAAACTCTTTGTCATGTCTAGATCACCAGGCAGCAACAGAATTGACTTGCCTGAGGACTGCTGGATAAGAAAGCACAGCCTTCAGCATCTGAGGTCGCTATTTGTGGCCATACAATGAGAAATACAGGAAAAATAGTTGTGAAGACCCAGGAATCTTCTTTCCATCATCTCTCTTTGGAGACATGGAAGGATACAGGTTTGAGCATATGGGGCAGAGGCATATGAATAGAGTCTGAGGAGCTGAAGCCAAACCATCATACTTGCAGAAAACTTCATACATGGCAGGATAAGCTGGGCTGCTGGGAGAATAAACAGCCTGCCCCTAAGAGGAGAAACAAGAATGGGTTCACAGAGACACAGCATTTACATTTGGGTTGCTTAGGCTGAGTTTCAGATTCACTAACCTGGGTATTTTTCATGTGAGTTTGAGTTTCAGAATGAAAGCTTGCATAACGATAACAGGCCTATGAGAATAGAGAAGGAACTTGTCCCTGCTTCAGGCTGTGAAGGGTTAGTACTTGAAGACTGCAAATTACTTACATGTGCATGGTATGTGTGAGTGGAGGATTTTTTTAATCTTAAAACAAAAGTATGTATCTGGGTCCAGTCTGTTGGGCATGCAAGTACACCATATCTAGGAGGTTTTTTCTCTTGGATGCTGCAGATGAGAGAAATCTGATAAACCTTGGAATGCATTTCCAAGCAAAACTTCCTAACTTTGAGGGAGCACAGTGATTCTATTTCATGTTAGGGCTATGTGTTAAATATAGATCTTCTATTTCTAGCGCAAGCTCTCTTCTCACCACCCCAAATGAGTTCAGTAAAGTTTCAAGGAGAAGAGATAGGCTAAGCACAGTTTGGATCAAATATAGCATGGGTTTTGTGCTTTTCCTCATCTTTTCTGGGAGGCTCAGACATTTCCAGAGGAGAGGGGTGGGAGACAGCTGCATTCCTCAGGCAACTGAATCCTTTCCTTGCATGGCACGAGCTTGGGTTCAGCAATCTGTTCAATGCAGCCCTCACGCAGGCCATGTTTGCAGAGGCACTGGAGAGTCGAGGTGAACATCTACAGCATGCTGTGTCTCTTGAGGTGGATATGGTATTCATACCACAGATCACACAGCAGACCTCAGAAGCAGCAGCTCTTGTGTGGGTTCCCTTGACATGCTGGCACTCACAAGGCTTTCATTCCGTGCCACCCATCCTTCTCAGGGCTACAGTCCTGTTAGCTCTTGTATGCGAAGCATGTTTGGACTTGAGTGGATAACCAGCAGAGAGAAGGCAGCGCTGGAGGAAGCGGGGCTGGTGACTCAGTGGGTAGCATTCTTCCCTCTGAGTCAGTAGTGAACCAAGCACCCGCACGCGGTGCTAAGGGGGGGCTCTTCTACTGAAGCTGCTGAGTTCTGGACATGACTGGGAAACCAAGCTCCTAACCACTTATGGCTTTTGAAACGTCTGTGGTCCTTTCTCAGCAGCAGTGGCATTTACCCAGCATCTTGATCACATTCCAGTGTGGAAAATGTATTTCACTCACCTCCAGTTCCTTCTGTTACTTCGGCAAAACACTATATTCTTCACTACTGCAGCACGATGCATTAGTAAGGTTATGCAGTATTTCATGTTGCCTTTTGGCTTTAATACTGGCCAAAATGGCTTACACGCACATGACAAAACATTTTTCATATGGCATTTTTCATACATGTCACAGAATCACAGAATCATTCAGGTTGGAAAAGACCCTTGGGATCATCGAGTCCAACCATCAGCCCTACTCTACAAAGTTCTCCCCTACACCACATCCCCCAACAGCTCATCTAAACGACCCTTAAACACACCCAGGGATGGTGACTCCACCCCCTCCCTGGGCAGCCTATTCCACTCTCTGACCACTCTTTCTGTGAAATTTTTTTTCCTAATGTCCAGTGTGAACCTCCCCTGTTGCAGTTTAAAGCCATTCCCTCTTGTTCTATCTCTAATTACCTGTGAGAAGAGACCAGCACCAACCTCTCTACAATGTCCTTTCAGGTAGTTGTAGAGAGTGATGAGGTCTCCCCTCAGCCTTCTCCTCCTCAAACTAAACAGTCCCAGCTCCTTCAATCGCTCCTCAGGGATATCCTGGGCAGCCTGCAGAGTACTCCCACAGACGTTAATCAGAAATCTGCATAGGTAAAAAGAACATCACACTCCTCAAAGGCCAGTTTATTTCAGGGCAAATAATGCCAGGGAGTAGGTCTTTATTTCATTGTGCAAAGTCCTTTTGCTCCCATCAGGTCACAGTGAAGTGCAAGTATCCCTTAGTGTCACAGAGGCAACAGCCTTCATCACATACAGCTTCTCACAAGGCAGTGTGCCTGGTCTGAATAGGTCTAGATTCTCCTCCAAGTCCTGTTGCCATTACCATCCACGGCAAAAGTGATCTTCAAAGGCGACCAACTCTGAAATATTTGTGCTTGAGCCCACTTTGTACCTGCTTTGCTCACTTGTCATGGCTGACATGCCTCACTACATACCCACCAGTGATGGAGGAAGAAGCCTTATATGCTAGCACTGAAACACACGTGCTGGCTGATACTTGCTTTGTTTGATATGTGATGACAGCTCTTTATAGGTGCCTGAGAAAAACAAATGAATGAAGAAGCAGTTCCTGGTAGCCTCTGCCAGCTGTTGGCAATACCGAATAATTTGTTTTTCCTGAAACAGACCTGATGCCTCTTGTGGATGATGCAGCACGTAGGTGTTGTGTCAATCAATAAAAATTAAAAGTTGCTGAAGGGCAGGAACAGCAGCTGTGAGATTTCTTACTGCCTTTTGTTCACAGGGAAATGGTATCAGACTCTGCTTAGTGGCTTGTGTGATTTACTGTCACATTTATCTCTCACGCTTTAGCAAGGACTTTCACAAGCAGATTGATTTTAGACCCCAGCTTTTAAAGGTGTAAGACAAATGGTTCATTCATAAAAAACTTATTTGTGAAACCTTGTTTAGCGTCTAAGCAGGTGTCATGAGTTGCAAAAACTATTAAGCGGTTTGCTCTGTGGGAACATTTTTATTGTTCAATCCAGGTCAGCATCCCCGATTATGAGATTTTTGCTTAGAAGTCACATGACCTCATAATTTTGGAGTTCATGGGCATACAGGGTAAGGGATGAATGGATAAATGATTTCACTCTCCTTGTGGGTAGGCAACCGCATCATTTATAACAAGCTCTATATCACAACATCACTCTTTATAACAACATCAAGTTCAGCTTAGAGGTAGGTAGTTTTTATCCTTGTGACTCAATTCAGAATCAAACCTCATGGGTTTGATGACTGTGCATTTCTTCTAATATACTTTAACTGGTGTTTGGGGGTGGGTGGGTTCTCCATGCACCAAAGGGCTAGAAGCCTGCTACTCTAGCAGGAGGGATCAGCTCTTCATGTATTTTTCCAACAACATCAAGAAATTCTTGCTATCATGGATGTACATACAGCCTAGTGATGTACAGAAGCACCAACTGCTTGGAGACTTCTCTGAATCAATGTGTTTACATTCCAAGAGTACCTCTAACTCCCTGTACTGGCCAGAAACACACTTTCTTCCCACCAGCTCTTTCCCCTGAACCACAAGCACCATGAGACTTGCCACGAAATGCTGGGAAATGACAAGGCTAGAGCAAAAGGTGACCAGCAGTTTTGAAAGTCAAAGCCAGTGACTCGGTACTTTGATGTCTATTAGCCCTGAGCAGTCAGGAACTAATTTCTGCAGTCAGGGTGCCATTGTCAGGGCCTGGGATTGGCAGCTTCTTCTGCAGCAGCTGGTATGGCCCCTTTGGATGCAAGAAGTGGTGCACACCAACCATGGGATGCCCTGGGTCCCTCTACAGCAGTGGGTCTTAGCAAACATCTCTGGTGCTAAGCAAGCAGGGAGAGAGTAAAGTGGTGATCCCCTCCTGCAATGTTCCCGTGTCAAATACTTCAGCAAAACCCTTGTGCATTAAAACAATTAAACAGATATATTTAGGTATTCCTAAAATAAAGAGAGTTTCTTTCCTGTTTGAAACCTCTTTACCTTGAGGTCTGGTTAAAACGTTTGTATTAAAATTGTTCTTCAGCAGGAAGAGGCATTTCAGACAGAGCAGATCTAACAGAAGAGTGGATTCAGTGAGAAATGTCTTCACACTACAGAATATTCAGACATCTCATGGGAAAACAGAAATGTCTTTGACAAAAGGATACATGCTGTGCAACATGTTATTCTAATGCAACACACAAGAAGTTCTGCCATAGAGCCCTGGAGGTGATACCCCAAGCTGTCTAGCATTGCCATGTTGCTTTGTCTTTACAATAACTTCTCTAAAACCTCCAGGTATAACTGGCCTAATGTGATCCTCCACCAGAAGGGGAGAATGGGCACATGAGACACCCAGAATTACACTGTCATAATGTGGCATATCTACCTCACTCCATATTTCATTTATTGGGCAATGTAGCTGAGGTTTTGGCTTTCAGTCAAAAATAAGGATTTTCTCAAGAGGAGAAATTGGATGAGGAATTAAAGAAACCCCACAAAATGACCAAAACACCTCCTAAGCACCATTTTCCACTATTCATATTTTAAAGAATTAAATGCGGTTTTAGTGCAAGGAATAGCTGTACGCTAGCCCTAGGGTTATGAACTGGATAAGCTATTAGGAATTTTCCATTTCTAACTGATTGTGATCTCACATCAGTGTAACTCTGCTCACTTTAATGGAATTACTTCAGAATTACTCTGATGTGAAAGCAGAACAAGGTCCTGTGATTCTATAACTACTTATACTAAGCTGTTCGCATATGCCTCTGAGAGGAGCAGCTTTTAAGAAAATATAGTGGAATTTAGAGCCCATTTTTCCTCAGTTTAGTTAATCAGTTTACTCTGGTCTACTGATCACTTCTGCTGCTTTGCATGTGATTGTCCTTACAAGTGAGGTCAGCTTTATAGGGAAAGAAAATATTCTTTATAAATCCGGTTTATCATTAGAAGAAGACAGAAAAGTTGGGGACCTATAAAGTTTTTTTCTAATCTTTTTAAAGACAAAGTTTTACCTGTAATTAAGCATTTATTGTTCTGTGTTATATAGTTTCTAAGAAAAGATGGGTCGTAGTTATAAGACCCTAAGCTGGATCTTGATTACTTCTGCTTCTGTCAATAGGAGACTAGTGCTTACCTGTCTGGGATGACAATTCATCCTTGAAGGTTTGTAGAAACACCTTAGGATCCTCACTTACAATATGACATATGGTTCTCATCTGACTAAATACATAAGCCTGGGTTAGCTTTAAGCATCATGAATAGCATCACTGAGGCAGTGAGTGTGCTTGCATGCTCTGAGGCACTGTGGTCTGTTTGTGCACCCTCTTCTTCTAAAGCAGATCCCCTGAAAGTGTCAAGAGGATCCACTGCCCGGCTCTTCCCTTTTGCTTCAGCCTTATCACCAAAGGAACACCTTAAACATGGCATTAGCAGAGTTGTTGGTCTTCAGTGGTTTCTTGGCTGCACTGTGAGCATGGGGAGACAGCGCAGAAGGGGTTGGAAAGGCTGAAGCTCCTTCTCACTAGCTCCTTCCTGCAATGGTATATCCAGTATATATATGAATGGCAGGATGTGGGCCATACAGTCAGAAAGTCACAGAATAATTTAAGTTGACAGACATCTCTGAAGTCCAATGCCTCACTTATAGCAGAGCTAATTTCTGTTCTAAAAAAGGTTTTTCAGGGTCTTCTCTAGCCAAGTTCAGAATATCACAATATTCCTATATAATATACCAGTTGATGCAGGACCAGTTATCTATAATGGAACAAAATAGAGATGCTTGAGGGCTGGAATCACATGTGGATCAGATTTCAAATGGACTTAAGCTTCAGGAATTTTGTACTGTTTCCTTCTTCTTTTCTCTAAGGGTCTCTTAAAATTACTTTAAATGGAGAGGAACAGTTTAACCAATCTAGTTCCATAGGGCTGAATCCAGCAGTTATCAATATCCCCAGAGGAAAAGAAGTAGCTTCTGCAGTCTCTTGATTAACTGAGCATAAAATGAGCCGCCCTCCTCTTTCTGTTTTAATTAGATATGAATGAACCAGCTCAAACCACATAAAAATTGACTTCTGACTCCTCTGCGTGTACATTAACCACTAGGTCACGGTTTTATTCTTTTCCCTGAGAAAACCAATTTTCCCAGAATGGGAATGGCATTTAGAAGTACTCCCACCATATTTTTCTCCATCCCAGCGCTTTCTTACACACGGCTGTCCAAGTGTCAGGAGGACCAATGGGCCGTGACACCAGTTAGCAGCTGGCAAGCACTGGCAGATGTAGATGCTTAGGTGGGCATCTACCATCCTTACAGCTGTAAAGGGAAGGAGAGCAGGCTTACATGTGCAGGCTGCTTGCCAGCTTAGAGGCAATGGAGGGTGGTTTTGGGGTTTTTTTTGGGGGGGGAAGGGGCACAGGGCACCGCCTCTGCTAGTGGCGGGTCTGAAACCAGCACTTTTGCTGCTTGCTGAGTTCTACCAGGGTCTCTGCAAGCCAGACACCTCCTTTGTGTGCCTCTAGTCCAGGGCAGAGCAGGGGAGGCACAGCTTCTGCAGGGATGGAAGCGCTTACCAAGAGGATCGAGTGCAAGCTTCCATTGCACCAGCTGCAACCACCTGTGTCCTGGCTGTTAGCCCAGCATACCCTCTGGATGGCAATGCAGCTTTGCTTCTTCCTCATTGAGTAAATAAAGTGTGCATGTGTGTGTTTGCTGCAGAGGAAAAGTTGCACTGCAAATTTATCCATCCCATGATAACTTGTTCTTGTATTCATATCTTAGAAGTCTGTCTCAGATGAACTCTGGTTTCATTCCTCCAGACACTTTCATTTGTTTGTAATAAATACCTTAAGCCAATATTCCTACCAATGCTCTTGCAGGTGTTGGGATATGTTCTGGATAAGTGCTGATGGATCCTGCATTTGGGGGACATGCAGACTGGAACCACGTCCTGCAACATCTCATCTGACAGGACCAATCACGCAGGACGAATAGCGAAGTAAGAAGAGAAGGCAAATGATGTGGTAAACACATTGGGAGAGATCTGAAGACAAGTTTCCATACAACCATCTTTTGTGTTGTTTGAAGCAGAAAATATATGTAAATCGTTGTATCACTGGGATGTTGCCTGCACAAGAAAAATGTTGTAGTTAGGAACTGCACAGGGAGAGTGGAGGTAATCCTCTTCATCCCAGACAAGGACACTTGTGTTGGGGTGAAAGTTCTTTGTATTTATGGTACAAATCAACCTGTGGAGAAGGGAATCTATTGAGATATTAGGCATCTTTGTAGAGATTCAACCAGGCTTGGTAGCAGTGCAAAGTGGATGGTCTTCTTAAAAAAAAAAAAAAAGAAATTACACCTGTACTGAGAGGAGCATAGAGAAGCCTGATGAAGAAAGGAGCAGAGCTCATGTAAATGGTGTGACACCAGCAACCAGTTTGGCTCTGTCACAGCCCAGGGCCCTAACTTCAATTTCATTAAGTTAGTAGTAAGGTCCCTTTAGACGCCCATATGAAATCACCAGTCCTTTAGGCAGAGAGACCAAGGTCCAAGAGCTACTTTTGGGAACCTGATGAAGATCCTGTTAAGGGTAAGCTGATCATGGGCTGCTCTTATTAAACAGCAGGCTTTGCAAAGGTAGGACTGCAAGGGGCTTAGCCTTGGTGCCTGCACAGTGACTGTGACAGGAGAGGGGATGGGGACATGTGTCACGAGTGCTTGGCATGCAGAAGTTCATTCCTGGTGGTCCTGCTCTTAGCAAACAGGCTCATTCAGTCTCCTGTGGCCAGGTCACAACTTCCTCTGTGCAAATTGTTGCTGGCTCCCTTCTGCAGTCAAATGGAAGATGCTGTGTGTCAGTCACTCGCTGTGATGGGCTTGGAGCATTGCAAACTAGACAAGGGCCCAGCTGGGACATGCCAGAGACCTGTGAGGAGATGGAGACAATCCGCTCCAGAAAAAGTAGGGAAAGGAAAAGGGGTCAGAGACCTGGTCCCCGTGGGCTGTACAAAATTTCCCACAGGCTACCCGAAGCACAAGGGCTGCCAGCTGGCCAGCACTGGACTAAGGGCTTGACCCCCTGCCCTCCAGTACTCAGGCATGCAATCAGTTTGCAGGTCAGAAAACGAGCCATGGTGCCTGACATGCGTTCACATATGGAAAGGGAGAACTGACCTCTGAGAGTTGCTTGTAGGAATTGGTGCAGGCTGCTCTTTTCTGAAGACCCCCTGAGTTTTGACCTTCCATTGTAAAAAGGCCAGGATGCTGTGGAGCTCTACCAGACTCTCTCTGTCTCACAGCCTCATCCAGTGAGAACATCTACCCATAAAACCAGCCCCTGTGCATTTTGGCTAGCTATAGAAAACTCTATATGGGCTTATTTCTCCTTTGACAAATCCCAAAGAAAGTCTCACCCAACTGAGAACTTTAAAATCATACAAAGTTCTCATAATCAAAGTACAATTTTTAAATCCTCAGCCTTTTAGATAAACCTGTCCAAGCCTGTCCACCTAATTAATGAACAAAGATGCAAGAGAGGCAGAGCCTTGAAATGAAGTTTGTATCATAAATGACGTGAAAACTAAATTCAGCCTAGCTGGGCAGTCAGGTACATAGATGCAACTGAAAGTTGTTGTGTGAGGGGTAGTACTTAGAGCGTGCTGGACTCTGATAGGGGTCAGAGATGGACTGCTGTTAAAATTGGTTTTATCTGTAAAGAGGTTTGGAGCGGGGGGATAAGCAGTACAAGGCTGTGATGGTGCCTCTTACAGTGCAGAATGGTTATGGAAGGACAGCTTGAACTACTGAAACTTCTGCAAGTAATTGCTAGCTGATATGAGTCAGAAGGTCAAAATTTTGGCAGATTATACAACTGCACAGTGGTGGGGATGGACAGACAGTACAGCAGGAACTGGAAATATGGTTGGTGAAAAAGAAGTTTCTCACATATCTGGGAGAAAATATTCAGAAATCAACTACTTATCAGGAGGGTGGAATTTGGAAAGCGATCCATTTTGAGGGACTCCAGGGTGATAAGGGCAAAATAGACATGAGCTTCCACTGTGATATGGCAGAAGGAAACAAATGCAATGTGGGGCTTTACATGGAGAGGCAAGCAAGGAGGTGAGGAGGAGGAGGAGATGGGCAGATCTGTGAAAGGCACCGGAATACTGCATCATAGTAGGGCTTGTGAGCAGCCACGGGTTCCTTATTTAGCCAGAGACTCAAGTGTATCATAAACTTGAACACTTAAGATTTCAGGGGACTTGGGGCACATATGAAAAGCAGAGGATTTTTGAAGACATTTAGGCACATGTAGGTAACTGGAATACCTTTACCATGGGAGTTACATTGTTGATGGAGAATAGGTATATATTTATTTTTTTAAGATAAATACTATCAGGACTCCAGCAGTGACAAGAAGACAGAATAATCTGGAGCACTGCTTTTTAACAGCAATTCAGGAGAAGGAAGAGGAAACTCGATGGGCCAAGTTCTGATCTCAGTTTTTGCAGTTTTTGCACCAGAATGATTTCCCAGAAGCCCTGGAAAGGTGGTGCTCTACTCATGAGAACCGTTGGTCTTTCATAGCCCATGGTATGGGAAGCAGCTTGTGCATCAGTGGCAGACTTCAGGGGAGTCTGAAACTCTGAGCTGATATTACACCACAGCATTCCCAATGCGAGATACGATGTCTCTGAGTTCAACCAAAGGGAAAATAAGGTATGGAAAGGTTAAGTGACTTGCTTTATGTTGCACAAATCCAGGGCCCAGCTAGGAATGGAAATACCACTCAGTCCCTTTATTCTTAACAACACCCAGCCAAGGGAACCTCTACTAGGATCTCCAAGGATTTCCTCCTACGGCAAAAGCTTTCAGTTCAGTAAAGCGGGGAGGCTGGGGAGGAACAACCAGCAGAATGCCATGCATTATTCACGTGCTTGCAAGCAGCGTGGAATGCAAAGGCCGAGATGCAGGAAGCAGCAGTGCCTGGTTAGGAGAGCACCGGAGCAGTTCAGGTGGCCAGCTGGCAGGGATCTGCTCAGCAAGCCAAGGGTCGCTCAACAACGTCAGGGGGGACTCAACAAAGCTCTGCTGTGACTCCTGCCTTTCAACCAGCTGGTCTGGCTGGTGGAGAGCAATGCCACATCCTGAGGTCGCCTCTGGGAAGCTGCATTTCTGAGCAAAGCCGAAGCACTGTTGCTTGAATGATAAACCTCCCCAAATACGTGTCAGGAAACCTGAAACCTAGCTCAGCAAACCATTTAATTTTGTGCTTAAGCCAAGCCCTATATAAATACATGTGAACTATAGTTTTGGGCTCAGCCACGCTAGAGTCATGGGGGCAGAAAAGTCCAACTAAGGTGTTTAATTAAGGTGGTGCTTGATGAGTTTTAGGAAAGAATTTTGGGACATGTTTGCCGGGGATTGCAATAAGAAAACTTATGTGTCCAAGAGATCTCTACCTGTCTTAAGTACTCTGTGGGTCCTACAGCAGTCATTTAATCCTCCTAGGTGTCAGTTTTCTTAACTACAAAATGTGAAAAATGTTCATTCTCCAGGTGCTGGTGCTGGATAATGAAACAGCTCCATAAAACCATGTTCTGTGGTTATTACTATTGTAAGTAATAAGTATATATTCCTTCTTAATGGTGAATGATGAGTAATTGCTTGGTGGTTCAAAGCCTAAGAAAAAGAGAAACCAACTTGTTCTGCTGATGTATTTGACTTACTGTTAAAGAACAACTGCCTGAGTGAAGCGCCCAAAGTCTGAATAACTTGAGTCCAGATTTTTAGCAGCAGCAATGCTTGACTCCTATTGAAACTGAGGGGATTAAGTACCTTTGCAAATTTGGCCCCACAGCTTTTCTTAATATCTAAAATATCTCTGGGCATAGGTGTCTCAGTAAGTCACATTCTTCTGTTCTCCTGAATCCTGCAGAATAGGATCTCAAAAAATCCTTAATATCGTCTTAACTCTGCTCTTTTTTCTGACAGTGTTAATATGAGTCAAGTAGGAGCTGCATTAGAATTGCACTAGTGGTGTCTGTTGAATTTAGGCTCCTAAGTGACTTTTTAAAATTGAGTAAAAACTTGTGAATTCTTACTGCGTGTGTCCTCCCATAACTCCAGAGTCTTGTCTAAGTGTCTTTGAAATTGTTTAACGCTGAAAAAAAAAAAAAATATGGTCTCTGGAATGCTCACTGAAATCAAACACTTCCAGAGTGATATGGTTCTCCAGAATGCATTCATTTTTTTTCTCAGTAAATATTGTAAAAACTTATTTCAGTATTTACATGGTGTTACTGTTATCATTGCAAGTCCAGGAGTTTAAAGGCATAATTGCACCTAATATGCCTGGAATCTAAGAGTCAATTTGGTTTCTGTTGGCTAGGTCATATGCAAGTTCTGAAGGCATTTTACCTCTTTTTCTCTAGCTATTTATTTCTGAAGGCATTTTAGCTCTTTAGTGTGTCTACTTAATAAATGTTTAACAGAGATTGAAACAGTCATTCAAGATCTTTTTCAGCATCTACAACTCCTGGTTAGCTGTTAAGGGCTAAAAATAACATGCATAAATAGGACAAATTACCTTGTTATTCTGACAGTGATTATAATCAGGTGATGCAGCTACTGAATGTTTGTAGCTGATTGTTTATTATTTTGTTTGCACTGTGGTAGTATTGGAGAGCTTGCTGTATAAGGCACCATATGAAGACAATACAAAATAATTCCTGCTCTGAAGGACCAGCAACCTCAACTGTCTTTTGTAGTTTACTGCTTTCCACCATTTCCTCTTCCTCTTGTGTCTTCTGTTTCTAAGCTATCCATGCTATCTCCTGCTAGTTTTCTGAAGCTTGAGGTTTTTCTTCTTCCTCTCCATGTGTTCATTTCTTTTCCTGGTAAGTTACCATCTTGTTCATTTTCATTCTTTCACATTCAGCTCACCTGGATGTGGCCATCTCTTCCTGTTGAAGGAGTCCTACATTCCCTTATTCCTCCTCTGCTACTCTTCACCTTTGTTTCACTGAAGTCAGATTTTCAACAGGCGTGAATCAGTAGTTACTTCATGCCAGTTTACTTCTGCTGTGTCTGGTCACTTGCTCTTCTCCTTGATCTCCAGGGCATTTTGCCACCTCCCACCTCCATCGTACAATAGTTAGCAGCTGCATAACATTGTGCAGATACTATCCAATGAAACATCACAGTGACGGGATAAGGTAGATAAATATTATGCTTATTACACAAATAAATAAGTGCAGGCAAAAATGTAACGAGGGGCAAGATGACAGGAATCAATTTACGAGTTTGTATCAATCCAAAAATCCTTTGTTCTCCACTCTCTGATATGTTAGCTTCATTTCATGCTGTTCTTTGAGGCCAATGGCCAGAATGGCTTCTTATCAGAGCAGCCAGCCTAATGTCCCTGAAGTCATGTCTGTCCTGGGTGTCACTTGTCTCTGTTCTGTGGTTTCAGTAGATGCATAAGCTGCCTTCATTTCCAGAGACAGAGTAGCTTTGCCACTGATTTCCATGTGGTTGAATGCAATTTTGTTTCTGTGTAGAGTTGTCCTTATCACTCTAAATAGTCTCAAAAGAGACAAGGAGGCCCACAGTGACGTGCTCTGGAAAGTGTCTGAACAGCAAGAAGAAATCTAGAGGGAATCTTGCAAATCCACGGGATTACTGCCAACTGCACAGGTGAGCTGTGGTTTAGTATGAGCCACTCCCGGGGCTGCCACGGCCAGAGGGAAAATTAAGGAAATAACTCCATTGACTGCCTCCCTCCCCCTCGCATCTGGGTTTCCTTTCCAAAAAGATGATTTGCAACTGAAGTAGGTAGTTTCACAGAAGTTCATGATGATGTAGGTTGTGGAGCACTGCGTTCCTGGGGTCTCACAAGTGTTCCCCCATGGCAGGAAACTTTCCATGGGAAGAGTCAAGGTCATTCTCCTTCATGGAGAGTCTTGTAGTGATAGAGACCAATCATCATGGTGGATTCAGGAATCTCGGAGCAAATTTCATAGGTACCTTTGAGAAAGAGAGAGGTGCATTAGAAAGATGCGATAATAACCCTCTCTTTGGGAGGAAAGGATAAGAAACCAAGAAAAAGGCCACTGAAGCCAGTGTGAGGATTTAATTGTTGACTTCAGGGAATGTAAAGTTCAGCTGAATAATGATGGGGGTAGATGTGAACAAGTATTTTTAGAGGGTAAATGACCCTTTAGAAACTCTTTCGAACAGTGAAGAGCAAGACTAGGTGTGGGCCAACACATTCAGCGGTGGAAGTGTTTGGTAAAGTATCAGGGAATGCTTCCTAGTAGTGAGGTCTGAAACTGGAGCTGGCTCTCAAGGGAGAAACGAACACCACATCACTTGGGTGAGTTAGGAGTGCATGTTCCTTTCCTGCCCTCTTCCCAAGGGAGTGAGGCTTGTCTCACCGATCTAAAGAAGCCTTTCCATCTCTAATTTCCTCTTACTTTGTTTGAATAGGTTATCTGATCTAATTACATAACATTCAAGTGCACAAGTGCAGGAAGAAGTGATAAAATCAAGAACAGCTTTAATGAGGCCAGAAAAGGAAGAAAAATGGAGTAAGCTCGGGGGACCTCTGAGGTCCTTTTGGTGCTATTCAAGCAAAGAAATGGAAACAGTGCTCAGACAGAAGAAGCTGGGTGGAGTCAGAAGGTTGATTTTGAACTAGTAAAGCATTCCGTAGTTTCAGTCTCCAAAAAGAAGTAGGTAGTCATCAGATTAGATGGTGTTAGAAAGTGCAAAGAGGAATTAAGACTGCAGTCATTCAAGGAAGTGGTCCTGTTGTGCAGAAATCACCTCTGATCACCATAGACTGATGTATCTGTTGCAGTGGGGTGGGACTGAGTGGAGTGAGACAGATCAGAAGAAGCGATGGATGGCCACAGAGGAATAGCCAGGTACATCCACACACAGGTCTGGCAAAGACTGACGGTGACCAGGGAGTTCTTAGAAACACAAGTTTGTACAGAAAGTATCAATATTCTTCAATCAGTTCTATTAGCTTATCAGTTAAACTTGATAGAAAGGTAGGAAAGAAGGGGAATTCCATCTCATGTAAAGAGTGTATGTTAATATCCAGTTATTCATCAGAAAAAGGTGAAGGCTGTCATTGCCTGCTAGACAGAAATTTTGAAAAAGCCTGATGTACGTAGTGGTTCAAGGGCACTGGACACAGCTCGGGGGCCTGAGGGTGAGAGCTGATCCTCAGCTGAGTGAGCTGGGGTGTTGCTCCAGTCTGCCTCCTCCCTGGAAGGTAGACAGACTAAAGCTTCTCCCAGTGATCAGGTTCTGACTAGGGGCCTCTCCTGAGGCACAGATGTGCTTCAAAGGACAACACAATGTAAGCAGTTTGGCAATTTGGGGGTTTGGCCACAATCATATGGCTGGAGGTGCTGAATTAGAAGGGAGTAAACGCAGCTCATGTGCCTAAATGGTGGAGACTGCCAGAGAAACAGAAAGAAAGCCTTGACTGAGAAATAACCTGAACAGAAGCATAAGGAAGAAAGACAGTGGGTATCAGATATAGAGAAGCCTCCAGGACAGGAGGAAGAATGCCTAGATGGCTGCATTCAGTTTCCAGCACAAGATAATACAGTCAAGCCCACTCAAGATACCCCCATGCCTAACAGGAAAACAGCACAACCAAACATGTCACCACAGCTCCTGAATTAATGGGGAGATAATTCATGATCTCAGAAGCAGAGACCTGATCAGTGGAGAAGTTGCTTGGGATCCACCCTGCCCAACAGTGTTACCATCAGTCTACCAGTGAGCATGGGGAACCTGGATTCAGCCTGCTGTTACAGTGAGCAATGGGCCTCAACGGGCCTCAACGGGCCTCAAGTACTGTATCAGGAGATGCCAACATCTGGGAAATTTAAAAAACGCTAGGTTGGATTCATTTTTTAGGTGTACAACCATGAAATGGGAGCAAGTGATAAGTTGAGCCCAGTTCTGCTGGTCTGTGATAAGAATCAAGTCCCCATGGGCTGATTTATGGATTGGTGCTCCCTGTCCTTCTGCTCCAGCACAGGAACCCAGCGAGGTCCAGGTGTTCGTGTGGGCTGGGGGGAAACAGGGTGTCTAATGTGGATGGATGCCAGTGGAAAGATCTGCACATGGGGTATGGGATCAGGGCTCAGAAGAACATCCTTCCTTATTCCTTTTTGTGAATCACTGACTCATTTAAAAAGGTGCACTTGTCACTCGGTGGATTCATTTCCGGGGCAAGCTTTGTTAGCTGCGGAGACAAAGAATGAGATGATGTTTCCCTTGTGTCACCAAAATAAGCTACTTTTTTGTCTCAGGACTTGTTTTCCCACCACATTGATATGCAAACCTTCAAACAGGGGTGCCCCATGAGACATTCCCAGACACAGGCAAAGCAGGCAGTTACACAGGGCTAAGAGCTAGGATGTGCAAGGTGTGTGTGCAAAACAGATGTAACCTTGCTGCCTTCTTTGCTGATATGAAAGAGCCAGAATGGCCTCTGCTGCTGCTGTTACTGAGGGAAAAGACAAGGGAGCAGCTGCTGCTGAGGTGGGAGGTTGGGCTTTGGTCATTCACATCTTCCTTTCCGTCTTCCCTCTGCTCCTCTCTTGCCACTGTCAGCAGTAACCTGGCTGTGGGCCAGTCCGAGCCCTTCATCCTTAGGGCAGCAAGATCAATTTTGGTCGCTTCTACTGAGAGGTTCTGCTGTCTCCTCCCCAGCTGCAACAGGCTGGGGGGCACCCTGGCCAGCTTCTTTCCCTCCGGCGTACCTTATTTGATGGGGTTCTCCATGATATGGTGAAGAAACGTCATCATGTTTGAAAGTTCTTGAATTCTATTTATTATATCATTTACTCGTAGCATCTATGTTATATATCACACCTGTATACACAGCTAGATATTATTCTGACATGAACGTCTCCCTAAAGTCAAGATGTATCTTGCAGTCAGCTTTTGAGCGATGATACAGAAGCCCAGCCCTTTCCTGCAGAGAGAAATGCTGCACTTCAATTTTTGTTGTGCCCATAAGGCATTGCTCTACTCCTGCCTCATGTTTTTACCTGCCTGTAACCCAGGATAAGTAACTAGAACTAACTAGGATAAGTAAATAGAGAGTAACTAGGTTAGGAGTCAGTACCAACACCTAGACTTGGCTTCTGGCTTCTTGGCTTCTTGAGGTCAAATGACTTCTTTGCTCCTTTTTCTCCCTAAGACAGGAATAATTTTTGCAACAGGCTACAGAGGTCATGATCCTTCCTGTATTTTTCTCAGCTATTTCCATTCATCCAAATTGTTGTTGCAGCTTAGACTTCGTAGGCGAGATATTGTTATTTCCAGCCAGAATAAACAAAAATAAGTAAAAAAGAAAATAAAGATGTATAACTTTTATCTTTATAGAATATCAGGGCAAGCATCTGTTTCAAAAACAAGGACCGTGTTTAATTAAGAGTGAGCACATGGACATCAGAGAGTGCTGCCCAACCACTGTCAAAATAGGTGTTAAACAAAGGTTTTCCTCACCAATATTTTCTCTCTGACTAGAAAATAAGTAAAAGGATAATGTTCATGTAATAAACCCCAGTTATCACAATCACACACTGTGCCAAAGATTTGCAGCTGGAAAATTAATTTCATTTTTCCTCTGTTCAGCAACTACAATATTTTTGCTAAACTTTTTTTCTGCTCCAATTAAAAATATTTTGAGTTATTTTTCTATAAACCTAAGAAAGGTCTCACCCAATGTCGTTCACTGCTATCCTAAATAACAGGCCAGGTGTCACCTTTTTTTATTAGTGTTTTGGTTCTGAAACTGACTTCACAAAAAAGCAGCCAAAGTTCTTGGAGATATTATCAAAACTTGGGGAAAAAGGAAAGCATTTGGCTCACATCGCTGTTAGTGACAATAATCAATGCCCAGACAAGCATGGCTTCAGAAAATGTGTCAAGAACCCACTTTATATTTTAAACAGACCATGAAAGACGTTCAAATTCTTCATCTGGAAGAAAAAAAAAAAAAAAAAAAGAAGGGGGGAGATGGAGGGAGGGAGAGATTTCCTTCCACCAGGCAGTGAGAGATCACTTCACGCTTTCCTTTGGTAGGTTACAGGGGCAATTGTAAAGCCATCTCATGTGAACAGATGGAGGCAAAGGATCTCAGCTTTCACTGGGAGCGGGTTAAAGATCTGATGCCTGGGATGGTGGGCTAGACAGGGCCCAGCAGCGGGGGCTTTCTGACAGTCAGACGTCTCCAGGGCCTGCTGGGGTGCCCGCAATCCTTGGGGAGCACCTCGGCAGGTTCTCAGCAGACCGGCACCAGCTAAGCCTCAGACTTGTATAGGCACTTCACATTTAAGAGCATGTCTAATCCAATCACGGGCAGATTGGAAGCTATCTGTGTACCTCCCATATAGCATATTCTTGTCGGCTTGAAAGCAATCTTCTCCTCGTCAGCCTTCCCCCTTGTCTTCCTATCAGTCTGTGCAAGCAGTGGCGCTCCCCCCTTGGGCACACCGAGCTAATCCTATTTACTCAGCCCATCAATTTAACAGCTTTAAATATTTGCATCAGTTAGATAGATGCAGCTGAAACGTTAGCAGCATCGCTGGGCCAGCAAGAGAGGGGGGAGAGCGGTGTGGTGAGCGGTGGGAGGCAGCCTTCCCATGCTGGCAAAAGCAGAAGAAAGTCATTCAAAATGATGAAGGCTGGGGCATGTCTCATGCACACACACACAGAGACACACAAAGCAGACTACACATGTGCAACTCATTACACACACGTGCACACACCAGCAGAGTGTCACTCTCGCACACCACAGTCCCTGTTTCTGTTAGTTCGCCGTTTCTCTCTGACTGTAGACACAGGTTTTGACACGCTCTTACCCTTGCTTTACGTGGGCCCACCAGCATGCCCACACGTGGTGGGGCCAGCGCTGTCTGCTCCTGCTCACAGTGCTGTTGCTGGTATTGGTATGAGTGGTGTGGTCCGGTGGGATTTAGCCCCTGTCCGTGTTAGCACGGGCATATGGTCTCACACACGCTCATTCCCTCCTCTTGCTTCAACTGGAAGGTGTGCGTGGAAGGATCAAAGCAAGCACAGATGCAGAGGGTGCCAAACACCCCCTCAAGAGAGACTGACCATGTGTGCCTCCTGCTCGAGCACACACATGCCACTGCAGAGGAGTTCAATCTGACCTGAGGAGGCTTTACACTTAACTCCGTCTTCAGCTATCTGTTTACAAATTCCTGAACTGAAATTCCTCCTTTCAGTTTATCTGTCCTGAGCATCCTTTAGCATCCTTTAGCTATACCTCCTGTGCTCTGACTAGAGATTAGAGCAGTCCTGAGGAGGCAAGTCCTTTTACAAGGAGTCAAGAGGACAATCAGGAAGATGTTACGTGCTCGCAACCTCTTGTCACCGCTACAAATGATCCCAGAACTCAGAAAGGACCAGCATCCACCCCTGAAAACTCAGTGGAGACTGTGGGGAGTTTTTGTGTGCTCCTCCTCCAGCACTTGTGCCTTTACTAATCACTTTACTCTGAGCGTGGACCAGCCTTTGGTTTGTGGTTTAACTCACCTGCATGAGTCACACCTGAATTCCTCTCCTTACCCACTGGAGGTTAAATAGAATTGGGGTGGCTGTTGCCTTCCAGGGTATTGCACTCTTTGATGTGCAAAGGACATATAACTGTCTGACATTTCGACCTGGCACATTTTTTTACATTTAATCTGCTCTTTTCTGTCTGGTTCTCAACCTCTTAGAATTTTTTTTTTTTTTTTTACTTGCTGCTTGTGCTAGTGAAGATCATGTATGCTAACAAAAATCTCAAGAGGTTTCTTGTGCATGCAGGCGGCAAGCTTGGGGATTGTCTTTGATGATCCAGAGTTGGACTCTGCCCCTAAAAGAGGCAGACATATTTCCATCCCTCTGAACTCAGACTTAAGGCTGAAATGCAGTACAAAGAGGATGTGCAGTGCATGCCTCCTTCACTCATTCTCAAGACTTAAAGGTACTTCTCTAAAGAGATCACAGTGTTCTGATCTAGTGGACACCATTTTTTCCCAGGCTGAGAGCACTTTAGGCAAAACCCATGCAGTGACTTTACAATTCAAGAGGGGTGTTCAGGGCTTGCACCAATAGTATTATGGAGTAAGAAGTCAGATGAAACGAAGGTCCTTTATTCATCCGATTAGCGATGGGAGGTTATGGCAAAGGAGAGCACTCAGAGTGTGCACTTTCCAGCTGCTGGCATGCTGCTAGCCTGACACGCCCTGAGGAATCCAGAAAAAATTCTTGAAGCATGAGAATTGTTTTTCCCCTAACAACTCTGCCTCCTCTTCTCCTCCAGGGGCCAGGGCAGGCAAGCAAGATCCAAGAGGCTCTGAAATCATTGGCATTCCTTCTGGTGACTTTGCGGGGCTTTGGATCAGGCCTTGAGTGTTCAAAGACGGCAAACTTGTAAAAATGTTTGGAGAATGGGAAAGCTGAAAGTTCCCACGTGCTGTTTAGGGCTACATCTTGGTTCCCCGTTGTGCTTATCAGCAATATATGTCATCAGTGCATATTGACGGAGACACAGACACTATCTTTTTGCAGTAGACCCATGTTTAGCCCAATATGCTGGGGTTTGGTCGGGTTTTTTAAAATCTTATCCTCCCATTTCATTTCTTGGCATTAATTGCTCATACTGTCCTCTACCTTGGTACAGTAGGACTAAGTTTTCTCTTGTCCTAAAAGTCTGGGGATGTTTTTGGTAAAGAACAGCAGAAAATTTGGCCAGTGCAGCTTCAATTAATTGTGTCAGCCACGGTGATATTCAACCGCCAGGGAGTAATTCACTGGGAAAAGACTGGGAAGAACTGCACATCAGAAGCCAAAGTTTAAGGTGAGGAGGCAGAAGATCCAAACTCAGGGGAGAGTGAACTGTCTAGAGCAGCTGGATGGGAGAGAACAGATGGGACTGTGTGGAGAGTGGAAGCAGGATTAGGGACTCAGGGTATTCAGAATGAAGGCGATAGCAAGCACGTGGTGTTTGCAGCTGACAGAGAACGGCTTTTAGCTAGGAAGCCATTAAAAGTGGTAGTCTTCTCCTTTTTTCCTTTGGTGCTCTTTGCTTGTCCCTCCTGCCCATGTCGTAGCTCTGTGAGATCTGTGACAGGGTCAGTTGAATGGGGGAACTAACCTGGCTGAAAACAAATCATTTACCACCCCAGGTTTATCTGTCAGTGGACCAGTTCTCAGACCTGACTCCCACACAGCTCTTCAAGCAAGGATGCTGGCACAGGGGAGGGGCTGTCGTCAGCCAGAGAGACAGGGAGACCCACATTTCACACACTCCCTCCCTGAAATCATCAGGCTAAAACAGCAAAAGGATTAGCAAGAGGAGGTTGGTGCCCACCCTGGTGCATGTGTTTAAAGAGACTACTTGAAGAAGCCAAAAACACTTTAAAGGCTGAACAGGCCTGGGCAAAAATGAGCAGTCATTTAACTACCACAAACTGCTGCTCTTCAGAGGCTGTGGGTTGCACAAGTCATTGCAGAGCCTGCGAGGAGCCCATGCGGGGAGCCTGGTCAGAAGGAGCTGCAAAAGGTGGTCCACAGGGCCCAGCCTGCTACATTCTGCTCTAGGCATCAACAGCCTGCACCCCCTAGCAGCTTCCCACCAAGGAGCAGCACCAGAGCAAGCACATGGGGAGGGGGAGAAAAAGGGGGAAAAA
The DNA here is from genome assembly GCF_047716275.1 of Strix uralensis. NCBI lineage: Eukaryota > Metazoa > Chordata > Aves > Strigiformes > Strigidae > Strix > Strix uralensis. Next base: position 83,243,144 of record NC_133976.1, read on the forward strand.
AAAAAAAAGTACTACGGTTAGACCAGCTTTAGATGGAAGCAGTGATAGAGCGAGCTATATCCCAGAAGGCAAGATTAGTGAGACAGTTAGACAGATTAGAGGCGAGACAGATATTTCATCCAAAAAGGGGGAACTCCTCAGGACATGCTTGTCCAAATAGAGGTTATGTGGCTTTACTGAGTGGGTACCGTGGGAGGTGAGCCAAATCCTCACCTGGAGTGAAATGGGGAAGCCCTCCTGCCAATGGCGCTAAGGACTCATCCCAGCTGAGACCAGACCCGGTATACTGATGGCAACAGCCAGCCTTTCCACGTGTCTCCTGTGCGCTGCTGCTTCCATCTGAGTCTGTGACCACCCCCCACGGGGGAAGAGGTCGAGAAGCCACGCACCTTTGAGGCCACACAATGATTTCATAGGATGTTCAACCCCAAGACGTCTTCCCTAAGCTGTATCCAGTCACCCCTCCCCTGGTCAGCTGCCTTTTGTTAGAAGTGCTAGCTCTCCATAGGAGAGGCACTGTGACACTGTTGAATTACCCTCCCTTATTCTGGGGAAACTGTTTTTTTCTCAAGAGCTTTGATGTGGAGAGGTAAGGGCCGAATGTCCCACACCCGCCCCGCTGCCCATCAGCTGCTGCAGCGTGGTTCAGTGCCTCGCTGGGCTTCAAGCGGAGTTAATCTCCTCTTCACTTCCATTTCTTCCCACCCCTCCTCACGCTCCGCTATCTGCTGTGAGTTTAGCTGGAGCTAGATCACTCACACGCCCCTGGACTCCCCTTCCCTGGAAGCAGAAACCGGAGTGACCCCAGCTAGCCACGGGAGAAGAGACAATCTGCGAGCCCCGGGCGGCTGCGGTGGTTCTGCCTGCCGCTGTGCGCCAGCACGAGCAAGCAAATTCCAAGAAGATGCAGTCATCAGCAGCTCTGTGAAGACAGGAAAGTGGTTACAAATGCTCTCTGCCTCAAAGAGAGAGAGAAGAAACCACAGTCTGGCTGCAACCTCACCTCGTGCTTTCTGATAATCTGCTGTTTAGAAACATTCGCTATGGTAGCCGTGGCTAGGTAGAGGTGAAAACAAACACGCTGATGGATGCAAAGGGGCTGGTTTATCTCCGGCCAACTCAAACACAACCTACTTTCAGCATGCATACAATAGCCCTCGTACAAAAGGGAACAAAGATAGAGGTTTCTTCCTCAGAACTGTTAACACAGTGCGTTCTGGGATAGAAAAATTGGCTAGGGCACATGGCGTGACCGTCCACTTCCAGTTGAGGCAGGACTGGTTTGTCCTAGTGCAGGATCTAGGGTTTTACATACTGAAGTCCTTGGTGATTTGAATGCAGCATCTTGCTTATACACTGATGCTACTCAGCAGGTAAATACAAATACATCTCATCATCAGCAGGCTTTCCCCAGTCTTCTGCCTAAATTGGCTCCATTTTGACAATGTGCTGCATTTGCACCTGTTTGCCTGAAAAGGAGGGAGGAAGTATTCACAAGTATCCCTACCATGACAGTAAGTGGCAGAATTAAGAATGTTGAAAGTTTTCTGAAATATTTAATTAGCAGTTCAGGGGCCAGATTCTCCATTCAGCCCAATGTCCACGTATTGTCCAGTTGGAAATTACTGGTTTGGGTGGGGTGGCAGTGCATAGAGAAAATATTATTGGTGGCTCCCTGGCCAATTTGTACCAGTCCTTCATGAGCTGTTTTACCAGCTGAAGTTATGTGTTCCCATCACATCTCCATACCTCCCTGGTGAACCCCTTGTTTCGGGAGCTGTAGGGGAGGGCACATCCCTGAGCTTCTCTCCCACCACTCCACTGCTGCAAAGCTGAGTGGGTCCTTTTCTGCCCCAGTCTGAAAAGGCCACAACAAAACACAGAATCTGGCCTCCATTATCAATATCTGAGATTTCATATTTTCATTATCAAAAGGTTTTACTGAAGCCTGGAATTTGCCACAGTGGGTGTCCTTTCAAAATCTGCCAAGTTTGCTTTAGAAAAAACAGATAACATTACCTTGGTATTTGCGGTATTCCTTGTGCTGCTCTTCCCACTTCAGTGGAAGACTGCTGAGGATGTTTAGGGAAAGGCTAAGATAAATGTACTTCAATATCAAAATAAATAATAGAGGCCAGTGTGTAGCTTGTATTATTCATGTTCATACTGGATTCCAGTTTAGGTTTAAAGGGAGATGCCCCAGAGCTTTTAGGCTGTCGCTCCCAAGTCCAGAAGGATCAAAGGAGCTCTGTCATGAATAATGTCTGGTCTTGTCCATGGGGCACACATGGTTTTGAGCACAGTACACTAAAATTACAGCAGGCGTAATCTGAAGCCTGTGCTGGTAAGAGCTGTTCCACTTCCCACTGTCCCTCGTGTTGGTCTCCAAGTGCCCTGGGACCATTGCATCTCCTCTGAGAGACATGCACAATGGGATTGCCATTGTTCTTGGCGTGAGCCTGGAAATGGGCAGAGTGGCTACATCTGGAAGGCAGTCAGCCATGACTGCACAAAATGTGGCTCCTGTTTGGGGCTGCTCTGCACAGCTGGAGGAGGCGGGTCTGATGAGTTTCTCCCACATGAGAGCACTCATTCCAGAAGATAGACACTAACGTTCTTGATCAAGTCCATACGTACCATCTTGGGCTGTCTCTCCATCCAGACATCGCTCCTGTAGGGGCACTTCATGAAGAAACTCACAGAGAAACCATGACTCACTGGACTTTGAGGCAAAAGTGAGGGCATATTCATGTGAATATTGCAGATAAAGAAGTTTCCCCATGTAAAGTCTCTTTCGAGATGGAAGCCTGTTGCCAGCACTCAGCAAATAATAAATAATAGTAACAGTACAAGAATTCTTCCACAGAATAATTCATCAGCCACAAAAATTACCATAACTACTCACCAGCCTCTGGTCTGGCAGAGCAAAAGCCAGAAGCTTAACATGCTGCATAAGGGGAAAAGAGGAATTCTCCAGGGCAGTCCTTTAGTGATCTGGAGGGATCGTGGTTTTCCTGCTTTGAACTGTGCGCAAAGCAAAGAGTGAAGTTCATAGCCAAACAACTGATTATTCAGGCCTAATGTTTGAAAAGACCAGATACTGAATCCTTGATGTTTAGTCTCTCATGCCAGGTTGTTCTTGTTCCCATGTATTTGTTTTATCAGGAGATGATGGGTATACCATCCTAGCATAAATCACATGGGGTGTGACAGTCTAGGAGAATAAGATTAAGGCAAATGATTGCTAATTCAAGCCAAAATTTGGTGGAGTGGGTCATCATTTCATAGCTAACAACAGACAAAACATAAAATTCTATTGGTCCTTTAGGACATATAACATAAACTGCTCTATGGCCTAACTCTGCAACTCCCACAGGATACAATTTGATACCTCAAATATCCTGCTTCTATTAAAAGGGCCTCTAAGAAGTACCTGATGTGAGACATTGTACAATCATTGTACAATCTGGAGCAAAACAAAGAAGAAAGAGCTGCAGAACTCTGGAAGCACTGGTGCAAAACACAGCCGTGCGAAACAGATTCACATTTGATCTCTTTCTAAGAAGACATTATCTTAGAACCATCTCAGTGTGTAAGGCACTAAGTTGATATCTTGCTACTCATGCAGGGCCTGAAAGACTGAGTTACTGAAGACTTCATCACAGGCATTATCTTTGAGGCATGCTATTTTTCTCTGTTGCCAAATCTAAGTATTTGGGTTTAGTTTCAGCATGGCTCCTGTCACCACTGCAATGTTACCTGTGGTCCTGCAGAGAAAGAGGGAGACAGCAGTGTTCTCAGTGCTGCCTCAGCTCCACAGGACAAAATACTGGCTGGTTTCTCCTCTCACTTAGACAGAAATAACTCCACTGGCTTCAACAGAGTAACACTGTCAGCTCCAAATCAGGTCTGCTGACCCTGCTGAATATGTCTTCAGAGCACAACATTGCTGCTATTGTTGATGTTACAGCATCAAGCAATGATGACCTGTATTAGTGTTTTCCTTTGTTACAGTGGATCTTTGAAATCTACCTGAGGGAATTTTTGACATGGGAAACCCTACTGTATTCTAAGGAATCCCACATAGATTTAACTACTACAGAACTGGCTTTAAAAATTCTCTTGTTCTTTCCCCATGATTGTCAGGAAAATCCCAGAATCTCCCACGATACCACTGAACATGGACGCTTGTGGTCCCCCAGAGCAATATGAAGCTTCACTTCAGAGCAGTGTTTCCTTGGGAATATCTGGTGGTAGCTTCTTACAGAGGCAGCTGGCCTTGGTTTTCCATCCTAGGCCTATTGACACAGCATGCAGAAACCATTCCTGGACTTCCAGGACTGAAGTGTATTTCTGCTTAGACTGAACACAGGTGGTCCTGAAGACAAAGCCCTAGAGATGAGTGCTGCAGTCCTAGGTATTCTGGGTGTAAAACTCTTCTCTGGTGAGGCTGGTAAGTAAGATTCTGACATAGCAGATCTTAGGGTTTTACTTCTAAATAAATCCAAGAGAAAAAGGTATAAAACCAGGCTTACGGAACTGACACAGCCACGTGTCTGAAAGTGAAGAAGTGACAGATCCTGGTTGTCCAAGCAGTGGAAATGGGACTAAAGAGAGGGTAGGGGAGCTCATCTGTTTCTAGACAAGGCAGAGTCTATCCCCTTTCCTGCCTGACAGATGACTTTGCCCACTGTTGGACCACAGTGTTACAGATAATCACCATGTAAATGATGTTCTTTCAGTACAGCTTTTGTCTATGTTTTCTGTAGGATGTAGAGTCTCCTTGTGAAATCAGACTCTGTCACGCCAGGCACTGAAGAAGACACATGTTGAGAGACAGTGCCTGTTCCCAGGCTTTCAGACTAAATAAGACCAGACCACAGGTGGGGGAAAAGCAGAAGCCTGGGTGAGGAACTTAATGGAGTTCCCACAGCAAGTCCATGGCCAAGGTGGAACAGAGTCCAAACAACTCATACCCTGCTCCTAACAGTCAGCGTGGGTCTGCTTCCCAAACCCCCTTGCACTGATCAGGAAGTTATGATTTTCCTGCCTGTTGCTATAACGCACAACCTGGTTTGTAAGATATATGAAAATTACAGCTTCATTAATAATATGATCCAATTTCTACTTGCTGGCCATCTGGTCTCTTTTGCATAGTCAGGATTACCAGCAGAGATCCCTGATAACCTAACGAGAACTGCACGTGCTCATTTTGCCTCACTTTTGGAGTCCCGGATGTGTTTATCCTTAACCATAATTCTTTTCCCAGCCTTGCTCCTACCCCCAGCCCTGACCTTATCCTAGGCTGTCAGAATAACAGTTTAAAAACAAATATGCAGCCAGTTTCCTTTTTTTTTTTTTTTTTTTTAAATACAGCTTGACAGGCTTAAAATGCAGAACTCAGATCTCCCAATTATCACAAACTGCTGTGATTGCCTATCTGCTTTGCGTGTTTTTATGCTAACATCCATACGCTCATTTTAATTTAAGAGGAAAGAGGGATCTATCTTCCATTTACAGAGCAGACATGGTAAAAGCACAGGTAGGCTGCTATTTATGCATAGCCTTCAGACACAGAGTAAGCAAAGCTGAGAGAACGATAAAACATTAACATGCTTGTTGTTGTTATCATTTATTGTAATGGCTGTATTGCAAGTTCACAGCTGGTGGTATAGTGCCTGTAGTAATTACTACACAGTTATGGTTGTGCCAGGTGTTACATGAGTCCTTGGCAAGTTCAGGGTGAGGAGAAGGACAAGGAACAAAAGTGTAAATGAACTACACTTCGTCTGTCCCATGAGCTGCTTACAGTCATAGAGCCTTAACTGAGGAACAGAGGACAGTAACTTTCAAAATCAACCACCTTACCTTGGAGCTGATGTACCAATTTCACATGTGACTTGGGATTTTAGGAGCACTACATCCCACAGACTTCATGGGGACTGAGCCTGTTCAGAAGCAAAGACAAAAGTAGTTTTGCTCTTAACTTCGAAAGGAAGAGAATCAGGCCCTATCTGCAATCAGTTCAAAGTTGCAGGTGGAGCAGAGGCTGAGGAGGACTCAGAAGTAGAAAAACCTCAACTCTGTGCCCTCTGTGGTGGCAACTGTCAGTTGGCTCCTGTTGGCATGAGTGAGGAACTGATTGGACTAGCCAAACTTTAGCTGCATGTGGTTATGCTGCTTTTTCACATGCTTGTGCTAGGATGTGAAGTTGAAGTGAACACAATGCTGTTATTCACACTGTGTGTGAATGGATAGAAAAATTGTGTCTCGTGTCTGGCAGAAAACTCACCACAGCCTATACTGCAGTCAAGGAGCCCTGAGGGTAGCAACCTTAGAAAGGATGGTAGAAGTTTTATCTGGGAGTGTTTGTGCTAAAGACTCTTTTGATGACTTCTGTGCCATTGGAGTTGCTTTTGGCTACAAATCTGAAGTAGTACACTGGGTGCACTGAGGTACTGAGGAGAACCATGAGATCTTTGGCTGAAAGAAACGGTGCAGGCAGAGGGCCCTGCCCAGGCTTTCCTGTAGTACAAGAGCTGTGGTCTCCCTTTTGGCTGTGTAGCACAGCCCTGGTGTAAACTGTGCCTGTCTGGAGGTAAAAATTGACCTAACAGCTGGAGTCTACAAAGTCTGGATGGAGACTTTGTGGGGAATAACTCAGAGGGCACTGGCTGGATGTCTCAGCAGAGCAAACCAGGGTGTGGGGTTTCATCAGCAGGCTGAGGAGCATAACAAGCGGGGAAGATGCCAGGGGGCTGCACCCGTGGTCACTGACAGTGGCAACAGGAGGGGTGGCACAAGTTGCCAGAGCAAGTTGTACTGGCAGTACAGGACTAGGGCTGACAGCTAGCATAGCACTGGCTCACTCAGTTCTTTCCACGTTGCTGTTTTACTTTCCCTGTCAAGTAGGTTCGTTGCATCCCTTTGCTTTGTATTTGCAAGTGTGAAGCGTATCAGGACATGGCTGGGGGATGTGGGGGTTGATTTGTTGTTATTCTCAAGGTTATGATGGGGAGGGGAGAAAAGGAGTTCGAAGGCGACTCAGTTGCCATTTTCTTTACTGTTTTTATCTTGTGTTAGTCACATGATTCATGCTTCTGCTGTCTGCCTGCGGACTAGGAAGAAATTGTCTTCACAACTGCTATGATTTATCACCTGTGCTGTAGAGTTTAATTTCACTTTTGAAGCACCGGCGTTGCCCTGGCTGAAAAAAAGGAGGCTGGACAAGCATGCTTATGCTTGTAGTGGTATTGGAAAATTTCTCAAGTACCTGTGGGCAGGTGTGGCTCACATACTTGGGTTAAACCAATCGCCAGATCTAAGGTCAGGAAAGAATTTTGCCCTAGGTCACATTGGCAGGGATTATTGTGTTGTTTTTGTTTTCCTTGCTTTGCAGTGTGGGTTGCGGTTGGCTTCCTAGATTATCTACTACCATTTTAAGAAATGCTAAAAACCCAGGTTTGAGGTCCACAAGTGGAAAAAGTAGACCCAACCCTGCAGGTCTCAGACCTGCCTCATATAATCACACAGCCACTTTGTGACTGTGTAGAGACTCCAGTCCCGGAAGCGTACAAGGCATCCTCAGGGCTGTCAGCATTCTTCAGATTGCCTGGTCATCTGGGCATCTTCACCTAATAAAACCCCTGTAAGTGTGTGATTTGGAAATCTGGCCATGCTGTTCAATTCTCTGGTTCTTTCCCTATGGCACAGCAGGTTTGGTGGCAAAGGTTTTCAGACCCGTTTTGGGTGGTGGAGCATTTTGTGACATGTGCTGTGGGAGGACAGGGCACGGATACTCCCTGGAACTTGTCATGCTGCAGTACGCTTGTGACTGCGATGCCCTGGACTTGTTGATGATCACTTGTGGGTGATCTTGCCTGAGTGCCACACAGCTGTCAGTTGGTTTCCTGTGTTGCTGGGGTGGGGCTGTGTTGGTACTGTTCACTTTTGTTAGCGAGACCTTGTAGAAATTACTAGAAAGTTTACATTTAAAAATTAGTCTTCTTCTACCACTTATGCAGGATGGCTGGAATCACATTAGGAGCATCACTGCATGATCCAAGAAAGCCAGAATGAAAGAGCATTACTTTGCAGAGATGGCAGCCTCATAAGCAGGCACTTCTCTGTTAATCAAAGCACTCCAGGCATCACTGCACTGTTATTTCATTTCAAATATGTTGCTGCATCTGAATTTCCTAACTAACCAGTGATTAAAACAACATGCTTGTTAGAAGTCTCTTGGGGAGTGGCTTGTGTGATGTTGGTATTAATAGGATGAAAACAATCAGAAAGTTAGGGGCATTCTTCTGAGGTATTGAAAACCCTTAATGAGGCCCTTAGTTATGCAATAATTTCTTTGCAAGCAAACACATGCCTATTATCATTATTATTGTGCCGATTGTTGATATCCCACTGACATGAACAATTTAGAGAATTCCAAGTATTATGCAGCTCTCCTGCCAGCTCAGAATAGGCTGACACAGCTACAGCTACCTATTTAAGAAGATTAGCCTGATTTTATTTGCATAAGAATTTAAAGCGACAAAACCACTTACCACACCCAGGAAATGATCATTAAAAATGAATTACTGCACATTCTTTTATTAGCTGTGTGGTTAACTTCTGAATGCTACAGTAAATGCCAAATCCAAAGAGAGATGCCCTGGAATATTTCCCCCTAGGTTTTCTAGGTTCTTGGACGTGCAGAGAAAATGTGTCATTATCCATTCTGGCAAAAGGGATCTTGTGTACAACATCCATAAGTATCTTTAAGTGGGCATTCCCTAGCTAAGATGACAGGTAAATTTTTGCATGCCCTCATACGTGATTCCAGCAGTTCTGCATGTCTGGGTTGGCCTGTACGTAACGCCAGCCAGTACTCGGAGACATCAGACTAAAGCAGACATAAAACTGTGGGCTTCACTCTCTGTTAAAGTTCCCCCAGTCCCGTGGGCAGCAGAAAGGAACCCTTCAGGAAAGGTAAACCATTTTATGCTGCTGTCTTCTGCTGAAGGGAGGCTAGTTGCAGAAGAGAATCCATCTCAGCAGCTCAGGTTTCAGCAGGTAAGTGAAAGCAGAGAAGGAGCAAAAGCAGATGGGAAAGAGAACATAGAAAACTTGTCTCTCTAAAAAATCCCATCACCGGGCCGCTCTCCTTGCTGTTACTTTTTGGTGCTACAGTAGTAGCCAGAGGCGCCTGCCGACCCCAGCGCTCTACTGTGCTGGGAATGAGCCTCAGCTGGGTCCATCTGATTCTTTTTTTCAGCTGAAAGTCCCCAAACACGCCCAGGGCCAAAGATCAGGCTGCCCAGGTAGCTTAAACCCCCAGACCCCCAGCCGCAGCGCCAGCGGTGAGCATCCATCTCCGGCTGGAGCCCATCCTGCCTGGAACACCGCTGCGGTTTCGGCAGGAACGGGGAGCAGAGGTACCGGACCCCCGGTACCCCCACCCCAGCGGGGACCAAGCGCCCAGGGCGGGGGGCACCACCGGCTCCATCCCGCGGCACCGCCGGCTCCATCCCGCAGCACCGGCGAGCCTTGTCCGCCCTCTGCCGGTCCCTTCCCAAAATAAAGAAGGATGCCTGAAAGATTTGCCAGAGGAGAAGCAGCAGCAGGAGCAGCAGCATTCCGGCCCAACTCCCAGCAATGAGAGAGCAGGGAACGAAACGGAAAACGTCCACCAAGAGACAGTAACGGTGGTGAGAACGCTTTTTTTTTTTCAATGGACTCTGTGGCACTTGCATAGCTGTGTCGGAGAAACAAGGCTGAAAAGCACCTAGAAAGGAAATTGCACCTGCTGCAGCCCCTGATTGAAGAGGCGGCACTATCTGTCTACTTAAACGCATCTTTGAGGTGAATTGTGCCTCCGGAGTTTCCAGGCTTCCCCAGCCAGGAACTACACCCCAAAATCTGCACATGACTGAAAGCAGCATGGCAGTTATCTACACCTGGGAGAGCCAGGGAAGAGGTGCCCTGGGGCAGGTATGGAATGGGTGCCTGAGGGTCCCTGCTCCATCCTGGGCTGAGGCAGGCCTGGCCCTGCGACTTCCTCCCAGGGTGACCTAGGGATGGTTGATTTCACCTCTCCCACCTTGCTTTCTCCCCCAACTAAGGATTCAGGTTGCGCAGCCATCCCCATGAAGTAAAGCCACATGCTTGCAGAGCTTGGGAGCCAAAGGTTGCTTACGCTCTGTGATCCCAGGCAGCGGCAGGGATCTCACACAGTCTGGTCCCCAGGATACTAGCAGGTATATCATCAAAATGCTGATGCATTCAGCATCTTTTCTTGCCACTCTAATGGCAATTAAGGGACCTAAAAGCAATTAGGTGGCTGACCTGAACTGATTTCCAGGGGAGCAGAGCACCAGCATCTGTCTGAATTCTTCAAAAACACCTGCCTGAATGGCCAGGAAAGTAAAGCCGTATCGTTGTAAGGGAGAGCTTCCCCCCCAAACCCAGGACTCCGCAGGATCGTGCAAGGAGAATTTGTATTTCTGTTCCCATGTCTACGCCTCCTATATGTGGCTAGATGTTTGCTTCTAAGGCTGTCAAGCTTATCATTTATATGGGCCCAAAATTCACTGCAGAAGACTGTCAGGTCGAGCTCCTCAGTCTGTGTAATGAGAGTGGGAAGATGCTGAACAGCGGTAGGAAGAGTGACACTGGAAGATCACGGCATGTCCTGCTACCACTGAAGCCCTCAAGTGGAAATGTTCTTGTCACTGACGCTGGTGCAGGGTCTGTATAAGGAGGGATGCACTTGTGCTGTTACAAGGCAGGACTTTAGGGCTCCATACTTGTCTTGCCAGAACATTCTGCCATGAATTTAGGGAAGTCACTTAATATGAAATCTTGTTCTCACAGTAGCTGATGGGAGTCTTGCCATGGAATTCAGTCCTTTAATAAACAAAAATGAAAATGTCCCCTGTTTGACATCAGAGAGGAAGTGCTTTGGGGCCAAGACTGTCTCTTGCTTTGATGGTTGGTGGCCCTTTAGTCCATCGGTTACACATGGAACAAGGAATAAGAGATATATAATTGAATGAGACAGAGAATTTAAGGCTCTGATTATGGGAAAAGAAAAACTCTTTACCCTTGTGAAGACAACTGGTAGGCACCTTCAGCTCAGGGTTTTCACAAACAGAAGAGAGAAATAGAAGTGCAAATCAAGGGGCCAGATTGGTGGCAGATAGGGCAGACTGATTTAATGTTGCAAGGAGGTCAAAACAGAAACTTTAGCATCAAAGAAAGGAGGAGTGCTGCAAAAGCCCAGTGCTCACAAGTAGCACTTACCAGAGGTATCATATAAACTTAACCCTGCTGTCATTATTCCTGTTGGAAAGAAAGGAGGTGAAGGCCACGACCTGTGAAGCAGAGGTCAGATGTTACAGACCATCAGACAAAGGAAGTGACAATGGGGAAAGGTTCTTCTCTGAAGCATTACCAGATGGTAGCTAATCTCAGTCAGGGGGGAAGGCATGGCCACCAAATCTACACGGGATCCCTGAACCTGACACTCAAGCGTTATCAAGGGAAAAGACTGTTCTTCCAACTGTTACAAGATGGACTATGCAGTGCAACCCATGCAGTTAATCACAGCGCTGTGCTGATTTGGGACAGAATTTGCCAAGATCAGACATATAACACGTATTTGCTTGTTAATTGCTTCTGCATAAAAGCTGGAATTTGAAATAGCCTGAAAATTTCTGCCTTAATGGAAATTTTTCCTCCTAACTCCTCTGCTTATTCATGAAAATGACTTTGTTTTCTGATGTAGAGGGAAACCCAGTCATTCAGATCAAGGGCTGGTATGAACTGGCAGAGCTCTGTGATCAGCACTGGGGTCTGTCCTAGTGACTTCTTTTATGATAGTAGTGGTAGAAATGCTGCTGTCATTGCATTCAGCTGCAAATGTGCTCACAGATTTCCTGAGAAATCTCTGCGAGCTGAGCTCAGGTAGGACTCCGTCTGTAGTGAGGACGAGAAACACACAAATACAGGTGGAGGTGAGCTCAGTAGTCCCAGAGTGGCACCTACTCGAGGCAGTAGGGCACAGACCTGAGAATGGAAACCTAAATGCTTCTTGGGAGGTTCATTACTACATGGCTTGCATTTAATCTTGTCTGAGTAGCTTATGTTTTCACCATGCTTCTGTTTTCCTGCCTGGGCAAGAAGGAATAGAGCCGCCGTTGTTGTAAGCAGCTGCCACGAGAGCCGCATGCAGAATGCAGAGCTGGGACCTTGTTGTGCCCGGCGAGAGCCTGGCGTGACAAAGGTTGGGTTCGGGTCTCTTCCAGTCATTTCTTCTACAGGTAGGAATAGTGGATTCACTAAGACTCTCGGCTAAGTGCTCTTGCTGTCTATCTTTTGGGAACCTCAGTGGTATGATTCGAGTCCCCCAGTTTGGCAGAGCACTCTAAAGCTTTAAAAAAAATAATCCAGCCCACAGAAAACAATGGCAATTAAGGACCTGCACTTTGGCCACAACAACCCCCAGCAGCGCTACAGGCTTGGGGAGGAGTGGCTGGAGAGCTGCCAGTTAAAGAGGGACCTGGGGGTGTTGATTGACAGCCAGCTGAACAGGAGCCAGCAGTGTGCCCAGGTGGCCAAGAAGGCCAATGGCATCCTGGCCTGTATCAGAAATAGCGTGGCCAGCAGGGACAGGGAAGGGATCTTGCCCTTGTACTTGGCACTGGTGAGGCCGCACCTCGATTCCTGTGTTCAGTTTTGGGCCCCTCACTACAAAAAGGACATTGAATTACTCGAGCGTGTCCAGAGAAGGGCAACGAAGCTGGTGCAGGGTCTGGAGCACATGTCGTACGAGGAGCGGCTGAGGGAACTGGGGTTGTTTAGTCTGGAGGAGGCTGAGTGGAGACCTCATCGACCTCTACAGCTACCTGAAAGGAGGGTGCAGAGAGGGGGGATGAGTCTCTTGACTCAAGGAACAAGTGACAGGACAAGAGGGAATGGCCTCAAGCTGCACCAGGGAAGGTTTAGACTAGATATTAGGAAGCATTTCTTTACAGAACGGGTTGTTAGGCGTTGGAATGGGCTGCCCAGGGAGGTGGTGGAGTCCCCATCCCTGGAGGGGTTTAAGAGTAGGGTCGACATAGCGCTGAGGGATATGGTGTAGTTGGGAACTGTCAGTGCTAGGTTAATGGTTGGACTAGATGATCTTCAAGGTCCTTTCCAACCTAGATGATTCTGTGATTCTGTGACGTTCATGATATTTGGTGTGTGCTTCAGTGCTAAGTCGGGTCTTTCATTGCTGCTATGGTCAGATCTCCTCAGCATTATGCATGGGAGCAGTATCACACATATTTTTTCCACAACCAGGAAAAGCAGTGAAGACACCATAGCTTACATGCTTGCTGCTCATTGCCTTAACACCTGAAACTGTTATGATTTATGGTCCTCACTTCTTCTGGTCTTCTTGGAAACAGGGTGCATAGCAACATGCACTTCTTAAAATGATCCACTGTGCAATGCCTGTGTGTTGTATCTACCAGTAATATCATTTTGTGTGCCTGCCTTGTGGAATGTCCAGCTCTGAACCATGGAATGAGAGCTGCAACACAGGCTGGGGACGTGCAGGGATGAAGTTCAAAGCTGTGAGGTAACACAGCCCTCCTGACCCCATTGTGGTATACCTCCGAGTGATCCTGCCATGTGGTGGGAGCTGTCTTCCCAGCCCGTTTTCTGGGTACCTCAGCCACCCTGCAATGAAGCAAGGTTATGAATACAGCAGAAAAGCAGGTTTTACCCATGATAAAAGCTGTAAAACCTCTCCGAACCTGTGCTGGTTTTGCTGTTGTTACCTCCTGAGAAGTTCTGCTTCATCTTTTGAGCGCTGTTAATAATGACATTTCGAAGTGTTTTTCCTGTGCTAACTGTGCACAGCTAACACAGGAAACAGAATACGCACTGCTTGCAAAGGGCTTTGCTCTGCCCATTGACAGAATTTACCAGTCTTGAAATTCCTTTCAAAATTTGGGTCTGTTGAACCTGGGGCATCTTTCTGGTTTCTTTTAGACACCTTATTGTTATTGTGTGAGATGGACTCCGCAGGGCAGGCAATCTTTTTAAAGAGAATAGACTGTTTTCTCCCCAAACTGGCAGCTATTTATTACGAAATGGCCACAAAGTGACATTATTTTAGAACTGCAGCAGTAGAGTAGAGCTGGCTGGAACTCAAAGCTTCAGTGAAAACTTTCAGCACTATTTCAGATTTTGTTGGACAACAGAGTTGGAGGTTTTGACTAAAATGTTTCTGAAAATAGCAAAACTGTCACCCACTCAGAGAGCTAAATGTGAAACCTCAAATTTTGATGGAGAGAAAAAAAAGCGATGACATTCTCCTTCCAGTTTTGGATCAGCCCCAACAATAAACTTCGCTTTATATAGGAACCAAATAGACATAATAGGAATTAAACTGTACATAGATCCTAAATAGAAAATACAAGAGACTAATACAAGTACCAGATAGGCACAAGGCAGAAAGTTGAAGAACAGCAGAAAATAAAATGGAATAAAGGGGGAAGGTATAGCTTATATGTTGTAAAATGAGACCAGAGTAGAGAGAGATGGAGGCACAGATGTAAGCAAGTTGTGGTGGTGCAGCGGGGAACGCTCTCACCCTAGCAGTGGAGCTTGCAGTCATGGCCAAGGCAAGGCAGAGGGAGTCTGCACTCTCTCCGCAGTCACACCAGTGTACACCCAACATAACCACCACGGTGCTCAGACTGACAGTACGTGCTTCACAGGGCGAGTGAAAGGAGGACTGGTGATACAGAGAGGTGAGATAATGCCAGGGAAGGTGCAGGAGTTGGGAAGGGGGTAAGGAGGAGCGCTCACTGCGAACAACAGCTTTCATGGAGCCCTGATGAGCAGGGTCAGGAGAGGAGGGGAGCCACCTGCTCAGGTTGAGTTGGAAAGTCTGATCGCACTGTGCAAACTGGTGGCAAATGGCAGCTGACTCGGCCTGGCTAGGAATTGAAGACATACCCATGCTCTCCCTGAGGATGTGGGGGACCTGACCCCTGCTCTTGACACACAAAAGCTGCTCCCCCAGAGGCCTGGCCCTGCTGCAGCCCTCGGGCAGATACCTGCCCTCGCTCGCCTCAACCCGGGCTGAGGGAGCTTCAGGGAACTGCCAGGGGTGTCTGGCAGCTGCCGTGAAGAGCCTCGTGCTGCTGCCAACCTCCCGCAGACTTGTCCACCCGCCAGGCCCGGGGCCCTGGGACGTGCTAACAGGGAGTAGCAGCCGTACACTGGAGAGGCAGGAGCTGTTTTGGGAAAGACTGATGACCCCTTTGGCCAGAAGAGCCGTCTGGAACCTGCAAGCTCCGGGCTCAGCTCCTGGCTCCGCCTGAAGCTTTTTGGGTGCCTTTGCTGCCACTGCCCCAGGGTCTTGCGTCTCTGACTGCAAAATGGAAATAATAAATATCATCTCCCTCTTGTTTATCTGCTCAACCGATTTGTGAGCGGTTCACGGCTCGGGCTGGGTGTTTGCTCGCTGTCTCTCTGCACTCCGTGCAGGGGATCCTGGGGGCACCGCCGCAGGACAAAACAGCCAGAACAACAATAACTGCACGGTCCTGGCACAGGAGGGGGGAGGATTGTTTTCAGCCTTTGCAGCCCACGAGTGTTGGTACAAATGACAGATACAATCGGGCCTCAGGGGTTTTTTTACATTTATATGTCTGGGGAAGGATGTCAGCGGCTGTTCTCAGCCACTCTGTCGAACTGAAGCTAAAGATTTGGGCAGGTGGGGGAGAGAGAGGGAGAAATGCATTGAATTGCCATCGAAAGAAACATGCATAATTCCTAGAAATGCTTTGTGTCAACTTCAAAGATCCTACTGGGAATGCAGCTTATTCTCTGACCAACACGTTTCCTTTGCAAAAGGCAGCAACTGCTGTCTTTTTTCTTTTTTTTTTTTTTTTTTTTCAGTCTCCAGCAGCAGTCAGTACCTATATTTTCTTCCTCTGAAATGCCTGTAAGTTCAATCAGCCGAAATGGCTTAATGTAGTAAGGGATGGAGCAAGTTCACACATCGCTCTAATAGGACCTTGAGACAAAATGTGGTCTCACTGATATAACTGGAGGTTTTGCTTCAGCTCTCTGCTGATCTGTGAAGGATGAAGAAGGAAAGAAGGAAATACTTAACTCTTCTGGTAGAAAACACCATGAGAAGCAGAGAAACTAAGACAATGTTCCTCTAAAGCCCCATCGCAGAGCTGTGGCTAAATCTGAATAAAGTTCTTTCTCTTCCCACTGCCTTTACAAGAGTATAAAAATGGCATTTCTGAAATTTTGCTGGTGTTGGACATGGGAAAAAGCAAGCAAACAAACAAACAACAAAACCCCTGCAATAGTTAAGCACTATTACTTAATAGAGCTTTAAATGCTAACCAGCATCTAGTGTAAAGGTATCAACTTTAAAAACATATTTTCTGACCATGGTTAAGCCCAAGGTTTAACCTCAACCAGTGATTTTTTGCTTAAGCCTTGATGTGTTTATGGCATACTGCTTGTGGTGACAATCTTACTTTCAATAGCAGTATCTCTGCTTCAAAGCCAGGTCTGTCTTCTCCTCTCACTGAACTCAGCACTCTCCTGAAAAAATTCCTGTGGATTTAAAAAAAAAAAAAGGGAAAAAGAAGTTGTTTTAAAAAGAGTCAGGAAATAAATGTATTTCTGAGATTATGTTTTTAAAAAGAATATATCTTTTCTGTATTTATCCCAGCATTATACAGACTAGTGTCATCACTTCATAGTCTCTACCGAACCACACAGTTTGTGAAGCCTAAAGACTTTACCCAGTTTCTCTCTGATGAACACTCAGTGCCTGGTTTTGGAATTTTGTTTATTTTTTTTCAGTGAGGGAAGTGCTGGCACCATCTGCTGGGATTTTTGTCACTGCATCCAGTAACTTTAGGATGTCAGTCCTTGCACTTTTAAACATACCAAATATTCCCGGTTTGACCCGTATGGCTACTTTTTTTTTTTTCAGATACACCTCGATTTCATCTGAGCCTTTGGTGAGCCTGGCACACAAGGCAAGGCAGGCACATGGCTGGCTTTTGGGATGCAGGTAGGTCCGCTGGCTCCTGTGCAACAACCCACCACCTATAGTGCAGGGGCATCAAATGCAGCCAGTTACTGCTGGTTAATGAGCGCATAAGTGTTTAAAGACAGGGAACTGTTTCTCAAGCATTCCTGAGATGAAGACAAAATTCCAGGCAATTCAAAAATCCTCTGTACAGTTTGGTGCTGAGACTAAAAAGGATTAATGAAGGTAGTTTGCAATAGGACAAGGGGTAATGGTTTTAAACTGAAAAAGGGTAGATTCAGACTAGATATAAGGAAGAAATTCTTTACTGTGAGGGTGGTGAAACACTGGAACAGGTTGCCCAGAGAAGTGGTAGATGCTCCACCCCTGGAAACAGTCAAGGCCAGGCTGGATAGGCCTTTCAGCAACCTGATCTAGTAGAAGATGTCCCTGATCATTGCAGGACGGTTGGACTAGATGACCTTTAAAGGTCCCTTCCAACCCAAAGTACTCTATGATTCTGTGATTCTACTGATTAGCTTTACAGTAGCCACACAAGGAGCCAATAAGACTTGAGTCCTATTGTCCAGGTCCTGTATAAACAGATTTTATCTGCCCATGAGGCCACTGAGTTTCAATGGAGAAGACAGAAAAAGGCTGGGATGAAAAGTAGCAGCCATGAAAGATGGAAGCATTTCCTCGAGCTTGAGTAAGATTTGGAGCAGGAAACAGCAGTCTGTGACAGTATAACCAAATTCTTTTCCTGTAGACCTCAGATCAAGATTTTAATAAGTAAAGAACTGTGGAAACAGGGAGTCACAGTGGCAAAGAAAGGTCTTCTATTTTACCATTTTCAACCTAAAATATAAACTTGTAACTGGAAATTATTGTAGTCATTAGATCTGGAAATTTTTATAGAAAATAAATTCACAAGCTTGTAGGGAATGTAAAAGTAGAAGAATGTGTTAAGCACCATCTATGCTTGTGTATCCCTCATATTTTTAGGAAAACAACAGAAATGTATTTAAAAAGAATGCATACAAGAGTATGTATAATTCATACAGAATTGTCAAAGCTTTGACCCCCAAAGATCATAACACAGATATTTTAATAATTTGAAAGTGTTTTACTAGATATATTTACACTGTATTTTATGGCTTGTGATAAATTAAGAGATACTTGAATCCTTCTGACAGGTGGCTCATACATTAAACCCTAAATATAAAAACCTGTTCTATTTTAAGGACAATTTCCCATTTGACTCTTCAGATTTATCAAGGATAGGGTGATTTAGTTTTTGTTGGATTCAAAATGAAATTATTCCCCCTTAGGGTTCATAAGCAGTTTTTAGGATGGTACAAACAAAACAAAATTAATCTAATGAGGTTTTGTACTCTGGGGTGACAAAGTCACTCAACTCTGATTTAACGTGTCATATAAAGAAAATAAGCAGAAACTTTCTACTGTGAATAATCATATTGCAAGTCTTTCTGATGCTTTATACTGACTTGAACACTAGTGATCGCCAGTCCCTGAAGAGCATTGCCATTTTGAGGCATTTTCGGGAACTTCTAAAAGGAGGCATAATAGCTGTGTTGTTGAACAAGGTATATGAGGACTTGTTTTTGGAGCTGAATTCCATCTCCAATCTAAGTATGTACCCACATTTTGAAAACTTAAAAAAGGTTACACTGGGCAATTCACATTCAAGCTTTGCCTTCTTGCTGATTTTGTCAAGATTTCGAATGTTGCTTTGGCAAATTTTAAAGCACCAAAAAACCTTGATAACAGTTGATAAAATTCAGCATTAATAATCTGAAACAGATGCCAGAGCTACCTGCATTCAGATTTACACGGTATGAATAGGTCTATTGGAAGGAACGGTGGCGGCACCTGCCAGTTATCAGGAAAATGGTCTGACATTCAATTTTTAGAGCCATTTTTTCAGTGCAGTCTGAGACACTGCTCAGTGCTTCTTCCAGCCTCATCTTCAATGTACTGTGGAGCACATTGTACTGAGGAATCTGACGGCCCTGGGCAGATGGAGCGGTGATGTCATTGGGCTTTTCCATTTCTACTTCCTATGAACATTTGCCTTATTCTTACATCCCAGCTCTTTCTCGACATGTTTTAGACTAGAAACATTTTTCTTTTTTTGGACGCAGAGAAGGAATCACTTCTTTTTGATTTCAGACAAGATCTGGCAAGTGAGCTCTTGTTGCTGGTCAAAGAAAAAGCCTTAAAAAAATTAACACAGAATCTGTGTTTAGCAAAGTGATTTGCATAAGCTGTACACTTGGTTCTTAGAGTTGGAACAGTTCTAACCTATGACAAATTCCTCTGTCTGGGCTGTCTTCCAAAATCATTTTCATCTACCCTGGCAAAAGAACTGAAGTCTGCGTTCTGCACTAATTAACGGCCTTCAGGAGAAGGGCCCCAGTTGAAATGCTGACACACTTTGTACACGCTTTATTTGTGAAAGGGGATACTGAGCCCATTTGATGGCGCCTCCTGCTCCGTCATGCCGTGCAAAATTTTAAGTGGGGAAACAAAATGGGTACAGTTATGTCTTGTTAAGATTCTGAGTTACTAAAACACTGTAGTTTTCCCCATTAAAAAGCATGATATTGGGATTTTTTAATCTTTGAATAATATTAATAAGCAGTAAAAGGACTAAAACTATGGCAGTTCCTTAGTGGATATGAACTGACATTCACAATTTTTATGAAGCATTATGGCTTAATGCAGCTGAGTCTCTGTCTCACTAAATGTCTTCATTTTGGAAACAGCAGAATATACACCCAATGTCCCTTTTACACAAAGCTGGAGACTGCTGAAAAGGGAAGGCAGGGAGAACAGCTGTCCTGATAACTCTGTGGAGTTCTTCTAGGAGGATGGCCCAGTCCCATGAGGAAGCTTTCCATGCCAGATCCATGAAGGATTCATAGCTTTTAGGAACCCAAAATGTTCAATGGAATTCAGAGTCCTTGATGGAGCAAGGCACCCAGAAAATAACACATGTGGAGAGTCAGGCATACCAAAACACAGCATCCCAAAAAACTAGGGGAGGCACGTATGTTGTCATCAATAAATGGGAGATGGCATAATATTGGTCTTCTACAGGAGAGCATCCATCCTTGTTTGGGCTTCCCATCAATGGGCTCTTCTGAAGCTTTGTGTTTGAGCCAAGAAAGTTCCTGCTTGCAAGGTACAGGCTTCTACAAGAGGAACAGCCTGTAGCAGGTTCAGATTGAGTCCCCGCTCTGTGTGTTATGATTACCACCTTTGAGCTGAACATCCAACCACAGAGCTCTGTGTGGAAGGGAGGCTGTCTTTGTCTCTTCTTCTGAAGTTGTTGACCTGTGTATTCACCATCTGCTTTGGAGCTATGAATACACTTGTGCTTGGGCTAAAGAGAGATCTGACCCTGGATGTTAACTATTTCATCCAAGTGCCCAGCATGAGGCAAGGAAAGAAACTCCTTTTCTGGCTTCTGTGTGTGGAGCCTCACCTAGGAAGTGTGCTCTGAAAACATTGATTAGACTCAACTCTGCAGCTGAACTACATGGAGAGCTCCTGTGGAGACTAATAGAGCTTAACTAGGGTTCAGTGCACTCACCCTGGTCAGGGAAAGGAGTGAAGTACATCTATCCAGCAGCGGATGTTCAGATGCTTAGTGACCTGTAGGAAAACACTTGGTAGAGGCAAGGGAATTTAGGCAGCTGCATGGTGTTTGAGGAATTTAAGGAATCCCAGGCCATGTCTTAGGCTTTTCTCCTTGCTCCTTTGTGATGAGAGCCGAAAAGAAAAAAGGGAAGAACAGGAGGATTTCTCTCAGATATTCTTGCAGCAGTTTCTCTCAGGCTTCACCCTGCTTGCCTGCTGCAGCCCTCAGTAAACTATTTCATTGTGAAGCAGGAATGCACTGATTCTGTGGCCACTGAGACAGATCCCAGGTTTTCGCTAGCAAATAAACTAGCAAACATAATCAACATTCTTTGTAAATCCTCATCGTTGCCTTAGGAGGAGGAATTTCAAGTCTATTTTCTATGAACCTTAAATGTGAAGTTTCCGCAAGCACAAATGCTCCAATATTTTCCCTTCTTCTTGGGTACAGAGGACAATTCTGTCTTGTTTTTGTCCCTAAAAGTATTGACTGTGCTAAACACTAGGCACGTGCTTTCAAAAGAAAAGCACCATGAATGCTTACATGTCCCTGTATTATCAGCCACGTGCTCCATCACTGGGAGACAAACGGTCCACTGAAATGCGGCTGGCCTGGACGTTCCACATACCAAGCAGATGCAAGCAGAATGCCATAGGGAAATAAGAAACACATTGTATGTGATTTAAAAGGCTTACAGCTATGGAATATCCTTCTGAAAGCCTAATGAATATCTCCAACACATACGCAATCGAAATACAAAACGCGCCCTGCATCGGAATACAAAACCACGGAACTGGAGATAATCTCTGAAGAAACCCACAAAATAAATCTACTGACAGCAGCACCTATAATCATACAACCCCAGCATTTGGCTTGTCAAAATGTCTCCAAGCTCAGGATTTTCTGTGGAGAGGAAACCGTCCACGGAGATTCTTTCTTAATTTTATGCCTTCTGTTTGCCACTCAAATAAGCTTGTGTGCTGGGTTTGGGGTTTTACTTTGTTTTGCTTTCTTAGATGCTAATATGGTCCAGACTGACTTCGACAAAGTTTCTGATTATAAATTCAGTTTTCTTTCCACAGGGCTGGAAAAGGACCATTTAAACAAGCACTTGTTCAAGTGACTGAAAATACAGGCTTTTTTTAACCTGGTGACTGTTGAAATGAAAATACCCTATGTTTAGATCCAGTGAGGAGAGTATTTAGGAAAAAAGAGGAGGAAGACGGGAAAATCTCTCAGGATTAGTCTTGCAAAAGTGCTTTTCTGCATGGACCTCCCTGGTTATTTCACGTATGAGCTCTTGGAAGTACACCTGCAGAGTTTCCACCAAAAGCTGAGGTGGCCAAGGTGACAAAGGCAAGGTGGAAGAGGTTAAGAAGATAATTTCATCCCTCATTCTCAAAAGGAAGCACAGTTCTGAAGGAATTTATTCTATAAATGTGTTAATTCCCAAGTTCTCCCAGATGCTGCAGTGAGTGGAGGAACGGCTGGTGTTACAGCTGTATTGCGAGGTGAGAAAGTAGGGTTAAGCAGGCCAGGCTCAGTGACTTTCCATCCACAAGACTGGTTGCAACAAGGGCTCAGAGTGTCTACTCTGTGGTTAAGCAAGCTGAACCTGAGGTATGTAAACAGCATAGGCTGCATTGTTTCTCCTTATTCCTGTGTCATATGCCCTACATAAAGGAGCTATGGCACACCTTAAGGAGCAGAAAGCATTCAGACTCTCCTCCTCCAGAGAGTGCTAAAATCTTATAAGCACGCTCGAAAAGCAGTGGGCAAGTCTGACTTTGAGAACAGGTTCAGCCTTGCTCATAGAGTACACCAAGTGTATCAAGGCTTTGGAACAAAAGCAGACACAGCATAGCACTTTTATATGCAAATCCCAGGAGATGGCTCAACTTTGGGGACCTTCCCCAGGTTGGTCCTGCACAGACAGATGATCAAGACTGCCAGGAACAAAATATGTACTTTCAGACACAAAAAGAGGAAGAGAAATAACAGATATAATAGACAGGGACTATGCTAAGACTCAGGACACCAAGCTGAGAGGCTTCAGCACTAATTTCTGCTCTGCCACTGACCTGCTGTAGGACCTTGGGAAACTCATTTTGTTTCTCTTTCCTTGCCCACTCATAGTATAAACTCTTCAGGGTAGGGACTGTCTCTTCCTATAGATTTAAACTGTACAGTGGGAACACAGTCTTAGTTAGGCCTGTTGGTGCTACTGCAATTGAAATAATAACATGTAAATAAACAGATTATAAGAAACAACTAAATCAATTGGTGGAAGGGTGCAGATGGCAGTGGAAAGAGATATGGGTGAAAGAATGTGAAGGAGCAGAAAAGAGTCCAGAGAAATCTTTCCATCAACTTTAAAAAGCATTAGCTTGGGCCGCCTCTCTTTAAAGACCCAGCACAACTATATCCCCAGGGCACCGTTATGCCAGCATTTATTAGTCCTCCAGGGATCATCTCTGACCTGTGCTAATGTAATCCTGCTAAAACCTTCTGGCATGTCTGGGGCCTGACTGTCTTCAGCAACACACCAGTGTGAAATATATATGGATTAAGATAAAATTAAAATATAATTTTCAGGAATTTTTAGAGGAATCCTTTAGCTTTACTTGTGACTAAGGGATAGATAGACTCTAAAAGGTTGCAAGCAACAGCTAAGTGGCTCAGAATATTGTGATAGAAGGTGAAGTCTATGGAGACAGCCCAAGCTAATGCTTTTTAAAGTCGATGGAAAGATTTCTCTGTCTCTCTGAGTGTTGAATTGGTCTGTGAGAGACTGGATGAGATCCAATTGAGGCCCATAGTTACCAGAAGTTGCTACCAACCAATGGCTATTCAGTGAGTCACATTAAGTGAAAAGATGGTTGTAACGTGCTCAGTGACCAATGGCTGCAGACACAAAATATTTTTCATTCTTCATAGTGGTCTGGGGTCAGAAGACCAGGAAGGAAAGGGCATGAAGGCAATAAGAATGAATTTATCAGTCCACGCGTGCCCCCCACCGAGGGGTCTGGAGGAACAGTCAGATGAATGTAAACCACACTCTGTTTTCCGAAAGGTATTTGGTCCAGAGGGCTGCAGGCTGACGTCACTGTGCCTGTCAGCCTGACTCCCTTTACCAGCAGTGAACTGCTGCTTCAAAATAAAAATCCAAGAATTGACCTAAAAACACTACACTGCCAAATGCAACTGAGATTTCTTAGACTCTGCTCTGTGTCTTTTGTGTAAAATGTTTCCTAAGATGCCTTTGTGTGGCTATTAGCTATTGTAGTTGTTGTGCTGTTAAACTATTTTAAATGGCAAGTCAGAGCGTTTCCTTGAGATCTTTTCTGAAATCCTCTTTTGTTATGGACCACTCTCAAGCTAAACCTGGAAAACAAAAAAAAAATAATGTAATGATGAGACTGTTAAGAAATAGATAATATTCCTTTCTTTCACCCTTACTGAAAATTACTCAGAAGCATATCTTTAAGGGGGCATGGATTTCAGGTCAACCTGAAAGAAGACACTAGAATGAAAACTGGTTAAGGCAAAGGATCAAAGTGGTGATTATTTAGCCATTGCAAGTCTTTCAGGGGAAAGTTAAACTAAACACTGTGATACTTTTTTTATTGGTATGGCTAGTTAATAAATAGGACAGAATACATCATGAAATTTTTAATTTTGGAGACTTTTAAGCAGAGACCAGGCAAAAGTTTGCTATGAACAATTTAGGTAAGCAATGATGCTATGGTGGATCAGGGGAATAGACCAGGAGACCTCTTCAGGTCTCCTGTAAATTTATCTCCTTTGATTCTGTGCCTACAAACAGAAAGGAGTGTTAGCCAAGAACATGCTAAACTTGGGAAGGTGTGCAGTAATGTTTTAAATCCATTTATATACAAACTAAAGTTTAAGAAAATATACATATGAGATGAAGAACTGCAAATGAAAGATGACAGAGAAATAACACACAGGCATTTGAAATGTGGGCTGAAAATAAAACAGGATTCAGCTTGGAAAATGCATGCTAACATACTTGGGGAAATATAATCTGAAATAATATTCTCAGTGGGAAAGTGAAACCTGGAAATCATTTATGTTACAAAGGAGTCTTCTGGCTGATTGAGGACAGCGAATTAGATAGATGTGTTTAAAGTACCACTGTAATGGATGGAGCTCAGCTGGGACTTTCAAATTCAGGTTTGCTGCTGCTGCAACTGAGGCACACAAATAAATCCCCCAGCACTCATGGTAACAGTCTACCAGCTGATTTATACCTCCATTGAAAATTTGGCTGGGAGTGTTTAGAAATTCATGCTATTTTACAATGCAAAATCAAACTGATCACCTGCCCTGGGAAACAGCTTTGGTGTTGAGTCCCCGAAGCTTCACCTGGAGACCAACAGCCAGCTCTAGAGATATGGCCTGGTGACAGTCTGGCTGAACACTGTTTTCCAACAGAGTGAGTAAGGCAGCAGGCACCCTTCCACCCCACCCCCCCACCCCCTAGTTTATGTGTAGTAAGGCAATCTGAGCAAGGTCTTGAATCACTGACATTAGTAAACATTAAAATTCCTCTTTCTGGCTTCTATGGACACAGAATTTTACCAATACTGAATATTCAAAATTTCTGAGATTAGCTGGAGGAAAATCTAGGTAAGTAGGTGGGGAAGGATTCAGGTGATAAATCATAGAAAGCAGCATGAAGAACTGGTAAAAAAACCCACAAACACAGATATCGACAGACTATTTTTCAATTCTTGCAAATTATTAGACATAGTGACTTTCACCTGCCTTGGCTACAAGGTACGTTCCCTACCTGCCTGTTCACAAGGAGATCTAAAGCCATTGAGGAAAATTCCTTCTACACCTGATAAGAGGAATCAGTTCAAACTCCAGACCCTTGCTTATGCAAGGAACTTTAAAATGTGGGTAGACAGAGATGACAGAAATATGACACCCCACCCGGTGTACTGTTGGCAGCACCTTTTTACCTAGTTACAGAGAAAAACAACATATTAATTTCAGAGACTTTTATTTCCTCAGAGTCCAGGAGCAATAATTTTGTTTTAGGTGTTTTTTTTAACACAAAGTTTTCCATTCTGTCAGTGGCGCACTCAGCAGCTCCTGCCATAAGCACAAGTCCAAGCACAGTATGACTTCATGAAAGACCTTACATCAGCTGATGGCAGCAATGAGAAGGTCTGTGTCTGCTCTGTGTGAGACCACGGACTCCCATAGCGAACCCATTTGTACTTATGTGCAGGAGTTAGATGTTCCGTTACCAGATATAAAAATTAGCTTGGTCCCCTTTGCCTCCAATACTCACTTTGTGCCTGTTGGGTCCTTTTTTAACTACTGCAGTTGGATGTTCCCAGGGGCTCCTGACAGCTCTCACTTTCCCATTTGGAAGGAAACGGAAGGTGATGTTTCCAAAGGAACTAACCAACAATCTGAGAAATCTGTCTCCTAGCTCTGTTAAGATGATAGCCACAGGGTAAACCAATCCTTCCACTTCTCCCTGCTCTTGATAATATTTCTCCATCCAAAGCAAGCTTTAATTAGACCTCCCTGTTTTAACTACATCATGCACTGAAATGAGATCATCGCTGTACTCTGGCAAATGAGGTTGATCTGTGTGGTCCTCCAGCTGTGCAGAGTGCTTTTCTCCACGAAACTTTTCCTGTTCACTGTGAAAGGAATTCTGTTATCTGATATTTTTTCTTTCTATCACTGTATCTTATGAACACATGGAAAGGGTCTGATGTTGGACTTTACCAGATTAAGCACAGAGCAGCTGTGTGGGACAAAATCATTTATGGAGTTCGTTGTGCAGGATCCTCTCTGAGGGCCTTCAGTGGTGGAAAATACAGCATGAGCACTGGCACCAGACGTGCCAGTTTCCTGCTGAGAAATACTGGATTGGCAAAATCTGCCCATGCAGGGAGCTGAGCCAACTGGAAAGATACAGCCCAGATCACCCAAGACTCATGCTGTCTCCCCGCTATGGTCCTAGTTCTGTCACAGGAGCCCTTTAGGCTTTCTTTACTGAACTCAGTGGAATAATTCCTGATTTAACGTCAGTGCAAACACGATCAATCTTGGGCAAAAATGCATTCAAGGAACAGAAACGTGTGAGTTCTCAACTCACTGACCTTCTCTGTAACCCTAATGTATATCTAGTGGCTATGTAAATGTTCATAAAGTAACACAAATGACTGGCCAGGATCAGCTACGAAGTACACAGTTATAAATCTTGGTGAAGGGTAGTGATTACTTACTGGTATTTACTTTACCTCTGTTATTTTAGTTATGCCTTCTAGTACATTTCTAAATAAATTCCCTTCTTGCTTTAATATTTAAAGATCTGTTGCACAAGCAGACATCTTGTTTTACATCCATTCACACGAAATCTTGTAACCCACATAGATATATTTAATTAGTCAAAAAACCCACATCTTGTAGCCCATTATCATTTTTCTGTCTTCTAAATATGCTCCATTATTTCAGTACTTTTCTGTTAAAGTAGTTTCTTGGAGTAGATTTACTATTCAAGGAGTAATCTTATGAGGGTGTACAACTGAGGACTATGATGCCCTCATACTTTGGTAAGTCAGGCCTTAACATATTTCCCTATACCCTCTCTACCTCTGTATAATATTGTATTGAAAACACATCTCACTTAATCTTCACTGTCACTCCTTGGTCTCTTTTGGTGCTGTTTTTCTGGCTTCTGCTTTCCACTGTGTATTTGTATTTCAGGTTTTTTTACAGCTGCCTCGCATTTTTCTAAATTCTGTCATTCCTGATATTGTAAATTATACTATAAATATTATATTATTCTGTCTCTCCTGATACTATATGCAATCTCTCCTTATGTTATAAATTTAATTTTTTTCTGGGTCATATTCTATGCCATTAATAGTAATTTTTGTCTTTTTTCTTATGGGCATTATCTAAAAACTTCAATAATATACTATTTTCTCTATTTTCCACATTATATAAAATCATTTTTAACCTCCAGTCCCTGACTTTGTGTCACAGCATGCTCTCCCTGGATGTCTGTGATTTTTCTCATGTCACTATGCAGATTTCTAAAGAACAGAAAACTTGGCTGTTTAGACACCAGTCTCAAACTCACCAATGCTTTCAGGTGGATAAAGAGCGAAGTTTGAGGAATGCTAAAACCATAGTTCTTGCTGGGGGACAAGGACTGGCCAGAGTGCACGAGTGAGAGGCTGGTTTGCTGCAAACCCCGAGTTGCTCCAGAGAGCAAGGAGCTTCCCTTTCCTTGGGTGCTCCCACTTTCTCATTCCGTTCATGGGCAGTTATCTAAGAAATGGGGGGAGAATGACGCTATATTGCATTTAGTGTGTACAGAGGAGAAACAAACCTCGTAACGACTCGGTATCTCCTGGGCTTGACTTCAAGCACAGTGACAACTCGAGGTAAAGAGCTTAGGTCCCTCTGCACTGGGTCAAACTCTGCCTGAAGAAAGATACACAGGAAGGATAGGAACTCTGTGGTGGAGGCAGCCAAGAAGAGCACAGAAATTTTTCTTCAAGGGGGCGGGTAGACAATAGTTTTTGTGACCAACATTTTTTCAGACAGATTTCCGCAGCTGGTTTTCATGCTTTTTCAATTCGTACATTTGCCAAGCAGGAGTAGTACAACTAATATCAGCTCCTACAAATCACTGGTGTATAAATGAGTCTGAGATGATGGAGTTCTGCTAAGTGCTTGGCTGACATCAGCATGCTGTGCTTTGCTGGCCCAGTATCATGATAAGAAGGCTAAGGGGAGATCTCATCACTCTCTACAACTACCTGAAAGGACATGGTAGAGAGGTTGGTGCTGGTCTCTTCTCACAGGTGATTAGTGACAGAACAAGAGGGAATGGCTTTAAACTGCAACAGGGGAGGTTCAGACTGGACATTAGGAAAAAAAATTTTCACAGAAAGAGTGGTCAGACAGTGGAATAGGCTGCCCAGGGAGGGGGTGGAGTCACCACCCCTGGATGTGTTTAAGGGTCATTTAGATGAGCTGTTGGGGGATCTGGTGTAGGGGAGAACTTTGTAGAGTAGGGCTGATGGTTGGACTCGATGATCCCAAGGGTCTTTTCCAACCTGAATGTTTCTGTGATTCTGTGATTCTGTGACATGACAGGCAATGTCCCTGCTCACGAGCTATTAAGCAGCCAGTTCAAGACAGGCAACAGAACAGAGGTGCCCTCAGCCTCACCAGACTGCCTTTCCTTCTTGTATTTCAGCATTGCTTGTAAAATTTCTCCTACTTTCTACCCATTCTCCACTGCTACTGATGACAGTTTCTGAAGCTGCGGAAAACTAGAAACACAACAGAAGTGTGTCATACACCAGAAACAATATACAGGTGTGATATAGCAGATGCACTGATAAGGTCAACTATTTTAAAGGGGAACTGAAGACACTGTGCACGTGCATGCGTCTGTGTGTGTGAGTGGGTGTGATGTGGCAGATGTATCTCAGTCCTCTACTTCCATCCTGCTGTTGGAGGCTTATGTTCTTCGTGGCTGGATTCTGTAAGAGGCTGCCAAGCGGAATGATCACAAGAGGTGAAGAGCTGCTGTCTGCTGGGTCATTAGTAAAGGGGAGAAGACTCCAAACACAACCTGGACTGCTCTTCATTGTCCAAGTTGAAAGAAATATAATAAATACAGACTGAAAAGTAATTTGGGATTCTGTATTATTTAGATACTCAGAATCCAATAGCAATTCAGTAACATGGGTAAAAATGTTTGTGAACAAATCCTAATGTTTATAATGTAAAGATTTCTTTATTAAATGGCATTGCCATTAGAACATTCCTGAATGCAAACATCTTAATTTACGTAATAAATGTTGAAAGCAAATGTATTTATTACCTTCAAAATTAGACCCACTTAATTTGTGGGAAATACAGCATATAAGATAATTTTGCACATCTTTGTGCTGAGCTAAAGGTATGCTTTTTCTGTGCATCTTTATTTCCTGTTAGTTTACTATTTTGTAACAAGACAGTAGATTAGTAGTGTCCCCCATGGTTACTCAGGGCACTATCTTAAAAAGAGAAATGTCTAGAAAAGATTTTTCTAGAGAAAAAGATTTTTGTTCCCCATTAGGCAGCAAGATTGGGGCAACCAACCAAATAACTAAGTCCAATCGTGTTCTAATTTCTGCCTTTCTCATTCATGAACTCATCACCATCTGAGAAGTAGAGCTCAGGCAGGTCTGCCTGAGAGGCAGCCATCCGCTGCAAGAGGGCTCAGAGCTGTTGCACGCTTTTTCAGGATTCTGATTCATGACTACCACCCTGTGTCCTGATACAGTACCTTTACTCGATCCAGTCACGGAGTCAGCAGTTCCCATGATCTTAGAGCCTACTGATCCTCCCTGCTCCCTGACTCTGCCAGAAGTGACTCAGGGTTGCTGTATTTAACTATCATAAGACACAGCTTTAGCACTGTATCCACCAGACCGCCAATAAATTGTGCGCTGCTGCTGTCTTCTCTGCTGACATCGAGTTGATCAGTAAGCATTTTAGTCAGTCCAGATACGGCCTCTTCACAGGATTGCTCAGCATCTGAAGGGCCACTATGTCCCTTACTGTTTTTGCCAGTATTTTGGTTTGCTTCATTAACAATTGGATCTCCAGGCTGACTTTCTACTCTGCAAACAAAAAAACCTTTTCTATTTTTATTAACTTCTGGATTAGCATTAATGTAGCACCGGACATGTCACTTTTGGGCTTCTGCTTTTCACTGTGTTGTTCTGTGAATCTTGTTCCTCAGCTTCTTTTGATGGATCCTGACATCTTTCTGAAAATGTGTGGAAGGTGGGATCATGGGGCCCATGTAATAACAACCCAAAGGCAGTGGGACCTGCTTTACTAGCGCGGCCACTTTCTGTTTCTTTCTTGTTGGCATTCTTCTGCTAGATTAGATGACAATCTATAGGCAATAATGCAATCACAATCAAGCCCATGAATCTGGTAACATTTTGGTTACACCCCAAATTTCTGAACCCCAGGGCATGTTCTTTGGTGATCTTGTTTCAGCTCCCTTCTTGGTTGTGATTTTGAACATTGGATACTTTAGATTTGGTTTTCACGCCAGAGGGTAAACCCTTGCTTAATAATGTGGTTACCCACTGCATCTGCACAGGTCATTTCTTTTTCTTTTGGCAATGTTTCAGTCCTTGTTGCTGCAGACCTCAATTCTGAGTCTTTGCATCTGTTCTTGAACCCTTCTTCACAGAGGCATATGCTAGACGTTATCTCCTCCAGGTTTTTGCACTACCAAAGTAGAAAAAAAATGATTCAGCATTGCTTGTACCATTTCTGTAGCCTTATCACTGCCTAGGGTGAACAGAGTCAGCTTCACTGAAGAAGCAAAATCTGAATTAGCCAAGATCTTGCCTACTATGTCATGTAAGTTTTTCATACAGGAGTCTGCTAAGTCTGAAAGCACGGCCTTAGAGCACTTCAGTAACAAGTTTTCAGCACAATACAAGCTATATTTGAGTCATTTGCCTGACCTTCCATGGTCTTCATAACTGAGACCACCATGACTGAAAACACATTATTTGCATAAATTGGTACCTCTTTACTTAAATTATTTGCAAATTCATCTTGGACAAAACATTTTTTGTGATGGCATTTTTCCTTCTCCTGTTGTCCTACCCTTCCCTTCTGGAAAAGCTCATTTCTATTGGAAGACTGATTTATTTCTTTATAAAAAATGTCTTCTTGGAAGATGGACTCTCTTCATATTTAGTTTCTTTCATATTGACATGAGTAACATTTGCCGATGGATTATTTTTATCATTATTTGTACCCAGTCCAACAGATTTATGACTAGGCTTTCCAAGAACAGCAAAACATGGGTCAGGGCCATCTGACTTTTCATTAATCTCTTTATGTGCCACTGCAATGACAAGGTTAGAGAGTCTGTCAGCATAAAAGGAAACCTATTCTAACTCTCACTTGCCTTCAAGTAGTGGCCTCACCCTCTGCGCCCTTAGGCTCCTTTGGATTTGGAGTGGTTTTCATCTTCAAGTGAAAATCTGGTGGCATCCACACTAATATGTTCACCATAGACACTGAATCCTCCTGGTGATATATTGCACTGTGGGAAGCTCTGCCCCTCAGCAGATGGTTGTCTTGAATTTCCATCACCCTTATGCTTTTCAGTGCATCACCAATGCTAGTAAACACCTTTCAGGGTGCTTTTGAAACCAGCTCAAGATTCTGAGTGGATCAGATCCCTGACGCAGTCTCAGGAATAAAACAAAATGGAAATACATAATGATATGTTATCCACACCTTTTTTCCTTGGCACAAAGGCTCTTTCCATGTCAAGAAGTTGTGCGTGAGTACCAGCTGAAGTTCTGATTGGTCTTGGTGACTACAGAAGAATCAGTATGTATACTGATCTCAGCGGTACGTTGTCAATGGTAGCAACTAGCTCCACCAGTGGCATAAACTATGTCAATACTAATATGAATAAAGGTTAGGTGGTTTTGCCATAATGCCACTAAAGCTTGTCTTAATTTTTTCTGTTGAGGGCTACTGTTTCTATATAAGTGATGGTTACTGCTATCTGACAGGCTCTATTGCAGCCTCATTACTAAGAACACTTCTAATTTCAGGTTAGATTAAAATCATAGACTCTAAATCACTACTCCTCTGTGTTTTCATTTCTTACAATCAGTGTACAGTCAGACAGCTACTCCAACTGTATACATTTCCACCGTATGAAGGAGACACGTATTTAAAAAGGAGAGTCACAGGAGAAGCCCAGAACAGTTAGGGGATTTATGGACAGGTATCTCAGAATATTTTGCATTTTCTGAGGCTGTCTGGGGACTTGAAACAACTAGTCCTTTTGCCTAGCATTGCTCCTGAATCGGCATTTTCAGCAAGATTGTATGAAAAATTGTGTACATGTGAGTATAAACACCACAGTGAGTACTGGGAAAAACATGGGGACAGCATGAGGGTATGTCATATGTCCAATCCTTCTTCCATTTCAGCAGACAGCACTAACTCTAGTGGCAGAATTTCCTGGACTCATCCCCTCTGAATGACTAA
The DNA here is from genome assembly GCF_047716275.1 of Strix uralensis. Lineage (NCBI taxonomy): Eukaryota > Metazoa > Chordata > Aves > Strigiformes > Strigidae > Strix > Strix uralensis. The sequence goes on from NC_133976.1 coordinate 83,275,972, forward strand.
AAATGGCTTTGGCATAAGAAGGGTTTGCATCTGGAGAATATCTTTTACACTTAGTACTGACGCAAGCATAAGTTTGTGGTAGACTTCAAAATTGTAGGCATAGCTACAGGTATGCTCATCAAGATAGGCATGAGCTTATTTATGTATTTGTAGCTCAGTTAGGTAACAACAGAATGGCAGGGACTTGTTTTAGCCTGCTAGAGTTCAGGATAAGCCATCTTACCAGTGGAACTCTCATCCACACAGTATTTCTGTATCCACAGCAGAAATATGAGGCAGCTTACAGCTGTGCCACTCCTTATCGTTCGAAAGCTTCAATTTTTTCAGACTGGCATTAAGACTACTTTTGGGTGTTTCTGACTGCACTAGGTGGAACAGCCAGTATGTCTGGCATTCACTCCAGCAGCCAGCTGCGTCTTCTCAGCTAGATCCCTTCCATGCTGCGGCTGTGCCACAGATGATTACCTTCCTCCTTATGTTTCTGTCATAGAGTATGGATTTATATGCCTACCTGGCTGTTTGAATGTTGTAGATTTTTTATTTATCATGCCATGCACCAGTGGACGTAGGACAAAGAATTGCAATCCTTCACTATGTTCCATTTTATTTTCTCATCTCTCCTCTTTTAGTGACTCCTCTGAATATAGTGATCTCCTCCTACCTTCCTCAGACTATCTCCTTTCAAACTCTACCACCTTTTCTGTCATTTGTGAAAGGTGTATATTATATTGGAAGCTGAAATACCCGAGATTATCACAAAGGTTCAATGGGAAAACCATTATTTGTTCACAGCCTCTTCTTCTTCTTTCTACTTATTTTTCCTCTCATCTGTTCTTTAATTTCAATTTAGAAATGGGATTTTCCAGTTATCCTCTATCGAGTTTATCTCTAAAGCCATTGCAAATCATCCACAATGCAGAGTTTTGCCATTTTTTTCCTATCAATCTTTGTATCAGTATTTGGTCGTTAAACAAGATCCAAACTTTCTGTTAAACTCAGGGTATGCGGCTGCATAAATGTAAAGACATGACAGAAAATTAGTACAGTGTCAAAGAATGTTCAGTGAAAATTCTGAATATGTGTTCACTACACAGAGAGTGCAGACTGAACTCTACATGCTTCTAGAAATACTCTTTGACATCCAAGTCCTCATATACAGGAAACGAACCTTTATAGTTCCTCTAAGAAACCAGAGCACCTTTGCTGAGCGGTCTGAAAGAGCTAGTCTAGACACACCCAGGTCTAGCTTCAACTCAAAATTACTTGGTTTGGATTTACACACCAAATATTAATTGAAATACTCTTGGCTTGTGCCAAGGATAATGTTATTAAGCACTGAGGAACATGGTCTGAAAAAGTATGCAATGGTTTACTTTGGCTGATAAGAAAACATGTATATATCAGATGAGGAATTCTAAGTCTCAGTTCTCTGCATGTGCTTACCCAATTTATAGCACAAGAAGCTGAAGAATTTTGCTTTCCCTTATTTAGACAACAAATTCCTTACTGCAAAGCAGCAGTAACTACTGTATGTAAGCAACAGTGACATTCCTACACTCAAGGGATGGCAATCCTAGAATTAAGCAGTGAGAAGAATCCAAAGTTGTGTTGCACACGTACAAGTATTTGTTATTTGGTGGCAGAGACTGTTGCTTCTATTAGCAAATTTAACAAGGAAAAGGTGTAACTTTCTGAAAAAAATTTAACAAACACAATCCTCTTTCTTGCTTTCTTGGATGCTTTTTTCTACATGCAGATGCAGATACAAAATTATTAAAAGAAACACATTTCCTACTGTCCAATTCTGTTCTGTCTTCCTCGAAGAACATAACAATCCACTTCATAGAGCTCTCTGGCTCTGCAGCCAGTCAATACTATCAGATATCAATGAATAAAAAAATAAAAACCCAAGAAAGGCATGGATATGAAAAGCAGTGTTTGCAGTGTGTAGTGAATTATAGAAATACGAGGTTTTCAATTTTTCACCAGAGAAAAGTCAGAATTTAATTTGGTAGCTTTATATTTGATTTGCATTTATGGACAGACTCACACACTGAAACTGGTATTTTGCAGAGAAAATGAAGGTCTTCCAAAAATCTCTGTCTGAATGAAAATACAAGTATCAAAAATAAAAGAAGCTTTTGTAGGATGAGCTTGCAAATTTTTAAATTAATGCAAGTGAGTATATTATACACAGATTTCTAAAGGAGTAGAAAGTTGTAATTTAATGCCTTAGCTCCAGAAAATGCCTCTTGGCTTCTCTGGAGATGAGCTGTATTTAAATTAAGTTTTTGAAATAATTTACCTTTTTGTTCCTGCAACAAGTTGAAAGATTGTGATTTTCTTCAGCATTTCCAAGAAAAACTCCTGTAGGCAGCCATATGTAATTAGAGTCTAAAATGGCAAAAATTGCTTTTAAGATATCTTTGTGAATGGCCACACTAGCACTCTACTTTTGCTAATTTTTATCTTTACTAGGGGTGTCACAGTGCATTTGAGAACAACATAAATCAAATGCAGCAATATTGTTAGTATTCAGAAAATCTTAACTGCTGAAATAGTAACTGAGGAGTGTGAAAAAGAGAAAGGCAGCAAACCAAGAACCTATCAAATTCTCTCTTGTTCTCACTTCTTAAAAAGAGACAGCTTAGATGTAGATAATCTGATGGCTTCAACTGGGCTCTCATTCAGTCCCTGGGCATGAATTTGCTGAAGCAATGTACTCCAGAACTCTAGTCTTGTGCACATGGAGGCATCTATCTGCTGCCCAGGTGAGCAGTAGCTCTGATATGTGTTGTTTGAAAATCAATTTTTGCAGAGAGAGCACCCACTTTGTTAAATATTATAAGTCTCTTTTTGTAGCATACATAAATCAAATGCCAACTGCCTTTCATGCTATATAAAATACTTCTGCCCCAATATCCTATGTTCAACTTTCTCCAAAGACAGCCCCCCTCCAATTTTCTGGGGGGCTTTTTTTTTTCATTTTCTATATAAACTACTCTGTAACAATTGCAAATATGGCAAAGTATAAACCGAAATATAATTAACTGAGCAGACATTATATCACTAGTGCTATTCAACAGTATTGAGAAAGAGTTGGGCTTCAATGTTTTAAATGCTCCAGATCCATCAAAGTCTTATGCAGATGGTTAATTTTACAATTTTGAAGATTTTCTGTTAATTTCAGTAAGCCTTGTCCACGAAGGGTACTTGAGTAAATGTTCATGTTTGAAAGAGAATGCTACTGCATTCACATAACACATGCTGTCTTATCCTACTGCACTTATGAAATCTTATTTTTCAAAAATATCACAAAATGACACAGAAATTCTAGTCTGCAGCACTACTGCTGCAGAATTTGGATGAATGTTGCTGCAATGACTTGCTTATCGATACAGTGAAATAGTGGAAGGTTGCCAATGCATAGTTGTCCTTTTCCACGGATGTTTTTCATGTATTTAATGCTAAACCTAATATTACTAACAGTAGCCATGAGGGGAATTTGGATTCTCTATTAAGTATTCTGCACATCTGACACACATTTTGACTGCTTTTTCAATCATACCATCTTCACATCCAATTTCCTACTTTTTTTGAGTGTTCCATGTTGTTAGAGGTGGAACAAAGTTTACAGCTCGGATTACAAAATCCTGATAAGGAAATCTCAAGAACAGATATGGTACCTGTAATTCTTTTTATTCACTTTACTTTGGAAATGACTAATTTTCAAGTTGACTGTGTCCTCTCAAATTGGAAAAAAAACCTCCAGCTCAATTCATTCCACCCAGCTTATGGTGGCATGAAGTCTACCTTGCCAGAGAGCAAAGGGGACCAAGAAAAACAGTTCTGTCAGTGCAATTGAGCAAGAGGATAAATGGGAATGGGAAGTCTCAGGGATGTCTTGCTGTCATTGAACCTAACTCTAAAGGAAGATTAGTTCACCCTGACCTATCCAGAAAGTGAATCTCTTACCAGATAAGGTAATTAGTGCTGGCTGAGGAAGAGTTGCTGGAAATTAAGATTTATGAATCACAGGCAACATAAATAGAGGCATTCTGATAATTGTTTGAAGCAATGTTTTACACAGATCCTGGTGTGACCGATCACTGAACCCCAACAATGGAAAAAGCCTTTGAGGAGACAGGCGAGGGCAGCGTGCTCATGAAGCCCAGGGAAGAATGCATGGACTGAGTGACCACAGCTGTTGTACAGAAAGCTGAACTTCCCCTGACACAGAGGGGACCGGAGGGTGGCCTTTGTTCTAGATAAATGGCTACATCAGCTGCGTGAATCAACCGGCTGTAGAACTGCTCATCCCTGACTTAAACAAAAGAGCGCAAATGTCTTCCTGCCTTAGCCAGACCAGGATGAGGACTGTACACATGAGAAACCTCTTTGAAATAGTTCTAGACTATTCACTTCTGAGACTTCTCAGTATAGTTTTCCTTGTATCCGTGCCTGAGCTGGCTTCAAACCATGTATTACTTCCCAGCAGCAGAGGCTGCCCACCACCATGACGGTGAGAGTATCAGAGACCCATGGTGAGAAACACATTTGTATTGTGAGTCAGCTGTCTCCTGCAATTGCTGAGTGTAATTCGTATTTGTATCGTGATTTACGTACATTGCTGTATCATTCTGCTAAATTAAAATCCCATGTAACGTCAAATAATTTCAGGTAAGTAAATATGGTATTAAACATTAACCCTGTGCCCAAGTATGGAATATCTAAAAGCTCCTAATTAGAGAGTATTGGACTCTGACACTGGCTCAGATGTACCGAGTGGGGTCCAGGAAAGTGCGAGTATCAACTACCCTTTAGCTTACATCCAAGCTCTGCTGGAAGGAGAAAGGATGTAGGTGCTCACTGTTTTCCCTGGGGTTACCACTGGAGCAAAAAGTAGCCACAAATTCACACCAGTGGCATAACAATGCTCTGGGCACCCCCTGTCCCCTCTGCCCCCTGCTCTGAGTTCCAGGAGATGTGGTTGCCATGTGCCCTCACTCTCCCCTTCCTATGACACTTCTGTCACACATTTAGGTGTAACATCAATTTCAACCAAGGCTGCATTTAACCTGCTGTAGATTTTAGTTTATCTAAGAACAAGCTTTTATTGTCAGCACTAAAATATTTTGTTTATGTAGGTCTTAATGTGAGATGGTCATACCTGTTTGTCTCAAAGTTATTTATTGCTGTATACTATAAGGAAGACAATTTGTCTGGAGTCTGGAATAACTTCAGACACCAATCTGATGAGGATAAAGAAAACAATAACAGTATCACACTACTAAGAAACAATTTAAAAAACAAAACAGCTGTTATAAAATTATAATTCTACATAAAAAGAGGAAGGATTGGGATATTAACCTAAAAATATGCTACCTATAGGAAATAAAGCTAACCAATAAGAATAGTATCAGTACTTTATTCTAAGATAGTGCTTTTCCAGTGTATTTCTAAGCATTTCACAAAGTAGGCATCATTATTCCACTTTATGGATGGGGAAGCTGAGATGTGACAATGTGACATGACTTCTATATGTCATGGAGCAGACCAGCAGCGAAACTGGGAACAACACCCTTGGTCTCCTGAGTGCTATGCCTGTGCTTGATCCACTGGCAATGCTGTGATCCCCTTCTGCCATCTACAGTATGTAGCCTAGCTTTGACTAAGTCAAATTTGTAAGTAGCATCACAGGAAACAAGCTATCATGCAAAGATCTCTGCAGCATACGTCTGTTTTCTTGCACTCAGAAATGGCTTTCGTTCTGATTCAGGGGGTGCTTCAATTGCAGCATGAGAAGTTAACACCTTGGGGAAATTACGTAACATCTTACAAAGCAAACACTGCTCAGGGAGTTAGCAAATGAAACAGATGCAAGATACCACAAAGTGGACGCAACACAGCATGTACAGAGCAGAGGTACTTCCTGCCTTCCACCCTGCGCCCCTCCTGACTGCTGGCCTCAGCCACCCAAACACCTTGGCAGAGAAACCCAGCAGAAAAGGAAGGAGAATATCTGCTGGCTGTTCTTCACACACCTCTCAAAAAAAGCCACATTAGGGACAAGGGAGACTATGGCGAGGGGAAGTCTTGGAAGTGAACAGTCTAAAGAGGTTTCTTAAACGGCTGAAACACACCCATTCATTCAAAGGATGGTGAAATCAGAAAACAAATGGAGTCTCCAGCATTAACTCATGTTCTTATTTATCCCTTACATGCACTGAATAATCTGAAAGATTGACAGGACTTTCCTACCTCAGCAGCACTGGTATGTCTGCTGGGCCAGGGAGCTTTCAAAGGATGGTTTTAGAACTAAGCTGTTCAGTCTTCTCACCAGACAGGGTCTTTGGGCTCCTGCTTATCTTGCTCCAGCCAGAAAGCAGAGTGACATCAGTATTTCCATAACAACAATAAGGCCAGAAGGAGACCAAGGGTGGTGCAGGGTTGTATGGAAACTGAGGCATCCCATTCATACCTGCCAGCCCTTAAAGTCAGCATTTGCAACTAGCCTGCTGCTCCCCGATGTGGGAGAGCTGAGAGAGACCAGAAACCCTCAGCATGGGACTCTTAATAAATCCTCACACATTTTTGGTGATCGGTAGCCCTGAGGCTGCTTTTAGACGTTCGGCTCTAACTTCCCTGGGATTCAAATACAGTGAGATAGTCCTCAATCAGCAATATGATGTTCCAAATTGTTTTTAAAATCAAATTCAGCTCTCTGTAAATTGCACATTTAACCTAGTTAGCTCGTAATTGGAGCTGTAACAAGTTGGATGTGTCCATTATCTTACTGCTTTTTTTTTATGATTACGTCACCATAAGACATAAGTATCTCTGGTCAGCTAGCACATCTTATCCTTACAGTAGCACTGCTGAAATAGGAAAACACTCTTTTAAAAATGGAGAGTGGAAACCACAGAGCTCTGGTTCATCTCTCCTAAAATCAGAGGGTGGTAGGCCTGGAGCAGAAGACACATCTCCTGTTTTATAGTCCTTTGCCTTAGCCTTAATTCATCCTTCTCCTTCTAGTCCAAGCTTAGAATTTGCTACAAGATCACTTCCCATAGACGTTTATGTCACTGTACAGAACAATTAAGGGTCAAGTCCCCACAGCAGGAGGCTCAGACTTGGATCAAGAACAAGATGTGCATGTGAGATGCAGGAACTGGACAGACACTTTCATGTAGCTGTGTGCCATTTCTGAAATGAGGCTAGGTACCCAGTCCTGCTTGGTAAATTCGCACCGCTTTCCATGGGCACCCATTACATTTGTAGGTTGTGAGCATCGGCTTTCTTGTACCGTACCTAAGCACAACCGTGCACACTGGATTTCCCGAAGGCGTTGAGGCAGGCTGGGCCACTCAGAAAAGCTGTGGAGAGACCGTCAGGCATGATGAAGGTGGAGAGAGCAGTGGTGGGGAGGTAGTTTAGAGGTGGGAGGTGGAGGGGGCCTGCTGCTGTGGTTCCTGGGTACCAGCAAAGAGATGAGTATTTAGTTCAGTGTGCACCTGGCTTACACATCAAAGAAAAAAAGTGTGTTGTGGCAAAGAACTGAAGATGACCAGAGTTCACAGAGCATCAGATTTTCGCCCCAAACCCCAAATCACCTGCTTTGCCACAGCTCTTGCAGAACTGCCATTTGGATTTGCGTCAGAACAGAAGTTGAGTTAAAATCACGTATTTTGGAATCTGTCCAAATTGCCAGGAATATTCCCTGACTGTTCCGGCCTTTTACTGCGCTGATGTTTTAAAAACTTTTTGGTGAATATGAGCACCAGCTACAGTGGTGTAAGCCAGGTTACAAAAGAATGGCCATTTGTATTCAACACAGACCAAAAAGCAATGGGAACCCATGGGAAAAACAAGGCTATAATAGTGCCAGTGGCAGATTTAGAGTGCCCTGTGTGTGATCGTGATGCAACATTCACAGCAGCACTTGCTTAGGGGAAAAAGTCTCAGTGAAACGTTGAAGACCTATGATGACAGAGGGAGTTAGGAATTTTAGAGTGGTTGCATGTCTGTAACCATAAAATTGTTTAATCCCCATTTAAGGCTAATTTAATGAGGCCAGGTAATTAAAGGCGTAAGTAATGAGTTACTGAAAATGTTTTCAATCAGTCCAGCTCAGTAGTGGCCAAAGTTACTGTCATTTAATTGTTGGATTTGGCTTGTTTCCCACTAGGCACTCAGAAGCAGGCGCAAGGACCTGCGAGAGCAGCTCCCCTAGAAAGATGAATATTTAAGCTCAGGGTTTGCAAATGCACCTGCAAGTGCTGGGGGGATGTCATCCTCCCTCTGAAATCGCTCTCTTTGGTGCTTCTAAACGTCTTTCCCAACCCTCTGTGAGGCTACGACCTCAAGCATCCTTCCCTAGCCGTGCCCAGACTGGACACCACACCGGGTCGCGGTGCTCACGGCCCAGCCTCCACCGGCCCGCCTGGCTTCAGCCCACCGGCTCAGGAGCCGCTCGGCTACGAGGGGCTACGAGGGGCTACGAGTGCCCGCGGCTCATCGGCCGGGGAGGGGCTCGATGGGGCCGGCCGGAGCTGCGGGCGCACAGCGGCACAGCCCCGCCTGAGGGAAGCCCCAGCCCCAGGCCCAGGCCCCGCCACCTCCCTCCCCTCAGCGGGAGGCTGGGCGGGGCCCACCCGCCGGGCGGGGCCGCACGTGCCGAGGCTCCGCCCCCCCCCGCGGCAGCGCGGGCCCCGATACACGCGTGCGCACGGCGGAAGCCGGCTTCGCGCATGCGCACTCCGCCGCCCGCCCGGCCGGTCGCTCTTGCGCGTGCAGCGGGGGGAGAGGTTTGACCCCGTCCGCGCGCCGTCGCGCGCGGGGCTTGGTGGGTAACGCAAGATGGCGGCCGTGGCTCGCTGCTGCCGGCCTCCCCGCGGCCTCTTGTTGCCAAGGGCAGGTGAGTGTCACCGCCGCTGAGAGGCTGGTGCCGTGGTGCCGCTTCTCCCCGCGGGGAGCCGGGCTGCCTTTGCGCTCTCTGCTTGAGCCTGTACGGGGCTGCGCCTGCCCGCGGGCCTCCCTTCACTCCCCGTGGCGTCCTCGGGGCAGAGCTGGGGGAGGAAGCTCCCAGGGCAGCGTCTGAAAAGCAGCAGGCTAAAATAACTGTTTGCGGCAGAAGTGGTTGGTTTTCTGCCTTCCTCTTTTTTAGGGAACTCGGGTTTGTAGCCCAAAGGGCTGCATGGGATTGGATCGGGCTACCGGTGTGGCTGTATGCTGGGTTGTCTCGCTGGGACTGTCAAAATCTCAGGCGATGAAATGCTCCCCTGTAGGCTAAAAGTTTGGATCCTTTTACGATTTCTTAGGTGACCTTGACATTTTGGCCGTGGTCTATAAGCCCGCTCAAGTACCGAAATTACATTGAAAGCTTGTTTTTGGGCCTTTGCCACCAAAATAGAACCACTATTCAGTTAAACTGATTCAGCTTGTGCTCCTCGGTTGAGTAAAATGGGAGACGGCAAACAGGTTTTGTTGGTTGATAAAGGTGAGGAAGGAATTTAACATACTTTTAATTAGAGCAATGTGTCTTTTCAATAAAAAGATGGTTCTGGTTTACTGTGAATATTTGAGGTTTAATTCAAATGAGTGTTTATAAACTGCTTCAAATATAGAACGCAAAAATAAACTTCCAGTGACAAATAGATTAGGGTTAGTGAAGAAGATGATATCCTGCTTTTCTGGGAAAGAATCCCTGTGCAAGTCTGTTACACAGAAGCACAGAGCTTTAAACAGTGCTGCTCAGTCTGGAGATGTCATGGGCTGTGAAAGCTGTCTGGCTCTGTGAAGTTATGTTCTCCAGAGTTACTAAATGTTGCATTTTGATAGGGCTCCACATCGTGTGGAAGGTCCTTCACTGGTTGGGAATCTGTGTGTTGATCTCTAGCTTGCTTTTTTGAGTCTCATGGATGCCATTAAATCTTAACTTTTTTTAATAATATAGTAGTATTTGGTCATATAGCCATAGATGGTGCTAATTTGTGTCAGATCTTGTACAGTTATGGAACAAGAAAAGATGTACACCACTAAAGACTTTGTGGTGTAAGGCAAGCACCAACAGGTGTATACAACAGGTGGGAGAAAACAAAACATTAATTGGGTGTTATTCATTAGTGTGACAGTGAAGAGCCTGTCACCAATAGTTTTTGCAGAAATGACAGCAAAAACAACACAGAGCAGTTGAAAGATGTGTATTTTTTTTTTTTTCAGATTAACTTTCTTGTCATTCTTACGTGGGCTGATGCATTTAATAATACTTTTTTCAACAGGTGCTCACAGTGGATTGAAATCTTGTTGCTTTTAGGTTTTATATTGTAAAGACTGAAATGTGTTCTTGTCTAAAAGTAACAGAGAGAGTGTTAATTCTGCAAATATGAATATTGTGTATTTTTTTTTAAACAAACCTTTAGAAAGAGAAGTGTATGTAAACAAAGTACTGAGGAGTATAAGTTCAGCAAGCTTTCTCTTTCACTGTCTTGGCATACCATGTAGCTTTTTTGCATACTTGAAGGAATCCTGCTGGTCATGAAGAACCCAGACATTTTTCTGTGAGTCTGCTTTTCCTAAAAAATAAATTAAATAACAAAACCCTAGTTATCAGAACACTACGAGAATGAAGGTAACGAGATCATCCAGCTGTCTCCTTCAGTGTTATCCTTTACACTTGCACTTTTACTGAGCTTGGTTAATCTCCATTCTCCAGGTATCTGTTACGTAGGTACAGGCTTTATTCTGTACAGAGTATTCAGTATATGCTACTATTTTCATTTACAAGTTTGTTCTGTTGCTGTTTAAAAGAATAAGGAAAGAAAACAACAACCCTCCCCAAGAGTTTTGACCGTAAAAAGGTAGGGTATGGGCTGTATGTTTGTGTAGTCTGTGTCGGATAACATTGTAGGGGTAGCGTGGTAATGTGTTTTAAGATGTGCAGTATTGGAAATCCATTGAAATGACTGTCTTCACCTTCACTGTAATTCTGCAGAAGTATACACAAAGGTTTTAGAGGGCAATGTTAGATTAACTGGGTGATAGAAAAAGCAGAGAGTGAAGATAAGTGGTGAATATGGCAGTGATGAGTTGTCACATTCCTTAAAATTTCAGTCTGAGGTATTATAGGTTTAATACGAACATACCGTGTCACTTTTAAAACTGCATGTCAGGTTTTCAGACATTAATTGGATGCCACAGAATTGTGTATTTCTATTATACTCCAGCAGATCTTTGACAAGCAGTGTGATTTTTATTTTGTGTGTGTGTGTTTTTGTTTGGGTTTTTTGTGTGTTTTGTTGGGGTTTTTTTTTTTTTTTTTTTAATGAGTGCTTATCATAGAGTGTATTTTCCTTCTTTCTCATAGTTAGTCACAAGGTCTCTGCCTCACTAATGGAGAGGCCCTACATATCTGCCACTTTAAGACAGATACTCTGCCTACTTTAACTGTTCCTGAGCTTGGACCTGTTTTGTAGGAGAGTTGCTTTTTAGGAATTCATATACCTACTTGAAGCTTGCGTGGGTAGTATCTTATTTTGTCCTATTTCTATCAGCCAGTTGGGAGTATCGTTGCTAGACATAGTATATTTATTTGATAAATAAGTTTGATGAGTACAATTTTGATTAGTACAATATTTGATACAAGTGTATATGTGTGATTGCTTTATTTAGTTAAGTGGGTGTCAAACTACCTTTCAGGACAACATTGGAGATGTGCTATGTTTTATTATTCCAATTTGTGGGGTATGGAGAGAGGAGGGGTAGACAGATTTTTTTGGGTAGAGAAACACCTCCTTCAGGCACTGAAATATTGCTGGATTTTCTAGTTTGAAATGGCCAAACATACCATGTCCTTTTGATCTTTTTAACATCGTGGCTACATCATCAGTGCCACTTTGTAACTGGTAATACCTAACTGTATTGGGATGAAACATACGCTTTCAGTGTACAGTTGGGACTTTTTGTTGTTTTTTAATGCATCTGTCATTCTGATATCAAATACTAATCTTGGTTTTGTTATGATTCTTGCTACTTGGATTTATATGGGGAAGATTAAACTTGCTTATTCTTAGTCATAAAATGTTTATGGCCACAACTTACTAAAAGTTGAAGGTTGGTTCCTGGATTTCTGTTATATCCTCAGGCTAGTTTCCCAGTGCCAGCGCTTACAGTCTGCTCTTCTCAACAGCCAGATGTCTGCAGTGTGTTTATGCAATCTATATTTCATCTGTTCCTTTCTTTTTGAGCATGGATGCGTAGTAACACTAAACATTTCTGATTTCAAAAATCTCTTACAAGCAGTTTATTTCTTGCTTTTGGCTAACTTGGTTGGAGAGGACATATGTTTCTTCTTTTCAAACTCCCTGTTGGAGCTACCTTGTCAACTTATGTCAGTGTCCTAGTGACATCCAATTTCTGTCACTTTTAAGTTTTCATAGCTCCTTGAGGAAAGGAACAGCTTTGAGGCAATATTCTATGCATCATGGATCTGGCTCTTTGCATCTCTTCATTTCCCTTCGCTCCAGAGCTATGATACAGGAGGATTGCTGCCTCTTCCAACATTTGGGTCTGCTATATTTAGGCTGAGGTAAAAAATCTGGTTAACTGCATCTAGAGTGATTCTGAGGTCTTTGTCCCGCACATCCCAGGTCTGGGAGCAGGATGTGGATGTTCTCGGATGGGACCTGTAGCAAGCAGTCTTTATTTGTTTAACCTCTGTGCTTCACCCACCTTATACATCAAGTACTAATGCTAGCCATTTAAGCTTTACTTGCTGTTTAGGAACCGATAACCTTAGTCTGCTCCATTTGTGTCTTAGTTTGGTCTTTGACTTTTATCAACAACTCCCTCAAGCCTGCTGTCCTCTGACCTGTCCAGATGTCTCTGAAATAGCCTGTCAGGAGTCTTGACGTGGGGAATTTAGCTAAGGGAGATTAAAGAAAATAGATCTGTAATGAGAAGAATAACACTGACTATGGTTTGCCACTGCTAACTTTTAGCTTATATCACATGCTCTCTCTCGTTTTGTGTTGTAGGCCCTGGCACTTCTGTGTTAGCTGCAGCACCATCTGTGTTGCAGCAGCACCGCCAAGTTCATCATGCCGTGATCCCTCATGGAAGAAGTGGACGATCCTCTGTTAGTGGCATCGTGGCCACTGTCTTCGGGGCTACAGGTTTCCTAGGACGCTATGTTGTCAACCGTTTAGGTAATGTGCCCCAGGAGTGCTAAGTAAAACATTAATTGTTTAATGAAACTCTAGGTTTTTTTCCAGGTTGCAGGATAATATAGAAATCTCTGGCATTTTGGATCTTAAAAGTGTTTTGTATGATATTTTCGTAGTGTTTGGTCAGCTAAAGTGCCAAGATGTGACAATTAGTAAAAACTGTTTTAATCTAGGAAGTTTAGAATCTTTTGAAGATTGTTCAAGTCATTAAAATAAGTCATTCTCTTTCAAGTAGTGTTTTTCAGTCTGTAAAATGCGGATCTGAGGAGAGGTACAGCAGGTATTTGATTTTTCAGGTTTTGGCCTTATTAAGACATTTTACTAAAATGTTTGCAGGAATTTGATTGGAATTCTTTAAAATTGCCCTTTTGAATAGAAGTTTTAGAATATAACTCTTGCTTTTTTTTTCCTTCTCCTTTCCATGCAACTTCAAAAATGCAAATATCCTTAGATGTGACACCTTTTTAGGTATCGTACTATGGTTATAGCACACACAGCGATTTTTTTTTTTTTTTTGTTCTTTGTTAACAAGCTTCTTGCAAGCTTCTGTATTTTGTCTTACAAGCCCAAATACTCAAGTATGTCCCTGTTTAATAACTCCAATGATGTGGGTTCAAAAACTTACTTCTATTCTACTTTTAGCTTTGCAGATAACTATTCAAGATATCTATGTTTGTCGTGTTTTAATGCCAGGGAAAAAAAGAAAGTTTTGTATATTCAGAAGTTCATCTACTTAAGGTTATGTAGTACTTTGAGATAAATGAAACTTTATTTTTTGAACGATTAGGTCGCATTGGATCTCAAGTAATCATACCCTATCGCTGTGATCAGTATGACCTCATGTATCTGCGGCCGATGGGTGACCTGGGGCAACTTCTCTTCTTAGTAAGTCTTTTTCTTTGGCTTTAGATCAAATACAATACCATTGCTATACAAGGAAGTCTGTTAATCATTCTCAAAGTCAGAACTCCAACTATTGTTTAGCCTCTAAATGGAAATGGTGTGAAAGAGCTTTCTTTGATTATGCCTATTTACACATTATCTCATCTTTTTCCCATTTGATGCTCTGGTTACAGGAGTGGGACTGTAAGGACAAAGACTCTATCCGAAGAGCCGTGGAGCACAGCAATGTGGTCATTAATCTTGTTGGAAAGGAATGGGAAACAAAGTAATTTTCCTTTTTTTTTTTTCCTATATAGATAGATTTGCACCAGGTATTGGACATTGTAGCCATGTTTTACAGCATGTGTACAGGATGCAGTGACACTGACATTATTCTTGACTTCTGTGAAAAGGCAAAACTGAAATTTTGCATATAAAAGTTCTTCCATTTCTTTAAAGGGTTAACTATAGCCCTGGTTATGATCTGCTCTTAAAAAGTGCGTTCTTTTGATAATTTTCGAGTGTACAACTTTTGTTTTGTCAGAGAACAGTTCAATGTGCTGCTTTCATACACCTTACAGATGATTCATAGGTGTCTTCCTATAGTTGACAAAGGCTGTCTGCTTTCTGTAAGCTCATATTTACATTATTAAGAAGTGGAGTTTTGTCCTGTCAGTGGCATAGTGATGGATTGTAGCCTGCTAGAATAAGCTATGATCAGGCTTTTCCTGTTCTCTGATAAATGTTAGTAAACAGGAATAACTAATGGAGAGTTCCTAAGATTATGATTAATAACATCATTCCTTAATAGAATTTTGGCACAGAGACTATTGGCTACATAAGCGTTTTTTGCAGTAATTTTAAAAAATTATTAAAAAAAAAAAAGTTCCTGTTTGAAATCCATTTAAAAAAATCCCATTTTTTTTATTTTAAAAATACCTGTATTAGTCTCATTTTTTTGTGTGTGTGTGCAATTATATCCACTTTATTTAAAGCCTTGTGCAGAATTGCCAGACAAAAACTCATTAGTTGTGTGATTTGCCTTTATACGGTACATAATTTTGCTATTGTCACGGACAGAAATGTAGATATTAGTTTCATCTACATTGACAAGCCTAATGCCTTTGTTGCTCTTCGTTTTGTGAACAGCCATTTGATGTTCAAATCGTAGAATTAGTAGTCAAATTGTATTAATAGAAGAGAATTAGTAGTCTCAAATTGTACAGTTATTTTTCTTAAACTAGGTGCTTGCCAACAGACATACTGCTTCAGCTGTTTTTTATCTAGTCAAATATCATACTTAACTTCTGGGAAACACTTTGATGTCACATTCAAATTTGTAGAGGTACTTTCTTTTTCTGATAGTCACTTAGCTCTTTGTCCCACTGTTGGAGTCTGTAACATAGTTTATTTGAGGAAAAGCCCGCCAAACCTAAACTAACTTTGGTCTTGTGCATGTGACAAGGTTTTTGGTTCTTTTTATATCTTCAGACTTGGGGATATAGGTAAACATATACAAACCAACCTGTTAGGATTGTTTTGCATTATTTTTAAATTATGAACATAAGAGTTCAAATGCTTATTGCTCTCAAAACAGAAGAAATTTCTTTGTGATGTAGAAGTGAGGGAAGAAAAGAAAGTCTGTACAGTTGGCCCAAGGGCAATGTAGTCTCTATTTATCTTTCAGATACATGTTTCACATGTGCTTCCACTTTAAAATTTTTGGACTTGTGTAAAAAGTATGGTTTATATAAGGGAGGGTTTCTTTGTTATTGAAAGGAAGTGTGATGACAACAAGAAAAAGTTTCTTTCTAGTTAAAACCTCCCAAACCTTGTCACTCTGGTCAATTTTAACAGATTCAAAAGCAGAGGAGTCTTGGTACATGTTAAAAATTTTTGGATGTTCCAAAACTTACTTTGTGCAATTTGTATTGAACAGATGTTCTTACCATGTATTTTATACATGTTGGTATCAATGGTGGTGCTGGAACCTTGAGATAAAATTCTATGGTGTGTTAAACATGAGGTCAGGCTAATCATTGTAATCATCCCAAAGTCTCTGAAAAACTTAATCAGGAAAAAAAAAAAAGTAATGTTAGAAGTAGAGATCAGTCAAAAAAAAGTAAAGCCTGCTGTTAAATACTTTCCTCCTTGCCTAGTACTAGTGTACAGTCTCATCTGTGTATGTGATGTTGTTTAAAAACTCCATAGTTACAGGAGGGATGTTGTTCGTTCTTGTGTGTTTCTAAAATCTATTTTTGTGAGTAGAACAGGAGTGATGGTTCCCAGGATCAGATTAGTTATTGAAGGGTCAAAAATAACTTTTTAAGGCTTTCTTTAGACTCCAGTGGGATCTGAAGAGCTGTGGGAGTAGATAAGGACAGAGGGAGAGAGGCATTTGGACAAGATGTTTGTTACCCAAAGCAAATGGAAAAGATGGAGCAGGGTGCTTACAAGGACAATATAAAGACATGAGAAGCCAATTCTCTTTCTTGCAGTCTTGGGATAGCTGGAAAGAATTTTGGGATTGTTGCCAGCCTATAGTGTCAGTTCTGCTTGGAGACAGAGCTTCTGTATTGTTCTTGATCAGATGCCAAACTAGATTAGAGTTGAACCCCCTAATTTAGGCCCCTTGAATGCCATAAAGTGAGTGGAGTTGTTCTTTCTGCATACTTCTCCCTGAAGTCCCTTACAGCTACTATGAAATGGTTCTAACTGTTCTCTCAATGCAAAATTTTCCATCTGCATAAGCACCTGTGTGTTTTTTGTTCTGGGTTTTTTTTTTTTCCACTTCCCCCATACCTAGCATCGGCCTTAGGCTGCTCAGAATTTTTGAGCTCCTTTGTGGTGTAATTGAGTGCATCAAATCAAGTCAAATTTTGAACAGGTGTTGAAATCTGAGCAAAGCTGTCTTTTTAAAAGATGCAGCACTTCTCTTAAAAAAAAAAAAAAAACAAACAAAAAAACCAAACCGTTTTCACTTGGGAAGAGTTTAAGATTTGTCACAGACAAGTGAGCAAGAGGATTTTTTCATACTGATTAATCTTACCAGGTGAAAAAGCAGACAGTACTAAAGCTGTAGTTGAAACTTACTGTTGCATTTCACTTGCCTCTAGTTTTTATCATATGAAGAGTCCCTCATGAAAAAAACCTTATTTTCTAGCATCAAGATAGGTTTTTGAAATATATTAATGTAATATGTAATGATTGCAGTTTGCTTGGTAGGTAACCAGTGTTGATTGCTCTTAAAGTAAAATTTGGTTTTACCTTGTTTTAGAAACTTCAGTTTTGAAGATGAATTTGTAAATATTCCTGAAAGCATTGCACGGATAACTAGGGAAGCTGGTGTGGAAACACTCGTTCATGTCTCTCACCTCAATGCTAGCATGAAGAGTCCTTCCAAATACCTCAGGAGTAAAGTAAGTCTGGAATCCTTTTGAATATATTTTCTGAGAGCCTACTTTTTGGTTTGTTTGTTTTTGTTTTTTTTTTTCCCCCAACTGGATCTGTTTGAAGGAAATCAGTGTATGAATTTACTATGGAATGTTTTCTGCAGCTGAGGAATTTCTGAGTTACTGTGCTTGTTGAAGCTAGAAATTCTCCTTAGTACTTCATGTGCTTTGAAGGGAAATAGATCTTGTATTCCTGAAAACCCTTTCTTCTATCTTTGCATATCTTTGCATCTAAAATTACTGTCATTAAGAAAGAGGAACTAGTTTGATGGTTTGGGATCCGATATCAGGCCTAACATCTAAGGCTGGAATGACCTAGCAAAGTAAGTAGTTGATGACAAAATGAATGTTGCAAAGGCCTGTCAGTATCACGGTTACAGACCCTTGGAGTGGGGTTGTGACCTGCTTTTGTACTAAAAATAAATATGATTTTGGTATCCTATTTATTTTTTTCCTTATTAGGAGGTATAATTTTCTATTACTGACTTTGTTGTTTTAAGGTAGCTATTGTCCCAGTTTCAGCTATTTTTGTTTTGTTTGAGCTTACTGTACTCTGCCTTGTCTTTAGTATAAAAACTTTTGAAAACCAGGGTTAAAGTTTGGTAGCTCTCAATGTGTAACAACTCTATACGATAGTTAGGCCTTACTGTATTGGCCAGTACCATGTGAAAAGTAGATAGCTGCCACTGAAACTTCTAACTGTACTTAAGCAGTTCTTGGAGTGTTCTGGTAACATAGCAGGGGTTATGTAAACCTTCTGTTTTCTTCCAAGCTCTGGTCTGACATAAGCGAGAGAAGTACTTTAGGCTTCTTCCTTTTTGAGCTTTGTCACTTTAAATTTGTGTCACTTCACTAGTGAGACTGTATTGTATCTCAAATAGAAGAAATTATCTAAATGTTTGTGACACTTCTGGGACGTTCTGTGAGACCTTTATCTTAGCATAGCATCTCAAAGATCAAATGGCTCAGATATAAATAATTTTCATGCTGCTGATGGTGTCATTTCTTTCAGTGCTGTAGTCAGGATGTGTAAAGTTCTGAAAAGACATCGTCTTCTGGTCTGTTCAGAATGGATCTAATGAATGTGTTTATTTTAATTGAATGATAGGCTGTTGGAGAGAAAGCAGTGAGGGAAGAATTTCCAGATGCTATAATTTTGAAGCCCTCTGAGATGTTTGGGAGAGAGGACCGATTTCTCAATCATTATGCAAGTATGCACTCTTGAAATAATAAAACAATGTATGGTCTGTATACCTGTCTGTAGAGAACAGAGGAAAAATGTGATTTGCTTTTGAAAAGCAGAGGTATGTTTTTATCAGAATTGTATTTTGGTAGCTGAAGGTGTGTTATGGGAAACGTAATAAATTTTCATCTCATGACTGAATTCTTTCTGAATCTAGTTAGACTTTGATTTATTTTTATTTTTTTTAATTTACATTGTTCTGAGCTAAGGTCTGGTCATCTTAACCCTCAAAGTAGTTTACCCTGAAAGTATTTTTTTTCAAGTTGGTAATGCTCAAATGTAAAAATTGGCCTGAGTTCTTCTGGTCTCAGAAAAACAGTAATGGCTCTAATGTATCGCCAATGAAATTGCTAGACAGAATAGAGTGGAATCTCTTTCTGTCTTGCAAAGTTGAGATATCTCTCAACCACTTTAAGTAAACAGTAAATACAGCCTCCCCATCATTGTTAATAAAAAACCTAAATGTGCGTTGAAAACCGCACTACTGAAATTGGATGGTAATTCTTCCCAATTTTTTTTTTAAGTCAGTTTTCAGAAGAGATGCACACTCAGTGTAGTGCAAAATATATTGGTTATTTACTTACTGAGAGGATTCACAGATTTTTATTCTCAAGTTATGTATGTGTCTTTCTATCAGACATGCGCTGGTTTGGTGGTGTGCCTCTTATTTCTCTGGGCAAAAAAACAGTGAAGCAACCAGTATATGTAAGTTTTCAATAAAACAAGACAATCCCAAATCCTCTGTGTGTGTGTTGGGTTAGTTTATTCTTTTCCCCTTGTAAATCACTTCTGAAAGAGGAGTGTGTGCATGCATTCCTGTTTTCTGTTGGTAATTGTCTGAATTTGTTTCTCACAGGTGGCTGATGTAGCAAAGGCAATTATTAATGCAATTAAGGATCCTGATGCTAAAGGAAAAACATACGCCTTGGCTGGGTAGGTTACTTTTCTGATTCCAATTAACTGAAGTACTTCTTTTTGGTGTCATTTTTTGGCATGCTGCACAGTACATTTAATTTCTCCATCCATGCACACAGTTTGAGCTGCAATAAATTCCACCTCCTTTTTGGGAGGAAAAATGACTCAAGCTGTTATTGTGAGTACTCTGAAAATCCTAGTTTGGGCCCCATTGCATTTAATGTTATGTATGTGCACACAAAGAAATAGGCGGTCTGGGGAAACATGCTAGACAACATAGATTGGGAGAAAATTCTGCTAAAACTGTGTGGAAACCACCTGGAATTAGAATGGGTAGAGACAGCGGATCTCTTGGAATATTTTGTGTACAAAAGCTCTGAGTCAGAATAGGTCATTAGCATTAAGAATAAACATGGCAGATGCCAAGGTAATGTTTTGATACTGTGACATAGCACTGGAACTGGTCTTCGCCCAATATATGTGGTAAAAGGAACATTAGATTCATTGATAAAGAAAATAATTGCTAATTAGTCAAGATATGAGTGATGCTGAATGGCTCTTTTTTCTATTGCATGCATATCTCTGTCTTTCCCACCTTATACACTGAAAGTGTGCATAGTACCTGGATTTTGCAAAAGGCTTATCCGAGATTACATTGTTTTTTCCCCTGTTCATTTTGTGACGCAGTTGCAGTGACAGCTCTTTATTTCCCTAGTACAGAGATCATTGCTGGTTCATCTTTTACTCATGTGATGTCCCTTTCGTCAGTGCTGTAACTGAGCTGTTGAGGAAGATGTTACCCTGGCAGCTAGGCTGGCTGTGCTGTATGCTGGTGTTCTGGAAAAGGCAGCAAGCAGGTCTTCAACTTCTTTTGGATCATGCTGAGGAACTTCTCAAAAACTAGCAGAATAAGAGAAAGAAGTAACAGTGGTCTGAAAGGACTACTGACAGCAACAATAAGGTTATTAAGTAACTTGAAGCTGCTTTCAGATCACTGGGATGATACAAAGTGTCACACTAAACAAGTGGAAACAAATGCTAGGCAGCCTTTCAAAACTGCTTTTTTAATCAAAAAGAAAAGATACGTAGGTGTCATATGGACACAACTAATGCAAAAGCACAAACTGACAAAATTAAGCCTA
The DNA here is from genome assembly GCF_047716275.1 of Strix uralensis. Classification (NCBI taxonomy): domain Eukaryota; kingdom Metazoa; phylum Chordata; class Aves; order Strigiformes; family Strigidae; genus Strix; species Strix uralensis. The sequence continues at coordinate 83,296,829 of NC_133976.1, forward strand.
TGAGTGAGTATTTTATCTCTTGAGGGCAGACTTGAAGATGGATATGTATCCAAAGGTGCGTGTCTTAAAAGGGAGTGATGCCTGGTTTCAGGTTCCTCTCTTTCTCAGCAGAAGCAACTGCTCCAACTGCAGGAGAAATTGAGAATTACACACTAAATAGAACATTATTTGCAGCCAAATGGGAGGGCAATTGGCTAAACTTCGAATGTATTCTTACGGTTTCAAAGTCTCATTTTTTGGCAATTTACAGAAGGCCAGGAGGTCAGTGCCCAGGTTTCAGAGGCAGGAATTCGAGCAAAGATGCCAGGCTCTCACTGCAAGGAATACATTTTCAGGCACCTAACAATGACTGAAAAGACTTTGCATAAATGATGGTCTAAACCAATGATCCAAATCAGTGTTGGAAAAAACCAAAGGAACTCTGCAGCATAACCCTTGACTTAAAGCTGTATGAGATGCTTTTTTATTCTTTTTAAAAGGAGTTACCAGTTTGAGTTTAAATACTAATTTTGTAAAAGAGCTTTCTATTTCTGTGGTTGTTTGTGGGGTTTTTTGGTGTAGTTTTCTTTTTCCTTCTTACTATATGGTGGAATAGTGTTTTAACTATGACAGCTAGTGGTGTCATTGCTATTCCTGAATGACTGAATAATTTTTTACGGTTCTTTACCTGTTCCCCTCTTTCCCCCATGGCATTGGTTTTGCTTCATCCACTCGTTAAATCTTCCATCTTGAATGGTAATGCTCTCTAGAGCTTGCTCTCTGCTAGTATTGTGATTAACGTAATGACACTTCAGTGTCATCCTGTTCTTGGTGCAGTTGTATTGTTAATTTTTGCTAATTTGTAAAGGAACAAACAGTATTTTCACATTTTTAAGTTTGGCTGTACTATACATCCTTATGTGGTTCTTACATAGCAGGAATAAAAGTTAAATTGGCTTATACTACCTTTGGGTAGGCATGAGGATGTTAGTAAAAAACCCTCTAATAACTAATGAAAACAGAGTGTGGTTTTTTTTTTTTTTCTCAGCTGAGTAAGTAAATTTGATACTACTACTTTTTGCTCTGTTTCTCTTGTAAGTTCTATTAACAGAAGAAAACTTAATATCTTGGTTTTGGTGGTGGTCCTTTAGCGTAACTTCAGAAATGCAGGTTTCTCTCAGGTTCTATAATCCGGCCACCTGGATGAAGTTGATAAGGAGTTTCGGGTGCTGAATTCTTTTGAATTCTCCCAAATATGCTGACCTACCTTTAAGTATATCCATTAGAATTTTTTGCCCTAATTTGCTTTTACAAACTAAAGTAGTAGCAATTTGGGGCTCTGTCTTTTTTCCCAGCATTTATCAAAAAAATATGTTTGTGGTTATTACATTGCTGTTCTTTCTGGAGAACATGTCAGTTGAAGGCTCAGTTTTCATGTGGGCAACCTCAGACCTTGACATTTTTGAGATTTTGGGTTTATCAACTGAAATTCATGTTCTTTGTGTCAGAGTTCTGGATTTTTGGACTGTGTGAAGTTTTGCGTACTTGGACAGTTTTGCTCCTAGCGTGATTTCATTTTTTGGGGGGATTTTGATTCCAACAGTAATTCAGTGTCTCCTATTTAAAAAAAAAAACAACAACAAAACCCAACAAAAAACGTGGGAAGAGACTGAAGATGAAAAAAAACTACAGTCTTATTTTTAGGAGGCCCCTACCTGGGAAGTAATCAGTATCAAAATGATTGTTGTGTCACTGAGATCTCTGCCTTAGCTGAAAATTGTATAGTGAATCGTTAGGAGACACGCATTTTTGGTGTGTTCGTTGCTGCTTTGATCACAATCAGCAGGATGTAATTGTGAAGGCTGAAACACCAAGTGACACACCAGTGCTCAGCAGTGTGCTCTAGTGTGTTGTTGTGAAGATTTTCAGAATGTTTTGGAGTACCAGCAAGTTGCCTTGAAAGCCAAGGGAGATATCTGTTTAAGTCTGAACCATCTATAAAGATAAGAGTATGAAAATGCTGAGGCAAAGTCTGAACAAGAAAGGAATGGGAAGTCTCAATGGTATATGTTTCTCTTAAACTACCCCAGGTGTGCAGGAGACTTGACTGCTTCCTTCCCTCCATCTTGAGAGGGGGAATGCATTCTTTTGGGGGAATTTATCTTGGTTTCTTCCTCTTGCTTTTGAAGAGAACAGTCTGTTCTTAGTCAAGCAAAGGCAAGTGAATCAATTTCCTTGCAGCCATTTGCTACCAAAGATGGGTTGTCTTGTTAACAAACCTTTCTGAATTTTACCATTTGCTTTCTGGCTTCCTTCTATTACAAACTGCCAAGTGGGCTTGTACAAATTCAGTCCTGTCACAGTGCTGAAAATCTTGTATTCAGAGTTTGAGTCAGCATGAAGGAGGCACATTAAAGGTGTGATTTAAAAGTACACAGAATACACTTTATTCAGTATGACTGTGGTGGATTAGCCTTGGCCAGCAGCCAGATGCCCACCCAGCTGCTCACTCCCCCTCCTCAACAGGACAGAGAAAATAGTATGAAAAGCTTATGGGTTGAGATAAAGACAGGGAGATTCCTTACCAGTTACAGCCATGGGCCAAACAGACTCGACTTGGGAAAAATTAATTTAATTTACTGTCAATTAAAATTAATTTGAATAGTGTGAAATAAAGGCAGAAAGAATAAAACACCTTCTCCCTTCCACCCTTTTCCCAGGCTCAGTTTCAGTCCTTCACTCCTGACTCCTCTAGTCCCCCTCCCTGAGCAGTGCAGGGCGATGGGGAACAGCAGGTTATGGGGTCAGTCCATAACGGCTCCTCTCTGCCTCTCCTTCCTCCTTCCACTTTTGCCCAGCTCCATCGTGGGCCCTTCCACAGACTGCAGTCCTTCAGGAAAAACCTGCTCCAGCATGGGCTCCCCATGATCCACAGGGGAATCTCTGCTCGGGTGCCTGGAATGCCACCTCCTGCTCTCACCTTGGTGTCTGCAGGGCTGTTTCTCATGCTTTTTTCTTCACTCCTCTCTGCCTGTGTCTGGTGTTCTTGCCCTTCCTTAAATGTTTTCCCAGAGGTGCCACCATCTTGTCTGAGGGGCTCAGCTGTGCCCTGCAGTGGGTCTGTTGGAGCTGGCTGTGCCCAGCACGGGGCAGCCCCGACCCCTCCTCATAGGCTGCCCCGTGGCAGCACGTGGCCACTGGCACCCAACGCAGTGACGAAACAATTCTGCAATTTGTCACGCTGTTACCATTGCTGATGTCAGATGATATGTTTTTCTAATTTAATCCCTCTTTATTTCAAACAGTACAGAATCTGGAGAGCCAAAATTTATTCCTCTCTTGTGAGGAAATGACAGATCTGGCAAATCTTAGAAGAATTATTAGAAGAAAACAGGCCCTTGGTAGGCTTAGGGGTGGAGGACTTCAAAATTTTTGTCTCTTGCTGCAAATATTTAAATATACCTAGCTTACCTATAATGTTTGTTGCTTTTTTTTTTTCAGACCTAACCGATACCTTCTGTATGACATGGTTGAATACATCTATGCAGTTGCCTTTCGAACCTTTATTCCCTATCCACTTCCACGTCCTCTCTACCAGTAAGTGAGACCCTTCCTTCACTAAGAACTTGGGATCCATCAGGCAGCACAGAAGCATAAATAACCATTACATTGGTTATTTAATATTGCCAGTTGTGACTTAACATGGTAGGATTGTAGACACTGGCTTTCCCTAGGTACTCATTAGCTAGCTTTGAGTCTTCTGCTTAGGCACAGGCCCGCATTTAATGAGCTACTGTATGAAATGTGTGCTTGTAATAAACTTAACTATTTATTCCAGAGTGATTGAATGGCTTTGCTGAGTCAAGAAGGAGCAAGAGGTCGAAAGTAGAGACATTAATGAATTAAATGAACTTTTAATAGTACCACAGGGAAGAATCTATGTGTATGTTGCTGACCGTAGGCACTGACAGATTTTTCTGCAGCTTCTTAAGCTATTGCTACTGTCAGCTGTCCTTCCAGTCTGGTGAGCACTGCTGCCCAGGAAGCAGAGTTGCAGTAAGGGTGTGTCTGGATATTGACTTTCTAGTTCAGTCTGTTGTATTGATTTGAGTCAGTGTTGGAGATAAGTTTGTACTGAGATCTTGGCCTGGGAATTTGAGCAGTGCAGTTGTGAGCAAGCATTTCTGTGTCTACGATATGAGGGCAGTAACATCTCTAGAAGATGGTAATAAATTGGGAGATAAGAAGGGAAAGGTGTAACATCACTTCAGTTGACTACAGTGGATGGGCTGCGAAGGCTCTGTTTGCTAGGCTGAGCTGCCTCTGCAGGTGTGTGTTTTGGCCTCAGGGGGCACTGAGGATAGAAGATGATTTGCTGAATTGCAGCTACTGAATAATAGTCCATCACAAAGCGCAGTATAAGTCTGAGTCTGGGCCTAGTCCTTAAGACATTAACCACATCCTCTCGAAGACCTACTTCAAACAGTAAATGCCATTTCAGAAGTTGTCCTCGGTGTGGTTGAGATGTGTTAATATTTGGGGTGCTGGGCCTTCTCAATTTTAGTACAATGCGAACTAATATGCTAAAAAGTCACCAATGTTAGAACCCTCTTACCAATCTGCTAATAGGACTTCACGTTGGATTCATGTAACTGATGATGAATAACGCTGGAACAACATCTTAAACTGTTGTGGCTGTTTCTGAATTGGCTGTAGAGGCATCAGGTTAACATGGCTCAGCTGACAAAGAGCAGCTTGTTAAAAAGTAACTATGTGGGTGCTTATTAGTTTTACTAATTATGTTAATGTTATGCTTTTTCCTTTATGGGCTAAACTATGTAGTATTTCATATTTTTTGAGAAAAGAGTGCATCTAAAAGATGGATAAGCTTAGTTGTGTTTATGTGCAGTAACTTAGTAACACCCTAGTCTGCCAGGTGAGCACTTCAGTAAGAGATTCTACCTTGAATACTGTTGGTCCTGAAGACACTGAGCAAGAGCTGTAGTGTTTTCTGCCAGATTTTCTTTTTTTCAAGGGAAACTTCATTTCTGGAAATGGCAAATATACCAATCCTCATCCTTTTTATAGATGCAGATTGCTCCAGATTCCATCATCTTGTTTGTACTGCTGTTAACTCAGTTGTCAGCAAGCATGTTTTCTCATGGAGACATTGAATCAAACTTCGTGACTAATGGGATTACTGCCTACATTACTAGGGAGCAGAGTTTGGAGGAAAGGCAGGGACAAGACTGAACCCTCTGGTGTGTGGGGAATTGGATGTGGAGGCTTACTTTCCCCACCCAGTAATGCTCATTTTTACTTCTAGATATCTGCTCCTCCATTCCCTTCCAAAGTAAAAGAATAAGAGATCAAATAATGAAGTAGTAAAGAGTCAAACTTACCAGAAGCACAACTAAGAACTTGCTGGCTGGCACATTTACTGCCTTAATGTATTCATAGCTTGCAAGAACAGCTACAGAAGAAGCTCTTGCTCACTGTCTATTAAGCGTGAAATATTTTTACCAGTTCTTGTTTTCTTCTGTGCATCTGGATAATGACTATACTTTTGCAATACTCTTTCTGATTACAGTTTAGTTGCAAGATTCTTTGAGATTAGTCCATTTGAACCATGGTTAACACGAGACAAAGTGGACCGGGTAAGTGTAGGAGAATCCACAAATTCTTCTTGGGAAATGTTTCATTGTGTATTTATATATTGTCTTTGTAGTTTTGCATTTAAGGAGTGCTGAAATGTGTGTACATCATGTGGTATAGTATTTCAGTCAGTCCAATGCCTAGAATTTGATTATAAAGAATTGCTTTCAGACTTTTTGGATACTACAATAAAATTTTTAAAGATGTCTATATACAATCTTCCTCAAAAATGGTTATGATTCCTGCCATACAATTGCTGCAGCTGCTGTTCTGAAATCTTGCTCTTTAACTTATTTGTCCAGACCTGTTATAGTGCCAGGGGGATACACTGTCAAAGCAGTCTGGAGATTCCTCTGGCGTGGTCTTACAAAGACTTAGTAAGAGACAGACTAACATAAATTTTGTTTTAAAAGGCATCATGATGATCCAGTCTTTCCCCTAGCGTTGATGGAGGAACAGTAATTAACATATTTCTCTAAATACATTTAAGAAAGTGATTGAAACAATTGGTGAGAGGATTATGTATCAAGAAGTAATGTGATGGGGGTGGGGAAAGGGCTTAACCTTCTTAAGTGTTAAAAGTGGTCAAGGCTGCAGGCTTTGCTGTGCCCCCTCCCCCCAAAACACATAGCAAAGTCAAAGTAGAGATTGGATGTGCAATGTGCACCTAAGTGATGGGCGCAGGGGGTGCTCCTCACTTTTAGGTAACTAGTGAGTTTATGTACCTCTAGATGCATTAAAATCACTCATACCATCCAGATAATGGCATTTTTGACAACTCAAGTTGAACTGTCAGCACTAGATACAGCCCAAATTCTCACTTAACGTTAGACCGCATTTCTCGTGAACATGTTGTAGCTTCATGTTTATTCCTAACTTCTCAGAGTGGCTAAGTGGGGGTGGCGAAATAACTTGCAAAAAACCAACTGCAAGTGAGGAAAAAGTAGGATTTAGCAAGTATTAATGTCAAAACTGTTGGCATATGTATAGGTTAGCAAAGATAGTCATGTACTCTAACAGTCTCTAAGCTTGCTGCTCTCTGAAGGTATCCCAACTATTTTGCAGAGTTGGAGTTTTAATGCCTTTTGTTATGATGCACTAGCCATAGCCTATTTTGACCCGATTGTCCCAAAATTAATTTGAGATAGGACTACTGTGAATCTGGGAGAATTGGGTCCTATACTTAGAGCTGTTTACTGAATAGCTGTAAGCAATTAATCTCTATGTTTACATTTCTCCATCTGTTAAATAAACTGGTTTCCTATTCTGTTTGGAAATAATTGTGAAAAACTGTGGACAGTATGTGTAATAAAGGAGGTAAGCTTATTCACAGTCTAGTGTAAAACTGTTTTTTTCCTTTTCCCCCAAACCACTGACTCATCCCTCATACTAGAGAGAGTTGGCATGGTAGTTCTATTGGCTGTATTAGCTCAGGATGTAGATGCAACATCTCCTGAAAACCTTACTTCTATCTGCCTTTGTAGTTTATAGGGTTACATTTCATAAAACAACCCCACACCAAATCAGTAAAGCTACTGCAATTCAGCTATAGCATAGATAGTGTGAGAGGGCAGTTTCTCCATGTCACTTCTGTGTCTGATCCTGTTTCCCATCTTTTCATCCTAATCTACACAAAATTAGATGTGATTGACTTAAAGACCTTTCAAGGAGTAATAGCATAAGAGAAATCCTCATTTTCTAAGATACAGGTCATATGTGTTGTAAATATGGTAATAGAATTAAATATTTGTCCTGTACAGGACCCTGTTCTAAACCATAAACAGAGAAAAACAACCTTCCAGAGGTGATAATTCAACATACATTTTCTTGACAAAGCAGAATGTATATAATTGCAGTTGAAATATGCCCTTACAAGTTTGGCCTAATTCCATGGTTGCAATGCAGTCATCTTCCTGATAATGTATACCTGATGGAGAAAAAAACGAAGATGTTTTCTGCATATCTCACTGCTATTTATTCCTGAATCTAAATCTGAAGCCTGAAGGACTTTTTCCCAGATGCAGAACATCTGTATCTCCTGTCAAAGTACACTGGGTACTCAATACCTTGTATAATTATGCCATAGTTCTGTAGGGCCATGTTGAATCTTTTCTTCCTCCTAAGGAAAAAACAGACAAAATCAGTCAAGGAACTGGGACTGACACACAGTTGACTTGAGCCCACATTTGTGTTTGAATAGGTCTTCAGACCTACTACAAGATACAGCTGTGTACTGTATTGTGGGGTTCTTTCTTGGGGGAAGCAGTCTTGCGTCAGCAGCCTTGAAATTGTAGTAGAATCTCCCAAGAGCTGCCATTTGTAGAAAATTTTGAGACATAAAATGTTTCTAGTACTATGGATTTATGCAAGTTTGTTTCCGTAAAAGAAAAAAGGTGGCCTCAGGTATAAGTGCATAATACTTTGTTTTAGTACGTGAATGATTACATTGGGTGTAATCTGTTTATTTTATCAAGTGAATTCCCTCTTCTCCCCTGCCCCCTCTCCCTTGTTGTTAAAGTTTCACACCACAGACATGACACTTCCCGACCTTCCTGGTTTCGAAGACCTGGGTATTCAACCAACATCTCTAGAACAAAAAGCAATTGAAGTTCTGCGCCGTCACCGCAGATACCGCTGGTTGGATACTGAGCTGGAGGAAGCAAGACCAGCTAAGACACAACCTGTGTAACAGCTGATAAGGTGGTTACTTAATGCTTCTTAAACTGCCTTTGTTATGACCCAATTTGTTTGGAGAACTGTGTACATACTGAGTAAAATATATTAATCATGTAAACTATATTTCACCAGTGTTGTCTTTTTCAATTATAGAAGACTGTCATTGAAATGCAATTTTTCTCTTTGAACGGTCACGAAAACAAATTACATACTGTTGCTTAGCTGGTAAGCATTAAAATATTTTGAAGGTTGGGACTAGAGGGAATGTGTCTTAACACTAGCCAGTTTCTCCCTTGGCCCTCAAGGCAAGTGTGTCACTGAGCTTTAGTAAGTGCTCAACTGATTTGAAGAACATTTCAGTTCAGGACTATGTCTCCTAGAACATTTCCTATAGGGATTGCTGGTCCTGCCACCTATTCAGATTACGAGGTCTCAAATAAAGTCCCTTTTTAAGTTCTTGACTCTTCTGAGCTTTGTTTTCTGCCCTGAGCGCAACTATTATAGAAAATGCCAACCAAAATGACACAAGCAGTTTCTAAGGTCAAGGAACCTCAATCAGACATGTAAACAAGTTACTACGTGTCGCCTGATCTCTTGTGGTAATTGTGTGCTGTGGCTCATAGACATGAGGAAATGTGTCATTTCTTCCATTTTTAAATGAGAAAGTCTAATTATTTTTAGATGCTGAAAGCTTTTATGTGCTGGGACATTGTCTTTTAGTAAGAGAGATAAGCTTTGCTTCAGGATTAAATATTTTCAATTGTTTTAAGATCAAGGAAAGATCCGTGCCTGAGTTTGATCAAGAACTTTGTTTCCCTATCCAAAGAATTGCTGGAGGCTTTTGGTTAAATTTTGCAGGGACATCGTTTGCTAGGGTGCAGCTTAGAGCTGAGTGAGTCTGTGCACAGGACTGAGAGCAGAGATCTAGATTTTCTATGTGCACTGCAGTGTTCTGATGGCTTCAAGATGTGAAGGAAGACAGTTCTTGACTCAAGGAGTGAGCTGCTAGTTCTGGGAGTAGGACAAATCACATGAACTAGGATGAGTGGAGATTGGTGTGGAAACTGGTTTTAAACTGGGGCTGAGAGGGAATAAAATGACAGAACATTTTGTGTTTTCACCTCCAAGTTTCCTACTACTTGCCTTTGGATGTGAAATCGGAGGGAAGGATCTGTGACAAGTTGGACAAATGGGTATCAAAGGTAGAAGCCTAATAGAGGGGAAATCTGAAGTGGAGAATGGGATGGAATAGGTGATGAAAAAGGAGAGTAGGAGAGAGAGAACAGACAGATTTAAAAGAACAAAAAGGTCAAGGTTAGGGAAAGCACAGAAGTCTCTTGATTAAATCACACTGCTGACAAGACCAGAATCTTGCTATTTCTGTATTATTGCCAAACTACGTGAAACTCCTGGGCAAAGTGTTTCCTAAATTTCCACAGATTCCACATAAAACTTACTGCTGCTAATGCTGCTCTGTTAGGAAGAGGTAGGCTTTTGTGATAATATGAATTTTTGATCCTGCCTGCTATGTATTCAATTTGGCTCCCATGAATTGTTTATTTGTCTTTTGATAACAAGTTCATTTGTTTTAAAATAAATCTGCCAATCCAAACATTCAAAAGCTAGGACAAACTAGAAGCAAAGTGCATATTGTTGATAATTTGATCCTTTTATTATTTTTCTGACTGTATGCTTTTTTCCATAAGACCCTAGCTGTAAATAAGTAGCCTCATTAGTGCTCAATTAATATGTGTAGCCCTGATCTTGACTTATTGCATGTTATTCACATCCTGCTGTGAAAACAGTACTATTTCTGAACTGTTTCACAAGTGCACATAAAGTACAGAGATTTGCAATTATCATGATAGTTCTGTGTGGCTAACCAGCAGTTTCCATTTTCAGATGACAAACTGAGGCAGAAAAAACCATCAAAGGTAATGCTAGGTGCCAATTCTGGGAATGCTTACCATAATGCAGTGATTTTCTTTTTTTTTTTTTTTCCCCACTCAAAGCACAGCTTTTCCAGTGGCTTCAGTTACACCACAGACCACTCCTACAGGATCTTAATTCAGACAGCCATTAGACAGAGAACACGCAGGTGATGAATACCTATGAAAAGTTTGCTTTAAGCAGCCTGTTCCACATCAGGTAGTAATACTGGTGAAGTGGAGTATCCCATTAGTGCTCAGCTGCTGCTGCTGCAAGTTTTGTTTCCCACAATACTTTGCCTTACATAGCACTTCTGCTCCCTACCTTGTAGAAACTACAATGTGATTTCTCATTATTTATCCTTCCAAAACAATTTCTTTAGGGGTCTTGAATGTTAGAAAAAAAAGTCACTTATTTTGTAGTACAGTCCTGAATACAAAATTTCTATAAATCAGTTTCATCTGTGATTTTTATCCCTCCTCGTTTATCAGTAAGGATCTTCTTTCTTATCCCCTAGTTTCTCAGCTTGCAATAGTTTTTCAGCCATTCTGCAATTTGTGAAGTACTGCAGGTCCTTTAAACGTGTGGACTCAAGGCTCCTGCTAAAAACACCTTTGTGGAGGAAAGGAGGGGCTGTTGTTTTGCACCCTCCCCACAAGAGGTCACTGGTGGAGCAGAAAGTGGCAACGGTCTTTAAGCCTGCTGGGTGCCTCGTCTTGCAACCTGTCTCCTGCTCAGACTTTGCTGTTTCTCATCTCTGTTCCTTGCCTGCACGCAGCCAGAAGGCTGTCCAGAAAGGGATTTTTCAGCTCAACAAATTTAGGTACAGTGGCATAATAATACATGGCACTGGTACCATCTGTGGCTGACAGGGAACCTGTGTTGGTCCTTTCCCAGCACGTAGTCATCTAATCTAATCTATAGCCCACCTTCAGCCTGCTCGAGAGGGTCTTGTGAGAAAGTAGACCCTTGGCAGCATCTGTTTATGGACCAGATGAATTATTTGCGTGGCTGCGTTGAGTGTGTGTGCAAACCATACAGAAAACGTTGCTATTGCCAAAGTAGTATTTTGTTGGTGCTTTTAACCAAACACTGAGTATTTAAAAAATAAATATTTTAAAATGCACAGTATTTAGATACTATTGCACTAGTACTACTAAGGTAATCCTATGCATTTACAGTGCATAGTACAGAACTTGTGGTTTAACCATGATATGTGCTCTTTGCTCCCTCCGATTCTTTTTTTTTTTTTTATGACTCTAAAATGGGCTGTGCAGTAATATCAGCATAATATTTCAGATGTCGTCTGAGCAGAGTTTACAGCCAACAGACTTACCTTCCTGTGTGTGGTGGCGTGCGAACCCTGAACTGCCCAACCTTTTCTTCCCGGCATTTCACGCTAGTTAATTTGATGGGAGTTGTTCATTTCCTGGTACACTGTTTACTGGATTTCACAATACAAACTGCTGTGTTCTTGCTATCTTAGTTTTTTCTTTCCCAAGATGAATCTCATTCTGTCATTTTTTTCTAGCCCTGTTTCTGTCCAGAGGTCCTTTATTTTTCTCTTTCCTGGATTTCTATAAAATTTCAACACAAGCATAACCTGTATGTTTTGTGAAAATACTTTTGTCTTCTCTTTGTAACTGTTCATGGCAAAAGTAAAATTGAAAATTTTTTTTTTTCAAGACAACCAATCTAATGTGATGCTGGGATTCATCTTTTTATTTCTGCTTCCCTGCTCCTGCCCCCCCCCGCCCCCCCCCCCCAAAAAAAAAACCAAACAAACCAAAAAAAAGGTTCTGAAAGTCTAAAAGAAGCAGGAGTATCTTAGCACTGGTAAGCACACTTTCTTTTTTGCATCAGGAAAAAAAAATCAGATTAATTACCATTATTCCTTTCCATTTGAAGGTCAGCTTTTTAACATTATGAATCAAATAACCTTATCGGCCCATCTCAGTTGTGTATTCTTGAAGCTGTCAAAAACCTAACCAAAACAAACGATTCCCTTGCATATTTTTTTTGTTTGTATCATTATTTATTCCTTTGTATCATTAATGAAATACAGGGCATCTATTTTTCTGGCTTGGCCAGCGTCACTGAGGAGAAGGAGGTGCAGTGTTTTGCGTACGGAGTTACCTCTGTGATTGTGAAAGACCAGTTGTCGGGTTCTCCTTGGGTCTTGGAAGTAAGTGAAAGGCCAGAGCTGTTGGTGGCACGCTGCATTGGGTTTGCATGGTGAGGATTTGGTAGAGGAGGTGGCAGGGGGGTGCTACAGGGGTGGCTTCTGTGAGAAGCTGCTGGAAGCTTCTCCTGTGTCTGATGGAGCCAATGCCAGCCGGCTCCAAGTCGGACCCACCGCTGGCAAAGGCCAAGCCCATCAGTGATGGCAGTAGTGCCTGGGTCATAACATTTAAGAGGGGGAAAAAGTTGCTGCACAGCAGTAACTGCAGCCAGAAGAGGGTGAGAATATGTGAGAGAAACAACTCTGGAGACACCAAGGGCAGTGCAGAAGGAGGGGGAGGAGATGCTCCATGTGCCAGAGCAGAGATTCCCCTGCAGCCTGTGGTGAAGCCCATGGTGAGGCAGCTGTACCCTGCACCCATGGAGGTCCACGGGGGAGCAGAGATCCATGTGGCAGCCCGTGGAGGACCCCGCTCCGGAGCAGGGGGATGCCCCGAAGGAGGCTGTGACCCTGTGGGAAACACGCTGGAGCAGGCTCCTGGCAGGATCTGTGGAGAGAGGAGCCCACGCTGGAGCAGGTTTGCTGGCAGCACTTGTGACCCCGCGGGGGACCCACGCTGGAGCAGTTCGTGAAGAGCTACAGTCTGTGGGAAGGTCTCATGTTGGAGAAGTTCATGGAGGACTGTCTCCTGTGGAAGGGACCCCACGCTGGAGCAGGGGAGGAGTGTGAGGAGTCCTGCCCCTGAGGAGGAAGGAGCGGCAGAGACAATGGGTGATGAACTGACCGCAACCCCCATTCCCTGTCCCTCTCTGCCACTGAAGGGGAGAAGGTAGAGAAAATCAGGAGTAAAGTTATTAGCCTAGGGAGAAGGGAGGGGTGGGAGGAAGTGTTTTTAAGATTTGGTTTTATTTCTCATTATCTTACTCTGATTTGATTAGTAATAAATTAATTTTTCCCAAGTTGAGTCTGTTTTGCTGTGACAGTAACTGGTGAATGATCTGTCCCTGTTCTTATCTTGACCCACAAGCATTTTGTTATATTTTCTCTCCCCTGTCCAGCTGAGGAGGGGAGTGATAAAGCAGCTTTAGGGGGCACCTGGCATCCAGCCAGGGTCAACCCACCACACACACCTAGCTCCCCTCTCCTGCATGCTGACCAGAACACACTCACTGAGCTTGAGTTATTCCCGTGGGGAAACGTTTCTGGTAAGTCTTACTCCACAAACTGTGGCAGGTGTTCTGTGGGAAAGCCCTAGATGGTGCAGGCAGGAACACGTGAACAATTACAGTGTTGGCAATGATTGGGAAATGAATGACCTTTTTTCCTCAATTAAGGTTTATTTGCTGGTGTGGTTGTATCCCATGATTTTTCTCTACCATGGACTTTTTGGACTTGGCCAACAGCAAACTTTGACAACAGCAACTTGTCGATTTTGGCAATAGAGGGTCCATGTTCCTTGCTTTAAAATTATTGAGTTCGCTTGTCTCAAGAGTATCCCTGGACCTGGCTATTGCAGACTGACTGTCTGGAGAAGATGCCCCTCAGTTTCTGGTCCCTGGCCAAAGCTGTCTGTACTGTCCAGTAGGGAACCCAGACCTGTCAGAGCAGAAACCCAATGCTCTAACTGGCTGCTTGGTGTGTCCAGCTGCCTGCAGCTGAGGAGCCTTTCCAGTGTGGTCAGGTGGGGCTGTCAGGAAGGTTGAGAGCAAAGGTGACTACAAGCTCCTTCGAGAAGCCCTACTTGGTGGTAAGGGAGTCAGATGGGTGGAGAGGAGGCAGCACAGTGTTCGAAGCTCTGTGAAGCTGCTATCACCTTGTGTTTGCAAGCTACTCCTGGAGCTTCTGCATCCCTTCAGCCAGCAGTGCACGTGGTAAGTCAGTCTTTTGACTCTTTGCTATATAAAAAAATTGCCACGGGTGTTAAAGAATCAGGAAGGTTGTCCAAACTTCTTGGCTTGGAGTGTTTTGTAAAGAGGAGATTCACCAAGCAGCTGAAGGTTTCTCGCCTAGAGGAATATAGTTTCTTCTGTATTTGTCTTGTGTTTGGTTTCTCAGGTGTCTAACAGGGCATCAACACTTCACTTTGTCCCCGTTACAGTGTTTGTGGCATCTCTGTGCCATTGAATTAACTGGTGTGTAAGGCTTAGACTTATGCTGTAGTCTTTCTGAAAGTGGGTAGATGGCAGGGTCTCTTCTCTGTGAAGTTGCCTACTGTCTTTAGCCAACAGGATCGGGACTTACTAGGGGAAGGACGGATAAATAGGAACACATACACAATTCTACAGATATAATTTTCTTAGGAACTCCACCTCAAACAGATACTGGTGCCACTTAAAGCTGAGTCTGCCACTGCATTCGGTGAGGTGCTGAAGGCTGAGGCCATCCTGGGCAAAATACAGGGTTGTGTTCCAGGAAAGTGTTAAACAGGGCGGTACTTGGTATAGTGACAGAACTGAGAGAAAATGAAAACAAAAGGTGTTTGCTTGTTTCCAGTTTTGCCGGCATGATCCTTACCTGTTTCTCGTATGTACACTCCTGTGCTATATAGCCTTCGGTTGGTTTTGGATAGGAAAGAGAGATTTAGCTATCAATTTGTGATTAAGCTCCAGGTCACCAGCTCATTGCCAAGACTTGATTTCACTCACTCTGGTCATTCCAGTTGCTGGCACTTAGTCACACAGTCCCTCTGACCTGTGATCTCCAGTTGCTGGCACTTAGAGCTCAGACACACAAATGCACATGGAATAGAGAGTCCCTCACCCAGGAATATGCTTAGAAATGGAGCTTAATAAGAAGACAGGACCGATCAGGCACAGGGCATGGCCAGACAAGCATACGGACCAGCACTCATTCTTCCATGTTTGTTCCTCCCCAAACCACCACCAGTTTCTTTCCTAAGCATCATAACAAGCTTTTTCGATCCTGAAATGCTCTTCCTAGTATCACATATGTCCCATACCCCTAGGAAGTAACTCACCCATGACTCGACAGCATCTGGACTTCAAGAAACACTATGAGGGTGACTGTTCACTAGCCCAAGTTGCCCAGAGAGGTTGTGGAGTCTCCATCCTTGGAGATATTCAGAAGCTGTCTGGACGTGGTCCTGGGCTACCAGCTAGAGGTGGCCCTGCTTGGTTGGACAAGATGACCTCCAGAGGTGCCTTCCAACTTCAGCCTTTGTGATTCTGTGCAGGTGGGCTTGTCAGGTGAGCATTTGCAATACACAGGTCTTGGGAAGACTTGCAAGGACAAAGAAATGGAAGTGAATATCAAGGAGATCCACAGATCCATCTATTCTGACCTTTATTTCTTGAGGAAGGATCTCAGTCTTTTTTTTTTTTTTTAATCTCTTCCCCCCCCCCCCCCCCCCCCACCCTGCTTTCGTTTCCATCAGCAATTAACATAGTAGAGGGATCTTGCTGTACATGACTGATTTGTTTTTCAGTAGTCTTGATCCTTCTCTTTTCATATGAATTTATGAATTGAGGTCAAAGTTTGATGGTTTTCACCGGGGCGGGGGGGGGGGAGGGGGGGGGGGGGGGGGGAGGATTATACACTAGTGATGTGAATTTGAAGTAATGTTTACAGCAGTATGTACCTGACATAACTTAGGGTTTCTGTAGCAGGGGGCTGCAGGGCTGCCCTGTGGCAGAAGAGGCCATGAATGGATAGACATAAGAAAGCTCATCAGCCCTTAAGGCAGGAGACACCCAGAGGGGATTGCTGAGCAGGCAGCATGGGGCTGCAGACACACTTTTGGAAGGAGATGCCTCTGAAGGTGCTGTGTGTGGCCCTTGGGGGACATATGCCAGGGCAGGGACAGCCCTCGGGGACTGTGGCCAGCAGAAGACCCACACTGGGACAGCAATGCTGGGAAGGGTGAAGAAGCTTGGTGTTATGGAAAGCTCCATGCGCTAGTTGTTATTGCGAGTGCTACTTCAAATTCACACATGTGTACTAGGCAAAACCCTGCCAGTTATGGTAGTGGTGAGCTGCAGGAATGGCCTGTGTGGGAGAGGGCTGTGAAGTGCCCTATACCAGTCACAATTCCTTACAGCCAGCTCAACAACTGATGGAAAATCCATTATTTTCACATTTTTGTTTACTTAGATTCATAATTCCCCCACTGCGAATGACCAGGAAGTGTAGCATTGGCTTGCAGTTTATTCCGACTGTGTGTACGTGTGCTTTGTTGCATGACAGGCTTTCTGACATGTACCCAACTAGCCCTGCACTTCCTACAGCATCACCCCAGGTGCTCACTGGCTTCACGTGACTCGCTACACAAGCTGGTGAGAGCTGCATGCTCTCTCCAACATCGATAACTTGTACAGATATATATAAGTGTGCCCGTGGAAATACCTGTAAGCTGTACCTTATCATCATTGGTTCTATGACTCATTAGACTCAGTTAATTACTTCATCTGAGCAGCCTTAGCTCTCAGTCAAGTAGAGGCAATTTGAAACTGCATTTGGAGAGAAGACCCAGTGCAGACCTAGAACCACAGACAAACTCCAACCAGCAGCAGAACACTGAGTTTCTTTCAGCTTACAATGGCACCCTGGAAGAGACCGCATAAAGTTGCACTGTTAATCGTGAACGCAGGTTTTGTGTGTTATCTTGTGCACTTACTGCAAGAGCAAAGAAAGGGAAGACTTGATTCCATGGAAGTTAATCCTAGATTTCTGAACCAAGAATATAACATCCTTCAGAGACTGGACCATTTGGACTGGAACATTCATAACCTCTGTAAGTAAAATGGCATGCTGCTTAATTTTCTGAGAATTAGGTATCTAGATTTCCTGAAGGATAGAATAATAGATAGCAGTGATAATGTTTGGATTTCCCTGGACACTTCTGATTGTGGGGTGGGTTGGTTGGGTTTTTTTCTTGTGATCTTGAAAAAGATTTTATAGCTTCTCTACTTACACACAAAACAATAAAGTCTTTCACAGTCACCATGGTGTTTTTTATATATTAGACAGCTCCTGACCCTGAACTCTTTTGGAAGTGTTAAGCAATTTTAGGGTGATTGTACCAGCATGCTAATCTCAGGTGGCTATTATTCTTGTCACTATTTTGTTTGCCATAAAAAGCTATTTTTGAGAGAAACTGGACATGCCCCATTTCCTCAGCCTCTGCTGTGGGGATGAACAACAAGGGGAACTGTGACTCTGTCTTTTTTTCTTTGTGTACCTTGAGCACAGACACAATGGAGTTGCTGTGGGTAAAAGACGTTGATGAACTCTGCGTCACCTGATCGATTGGACTCTGTTCCCAAGCAACATTAGCTGAAATCTGCTGCCAGGACTGTGTCTCTCATCCCATAACAGTGAAAGGCCAACAGCGTCCCAGCAGATGTGCGTGTATATGAGCAATATTAATTTAGAAAGAGCTTTTTCTTTCTTACGGCGGGGTTTGTGAATTTTGACCTTGTTTTCAGGTATCTGTTGTAGGTTGGACTGTTGGGAAGTGGACACAATAGAGCCATCTGAAGAAGGGTTGAAAAATCCATCTCTTCTCCTTTGGACCCCTTGATTCCCTACTTTTTTCATGTTGTTTGAATCTCATCACCTCATGGCAGTGGTAGGAGGGCTAAAGCAGCCAGAACCCTGCTGTCTGGCGTTGCTTTGACTGTCGTGTTGTCCACATCTCCTCACAGTAGAGCTAGATGCATGCTATGTAAAACAGAAGAAGAAACTTAGAATGTCTCAATCATCCAAGCCTGAAACTAGCTGTTTGAAATGCCACTTGAGGCACTCTTGAACTTGGTGAGAAATTTTCCCCGTACAGTTTGGTCAGGTTTAATATCCCCTATCCCAAAGACCAGTATCCCATAATGTCACACTTATTGCTGACAGTGTCTTCACTGGCACCTGTTTGAATGGGCATCAATACTGGGGCATATTTTTGTAGGTTATTTTAGAGACATTTGAAAGAAAGCTGAAGAATTCACTTTAATACTTAGTCACGGAATCGCCTAATAGTTGAGGTTGGAAGGCACCTCTGGAGATGGTCTATTCTACTGATTCATCTGCTCGAAGCATAATCAGCTAGAGGAGGTTGCCCAGGACATCATTGGGGTTGGAATATCTCTAAGGATGGAGATTTAACGACCTATCTGGTTTATCTGCTTCAGTTTTTTATCACCCCAGCACTTTAAAAAAATAAAAAAATCTTATGTTTAAATGGAATTCCCTGTATTTTAGTCTCTTGTCCTTTCACTGGAGGAGGAAGAGGAGACCCTTCATCTTTGCTAGACCCTCTCGTAAGATATTTGTATGCATCAGTAAGTTTCCCACCCCCACCCCCAAGCCTTCTCAGGGTCTCTCAGCTTCTCCTTGCATAACAGATGGTCCAGTCTCATAATCATCTTAGTGGCTCTTTGTAGGACTTTTCTCCAGTATGTCCATGTCTCTTGTACTGAGGAGCCCAGAAGTGGGCACAGGACTCCAGGTGTGGCCTCACCAGTGCTGAGTAGAGGGGAAAGATCACCACTCTTGACCTGCTGGCAATGCTCTTCCTACTTCAGCCCAGGGTACTGTTGGCCTTCTTTGCCCCAGGGGCACACTGTTGGCTCATGGTCAACTTGGTGTCCACCAGGACCCTCAGGTCCTCATCTGCAAAGCTGCTTTCCAACTAGTGCTGGTCCATGGGGTTGTTCCTCCCCAGGTGCAGGACTGCACCTGTCCTTGAGGTTGAACCTCATGAGGTTTCTGTTGGCCTATTTGTCCAGCCTGTTTGGGTCCCTCTGAACGGCAGCGGGACTCTCTGGTGTATCGGCCACTCCTCGCAGTTTGGTATCATACACAGAGGGTGCACTCTGCCATATTTTCAACATCATTAATGACCATATTAAACCAGTATTGGAACCAGTATTGACCCCTGGGGTACGCCACTAGTGACTGGCCTCCATCCGGACTTTGTGCCACTGATCACAGCCTTCTGATCCTGGCAGTTCAAACCTCCTTGCTATCCACTTATTTAGTGCATACTTCCTTAGCTTGTGCATGAGGATGTTGTGAGAGGCAGTGTCAGAAATCTTACTTGAGTTTAAACAACATCCACTCATCTCATTCACCAATACAGTAATTTAATTGTAGAAAGCTTTAACTCACACAGGTTTTCTGTGCCTTTTTTATATGGCACAGTCCAATATTGTAAACTTAACAAAACCTTGAGAGATTAGGATTCACTCTGTTCAAAGGTTTCTGACAGAGCAGAAATCCAAACTAACAATAAGCTTTTCAAAAGACACTGCAAAGGGCTTAGTTATTGTATTTACTTTCAGGAACAATATGTCCTAAACAACCTAACACAGACTATTTGTGCCTTTATGGCACAATATTGTGAGCCAAATAAAGCCTTGAGAGATTAGGGCTTGCTTTTCTGCTCTTTCTGTGCGGAAGTCAAAAGAATCCAGGAAGCCTGGATTCACTTACTGTATTTACCTTCAAGATAAATATGGTATCAACAGCCTGACTTAGATAGGGATCCATTATGGATCATTAACACATTAATGTAACTGAAACATAACATCATGGAAATGATTTGGGCCCGATTTAACATTTTTTGTGTTGCTTCTACTCCCAGATTTCTCCACTGATGCCAGTGCAATGTCCCTTTTTTTGTGCAGTTGAGGGCAGAATCTGACGCAGGGCATTGTGAAACGTGATGCTTAAAAACTGTTCTCATGTAGGAGGGAGGGTTTGATGCTATTCTCATGTGAACATCAATTTAGCTGTAACTTCACAGATCTCTCAACCTGAAGTGTTATAAGGAGAGTTGGGCTCAGTTATGATGATGGAGAGAGTTCTCAATTGCTGTTATAATCAATCCTCTTTTATTTTTCAATCAGCAAAATCAGTGGAAGCATTCCGTGAAAATATAAAACAAATAGAACGTGATCTGAAGCTGCAAGATAACTCCAAGACTGAAGTACACAAAGCTGATAATGCAAAGGAGGAAAAGGAGATTGTACACCGTTTGCTGTACCCAGACTCAGCTTTGTTCAAACGCTGGGGTGCAGATTTAAGGGAGGAGGAGCAAACTGTTGCACAGAATCTGTTCTTAAGTTATGGGTATAATGTTTATCTCAGTGATCATCTACCTCTGGATCGACCTATCAGAGACACCAGATCTCCCAGGTGCAGTATAAGTGCTTTCTACATTCACAAGGAGACATGAAATTAAAGAGAAAGGGATTCTCATTGCTTTAGACTAAGTTTAAATAATCTAGTAACAGACCTCAATTTGTGCTGTTTGTTTAGGGGTTTTTTTCTATCATTTTCTTCCAAATTTTGCTCAGACTTGTGGTATTCTGAAGACTGTGAAAAGAAGTCACAGTGTAGAGATGACTCTTAGGAAAAAGAATATAATGTTAACATTATAATTGGTATAGGATTTCTGTCAGTAAAAAGGGCAAAAACTAATAGTATTCAGAAGATATGAGACCTTCTGGTCTGTTTACATTCTGTATAAGTCCCAAAGGCAGATGAAGCATGCTTCCTCTTGTCTCTTATGTTGTCTTATGTAAGCCTTTTATATGCTGAGATATCCAAAGTGGTGCTTTTTAACACACACACACACACACACACACACACACACACACCCCGCTTTCAAAAAACCCCAAAATATAATCAATGAAGAAATAAGACCCTACATTGTAAAATTCAGTCCTTTTTAACAAAATGCTTGTTTTTCTTAGCTATGTTGCAGACCGTAAGTGGGCGATACCTATGCTGCTTATTAAAAGATGATTCAAAATCAAACAGGAGAGGTGGTTGGAACTAATTATTGGCCAGTGAGTCCCATGAAGAGTGAGAGAAGATTCAACACTTGACCTGAATCCCTAGCACTCTTATCTTTAGCACTGTAGGCACAGCACTGTTATCTTTAGTATTGTAGGCAGAGCCATAATGGACCAGTGACCTTGTGAGTTTCCTCATAGCCTTATTTTCTCTCTCTGTTTCCCTCTCAAGTTATCAAAGAATCTAAGGATGGATTAATTAATTAAGGAAAAATATAGTGGGGTGAATATCTAAAGGATTAAGATGTAGGTGAGCAGTCCGCTTCATAAGAGGAAGCTTAAGGGGTTTTTCCAGGAATTCATTGGTTCTTGAAGCCCATACATAATACTTTTTAAGCAGACCAGCGGTGCTGTGGGAGCTGGCATAAATACCCATTAAAAACCTCATTAGAAACCAAGTATCTGATAAAAAAGCAAGCACATTTTTTCTGTATAGTATGATAAGGTATACAATTTACTGCAAAAGATAATAGTAAGCTTTACAGGATGTAACTGGTGTAAGAATGCCACAGATATGGTGCAAGCCTACACCTTTGTACCTATGGTCACTTGTGCTAAATCTGATGGAGTGTTTCAGAAGAGGATGTGGGGGGCAGAGAGGATTGCAAACTGGGCATGAATTAACGATGTTGCACTTGGGGAAAAGGTGAATTGTCTTACTGGCAGCCCTCTGGAAGATGTAAAGAACACGTTATGCAACTGGGTCCTCATCATACTGCTTGGATGGAGCCAGTTTTGTCTAAGGCAGACAGTAATAATCTGCCCATGACTGTGGGTGTCTGTGGAGCAGTGTTGCAGAGAAGGAGAAGGTTAAGGGAGATGGGCCTTGTGCAGCGGTTATCCAGCCACAGATCCTCCTGAGGACAGCCCTGAGCTGAACGATCCCCACTCTGCTGGGGGATCTGTTTGGGGAGCTGTCTGGAGCAGAGGTGGCTGGAGGAAGAGCGTGATGAGTCTGCATTACCCCAAAGAATGGGTGCGGTGCTTGGCACTCCTCTGCTTGACATCGTAAAGAAATAAATACATCATAAAGGCGTGTTTGCAGAGACTGCCTTTTGCAGATATTCACTCAGGCTCTTGCGCTAATGGGTAACAAAGCTAATGGAGAAATTCCAACAGAAATGCATTCCCTTCTTGCACAGTTGCCACTGTACAGGTCTACCTGGAGCATGAGCTTGTCTGACAGCTGCGTTATCTAGCTGCAGAACTCATGCAGTCTGAGTATTGCTTTCATGAGCATGTTTCTAAGGGTAGGGAGTGATCAGGCTGAGAATCCAGCTATGCTGTTGTCTGCTCTAGAGAGAGCTAGTGCTTAGCGCTGTGAAGAAGACCCAGTCCTCACCATCTGACAGGTGGCCAGGATGTTAGTTAGCAGAGCTGACAAATATCCCAAATATATACTTAAAAAAAAATAATTACAAAATCTTTTGACAGTAAGCAGGAAGTGCAGAGAGGTTCAAATAGCACAAAGCAAGTTTGTTTCAGTACTGGGAACAACAGATTCTGGGGTTGCATGGAGTTCCACAAGGCCTAGTTTACTCTGAAAGCAGGATTTTTGAAGCTCTGTCAAGAATTTCTGAAGGGATCCCTTGTCTAAGGGGATCCTTCTTGCATGTCAGTTTATGAGTATAGCTAGACCTACCTTGTTCTTCATTGCACATGAAAAGGGATTATTCTCTAATTTGCTTTTGTCTGCTGTCAAGTTTGGCTGTTGTCATCTCCTGTAAATGCAAAAAGACAAATTTCACTCACATCTCCACTGCCGTATAAGCTAATCATCGCTGGCTGAGTTAACTGTATACTTTAGCTTAAATGTTTTATAACCATTTCGGATTGAGCAACAGTAATTGTTCTTTTTGTTTTAACAGAAATTTTAACTTTACCCCAATGGTTTATCCACATACATAACACAACTCGAATAATGAAACTTGGATTTGGGAATTCCTTTTTTTCCAGTCTTAAACTGATTTTCATGATATGTTTTAAGCCAAACACCCCAATTCTGCCTTCTTGCAGCTGCCTTGCTCCCTGACTTTCTTTAGAACCTGTGCTAAAGTTGTTTGTCTTCTATTACAGCTGTAAAATGAAAACATATCCAAAAGATCTTCCAACACTCAGTGTTGTACTCATATTTATGAATGAAGCCCTGTCAATCATCTTACGTGCAATTACTAGTATAATTAACCGAACACCTTCTCATTTATTGAAAGAAATCCTCCTGGTAGATGATTACAGTTCTAATGGTAAGTGACCCAGGGAAAGTAGGAGTCTTGCTAATTTATGCCACTATTGTGTTAAATGAATATTGGCCTTTTGGGTGCGCACGCAGTAGACCGTGTGCAATTAAGAAGTAAATTACGTACAGGAAAAAAACCAAAACACCTTAATAGCCTGCAAAAAGACAGCTAATAAGAAACAGGATGATGCTCTGCAGGTATTTGAAAAGGTTAAAAATTGAAGTGGGAGATTATTCATCATCACTGGCTCATCAGGCACAGTACCAAATTTAGAGTATGCTAAGAAAACTATCTCTATAGGTATCTGAAATAACTCCTTGAAGAGTGGTGTCTTGGGTTGTGGAAAATACTCCTAGGGGAAGCAGTGGGTGCACTGTTGCTCTTAAAATTAAACTGAACAAAGCATTGTAAAATCATCTGTAAGAAACTTTCATGCCCCTGATCTTGAGTGCTCTTTTTCTTTTTTTTTTTTTTTTTTTTCCCCTTGCCTGCTGAGATGTGTTTGATTTCTCATTTTTCTAAGGCTTTGTAACTTCTAGAAAAACATGTCAGTCTGGGTGGACCAAGAGTTTAAGTGAGTTTCCAAAATGATGCTAAGAGGTCCCAACTTTCTATTCCTTTTTTCTGACACTATTTTTTTCTTTGGTGAGGGAGTTGGCATGCTTACAGCTCTTACAAGGAGCATTTCACACTTTCAGGGATTGTTTATTTTCTCTTTTATTTTCCACATGGTAGAAGATAAACCGAGAAATTACTGTACTAAGACAGCTAATTGGTTACTGTTATGGCACACATCTGAAGTTTCTACGTACTGATGTGTTTATGTACAATTTAGAAGCCATACAGTAGCACTATATGGAAATGAAATTTAGGTGCTTAATTGAAATCCTGGAATGGAAGCTGGTTTTTAAAATAAACCTCTTGGATTCATGAGTACCTGAATAATTCTACCTGTTCTATTGCAAAGAACAAATCAGTTTTCAGTCTGGAACTGGGAGAAGCTAGAAAGCCATTACCTACATAATCTTTTCCCTTTCTTAATATTGATTGACTCTTCTTTTTTTTTTTTTTTTTTTTTTTTAAACCATTAAAATCTGGGGTCTGGTTTTAGATGATTTGAAAGGACCTTTGGAAACGCACATCAAAAATTACAATGCAAAGCATCCTGGACTGCTGAAGATCATCAGACATCAGAAAAGACAAGGCCTAACACAAGCCCGGATTTCTGGCTGGGAGGCATCAACTGCAGATGTTGTTGCAATTTTGGATGCCCATATTGAAGTGAACGCGGCATGGTAAGACTATGAAGACTTGGGGGTTTCTGAAGTGGGGAGAGGGGAGAGGGAGATAGACAAGGACTATAACTGTGTAGTTGCGACAGGCATCCCCTATTTGGCTCTCCTTTCAGGCCTGCCACATGTTACTTAACAGCCAGCAAGTAATTTATTTCTCAGAGGAAAAAGGATAATATTGTTTGAAATAAATAGCAAAGCAGACAGGTAAGAGAGTAAGCTTTAGTGAAGAGGAAGAGAGAAATGTCTACCTTCTCTGTATATTTATTACATTTCTAGGAAAAAAAGACTTCATGCAGTGAAATAACATAAGAACGATGCAGGTTATTTAGTTCCACTGCCAGCAGCTGTGGCCCTTTATAAGCATATTAGACAGCCATAATACCCCATGACTTTAAATTGGTTTGGCTCTTATTCCAACTTTGGCTAATGTTTATCTGCTGTTGCCTGTTAGTTTAATAGTGCATCATAGTTCTGCAGAACTCTTTTTGCAAATAGAGACAAAACAAGTGGCTGATGATGGATGCTTACATTCTGTTAGGCAGTGATATCTATGGTACTGTTTTGTGTGAAATCTCTTTACGTTCTCTCTGCTCTCAGTTGTTGAATTCACTGGCTGACTATTGTCCATGTTGTCTCAATTTCGGGGAGCAAGGTTCTTCTCCCAGCCCCAAAATGGCTCTACGTGGTCCAGGTCTCTCCTTCTCTTTTGATAACATATTAACTGACACTCCCTAGCTGTTACAGTCTTAAAGGTAATGCTGAAGTCCTTTAGTCATGGCTTTCAGGACTCATTGGGCTGTCAAGAGTACGTAGGGAGAGATAAGGTCAGTTCTTTTAAGCCTAACAACAATTGGGGTCCAGTAAAAAAACTCCCTCTGACAGAGTCCAATATTCTCTGACCAGGTTCTTTTAAATATTCCACATGAGAAGGGTTTAAAGTTTTCATACTAAATTTACTTCTTTGAAGATACATGGGATTTCAGTTTAGAAAAGTGATACAGCAATATACTGAAATCACAGCACAAGCACAATACAGCAGTTGCAATATACAGTTGAATCACCATACAAATGAGATTCACATTACTATATGCTCACCATCAAGATGCTGGCCATCCCTAGTTGGGCAGAAATATATGGGTTGAAGCCAACTCAAGCATGTTGCTTTCTTCAAAGTTAATTTTTCTGGGTGTTCAATTTTTATACTGTATTTTGGGCTAAGCCACATATAGACTTCCCCTATGTTGGTCTGACTGACTTAGGAAGGTAATACTTTCTACTGATTATTTTAGGAAGGCCATGTACACAACCAGTTGACCCACTCAACTGACACTGCTGTTTATCTGCAACAAAGGCCACTCTCCGGTCCCCTTGGTGTTGGGATAAGTTCAATTTCCTTTACTATAGCTATGGTCACTCCCTGTGTTCTTCTCTGAGCTTTATGAGCACATCATCCTTGCCTGTCTTCGATGAACCCCTACAATGGAAGAAGGCTCAGAGATCAGTCACACCTTTCCCTCATACAGCAGCCATGCCATCAAGGCACAGGGAAAAGATGGTGAATGGTCAACTTCAGGGCTTACAGCACCCCTCAGAGTCTCCTTCTTTCTTTTCCTTTTCCCTTCTTGTCTCTTCATGCAAATATTGAGGATTCTCTGGAGCCTGTAGGAAGCAGACCCAGGTAGCAATAAACCCAGCAAGTTCAGTGTGGAACCTACGGTTAGTTTATTAGTGACAGTCAAAATGCAGAAGCAGCCTAATGGAAGGGAGAATTGAGCCATGGCATAAGCAATTTGGGTTACTAGAAGTCCAAGAGTGGTATATAACTTTTTGTAGAGGCCAAAGTCAATGACTTAAAGTAGCTAACCCAGTTTTAGAAACAGGTGCTAAAGTTTAGTACTGTTCATTAGATTTCCACTTTTTCAAGCTGAATAGACTCTGTTAATTTTGGTAGGGCTGAACCTATTTTGTCTCGACTAAAAGAAGATCGCACTGTTATAATATCACCAGTATTTGACAATATTCGTTTTGATGACTTTGAGCTTCTTCAGTATGCAGTGGCTGCAGATGGATTTGACTGGGCACTCTGGTGCCTTTATGAACCTTTACCAGCTGAATGGTATTCTCTGAAAGATGAAACAGCCCCAGTCCGGTAAGTATGAATAGCATTTGAGAGTGAGCCAAGATATATGCTATCAAATGTAGAGCTAGCAGATGGAAGAACATGTTTCATAGGTGGTGGGATAGATACCTACAAAACACATTATATCTAGATAGTTGGTTTGGAAGTGTGGGTTCTTTAGCAGTCCTGAAAATCTCAGCACACCAGTTGCAGAGCTGTATTACAGAATCTGCTCTGCGCTGATCCTGCTGTCAGATTTTCAGGCAATCCCTGAGTCATTGATGTTTCTGCCTTATGTTCCTTAGCTAGGAATGTGGTAGGAATATTTATTGACTGTACGAGATGAACTGTGGTCCTTCTCCATGCTTTCCCAACAATATGGAGTGAATCTCACAATTTTGCTGGACAACTGCATGTCTGAGCTGTGAGGACTCACATGGATTCAAGTTGTGCAGTATTTTCTTTGAAGATGTTGGGGTGACATATGATTACAGTGATCTTGGGCAGCCTTTTTCAGCATTTATCAATTGTGTATCACACAAAAGTGAGAAAAACACATGAACACAATACACACAGCTGTTAAAGTGACCCCTTACTGCTAGGCTTAGGATCCAATATATTTGCTTCTGTTCCTGATACCTTCCTTAACTGCTCAGATTAGTTTATGTATTCAACACAAGATGGTTGCTGGTAGTATGATACCAGCAGCCATCTCATGTTGAATATATAAACCCTTTTGTTTCCTTGTTCTACAAGGATGTCAGACGTTGTTGACTGTCCCTTAGCTATTAACAGCCATCTATCAAACAATATTAAAAAAACTGACATGACATAAGATATAGTTATCAGATTTTTCTATTCCTATCTTTATTGGGTTTACGTGACAAGGTTTTGCTAGTGGGGAAGGCTGCAGGGGTGGCTTCTGTGAGAAGAGGTGAGGAGTTTCCCCCATGTTGAACACAGCCTGTTCCATCTGGCTCCAAAACAGACATGGTGCTGGCCAAAGCTGAGCCAAGCAGCAACACTGCTGGTGCCTCTTTGATAACACATTTAAAATAGGGTAAAAAATGTTGTGCAGCAGCTGTGAGTGAGAGAAGTGAGGAAGAAATATGAGAGAAACAGCCATGCAGACACAGGTCAGTGAAGGAGGAGGGGAGAAGACATTTGTGAAGCACACTGCCCCGCTGCAGTGTGTGGAGGACCACGCCGGAGCAGATATCCACGTGACAGCCTCTGGAGGACCCCAACTGGAGCAGATGGATATGCCCTGAAGGAAGATCAAACCTGTGGAGAGCCCATGCTGGAGCAGGCTCCTGGCAGGAGCTACAGCCTGTGGAAGAATGCTCAGGCAGGAGCAGGTTTTCTGGCAAGAATTACAGCCTGTGTAGGACCCACACTGGAGCAGTCTTCTCCTGAGTAACTGTACCCTGTGGAAAAGGACCCATTCTGGAGCAGTTCTTGAAGAACTGCAGCCCATGGGAAGAACCCATGTTGGAGCAGCTCATGAAGGACTGTATCCCATGGGAGGACCCCATGCTGGAGCAGGGGAAACGTGTGAGGAGGAAAGAGTGGCAGAGATGAAGCGTTATAAATTCACTAGAACCCCCATTTTCCATCCCTATGCCCTACTTGAGGAAGAGGGAGGAGGTAGAAGAGTCAGTAGTGAAGTTGAACCTGGAAAGAAGGGGGGATGGAGGGAAAGTGGTTTATTTTTGGGTTTGTCTGTTTCGCTATCCTCCTTTTAATTTATTGCCAATTAAAAATAATTAGTATTACCAAGTTGAGTCTCTCTTGCTGCTGATGACAACTGGTGAATGGCCTCCTTATCCTTATCTCAACCCATGAGTTTTTTCATTTAGTTATCTTCCCCTGTCTTGCTGCGAAGCCGTGAATGCAAGAGCAGCTTCGTGGTCCAGCCAAGGTTAAACCACCATACTTGTTTATATAAAGGGCTTTAAAATTTACTATGTAGTTCCTGAGAAGGAAAGGCACTGTAAAAATATTTGAAAATAATGTACTGTGTTGTCGGTTGAGATGGCAGATTTCTTAATTTGTATAATACTACACCTGGTAGCTAAGAATTGGAGATAAGGCTGCACAGATACCTAGATAAGGAACTGTGAGTGAAATTGGCACTTGTATGTGTTAAAAACATTATATAGTGATCATTAATTGTTTGGGCAGGAGAATGGAATGAAAGCAAGCCAAATGTATGTTGAAGAATGTTTCATAGAGGGTTGTCCATGATTAGACCAGAGAAAATAGAAATGCGTTTGGTCATAGAGAATGGGGATATCAAAAGAGTACCAAATTCCTTTTCAGTCCCCTTTCCCCCACTGGATTCATCTACAGTGGAACTGGTCCTGCCAGACAATTGTCTCATCTGTCTTTCAAAATCTTGATTGACAGTGATTCCACAATCCACCTTGGCAATGGGCTTTAGTGTTTAAGTTTCTTTAATGTTAGGTAAAATTTCAGAATGTCCAATCTCATTCTTCTTTGCAACAGTTTAATCTGTTTTCTTTCTTCACGTTTTAAAAATGTGGAAACATGTAACATCATGTCTCAAAATAGATTTAATTATTTAAAAATTACTAGATCATGCTTTTTAGACCATTGGTTAGGTTATTTGCTGTTTTCTGATTCTTTAATATTGATCTACATGTTGTTCTGAATTAAATCTGCTATTCTCTCTTGGATACAACTGGAGGCCTTCTGGAAGTTCAAGATGTGATTGATGGCTAATTGACTTTACTTATTTCCATCATTGTTGCTCCTTTCTAATTTTACTTCTTTGGTTCTCCAGGAGCCCATCTGTAATGGGGATTCTTGCTGCAGATAGGAAATTTCTGGGTGAGATTGGTGTACTGGACGGTGGAATGCACATATATGGAGGAGAAAATGTGGAACTTGGCCTGAGGGTAAGCCTATTTTTTAATCTTTTTCTGAAAGACAGTGAAAATTAGTATGTGATTTTTTTGAAGCTCTCAGGCCGCTGGTTATTGTCCAAAGCAGGGGTTGATATTTCAGAACAATTCTCTTTTAGTTTGGGTACCAAAGGAAAGTGATAGATTTCCAAACGTGTTTAAGGCTCATCAATAGGCTTTTGTTGATACTTAAGGATTTTGCCTCTTGACACAAGAACCTAGTTCAGTGAGAAAATACTGAGTCTCGCAAGATGTGGTTCTCTGCAGACATTTAAGGCATATATTTCTTGGCTCAGCAAAAGAATTAAATAAGATCAAGTTAAATGAAGCTGTGTATTAGGAAAAAACAAAAAAAAACAAAACCAAACTAGAAAGAGGTCTGTCTGCCGTTAGAGGGTAATGTGTTCTTCAACTTTGGATGTCTTCAAATCAAGAATGGAGGCCTGTTTTGTTTTGTTTTGTTTGTTTTTGTTTTTTTTTTTTTTTTTTCCCCAGAATAGTTTTATCTGGAGTGATATTAGGGAACATGTGAGAGCACTAAACATTCCGTTGATGACTATTTTTTAAAAGTAATGGTGGCTGGAGAAATTCTAGAAGACCTGAGGGGGGAAAAAAAAAATGAACTTAGTGATTATCTCTATAAAGAAGAGAAAGGATGGCAGGACATGAGAATTATAAACCTGCTAGCAAGACTTAAATGTCTAGGAAAAAAGGGTTTGGTTATTCTCTTTCTCTGTAAACATGAAAACTAAGGGGCTTTAAAAGAAGTCGGTAACCAGTTTCAAAACATGAGGAGGAGGTACTTCATTCCTCCAGTAGCAGACCAGACCAACAGACCAGGAGCAAAGCTCCTTCCAAAGGGTGTTGTGGGTCTTAAAAACTTGCAGTCATTTGTGGGGAGACTGAACAGTTATGGAAGAAAAACCTACTCAGAGTTAGTAAACGAAAGTGAATCATGGGAATATGCAGAAAGTCCCCTGACCTGAAAATAACTGGGGGCCGTGAGAGGTAACATATGTACTTGTTTTGTTCTTAACCTTCCTCAGGAATAAGTTTGCAGTCACTGTGGGATACAGAATACTAGGCTAGATGGACCATTGGTCCAGTATGGGCATTTTCTCATGTTCTTATGGCTTTTCTTTTTTGTTCTGGTATTTCTTAGGAAGCACATAAAAAATAATACAGACAACATAAGTTTGTCTGAACAAATCATGTCAAACAAGTTAGTTTTCTTTTTTTCTATAACAGAGTAGCTTGCTTTGTGCAAAGAAGAAAGCCATCAGGAATTAGGAGAAACATGAAGAATAAACAGCTGCAGAGGTGTCGGTGGGGAAACATCCAGTTAGAAAAGAACTGGGAGTAACAGACTTTGTATGCGTCAATGTGGCTCTGCAGCTAGATGGGAAATGATGGTGGTGATGATCCTTTTCTTCTACCGCTAAGTTCTCTTCTGGAGTTGTGTTTTGAGTTCTGAGACTATACATCAGGAAATGTGTGGAGCAATTGAATAATCTGAAGCAAAGGAAAGAGAACAAATAGAGTTCCTGCAATATGTGACATTATAGCAGAAATAGGCCTAAATGAGGTTTTTTGATTTCATAGAATTGTAGGATAGTTTGGGTTGGAAGGGACCTTAAAGATCATCTAGTTCCAGCCATGGGCAGGGACACCTTCCACTAGCCCAGGTTGCTCAAAGCCCCGTCCAACCTGGCCTTGAACACTGCCAGGGAGGGGGCAGCCACAGCTTCTCTGGGCAACCTGTGCCAGTGTCTCACCACCCTCATAGGGAAGAATTTCTTCCTTATAGCTAATTAAAATCTATGCTTTGTCAGTTAAAAACCATTAACCCTTGTCTTATCACTACATGCCCCTGTAAAAAGCCCCTCTCCAGCTTACTTGTGGGCCCCCTTTAGGTACTGGAAGGCCTCACTGGAGGTCTCTCTGGAGCCTTCTCTTCTCTAGGCTGAACACCCCCAACTCTCTCAGCCTGTCCTCATAAGGGAGGTGCTCCAGGCCCCTGAGCATCTTTGTGACCTCCTCTGGATTTGTAGAAGAGACGATCAAGAGAAAATGTAGCAACAGTCATCCAAACATGTTAAGTGCTATGTTAAACAAAGCCCCTGTGTGTGAGGCACCACATTGAGACATGTGGATGTACTAACTTGGGTTGATACTATATTGGAGATGTTGACAGATTTATCCATTACTCGTGGTGGACATGGTCAAAGACCCCATGCTTCAGATTCTGTCTGAGACTGAAATGTCACATGTCATTACCTCATGTCTTGTGAGGCAGGTTGTAAATTAATATTTCAGTTCTGTTGCTTGAAAAAACATTTGCACTATTCACAATGGTGGCAATGTATGTCTACTCTGTAGTCATTTACAGAAATGCTGGGGGTGAAAATAATGGAGAATCAGTTCAGTTAAAACACAAAGCTGCTCTGAAAATTAACTATAAAAATAGTATTAAAGATCTCTGTTTATTTCCATCCTGAGGGTTTCTTGTGTCAAATATGCTTGGTTAGCATGCAAGCAGCCTCTCATGTTTTCCTTTAGCCAGCTGCCAGTCCTGGAAAATTTAATGTGAACATGTGAAAGAAATCTATCGCACATAATGGAGCATTGTTTGTCAATCCCTAAACTAGGACAATAAATCTACATTGTGCAGTGCCATGTGGACTTGCCACCTTGAGTTCAGTTCTACACAGCTGCTCGCCTTTTGTAGAGCTTCCACACTTACACTGGTTCAAGTATAGTCAGGTTGGGTGTGTTTGTTCTCAACCTTCTGTACTTTAGAATTATTGGTTGTGGCCTGCTTAGGTATCTCTCTGAATTTCATGTAGGTATTTTCCAGGAATCCACTGGATTTTTTATTTCTCTTGAATTCTCCCGAGTATGTAAGATTTTGCAGGACTAGTTTTGCTCTTGACATATCCTGGGCAATGTCAGTGCTTCTGAAGGATTTAGGCCCATAACCACCACAGTATTTAGCAGTCTAGCTCCTAGTGAGATCAGTTGGAGCTATGTACAGGTTTGCCTTTGTACATCTATGCCAACTGATCTGGGTGCCTTGTCACAGGAAACCAGTGAGTAGTTTTGTTAATGGTGATGGCAAAGAAAAAGAAGAAAGAATATGCCTTTACTCTCCTGGACCTGTGATAGGGCTACATGCAATAGAAATGAAATGTAGTGAAAAATTTTTTTCTTTCACTCAAGCCAGGAAATAGAGCTTTGAATGTTGAGGGCATGCCAGTTCAGCTGGTGAAGGAGTGGTGGGCAGCAGAAATAGGAGTATTTTAATAAAAAAATACGAAGAGTTTGAATAAATAGGCAACTTTACCTCAAATTCTCTCTCCTTGACCTAGGCTTGGCAGTGTGGAGGTAAAGTAGAAGTTCTGCCCTGCTCAAGAATCGCTCATTTGGAAAGAGCTCACAAGCCTTACTTGCCGGACTTGAGCATTGCAGTGAAACGCAACGCCTTGCGGGTAGCCGAAGTGTGGATGGATGACTACAAGAACATGGTCTACTTTGCATGGAATCTTCCAATGGAGGTGGCAGTGTTTCTCTGTGTTTCCAATTGGAATTCAAAGTCTAAAAGTGGTCAAATGAGAGTATGTAGTCACACGAAAAGAGGCATAGTGTGGTTATAAGAGTCACTGTGGAAAAAAAATAAAATTAATATTGATATGTTAATTATTATTTATATGGATATGGACAGATTTATAATTATTGATAAGGTCACAGACACGTTCCTCTTAGACTCAGACCAAGAGCTGATGCCTAGCTTAAAGAATATAAAATGAAATTGTTTAACAAATATTTTAATTTTTTAGGGAAAGTAGGGAATATCTTACCTGGAACATTCATAATTTTGCATGAAAAAGAAAGTCTCTAGTGATCTGGGTGTCCCTGAATATCTTTTAAATAAGCAAAACTGACCTCCAAATAGAGAATTCAATTATTCTTCATCATATACCAAATGACTTTTATTAAGTGAGCTATTCTCTCTGCAGCCCAAATTTCTGCTTTTTTTTTCCTGGAAGAAAAAGGCGAAAGTCTTATAGCATCCTTGGAAGGCTGAAAAATTGTAATGCCAGGAAATTAAGAACTTTCCTTTAATCTAAGTCCTTTAAATTTCAGAGGTTTTTTCCTCCTTTTGATTAACTTCAGTACTTCTGAATATGTTTTTAACTTTTCTCCTGCACACTGTTGAAGATACTGGAAGTGTCAAGACCAGGTCTTTTGAATATTGGTAATTTCAGTTAATAAAAGAAAACTGTATGAATTTTCCCAGACTGCACTTCAGTGGGTTTATGAATCTAACAATGGAAGAATAGCCTCCTACCTCTTTGTGTTTTCTTGAATAGATATTAAAGAAACAAATTAAAATATATAGTGATATAGCATAAATTAAAACTTCAGAACAATCCACTTCCCTTCCCTGTTTTACTGTAAATATTTGGAATTTTTCATCTGAGAATGCTAGTCATCAAAAACTGCTTCAAGTCTATTTGAAATTCCTAACCTAACTTATTCAGGCCACACACTGTGTTTTAGAAAACTGCTTAAAGACAAGCTGTAAGCTCCTGTTGGACTGATCTCTACTAAACTTTCCTGCTGGAGCTGTTCCACTTTGTATAAGAAGTTACGTAGTCTTGGAAACAATAGTTTGAATCTTGATTGCTCCCATGAAATGAGTGTCACAGTCAACAGACTATTGATCAAACTAAGCGCTGTCTTATTTCTCACGTTGAGCTAAATTATTTTTTGTCAGTATGAAATAAGAGAACTACTTCCTAGCCGCATCTAACTTTCATATTCTTTATATTTATGAAGTCATAACATGTTTGTTTTTCACTAATTTATTGGTGTCTCTAGGAAAAACAGGTTCTGAAATTCTAAAGTTTAAAAAACATATTTTTTTAATTAACTTTTAAATATATTTTTTATGTTATGAATAGACAATATGGAGAAATAAGTCTGTATTTTCCCTAGTTTCTCAAACCACCTTAATGTTCTGAAATTAAATATGGTGTTCTTGCAGAATCCTGGAATAGACTTTGGTGATGTTTCTTCCAGAAAAGAGCTAAGGAAAAAACTAAACTGTAAAGGCTTTGACTGGTACATAAAAAACATTTACCCTAACTTAATAGCTCTTCCCAACATTGTTGGCTATGGAACAGTAAGTACTGAGTCTATTTATTTGAAATATGGAACAACTCATTAGCTCCACTGTTATGAAGAATTGTTGTGAACACTGTTTTGCTGATTATCATATATTTTCCTAGAAACTTTAAAAAGACTTTTACATGTCTTTCTAGACACTAAAGTTTTTTAAAGTCTTTTTCATGCTAATTGTCAGTTTAGAATTTCTAAACTGTGTTTATTGTGTATGTACTGATGGGAGCACAACAGTAGTTTGGGAAAGTCCTTAAAATGCTTTTTTTTTTTTTTTAATTGCATTCAGAATTCACCTATTGACCAACAAGAATGGATTAATATCTTCTTGTAAGAGCCTGAATTTTTCAGTGGAATAGTGTAGATTTTTTTTTTTTTTTCTTCAGAGATTAGCAGGGTAATTTGGAAAGCATGTAGACGTGAATCAAGATAACATCTAGTACAAATAGGCAAAAGAGAGAACTAATCATCTAAGCTTCAGTGGCTTCTTAGCGTGGGGTAGGCATTTTCTAGACCCAAGCTTGCAGACCTTGCTGTAGCTGGGCAGTGGTACTCACCCGTTCGGAGCTGCCTGGTGACCTCTGAACGTGGTGCTACATGGCAGGATGTCGATGAGTCTTTGAAGTACCTTAGATTTACTTTTGATTTTTGCTGTGATGAATCATTTCTACAAAGGTAATCTGAGATTTATTTTCTAAACCCATATTGTATCCTCCACTTCAGGATTCAATGCAGAGCTCTGAATAAAGTAGCCTTGCTCTCAGGATAATTTCTAAAATTAGTGGTGAGGAGTTGAAAACAAGATTGTGGTTCCTCACAGTAAATTTCCTATTTTATTCTGCAGATGAAAAACACATTGAAAGAAGACATCTGTATTGATCAAGGGCCTGTCCCTGGAAACACGCCAATTATGTATCCCTGTCATGCATATTCACCACAGGTAATGCAAGGAACTGATCAGATCTTCACATATGAGCTGCTGCTAACTGTTCCTTTCCAGCCTCCACAGGGCCATGAAATAGGCACTTCAAACCTCTGTGCTATCTAAAGGGGAATATTAACCTTTATTTCATTAAATCCTGCCCCCCAATGCAACTGTCAGCAGAGCAGGTTCCCATGAGGATCTAAGTGCATTAAACTAAGGCTTTTGGTTTAGCCTTGCCAAAAAATTGTGAGACCTCATGTTGATACTGATTGATCTTGTTCATTAACAGAAGATCAGTGGGATGAATGGGAGAGAGGTGGAGCTCTTCCTCACACCTCATTGCCCATCCTCTCAGTAGGAGGGAAGCTAAGGGTTACCATTCAGTTGCAAACATCTTGCTTTTTTTCATTGGAAAGCAGAAAGATGTCGTATAGGGTCAAATTCATCCTGGTTTAATTACTGAGAGATCAGTGAATGCTGGTGCTGTGCAGCTGATACCTCTCAATACGAGTTTTGGAACTGTCTGCTATCATCTGCTGATGAGATTTCCCTGGTATCTTAATTCACTGACAGTGGTGTCACCTTCCCTTTCAGCACATCTTTTATCACAGCACTGGAGAAATGTATGTAGGAGGTTTACGTGCCCGACGAAATACAGTTGATAGATGTCTAACAGACCCTGGGAATGGGGATCGGCCAGTTTTAGAACAATGTGACACAGCTGTGAATAAAGGCCTGAACTTGCACTGGGATTTTAAGCAGGTAGGTGGATTTCTATAACCCCACATTTCAATAAGCTTTCCCATTATAATGAATCCTTAGACACTTTTCTTGCAAAGCAGTTTGCTTCTGAATAGCGTTACCTCAATTTCAAGACTTGCAGGTGCCACTGCAGGAGCTACGGTGAAGGTGACTGAGTCTTCAGGGATCTGTGATGTTAAAAACGAGGGAATAGTAACACAACTGAAGCTGAGTTACCAGAAGTTAACTAGTTCTCACTTGTTATCTGAACCATAGCCACTTATTTGTTCAATTGTCTGTCTGTCTGGGTGGAATCAGCTGGTTTAAGCCTTTACTTAAAGGTTTAAGTCTTTTAATTTTTAGCTGGGCTGACTAAAAACACTCACTCGCTCAGTTACCACAGTTCAGCTAATGGGCAGGAAATGTGCAAGCCCAGGTGCCTCTGCTTTTGATGGTCTGATTATAACATTGTGAACTCTCTCCACTGTCCACTGTCTGTCTTTCCAGCCTTCTCATGGGACCTGTTGGTCTTAGGGAAAAAGTGGGCTGATGTCTCATCCTGCTCGTTCTCTGGTACCATCTTCTGTAACAGCATCTCAGCGTGGGAATCCTTGTTGGAGATCGGGCTAGGTTCATCCCTTCAGAGCTCAGGTTATAGCTGGTGATTAGAGCATTCACGCCATGTTCACTTGTCTCCATTTGTGCAGGATTTATGCCAGCTGATGCCAACATGCTTAAGATCCCAAGTGATACTTTCATATTCTGTATTCAGTGCCTCTGAATACAGATATGATAGCGCTGGCTTACTCAGCTAGTCTAAGACAGATACTGCCACGCTGCTGGGGCAAGATAAACAGGCAGCAGCAATAATGATGGAGGGAGAAGTGGGAAAGGAAGCCATGCAGCTTCTCCCCTCTCAGGCAGTACAAACCTTATTAGCTTTATGTAATTAATAATTAATTAGTTTTACATGTAGCGTATGGGCCTGTTTACTGTATCCCTCTCTCAGTGAAAAACTAAGCAGGAGACAAATATTGTGAGAGAGTGGTGGAGAATGAGTGATGGAAAATAGAGGAGCTGAATTGGTGAAAGGTGAAGATTTCAGTGATGTGCACCAAATAATATAGACCCACATGGTCTCCAGAAATTCCGCTAACATGGGATTTCCTTTATCTTTAGTCTGGTCTGTAACCACAAAATTTAGAAAAAAGTGCAGGTATGTTTCTGGAAGGTTTAGACCCACCTTAAAAGTAAATCTTCAGTTCCTTGTGTGCATCAAGCATTATCATAGTGAAACAACTGGCTGCCTGAAGGAGCCGGGTAAGATCCTGTTTGCTCTGGAGCCCAACCCCTTAGGAAAATCTTCATTTCTGGCCTGATGAGTTGACTTAATCACACCCTACCCCATTCATAACAGTTAGTACTGAAATATTGACTCAGAGATAAGAGATGAATATTCTTACCTGTTATTAGCTCTCTTCTTTCAAAACAGGATACAGTACAGACACAAAATAAACCTCTAAATATATTTTAATATGCCTTGGAGAGTTCCATAAGCTGTCACACATCATTAGCCTGAGGAAAACGCAACATTCTTCTTTCAGGTCTGTGACCTACTAGAGTTTCTCAAACACATTTGTAGAGTCCAAGAGACTTGCTTCCTGACTGAGCACTAAATTTATAAGCCCTCAGTTTCTCTCATACCTCCTTTCCTTTTGTAGGGATCGGCCATAATCAACAGGAGCACTAAAAGATGCCTCGAAATCACAACAAATGATCCAGCTTCACACAGACTCGTAATGCGGACCTGCACAGGACAAAGGTGGAATATCCAACACACGGTTAAGGACTGGGGAAAGAAAAAAGACCAGGAACAAAAGACACAGCAGTCAAAGCATTGACTAAAGGACATTTTTCCTTGAAAATTGCTACGTTCATAATGCAGCACTGAAGGCAATGATTTCAAGAGTTTGTTTACACAGGATTCTACAACGTAGTAGTTATTGCAAGAGCTATGAGCTACTCATGCAAAGGTGCAAGTTCATCTCCTCACACTCTTGGGGTATCACCCCCCAGAGTTTCCTCAGTTAGGAGAATGATTGTCTTTGCTCTCTTTTATTATCACCGGAGAAAAGCAGTTACGTTTAAGAGTGTTTCAACTCCCCTGAGTTCCTTATGATGTCCTTTGGAAGTGCCTATCTCTGCTCATTAATGAAAGACTGGTGTAAGGTCTCTAACTTTGGAACTTTGGCATTTTGGTTAGATATGAAAATTCAGAAGAAACGAAAGTGGGTCTGACTTCCTGTTGTACACAGTTTATCTCATGCTGAATTGGACCATTTTTCTTGTCTTGTGTCATATAGATAATGCAAAACTTCTTGTCAACATGTGTTCATGCAAGTACGTGAAATGAAATACATCCCTGTTCTTCTGACCCTATAATTTGCCTGAACATGATTCAGTTTTTCAGTAAAGTTTATTAGATTCAGCAGTGTGCCACACTAAGGCTGTTTTATGTTTACCTATGTGAAGTTTGCTTGTATCAGCCAGCTCACAGCATGGATAAAATCCAGTCAAGCCCTTGGAAACAAAAGGGTTCAACTCAATATTTTCCAAAACCCAATATGAGACCAATGCAGAAGCATATGTCTGTCAAAGAAACTAAATAAAATCCAGCATGAGTTGCTAATGGGACGCAACTTCCAGGTAGACACAATATGAGTTCCTGTAGAAATAGGATTAGGTGGAATTGGCTGTCCTACTTAGAGTAACCACTCCTAGGATCTATGCTTACTTGTTGAAAGGAACTCCTGCAAAATAAACATTGAAACATACAGAGTTTCAGCCTGAAGTAATTCTGTTTATCAAAAGGGTGCCAAGCATTTCATTGGAGTAGAAAATATATTCAACATTTGTTTGACTATAAGCCAATATAATTTGTTTTTTCTTTTCTAATTTCTCTGTAAACTTGATGTGAACCATCTGGCCCTGATGTTCAGGACTGGAATTGGACAAGCTCTTCTTAAAGGAGAGTCTTTGGTCCTTAGGGTCCATATTTTTCTGTTCTGGAAACTGATTCTTAAAAATGCCACATTTTAACCAGATTCAATTTAAATTTCTAAAATCGACTTTTATTCCCATGTCCTGGGTCAAAGCCAACACCACTGAAGAATGAAGAATATGTGCTCTGGTGCTTTTCTGCATCTTCAACAGCATGTCTTACCAAAGCCAAAGGACTAGCATTTGGCAAGCACAATGAAGACAGCTGGAATTTTGCTAGTACAAATGAAACGATAATCTGACCTACTGGTGATGATGAATAAAAAGTGTTTACGTAATCATTTTTCCACCTTAATATGCCACTTCAATAGAATGTAATACACATTTTAAGAATTTGGTTTTGAACTAAAACTTTGGAAGACATCAAAATGTTCCAGAATGTCTAGATTTTCTGGTTCTTAACATACGACCTCTAGTTATACATGGGGGTCAACACTGAAACAAAATGCTTCAAATATTTTGATTTACCTCAAGCGTGAGATTTTTTAATTTCCTGAAGTCCCTCCATAAATGTGACTTTTTGGCTAGTTTTGTAATGAGGAAAGATAGTAGCCATAAGATAAGAACTCAATTTTAAGACTAGCATTTTCTCGTGATGCTTGATGAGACATAAATAACAGTTCAATATTTTTTGGTGCTACAGTAGTAATACATTGCTCTCACTACTAATACTTATGAACTTGGAAATTCACTGCATGCTGAAGCAACTGATGTGTGATTCCTCAGCAAGTCAGCAGTAGAGGTAGGACTCTACTGCCATGAGGTATC
Organism: Strix uralensis; assembly: GCF_047716275.1. Classification (NCBI taxonomy): domain Eukaryota; kingdom Metazoa; phylum Chordata; class Aves; order Strigiformes; family Strigidae; genus Strix; species Strix uralensis. Next base: position 83,337,313 of record NC_133976.1, read on the forward strand.
ACAAGAAGGCAGCTATGACTGTGGCAGAGCATAGAGCGGGATCTCTTCATGACCTGAAAACCAGTCATCAGCTGAACTTTCAGAAATGCAGAAAATCACCTCAGCTCCTTCAAAATGACATGAGAGTACTGCAGTACCATATGCTGAAGACAGGTAGTAAATAATAACATCATAGGCAAGAGTTTTAATGGGTGTGCAGCTGCAAAGGAATGGGACAGTTTAATTCAGAGCAAATATAAACAAAAGGACCAACGTACATACTGCTGGGCAAGTAGGTCCTAATGGCCTCTGCAGAACAGTAAAGGTTTCCTCCTTGGTTTTGTGCTCAAGCAAGCTTGGCTTTACTGCAAGTGCAACAGGAATCCACCTTGGGAAGAGGAATTAGAAGAGGAAAAAAGGCTTTTTTCTTTAGCTGGTGGAATGGGGACAAGAGCCAGGCTGGAGACAGGAATATTTAAGAAACTATTAGCTGTCAATCTCTTTAAGGGGAAACAATCAGAGAACAGACAGAATCATTTAATCTGTCACCTGGGCATTTGGTCAGAACTAAACAAACCATGCGTGGTGGAACTGTGATAATCAACGATAAGATAATTAAAACCCCCACTGCTTTCATTCACAGTTTTTTGCCTGACTTTAGAAGTCAGGAGGTAAATTCAGATTTACCTCCTCATTTTCACCCCTCTTTGAAGCTAGCCCTTTTGAAGCATTAAGCGTATGTGTTATCAGTGGGGTATAGCACTCTGCTTGCATTGCAAGTGATCCAGTCAAGATCAGTGGGCAACCTTTGACCAACTGATTATTTAAATTTTATATCTTGTGTCAAAAGCAAGAGTAGCTTATTAGGCACAGGAGAGTTTGTCAGAAAAAATGCAATTTTTGGAAAGCTAGGTGGTTTACTACTGGTTTCACCTGTTCACCGCTATGCCTGTCTCTGTCACAGCACAATTCTTCCATTCCCACACAAGACATGAATATCTCACTTTGTTCTCTGGTTTGATTTGATATTCCTGGACTTTATTCACCCTATGTAAGCTGCTATATACCTGTTTTCCTGCACACATCTTCCAGCACAGTGTATTTTTCTTCTACATAACCTATGAATACATGATTTTTGAAATCTTCAGCAGACTGGGAGCCTTTTTCCCCTCTGCTGAGAGATCCAGGTGAGGTGAGAACATCTACCAGTTTGACAATTAATTGCCAGCACTGAGAGGACTGAAGGGTAGAACTGCTCACAGTCAGCCACCCAGAAACCCTCAGTAAACCATGCAAGCCTGAAGACTGCCCATGAGATAGTGGGTCCATCAATCACACAGGGTGAATCAGGGTCATGTTCTGTCCCTCCTGCCTGGAAAGTATGGCACTGGGGCTTTGCATAAAGCTTCGTGCTTGAAACCACGCACTTCAGTATTGAGCTCAACTCCCTGTAAGCAGGCCCCTCACTACAAAAGGACATTGAATTACTCAAGTGTGTCCAGAGAAGGGCAACGAAGCTGGTGCAGGGTCTGGAGGACAGGTCTGATGAGGAGCAGCTGAGGGAACTGGGGGGGTTTAGTCTGGAGAAGAGGAGGCTGAGGGGAGACCTCATAGCCCTCTACAACTACCTGAAAGGAGGGTGCAGAAAGCTGGGGATGAGTCTCTTGAACCAAGGAACAAGCGATAGGACAAGAGGGAATGGCCTCAAGCTGCACCAGGGCAGGGTTAGACTGGCTCTTAGGAAGTATTTCTTTCCAGAAGGGGTTGTTGGGCGTTGGAATGGGCTGCCCAGGGCAGGGATGGAGTCCCCATCCCTGAAGGGGTTGAAGAGTCGGGTTGACCCAGCACTGAGGGATCTGGTGGAGTTGAGAACGGTCAGTGTGAGGTTAATGGTTGGACTAGATGATCTTCAAGGTCTTTTCCAACCTTGATGATTCTGTGATTAAGCACATGTGATTTCAGCATTTGTTTTATACTTCCCCAACACTGCTAAATTCTGTCCACTCAGATATGGTAGCTACCAGTCATGTTTGTAATCTCAGATTTCAAACTGTTTTTTTCTGATTTTTGGGAGACTCACTGTTACTTCAGAGTATGTTTTTCCATCTGTTCACCATGAATTTACTTGCAGTCCCTAGTCCTCCCAAAAGCCCCTCCCAGACAAGGCAAAATGGTACCTTTCAGTGTGTGTGTTTTCCTGCAAAAGTCCCCAGAAATGTGCCATCTGTTGCTAAGTGCCCAAAGCAACAATGATAATGGCAGCAGCTTTGAAGCAAAACCAGGCTTACTTGAGTTCTGCTGTGGTGAATGCACGGAGCCCTGAATTCAGTCTCATGATAGCTGTTTGCTTTTAATCCCATGTGTATTTTTGTTACAGTGGTTCAGAGGAAATTTCCAAATGTAGGCCAGTTTTGTGTGCATTATTTAAGAGAAAATCTCACTGTAAACATTATTTATGCGAGTGTCACTATTCAAATCTAGGAACTGCATGGTGTAATGGCACACATCCTGAAACTGCTACTTTTTTGAGGAGTTTGATAAAGGGGAAATACTTGTGTTACACAGACAACTTTGAAAAGGTATTGTCAATTCACCATATTTTAAAGAAAACAGATGCAGCATTAGAGCTCTACATTGAGCCACATCCAAAAAAGACCGAGACAAATATGTACAAACCTATGATGCACGGACACTCTATGTGGTATCTGCCACTGCACAGGATTGCCCAAATTTGCTTCTGCATCTCCTTTAGACTTTGAATTTCTGTGTGTCTGACGTTTTTTTTGTTGGATGTGTGCAGGTGTCATTAGCCTGGATGAACCAAGCCTGGATTATTCTTCACCTCTGCTGGAAATGGTCCCTAATGTGTTCAGGTCAGTCTGCATCGTGTGCCATGTTTCTGGGACTGCCATGCTTCTGGTATGCAAGTCAGTTGATTTAAGTAATAGCATACTGTGCTGCAGTCTGCTGTATAATTACACACTGAATTAGATTCACAGTTTGTTACCTATGTCACACTGTGACAGGGCTTGTCGCTCTTTAGGAGGGAAAAAAATTCTTCTGGCTATAACTTAGAAAAGCATCATGAGGGTTGATTTTCTCCCTGAAAGTGTGAGTTCCTTTTAGAAGAACCTGCAGAACAGATTAAAGCTAAAGTAATCACTGTTTATTAAATGTCTGTGTTTAACACCCCCCAACTAAAGGTATGCCTTTGGACTTGCAAGGAAAAAGCCCAGAGAACACGATGATGATGGCACACACACTTACTGCTGTGGGATAAGCAAAGAGGAAATATTAGTGTGTGAATTTAGGGTAGCTGACTGGTGGTGAGGTCTTGCACTACATTGTGAGATAGTTTATATCTCGAGGGATGAATTGCCTCCTACCTCACAGGGGACAAATATGCTATTACCTGCTATTCTACAGTATACCTCACTTCAAAGTATCTTCTTTATGTACCTTAAATCTGTGTTAAAACTGTGTGTGATGGGTGCTGCTTGTGTGTCTAAGCGAACATGTAATAACACATTTAACGTTGTTCTTCTAAAACAATAGTGTGTTTTGGAATGGATGTATTGATTCCTGAAACCTAAGAATTGTTTTCACTGGTGTTTGTTGGATGGTCTTTAAAGTCTATGAAAGGAGTGCGGGGCTTTCTAGCACAGGGAAACAAGATTTCATAGAATCACAGGATGGTTTGGGTTGGAAGGGACCTCAAAGATCATCTAGTTCCAACCCTCCTGCCATGGGCAGGGACACCTTCCACTAGCCCAGGTTGCCCAAAGCCCCGTCCAACCTGGCCTTGAACCCTTCCAGGGAGGGGGCAGCCACAGCTTCTCTGGGCAACCTGTGCCAGTGTCTCACCACCCTCACAGTAAATAATTTCTTCTTTATACTTCATCTAAATCTCCCCTCTTTCAGTTTAAAACTGTTATTCTTCATCCTATCCCTACACTCCCTGATCAAGAGTCCCTCCCCATCTTTCCTGTAGCCCCCTTTAAGTACTGGAAGGCCGCTATAAGGTCTCTCCAGAAGTTTCTCTTCTCCAGGCTGAACAACCCCAACTCTCTCAGCCTGTCCTCATAAGGGAGGTGCTCCAGCCCCCTGATCATCTTCGTGGCCTCCTCTGGGCTCACTCCAACAGGTCCATGCCCTAGTTCATTTACCTTGTGCTGGCAACTACAGGTAGAAGTTTAAGGAAGTAAAGACAATATGAATGTTCATTGCCATTATTTGTCTAGTAATACTGGACAAAAGATAAGCTATTAGTTTTTTAATTTGGCAGTTCCCCGATGGTTGAAATTCAAATAAGTTTATGTACTGTTGTAGTAGCTCATACTGAATCTATTGTATAGTCACTTGCTAGCTTAAACAGAATTAATTGTATAGCATTAATAAAGAGACTCACTAAAGCCTTAGGCCACAGTGGTGAACTTATGCTGAGTTTATACTTAGTTACACAAAGGGGGGCCCTGAGACCAGTGCATCCTATGAAAAATAAGGTAGCCACATCCATCAGCAGAAGCGGCATCCTGTGAAAAACAAGGTAGCCACATCTGTCAACTGAAGCTGCATCCTTGAGATAAGGAAAGGAATGACCAGCCTAGAGACGGAGACAGGATCCAATGAGGAACAAGACCCCAGACCCAAATATTGCTATTTGACCGAACTGTCACGTGAGGAGAGGGGAACTTAAGATTGTAAGGGTATGATTGCCCAGGGATTTCTTTGTTCAGCATCCCTCTCTGAAGGCATCCAGCTTGAGCAGGTTCTCCACTCTACCATCTGAATAAGTTATTTTTATAAGATTCAATGCCTGAGACTCTGCTACAGGGAACCTAAGGTAAATTTTTTTTAGCAGTTCATGTACAGTAAGGAAGTTGGTGATTGTGTGATTAATATGAAAATACATAATTATCTAGAGAAAATGAGTCACCAAATCAAGCTATTTGCTTTGAATAAAGATTCATCCACATAAAAAAATCAGAGTAGCATTTTTGGATAAGCGATACAGTTGTTATCAGCCATGATTCAGAGACTGCAAATTGTCAGACTTCCTGAGGGAGATCCATCTTGGCCCAGCCCTGTGTGACAAACTCAAGCTATTATCATCAGGTAAGTGTTGCAATGGGATGTAGTGGGGTTATACAATTAATCAACATGAATTTTATTTGCTCTGGTGGAGGACTGGAAAGATCCAAGGGAACTGCGAGGTAACTTAACAGCAACGGTTTCTTCCTTCTCCCCTGGTGATCAGCAAGATACTGAACTGAAATTATTCTGAAAGTTGGACACTTTGATCTATTATCATGGACTTGAAGAGAAGAACCTGCTTAGTTTGCCGTGTTTCATACCTCGCAGCCTCGTAGCCTGCAGTCTTGAATGTGAGAAACAGTAAAAGCAGATGTGCTGCTCAGCAGCTTCCCCTTCATTATCCCAGTTCTGTATTACTGAGACTCTGTGGTGTGACTGTCACACTTTTTTCCAGTTCATCTGCAAGTCCCAAGAGCTCAGTACATTATCAAAAGGGTGCGTAAGGTGAACAGAAGGGAGTCAAGCTTAATATTTCTTAAAGAGAGAAGATATTGTGCAGGGGTGAAGCATTGAGGTGGCTGCTACCCAGCAGCATGTGTATATTATGAAGGGAAAGAAGCCAGTCCACACAGACAGCTTGCCTTTGCCTTCCACTGTCCCAAGCACCCCACCCTTCAGGCCTCAGCAGATGTCCTACCATTTCCACTGCTCTTTTACTTAATACTCCAACCAAAGCAGCTGACAGTGCTCTGAGATGCAGGGTGCAAACCAACCTCCACCTTGCTCTTCTTTTGTCATTTGATCCTTCATAGAGAAATCCTTCCATCCTTCTCTTTAAAACAAAAAGAACAAACGGTCATACATTTTTTTTCCTCACATTGTTCTTCTGCTTCCTTCCTGTATAGAAACTGTAAAAGTGGCTGACTGCTTGAAGCCTCCACAGATGGGTTTCTCAAAGCATGACGCTGTAATGAGCAGTATTTCAAGGACTGTGTCAAAATGTACAGAGTTTTAAAGATATCAGAAACATAAGCCAATGTTTCTCACTGTAAGGGAAGAATCCTTCACAACATCTTGCTGGTGCAAATATGGCAGATTGCATTTGTACAGGCCCTGCTATGATACTGTGAAGAGGAGTATTGCGCGTTTCACTGAGAAGCCTCAATATTTAAGAGTGTATGTTGTTAACTGTGCTGCTGCTCAAGGTGAGTGTGTCAGGAGAGGATGATCTACAACTTTTCATTAAGTCTCACAGGAGGAATGAGCAAAACTGGAGAGAATGGAAGGGGGAGGGAAGTTAGCTGACAGACAGGCGTCTGTATCAAAGCATCTCTTAAATGAAACTGAGTAGTGGGTGCCATTAGGTACAGGGAATGGCCCTATCCAGTCACAGCCTTGGGTTATGGGACTTCACTAAGCACAAAAGCGAACGAGGCAAGATGGAGCTGAAAGCAGAACTACAGAAGGGTTGCCATAGAAAAAGCAGAATCTGTCAGTAGAAGCCTGTTTAGCTGATGCTGACCCTAGATTATGTGATAACTGTTTGAGGCTAGGAACACCTGGGCCTGGGGCTGCTGGTACCACTTCTTTAATGGACAGGATTGTTTAATGCTGCAGGCAGGTCACGGTCTGCCCTGGCCATGGGATTGCTCTGCTGGTTCTGCAGGGGAGTGGGCTCTGGCATACAATAGAGCAAGGTTACCAAGGAAGTGCTATACCTCACTTTCAGACATGTAAAATGTATTCCCCAGATGCCAAGAAAGGGGAGGAAAAAGATACCATGGAAGGAAACTTCCTGACATGTACTTTCTCTTTTGTTCATCATCCCAGTGATGGGGCTGGCTGATCCTATGCAGAGCAGAGTTCATCATTAAAATAACACGACAGACCTTGTGTTTGGAAATAATAGATTTAAAGCCAACTGTAGCAGAAACGTATCCAAAAGAAAATATTGAAGGCAGTAGTTTCATGCTGTTTCCTGCATATGTACCTTTGTTTTGAGGGTGCTTATTTGGGACAGTCCATCACAAATGAATACACCTTTTCCCAAAACTAATTGAAACACTTCCCTCACCTTCCTTCCCTGCCTCCAAACAAAAATAACAGTGAAAACTTTCACAAAAATCTGTATGTGTGCATGTGAATGCAGGGAATGGTACCCGTTCCTCATGGGTTGGGTTTTTTTTTTTTTTTCTCTTTGGGTAAACACAAATTATTTTGAAAGAAATAAAAGAGTTGTTTATTTAAAAAATAAATATACTTGCAGGAGAAAAACAATTTTTCAGTCAGTCCATGCAATTTTCCATGTTTCCTGTAGAAAGAGAGTGCACAAAGTCAGGCTGTATGTACTTTTGCTCCTCAGTGTTCATTGGCCCTGCAACAGATCAAACCTAGAGGAATGGAGATCTTACTGTTAAGAGTCTTCAAGTTTTGAGAAAGCAGACAGTCAGGTAGACACCAAGGGAGAGACGCACCTCAAATGAAGGTTTCACCTACCAGAACCAACACAAGGGAGAGAACTTGCACAAGTTACCTTGCCAAAAGGAAAACTTCAGTCTAGTTTACACCTCTCAAGTGCTAAAAACTCTAAAATTTAAATCCATAGGAAGCCAGTGTTTCTGCATGCTAGTATTAATAGAATAACCTTGCTTATTTTTATTTTGACTCTCTTCTGTATTTTTAACTCAGACGACTTCTTATTTATTTATATATCAGTATGCTGTAATAGATTGAAATCCATATCTATGGTAAGATTTCTCAGGTTTTTTATGCTTTATTTGTGGGATTTATTACTCGATGATGGTCCACTTTCAGTTGAGGATCTTCTCTGTATGCTTTTAATTAAATCTTGGATTACATTAATTTTTTTAGAAAACATTAGGAAGAATACTGAGGGAGGAAAAAATAGAATATAATATTCAACAACAGTGAAAACAAGAAATACTGTCAGAGAGATGTAGTGGGCAAACTGGAGAAGACTGGCTGTCCTCTGATGTATCTAGGCTGCTTCTAATTAATTGTAGCTGCCTCAGTCACAACTGGTGGGTAGAAAATGATTATTTTTCACTTTAAGAAACTAGGTTTTTTTCCAGTTTGAGAGGAGAATTAAAAAGTAAAAATAACAAAAAGAATTGTTGCAAGCTTGACATTTAAAGATTTTCTGTGAAAGAAAATTTTGAAGAGGATTGTGTAATTCATTCAAAATATTTCACTCTAAATTTACCATAAACCAAAATAAAACTACTAAAAATAAGTTCAAAATAAAACTGAAACATTTTGTTCTAATATATCAAATCAGACATTTTCAATTTGTTGGAATCCTCTTCTCCTTTTCTATCAAAAAAGAAGAAAAAAATGGCTGATTACAAGAAGTCTTTTCATTTGAGTGTAATTTCAGATCAAAAGTTTTTGCTTAACCCCCCCCCCCAACACAGTAAATAGCAGACTATAATTTCTATGACACCTCTATTTTCAAGGTATTTATTATCATTTATTCCTCCTGAGCTCTTGCTAGGATTCCTGTTCTGCTGCCTTGAGTGAGATTCATCCAACAAAAAATATTATCTTATATGATAAATTTCTAGTTGGTTCAATACTATGTATGATTGCATATCTTATCTTGCTATACAGGCAAAAGTATCATATTTGAGTTTTTAACAAAAATCTGTTCCTGAGGAGGTTTTTTAATCATTAATCACATCAACTTCCATGGCAGCACTGAGCTAATTGTTAAATATTTTAGCTGCTGGTTTCAGCAACCAATATCTAAAGAAAAGCCTTTAAGATTAATTTTATCAAGTGGACTGCTTATCTGTCTATTAATCCTCTAGTTCTTAACCCTATTCTCTTTTCCACATATTTATTCCCAGAACTCTTAGATAACTTAAAAAGGAAAAGAAGTGAAAACTGTAAAAAGATGTTTCTAGTTGCTGAAGATGATGTGAGCATTAATTTTCTGTTGCTATTATATAAAAACAGGAAATTATATATATAAATGGGAAAAATATATATAAATGTAGTTATATGAAATGGGATAATAGGGCTTAGAGAGCTGTGATGAGTTTTATTTAGTTTGAAAACTTTGACAATTTTTATTAGGCTAGGGTGGGATGGCATGAAATTCCAATGACACACAAAGCGTGTGTTTTTCTGGCTACTTGGGTAACAAGGTAATGAAAGTTCTGACATGCTCATTCACTCTAACTGGGATGACATTAGACTATTAACACTTTTTTACATCATCTACTGGTCATGTTTTGTGAAGGAAAATTCTTTTGACTTGCTAGAGCAGTAGAGTAAACATGAGCATAAATGATAGTGTGGTGCAAGTACAAAGTTATATAGACCAAACAGAATGTATTATAAGAATATATCCCAAGGTGGGGATACTCTACATGTACTCTACATCATTTATTAAGGAATAGGACAATTAAATGACACATTAATAAAGGAAGTATTGAACATTAAACTTGATTCCACAAACTGACAATTTGATTAATTGTTGCTTATCTTGTTTCATTCAAATTAGGATTTTGTGTGTAAAAGAACGTATTTATGTGCTCTTTTATGCATTTATCATTGACTTCTAATGTTAATTACAATTATGACTCTGGCTCAGGACAATGTAAACACATTCCCAACAGTAACTACCATATTAAGAAGCATAACCTTAAGGAAAGAAACAGAAAATGTCCCTTTCTTTTTTTAATGTTTACAGACTATAGAGTCTGTTTTCTCAGTGAGTGTCCTGACAAAGCCCTTTTCTTCCTGATTATTTTCAGGAAGGATGCATGAACTTAATTACCACGGAAACCTTTAAACATGCATCAGACTAGGCTGGATCTCTCCATGGGTCCAGAATCAATTGGAAAGAATGATGGAGCATGTAGATGCCTGCACTAACCTGCACGTGGACTGTGCATCTGTAAGCCTTGTTTCCTGAAGAAATTACTCCAAAAAAAAAATTGCTATATCTTTGTCACATTTTCTTTCTTTTGTTGCAAAGTATTTCTTTTAATTTCCCATCGAAATTTGTGTCCAGCACTTCCACTTTTAGACAGCTCTTTTCAAACTTAGATTTATACTTCAGCGATGTGGATTTAATTCAACAAAAATAAAAATGTTTCTAAACACTTTTCAGTTCAGTCTGCCCACAAACAGGGAGACAGACTATTAGGGAAGTCAATGCATGTTGGACCATCTCTCTTGATTTTATTAGGAATCACGTAATAGTTGCTGTTCTTCCCAGATCTGTGGCTAATACCAGACCTTGTAATAAAGTTATAAACTTTTGTTCAAATAAAGAGATGAGGTGAAATGCTGGAAAGGATGACACTAGTGTTAATTATAGGTTCAGAAACCAGAAGGAAAAGAAGTCTAGATACTTACGACCTTGAAAGATTCTCAAATTGCCTAAGCTGGTCTCAAGATTTTCCTCTTTGGGGCCTGACTTCTGGTTTTTGAAACTCATGGCTTAACCATCAGCTTCTCAACTTTTTGTCCCCTGTCAGTTGTTCTCAGTTACTGTAGGCACTGGTATTGTAAAAAAGCTGCCTTCCCATGGTCTGCATTTGGCGGGTCTTCAGACTTTCCTCTGGCTTGACTCATGAGATCCCAACATGCAAGCTGAGAACTGTGATGGTGAAAGAGGATGTTTTGTTGCATTGAGGATGGGAAGGCAACTTGAGCCAGGACTTTGACCAGTGCAGGGATCTTAAGCTATAGCTGGCAGTGGTGTAATGCCACAGCCCTTCATCTTCTGCCAGTATGCCAACCATGGCTAGTTCACAGGTCACAAAAGCTGCTGATTAATTATACCTTTCATGGGGCGGGAAAGAGACATAGACAACTCTTCACTGTGTATAAAGTATGGGTGTAGCTGTAGAGAGAAAGAAGTGAAAGGTATTTCTGCGACTTTACACACCTTTGGTTTGTAAACTTGCTGGACATTTATTGGACCTTTAGACAGCTGCTCTCATGACTCATGCAATTATTCCTGATGCAGTTAAACCATTCGGTTCAGACAGCTGAAGAAATAAGGGCTATTTAGTGAGACCTATTAATATTGTTCCAGGAAACCAAGATAAAACTTAAACACTGTAATTGCTAGTTAAAATGCAACTCTTAATCACTGAAGTCCACAGCTTGTTTCACCTTGCCAGGAGGTTAAGTACAGTGTTTGATGTTCCCTGTTCTATAGCAGTGCCACTAGTTTTAATGAGATTTATTCGCTTTTGTTAAAAGTGCAGCCACTTAATCCTTAAATCCTTTTAGAGCTTTAAATACCTGCTTGTAGCTATTTGTTTTATCAATTTGTTTCAGCAACTGCTCCTTTCATCTCTCAGTTTCTGACTTGTCTACCCAGACAGACTGTCCCAAGCTACCCTTCATGCTCCTTTAGGGTGCCTGCTGATACAGAAAAGCGACTTGTTTCTTTTGTGTTCTTGACCTCTGTAAGTGCTTTGATGTTGTTCTCATCATGCAATGGACCATGGCTTGTTCCTGCATTGTTCTGTGACAGTATCCCCAGTAGCTTTCTAAAGACCTCAATTTCCTGCTGTTCAAACCATCCTGGTCTTGTGATGTACTAACGGACATCTAAAGAGCAGCCTATCCAGAAAGGGAACATTGACACTGCTTGGACTTTCCATCCTTTTCCAGGTTGTATCCCCAGAGAGAACTGAGCTCACTGGCAGATGTTTCATGGGACAGTGTGACTGAGACCAGCTCTGTACCTCACCAGAAGCTCTGTGGCATTGATAGGATCCCACCCTTTTCTTTCTTGCACTGCTTTGGGCTGCCACGTCACCATTAGGGAGTTCACAGAATCACAGAATGGTTGAGGTTGTAAGTGACCTTTGGAGATTGTCCAGTTCAATCCTCCTTCTCAAAGCAGCTTCAGCTACAGCAGGTTGCCCAGGACTGTGTCCATCTGGATTTTGAATATTGCTAGGGATGGACACTCCACAAACTCTCCAGGCAACCTGTTCCAGTGTTTGTCCACCCTCATAGTAAAACATATTTTTGTTGCCTTCAGATAAAATCATATTTCAATTTAATCCCATTGCCTCTTGTCCAGTCATATGTCACCACTAAGAAGAGTCTGTATCTGTCATCTTTATGCCCTCCCATCAGATATTTGTACATAGTGATGAGGTTCCCCAGAACAAGACTTCACTTCTCCAGGCTGGGCTGTCCCTTGACAATCTTTGTGGTCCTGTGCTCTACTTGTTCTAATAAGTTTATTTCTCTTTTGTATGGGGGAGCCCAGAGCACAGCACTACACATATGTCTTCACCAGTTTTTCTGCAACAGGAGGTGCTGGTTTTTTGCGATCCGAGTAAGAAAGGCACTCAGACTCTGTAAAATATAATTTAAAATACTGTTTATTAGAGCTAATGCTATAAAGAAAGTATAAGTAATCTTAGGTCCCTTCAAATGCTGGGAATCCCAAGTTATGCAACATCAAATGGGTTACCCCATTTTGGTCATTTTAGTTACTCTAGGATTTTGTTAAAAGAAGACAATTCTGTTCGGCATTTGTACTGTCAAAAAAAAGGGGTGTTGGCACGAGAACTTCTTGCTGCACATTTAGATAAAGGCAAAGCCAGGCAGATGGTACAAAAGCCAGAGCCAAGTGGAAGCTGCCTGAAGGCTCCTCTGTTACCATGAACTATCTGAGCTTATCCTGAGGCCAACGGCTTTGTGCCCCATGACATAGTCTGAAGGGCACATGGCATGTGCAGCACAGTGCAGCCCAGACCTGCGTCTGCTCAGGTGTGCCTGGTTGGGCTGGGATAGAGTTAATTTTCTTTATAGTAGCTAGTATGGGGCTATGGTTGGGATTTGTGTTGAAAACAGCATTGATGTTTTGGTTATTGTTGAGCAGAGCTTACACAGTGTCGAGGCCTTTTCTGCTTCTCACCCCACCCCACCAGCGAGCAGTCTGGGGGTGCACAAGAAGCTGGAAGGGAACACAGCTGGGACATCTGATCCCAACTGACCCAAGGGATATCCCAGACCATATCACGTCGTGCTCAGCATATAAAGCTGGGGGAAGAAGAAGAGAATGGGGGGTGTTCGGAGTTATGGCATTTGTTGTCCCAAGTCACCGTTATGCGTGATGGAGTCCTGCTTTCCTGGAGATGGCTGAGCACCTGCCTGCTGATGGGAAGTGGTGAATAATTCCTTATTTTGTCTTGCTTGCGCATGCGGCTTTTGCTTTACCTGTTAAACTGTCTTTATCTCAACCCATGAGTTTTCTCACTTTTGGCCTTCCAATTCTCTTCTCCATCCTGCTGGAGACAGGACTGAGCGGGAAACTGTGTGAGGCTGAGTTGTTGGGTGGGGTTAAACCATGACAGTCCTTTTTGGTGCCTAATGTGGAGTTCAAAGGGTTTGAGATAACAACAGATTTGATTAGAATGTGCTAGATCAAATTTATAGCTGTTATTGCTGTTTAGCTATTAATCAGTAGGCTTCTGTGCTTGTCACAGGGCTCGCTTACCTCACTGTATATTAGTCTAGTGCTCATTAGTGGCTACTTTTTGCTTTCGCTGCTTGCTGTACTGCTTATCATCTTACTCTGCAGTGCCTGGGAACATTTTGATAACAGCAATGGCTGTGCGCCTGGGCTGGCAGATGGCCAGGGCATCATTGCTGTTTCTGTGCTGATGGAGCTCCAGTGCGAACTTGAGCCGAAGGGACTGTGACCTGTGGATGCGTCCATGTGGGAGCAGAACACCCCAAAGTGTCTGTGGCCAGAAGTCCATGCAAGCACACTTCTGAAGCGATTGTGGCCCAAGGATAAGTCCACGCTGGAGAAGGTACACCTCGAAACATCTGTGGCTGTGGATAAGTCCATGCTGCAGCAGGTACACCTTGAAGCATCAGTGGTTGTGCATGACGTCATGCTGGAACACCTCAAAGCATGTGGCCATGGATAAGACCACAATGGAGCAGGTACACCCCTGGAGGGACCGCAGCCATGGGTAAGGCCATGTTGGAGCAGGTTCATTTCTGAAGGGACTGTGTCTGTGGGTAAGGCCACGCTGGAGCAGGTATATCTCTGAAGGCATTCTGGCCCATGGAGAAGGCCATGCTGGAGCAGATGCACCTCAAAGTGACTGTGGCTGTGGATAAGTCCATGCTGCAGCAGGTACACCCCTGAAGAGACTGTGGCTCATAGATAAGGCTCCACTCGGAGCAGATACACCTCTAAGGGACTGCAGTCTGGGGATAAATCCAAGCCAGAGTAGGAACAAGGGGGGGAGTTCACTGCAGTGTTAAACCCTCTAACCTTGCCCAAGGGACCAGGGGTGAAGCTTGTAATGGATATACCTTTAGACTGTTGTAACACATGATTTGAGTAGCATGTTAGAGGAATTACTACAGCAGGAACTACCCAAACCAGTGGAGGACAAGTCTTAGAAGAAGCAGTGCAAGTGCAGCAACGACCTGACCTGAGCTGGCTTTGGTGACCAGTAACTCCATGAAACACACCACGTCTGCTGTCCTGAGTGACCACTGTAACAGATGAAGCCCAATGTAATGGACTAAATGAACTCAGTGGACATTTTACAGACATTTGTGGACATTTTATGGACATTTTACAGGGGAATAATATCTGTGTATTGTATCACAAAGGATGGGAAGGGGGTTAATGATTTTTTATTGGAGAGTGTGGGACCTGAACATGATGTGAATGGTATGGAATAAGAGGGGGAGAGTGTGCTGGGTTTGGCTGGAATAGAGTTAATTTTCTTCACAGTAGATAGTATGGGGCTATGGTTGGGATTTGTGCTGAAAACAGCATTGATAACACAGGGATGTTTTTGTTATTGCTGAGCAGTGCTTACACAGAGTCAAGGCCTTTACTATACTCACCCCACCCCACCAGCGAGCAGGCTGGGGGTGCACAAGAAGCTGGAAGGGGACACAGTCGGGACAGCTGACCCCAACTAACCAAAGGGATATCCCAGACCATATGACATCATGCTCAATGTATACAGCTGAGGGAAGAAGGAAGTGGGAGAAGTTCGGGGTGATGGTGTTTGTCTTCCCAAGTCACCGTTATGCGTGACGGAGCCCTGCTTTCCTGGAGATGGCTGAACACCTGCCTGTCAATGGGAAGTAGTGAATGAATTCCTTGTTTTGCTTTGCTTGCGTGCGTGGCATTTGCTTTATCTATTAAACTGTCTTTATCTCAACCCATGAGTTTTCTCACTTTTAGCCTTACAATTCTCTTGCTCATCTCATCGGGCAGGAGTGAGCAAGAAGCTGTGTGGTACTTAGATCCCAGTTGGGGTTAAGCCATGACCTCAGGTTAACTGATACGTGGATCACTAACTCCTCCATGTACAGTGCTCTCCTGGTCAGGATCCCTTGTCTTACCACTACATGCCCTTTAAAAAGTCCATCTCCAGGTTTCCTATAGGCCCCCTTTAAGTACTGAATGGCTGCTAGAAGGTCTCCCCAGAACCTTCTCTTCTCCAGGCTGAACAACCCTAACAGTCTCAGCCTGTCTTCATAAGGGAGGTGCTCCAGCCCCGTGATCATCTTCGTGGCCTCCTCTGGACCTACTCGAGCAGGTTTGTGTTCTTATATTGGGGACCCCAGAACTGGGCACAGGACTCCAGGTGGGGTCTCATGAGAGTGGAGTAAAGGAGGAGAATCACCTCCCTTGACGTGCTAGTCATGATTCTCTTGATGCAGCCCAGGATACAGTTGGCTTTCTGGGCTGCGAGTGCATGTTGCTGGCTCATATTCAGTTTTCCATCCACCAATATCTCCCAGATCCTTCTCCATAGGGCTGCTCTTAGTCCACTCTTTGCCCAGCCTGTATTTGTGCTTGGGGTTGCCTCAACCCACATTCAGGACCTTGCACTTGGCCTTGTTGAACTTCATGAGGTTTGCACGGGCCCACTTCTCCAGCCTGTCCAGGTCCCTCTGGATGGCACATCCCTTCCCTCCAGCGTGTCACCACACCACACAGCTTGGTGTCATTGGTGATTGCTGAGGGTGCACTCGATCCCACTGTCCATGTCGCCAACAAAGATGTTAAACTGCATCAGTCCCAACACCGACCCCTGAGGACACCACTCGTCACTGCTCTCCACTTGGACATCGAGTCGTTGATCCAACTCTTTGAGTGTGACCATCCAGTCAATTCCTTATCCGCTGAGTGGTCCATCCATCAAATCCATGTCTCTCCAATTTAGAGACAAGGATGTTGTGTGGAACAGTGTCAAAAGCTTTGCACAATTCCAGGTAGATGACATCAATTGCTCTTCCCTTATCCACCAATGTTGTAACACCATTGTAGAAGACCACCAGATTTGTCAAGCATGATTTACCCTTAGTGAAGCCATGTTGGCTGTCACCAATCACCTCCTTATTTTTCGTGTGCCCTAGCATAGGCTCAAGGAAGATCTGCTCCATGATCTTGCCAGGCACAGAGGTGAGACAGACTGGACAGTGGTTGCCTGAGTCTTCCTTTTTTCCCTCTTTTTAAAAATGGGGGTTATGTTTCCCCTTTTCCAGTCAGCAGGAACTTCACCAAACTGCCACGACTTTTCAAATATGATGGATGGTGGCTTAGACACTTCACCCACCAGTTCCCTCAGGACCCGTGGATGCATCTCATCAGGTCCCATGGACTTGTGCACCTTCATGTTCCTTACATGGTCTTGAACCTGATCTTCTCCTACAGTGGGTTGTTTTTCATTCCCCCAGTCCCTCCCTTTGTCTTCTGCAACTTGGGCGGTGTGACTGGAGCACTTGCTTGTGAAGACTAAGGCAAAAAAAGTTTTTGAGTACCTCAGTCTTCTCCATATCCTGGGTATCCAGGTCTCACGTTTCCTTCCAGAGATGGTCCACATTTTTCTTCATCTTCCTTTTTTCACTGATGTATCTATAGATACTTTTCTTGTTGCCCTTGTTGTCCCTAGCCAGATTTAATTCTATCAGGGCTTTAGCTTTTTTAACCTGATCCATGGCTGCTCAGACAATTTCTCTATATTCCTCCCAGGCTACCTGTCATTGCTTCCACCCTCTGTAGGCTTCCTTTTTGTGTTTGAGTTTGTTCAGGAGCTCATTGTTGATCCATGCAGGCTCATGGCGTTTTTACCTGATTTCCTTTTTGTCAGGATGCATCGCTCCTGAGCTTGGAGGAGGTGATCCTTGAATATTAACCAGCTTCCTTGGGCCCCTCTTCCCTCCAGGGCTTTATCCCATGGTAATCTACCAAGCAGATCCCTGAACAGGCCAGTCTGCTCTCCTGAAGTCCAGGGTAGCAAGCTTGTTGTGCAGCTTCCTCGCTACTCTAAGGAGCTTGAACTCCATCATTTCATGGTCACTGCAGCCAAGGCTGCCCTTGAGCTTCACATTCCCCACCAGCCCCTCCTTGTTGGTGAGAACAAGATCCAGCATAGCACCTCTTCTCACTGGCTCCTCCATCACTTGGAGAAGGAAGTTATCATCAGCATATTCCAGGAACCTTATGGATTGCTTATGCACTGCAGTGTTGTCCCTCCAACAGATATCAGGGTGGTTGAAGCCCCCATGAGGGCTTGTGAACATGAGACTGCTCCTATCTGTCTGTAGAGGGCCTCGTCGCTCAGTCTACCTGGTTGGGTGGCCTGTAGCAGATCCCCAATATAATGTCACCTGTCCCTGCCCTCTGTTTAATCCTTCAGACCACATCCTTCTTTGTGGAGTATAAATAAACAGACCATATGTTCTGCCAACATTGTCTTTTATCTTACAAATTCCTCCTCCTTTGTATTCTCCCTCCTGGGAAAATAAAGAAGCAATCATATCCCCTTTTTAATTTAATTTTGATAGGCTAAATAAAGTAAGCATTTTTTGTTTTCTTTTTATATGAACTCCTTCCTGGATCATCCTACTTGTGTTTCCTCTGCATCTGTTACAGTTATAATTCATCCTCTTCAAACACTGGGATTAGAGTCATTCACACGGTATTGCAAAGGAAGACTTATCAATACCTAGTGCAAAGTAACTTGCATTTTACTGTTTGCTGGAAATACCTTTCTTGATGCATTATAGGATTTTCTTAACTGCTTTCATAGTCTTGTCCTAGTGATGTTTCATAATCATCCTATAATCAAGCACTATATGGAGTCCTCATCTTCATTCTTTTCCAGTCCATGAACACATAGCAGAGAGGAGGAGTTCTTATTGATCTCTAAATATACACTCTTACACTTAATTTATTTCACCTCATTTCTATAATTTTAGTCCTCCAGTTCACCCAATTTTTTGATTGATTTCCCAATCTTCCTGAAGAAGCCTTTAGTTTAACAAACTAATGGTATGGCTCTTCATTATCATAGCTAAATAAGCAGTCCTTCTAGAATTGACAGTTTCTGGTTTCAACTCCAGATATTTTTGGCAATGAGAAAAAAACCAAAACAAACCAGAAAGCAACCAGATCCCCTTGCCCTTTTCACCTAAAGAAACAATGTTTTATACAAGACTGTCTGTAAAAAAGCTGAAAAGGTACATAAGTGCTTAAAAAAGAAAAAGGGCAGGAAAAAGTTTGGCTTCATTTGAAGTGGGAATATTGAGTCGTCATCAGCTTTGAAAATAAGGTTATGGGGCAGGGAGATTGGGAATGTACAAATTAGCATCTACCTGAGCCAGTTTTGGAGTGTAAGGAGAGCTTGTTTCTGCTAGGTTGAGTGAAATGCCTCCTAAGTCCACAGGCAAGGACGTTACAATTGATTGTCAATAGGACTGGGAAACCTTAGAAGGAATTATCGATTTTTGCAAAATTAGTTTTTACCCATGTAAACACTTGAGCCTGAAGCATTCCTGACAGTAAGTTCTGTGCTGGTGTAGCTAGAGTTTCTTGAGGGGTGGAAGGTTGACCTCTCTCTGTAGAAAAAATAGCGAGAAAGCTGCCTTAGTATTTCTCAAGGAACCACACTTTCACAGAATAATATTGGCTTTGAAAATACGCCATCTGATGGGATATTGCTTTCAGAAAGCTTCTGCAAAAACCTAAGCAGAAGTTGGCCTTGCTGCCACCTAGTCCCAAGGCTTGAAGCCCTCTGGCACCTGCAGTCAATGGCTCTAGGGCAAATTTTGTGGCCTAT
Source organism: Strix uralensis (assembly GCF_047716275.1). NCBI lineage: Eukaryota > Metazoa > Chordata > Aves > Strigiformes > Strigidae > Strix > Strix uralensis. The sequence goes on from NC_133976.1 coordinate 83,356,443, forward strand.
CTCAAGGGGAAAGGTAGAAGGTTTCTTGATTTCTTACTGGCAAGTCTCCGCAGCAGGAGCCCAAGGAGGTTTTGGATCAGTTCTTCATGATACAGAAAATCTGTGCTATGCTTGAGCATGTGAGGCAGTTCTGAGCTGGGTAAGGCTCAGGATTCAGACTGTGTCACTGAAATGTTTAATTTCAAAATTAAAAATTCAGCACAAATCAGCAACATTTTCCAGCTGGGGAATTTTATGGGTTGTGATAAATTACAATGAAGAAATCTGCTCCCTAGAGACTTCACTTAGCATATCCTTTAAAAAAGTTCTCCCTTATTTCTTCCATTGTTAACACAACCATCCACCATGTCATTGCCACCCACTCCTCCTTGCTGCAGGGTCATCTACCACTGCCATGGAAACCATGAAAAGCTGCGTGCTCTCAGATGGATGCCAGCTCTCAGTGGTGAAAGATCCTGTGGAAAAAGAAGATAATTCTATTTCTTAGCTCTAACAGGTGCCACAAGTAAGTATAGAGTGGATTGTCAGAGCGGGGACTCCCATCAGCTAACTGGTGGAGTCCCCCAGTTGCCAAAAGAGACATAAATATTTGGAGGTCACTGTAAGTTTAGGTGAATGCAAGGCAGCAGTTCAAACAGGTTGGCCTAGTGCAGGTAGAGTAAACACAAAGCAAAACATTTAAATATTTGCAAGACTAAAGGAATCATTCAGAAATCAGAGGCCTTGCTCTCTGCATCTATGGCAGTTTTGCATTGCCTAAATCCTTGGGTAACCTGGAGGTTTGTGTTTTTCTTCCCTGGGTGGTTCCCTAGTGTTCTTGACAGCTTTAAAATTGATATTATCAGCCACATGAAACAATGCAAATAAAAAAACTCAAAAGGCAGTTCTCAGGTTGCACATTTTATCAGTGGCCCACAATATCTTTGGCTGATGATGTGTGTTAGCAGAACAGTTTTCAAGTAGAAAATACAAATGTTATTGCATCAAACTATTCTGCAAGCACATAATGAAAACCTGTTTTGTTAGAAGTTCTAGTGTCTTCTAACAAGCTTGATCAGATGCCCTTGTCCCAAGGCTGCCTGAAGATTTGCTGTAGCTGCCCCCTGATTAGGGATGGTCAAGCACCTTTTGAGCTTGTGTGAGGGAAAGACCTATATGAGAGCCAGGTCTAGAGCACAGCCAACTGACAGCAGCTTGCTCAGAAAGATGCAAAGAAGATGTCATCATTTGAGTTCAGATCAGCTTAAACACTTTCCAGTATGGTGGTGATGTGCCACAGGGCACTTTCCCCAGCAGCTGATGGAGCAGCTGTTCTTGCCAGGGCAGGGACCTCTACCCAGGTGGAGGTTTGGATGGTGAATGCAGCCCTGCAATTCCCAGGCTGCTGGAAGCACCTGTGGCTTCTCTGAGGCTGGAAGAGATGGCCTTCTGTCCTGAGGGAGCTGTTGTTGCTGTTGAAGAGCCGTGTCGCCACGTGGAGGAGTGATGAGAGAAAAGCTGACTGTACAGCATCAGAGAGGATGAGAGAGAGAAAGAAAGATAATCGGGGGCATGGGGGCCCAAGTGGTGTTCTCTTCAGTCCTGCTGGTGATGTCAAGATCAGGGGACTGTGTGTCAGCGACCGGTTGCAGAGCTGGTGTCAGTGATGGTGTTTTGGTTTGGACCATGGGATCCTGTTTGAGGATCAACATCTACTTGGGAGAGATGGGATCCATCTCACTAAGTGGGACAAAGTCATCTTTGCCGGCAGAATGGCTGACCTGGTAAGAAGGTCTTAAAGTAGGAATTATGTGGGAGGGACAGTCACCAGCAGCCCTGTGAGTGATGGACAGGACTGAGGAGCAAAGAGGCTGGGTTGATGTGTACAAAAGGGAAGGCAAAATCAACAAATCAAGGCTTACGTGGGATCACCTCCAGCATTTGCATGTCAGCAAGGAAGTTCCCACAAGGTACTACTGAGGTGGAGGGTAAGGGAAACAGAATCTTCTGGGAAATGAGCATGCCAGGGTGCCTCTCTGAAGTGCCTGTGCACCAATGAACACAGCACAGGGAATAAACATGATGAGTTAAAGATGTGTGAGCAGTTCCACACCTATGACCCCACGGGGATCACAGAGACGTAATGAGATGGCTCCCATGAGTGGAGTGTTGCAACAGGGGGATACAGGCTCTTTAGGAAGGACAGGCCGGGAAGACCTGGAATTGTCCTTTATATTAAAGAGCAGCTGGAGTGCCTGGAGTTCTGCCTGGGGATGGGTGAGGGGCCAAGTGAGACCTCATAGGTGAGGATTAAAAAGAGGACAGATAAGGGCAACATTATAGTGGGCATCTGTTATAGACCACCTGACCAGGAAGAACAAGGGGATGAGGCCCTCTATAGAGAGATAGGATCAGCCTTGCATTCCCAGGCCCTGGTCCTCATGGAGGACTTCAACCACCCCAATATTTGCTGGAGGGATTACACAGCAGGACATAAGAAATCCAGGTGGTTCCTGGAGAGCACCAATGACAACAGCCTGACCCAAGTGGTAGATGAGACAAAGAGGAGAGTGTTCCACTGGATCTCATAGTCGCAAATAGGGAGGGGCTTGTTGGGGATGTGGGGATTGAAGGCAGCCTTGGCAGTAGGTGAATTCACTAAGATTAAGTCTCATCTGGAAGGGATTAGATTCATCCTCCATAAGACTGCCCCATGACATGACTCAAAGTACAGTAAGTGGGTATGATTAGGAGATTAGCTTCAAAAGCACGGTTCCTATCGAAACATGGTGACTTTCCCAAGGCTATGAGTAAAGCCAGAATTTCTCATCACAGTCACGACCCCTACATTACTGCACCAGGCATCTGTATGAGGCAGCCTTCCCAGGTCTGCAACCAGGATGCAGTGTGCATATACATTTTCAGTGTGCAGATAAGTCATGGCCTTAGCAGAGAGGAAAAGCATATTTAAAAATCAAGTTTAAAATGAGTAAGGCAGCTACTCTGCAGGCTTATGGGACTAAGACAAATGATATATCTTCTGAGGATAACCCACAGAAATGGCAGGTGAATGTGCTTAGGCTAGAAGTGTGGTAGAACTGCACATCCCAGTGTTATTTAACATACTAGTAGGCAGACCTGACTGGGGGAACTTTGCTGCTGTCTTATCACACTCAGCTGAAATTAGGTTTTAATTGTCCTCTCTTGTCTTGATAGAGGAACATCTATTCTTCTGATTGTGAAGGCTCAACAAGGAAAGTGTTAGTTTCCTGCAATCTAGCTTTACAACATAAATACTTGCATTCCCTGCTTATAAATACCTGCATTCCCTTTGCTTATAAATGTGCAAAGCCTTTTCTCCTGAGAGTATTGCCAGCATTATATAGAGTTTAAATAAAAATGTATCACTTCTGATAATATTTCTCACTGTGGACTTTAAAGTTACAGGAAACTGCAGAAGAAATGCAGCATGTTTACCTTAAGGGCCAAGAACAGTTGATGGGATTTTATTTGGTCTGAATGGGATGTTAAGAGGTAATCAGCAAAGGAAACTGCATGTGTATATTCACTTTCTCTCTCTCTTATGGATCGTGATCAGGAAGCTTTGATTATTTTGTTTTTTTTTAATTTTTTATCTGCAAACCCTAGCATGTTGTCTTCAGGCAGAAGCCTGTGTATTTTAGACGTTTGAAGCAAGGGAGGGTCTTAATGTAGATTTGAAGCTAGAGAAGATATTACTAATTTTAGATTTCTGTCCAGGTATGGAACTGTGCATAACTCTAGTCTAAATCTTCTTCTGTGGGAAGTAAAAAGTTCTGAGCCTGCAATTTCAGGTTTGTAATAATGACTCCTGTATCTTCTCTGATGTGATGTAAGGATAAACATTTTCACCATGAGAGTAGTTCAATGTCAGCAAAGCTCCAAGAGTCAGTGAAATCTCCATCCTTGGAGAGTTTCAAAACTAGGTAAGTTTTGAGCAACCTAATCCAAGTTTGAAGTTATGGCCTAGGGAGTTGGCCTAGATGACCTCCAGAAGTCTGTCCTCATCTTAATTCCTACAAAAGTACTAAGTGATTTTGTTTATAGCCACTGCCTCTTGCTCAGGCCTCTCCCTTGATAGTGATGCCCGTAGGGTATGCTCTTACAGGAAGGAAAGGTATCACTCTGCTTACTTTCTTCATCTGGAAAAGCTTAATTTGAACCAAACCACTGTGATGTACTGAGTGATGGTGTGGTTACTGTGATTGCTGAGAAACCCAGGAGTTAGGTACCAACAATGGCATCTACGTCTGTGTTGGCAGTGGATGGTAGTCACCCAGAGCTATTAACAGACTAAACAGAGCCCAAATATATTTCTAGACCACAATTTAGACAACTTTTGCATATTTTCAGTGTACAGTTGTGAGACAGCCTGATGGTTGAACAAGAGAGGGCAAGAGCTGGTGCAGGCTTTAAATTGGAGGATGATCTAATACAATTCTTCACTGGTGCTGCCTGAGAGAGGAGAGTGGGCTCTGTGAACCCATTTTTTGTCTTAGATTCTCCAGGTGGAAGCTGCTACCAGGTGACAAAGCACCTCTACCTTATGCAATACAGAATCACAGAATCACAGAATCATCTAGGTTGGAAAAGACCTTGAAGATCATCCAGTCCAACCATTAACCTGACACTGACCATTCCCAACTACACCATATCCTTAAACGCTGGGTCAACCCGACTCTTAAACACCTCCAGGGATGGGGACTCCACCCCTGCCATGGGCAGCCCATTCCAACGCCTAACAACCCATTCTGTAAAGAAATGCTTCCTAATATCCAGGCTAAACATTCCTTGGCGCAGCTTGAGGTCATTCCCTCTTGTCCTATCACTTGTTACTTCATTAAAGAGACTCATCCCCAGCTCTCTGCAGCTTCCTTTCAGATAGTTGTACACTTCTTTACAAGAGGCAGCCCAACTGAGTTAAAAGTGAAGCATTCTAAAACAACTGAAATGGCAAAAAGTAAAGGACACCTCCCCTCTCCCAGTGAATTGCTCTTCCTCGGCCAGTTATGAGTTGTCACTGTGCCAGCGTTCATGAAGCTTGCTTGTGCACCAGTCTAGGTTCATGCTTGTGCTGGAGGTGCCCTTCACCCACCAGACCCACCAGACTCAGCCCACCCATCCCTGGCTGCAGGGCAGGGTTGTGACAGCCAGCTCCAGGCTTCCTCCGGTGGGGCAGAGGTCAGAAGGCCAGCTATCCGCTTATGTTTGATAGTGGTTTAATAAACCTTGCACAAAAATCGCAGCCCCAAGAACCTGGCTTTTGGGTATGGGGAGCTGGACCTCATCCAGGAGATGGGGTTGCCGTGTCGGCTGTGCCACCCCGAGGCCTGGACAGGCACCGCACCCTTCCCGGGCTCTACAGCACCCTCCCAGGAAAACCAGGTTTGCTAAAGAGCAGGAGCTCACCAGCCATCCTTTTCATTTAAGAGATTTTCTTTTCTCCCGAGCTATTTGTGCTCCCGTTTAATCACTTTAAACCACCCTTGGGACTGCCCTGCCTCTGCTGTTGCTTATCTTCAGATTTCTGAGGGATCAGCTGAGTATTAGAAGTGCTCAAGTGTTGAAGAGCTTTTCTATCGCTGTGGTTTAGTGCACCTGGATGAACTTGCTGACAAATCTAGCACTATGACTTACTGTAGATACTGAAGAGATGGGCTTGCTCCAGAAATTCTAGATGAACTTCAGAATTTATTGATGGCAGGGTTGCTTTCATTGTTTTCTTTTTCCATGCAGAAGTGTCAATATTTTTTTTTTTCAATTTTCCATGAAGTATTTTAGTTTTTTTTTGTTGTTAAACTTTTCCAAATCCCACTTGGACAATTTGAAAATAAAGGTTTGGGGTTTTTTTCTTTTTCTTTCTTTTTTTCCCTCCCCTTGAACAACCCTTTCAATGAGAAAATAAGCCTACTACCACACAAAATTAAATTATCCAAGTGATATCCCTGTGCTTCAGGAATCATTCCTACAGCTTTGAAATCAATGTGTGTGTGTGTGTGTGTGTGTGTGTGTGTGTGTGTGAAATTTCACCTTGTCTTTCCCCTCTGGGACAAAGTCTTCCCAAAGCCTTAGGTCTTTTTAGGTTGAGAAATACAACTCCCACTCATTCCTTGTAAGCACTTTTTGGAAACGATACAGGAAAGCTACATAATTCATCAGTAAAGAGTTCTGTTTTCCAAATAGTTGAGTTGTATCTCCTTCCCTCCACCCCTTCTGTCTGTATTCACCCACTGACTAAAGCCAGGAACATGCAGTGAAATCGGCAGGCAGGTATTTAGCCCTAACTTTCGAAAACGTTAACAGAGCACTTACACAAGCTCACAGCAGGCTTAAAATGTGGTCATCCAGCAGGAAAACCCTTTGCTGAATTTCTTAAATACAGATCAAAATGCAGGCTCTGTGTGTTGCTTTTCATGCTCACTAGCCATTTCTCTAACCACTACAAACCTTAAGTTTTTCTAAGGAACACACATGCAAACACCCCACTACACACAGGAGCAATCTGAGCACTGGAATCGGCCAAATCTTACGGACTGGATGGATTGTGTAAGGATTCTTCTAGGTTAATAAGTGTTGAGGATTTTTTCCTTCAGAAGGGAAATTTCTAGGTTTTCTCTCCTCTGTGGAAAATGTGGAAACTTGTTATATCAGAGATTTATGCCTTTCTGTTACATTTTGTTGAAATTGGCCAGTGGTGGTAGTGATGACTGCTAAACAGACAAGGGCAGACATCTGGTCAGAGAGAAATCAGATGGCACTTGAGTAAAATGCAATTCTTGGACATTTTTAGCGCAGGTCATGCTCTGAGGCCATGTTTTATGACCTGTTTGTAGACATGCTGGCATGAGACCTGCCAGGAAGCAAGCCAATTAACGTTTCTAAGGCTGATTTTGTTCAGATGCTGTTCAGTCTCTTACAGGAGCCTCCTGCATCCTGCGTGGGAGCATCAGTGCTCCTGGGGGGTCATCCTCATCTCACAGATAAGAAAAGTTGAAGAAAAGTTGATGGAGTTCAGCTGTAAGTGGTTGGTACCTTGAGATTCTCGGACAAATGGTAATTTCACATATACTCCTATTAAGTTTGGGAAATGGGTCTAAAAATGTCAATGTAGACAGGCTCAATTATTATAAAACAGAGTTTATACTAACATAAAGTATGCCAGATTGAAAGTTGGACCTCTCTTCTCCTAAACTTATGCTATTTAAAATGAACATGAAAAATCTGTGGTTTACTGGATCATCTTCACTTTAATCTTGTTGAGCAACTTTCGGTATTACCACATCTCAGTTACCAAATAAATCAGAGGGTCTCTCAGTGGAGTATGTAACTTTGTGTACAAGGCCATGATCTTATCTGTGCATTAAATGATAGTTTTTGACAACTTTGGAAGCCAGCATAAAAAAAAAAATGTAGCATTAACAGATTATTATCAAAATAATAAAAAGCTGAGGAATAGATACTTAGATAACAGATAACATGTCTGAAATGGATTTCTCCCCTGCCCCCAGTAATAAAACCAGCTCCATAATGATAGTCCTCAGACTGAAGCTATGAGTCTGCAAACATGCACTTGTATAGTTCCTTTCTTCTAGGTGGGAAGAGCTCCAGGCTTTCGTGGAGTAAAGTTTCGTAATAGCGTTCTTATTATAAATCTTTGGTCTTAAGGGTTTCTGCCTTGGTTAGGAAAGTTCATTCAAGGTTGGCAGCTGGTACAAAAATGTTGGTCTGACCTCACAATCAAACTTTTATTTTTGATACAACTGACGGGAGCAAAACTTGACTGGTTGTGCACTTCTCCTCAGCAGACTTAAATTTCAGAATAGCAGTATGACAGACCTCAGCTGCAAGGGATTTAAATCCGAATGACTGGTTTGGACAGGAACAATCTCTGCCAGTGTTTGTACAGCAGTAGAGTATAATATAGCCTGTATGTTGCCTGAGACCTTTGGGCAATGTTTTAATATGGACTTAAAGTACCTATTCAATTTATTTTTGCAGATGTTGTAGAATAGTACATCTAGTCTAACATGTTTAATGATGGTGGGTATGACACTTCATCTAGTTCTTCCTGTATTAAGTCCAGGAACTTATTGAACCATGAACATAATTTAGACTTTCATGAGCTGATGGATAGAGTCAACCACAACCTCATTATGTCCAACAAAGACAAATGTGAAGCTCTAGGATGGAATGACCTCATGTCAGGCTGGGCGCTGACTGGCTAGTGAGCAGCTCTGCAGGGAAAAGCCTGAGATTCCTGATGGACAACAAGTTCAACATGAGTCAGCAGTTGTGGTGAGGAAGGCCAGCTGAACGTTGAAATGTGTTATCAGAAGCATAGCCAACACCTCAGAGGAAATGATCATTCCCCTCTACTCAGAACTCAGTCACCTCTGGAGTGCTGTGCCTGGTTTTGGGCCTTCCCATGTAAGAGAGGTATCAACTAACTGGAGTGAGTCCAATGGAGAGCAACCAAAATGGATGTGAGCTGGAACACATGATGTACCAGGAGAGATTGAGGGTGCTGGGCTCGTTCAGCTTGAAGTAGAGAAGGTTTGTGGGAGATGTAATTGCAGTTCTCCTCTGTCAAATGGAAAAGGAGGGGAGTTATAGAGAAGACAGAGCCAGGTTCTGCAGAGGTATACAGTGAAAGGAAAAGAAACAACGGGCACAAGCTGCAATAAAGGAAATTCTCACCAGACAGAAGGACTCTCCTTCCACCTGTCACCCTACCCCAGGAATGGTGCAGCACTGGAACAGGTGCCCAGAGATGCTGTGGGACCTTCATGCTGGGAAATACTCAAAATTCCACTGGGCACAGCCCTGAGCAACTTGCTTTTGCTTTGAAATCGATCCTGCTGTTAGCAGGGGGTTGGAATACAGACGTCTAGAAGTCCTTTACAACCTGAATCTTTCTAGGATATCTGAGTATGTAGCAAGTTACTAAGAACTTGGAAGAGGATCGTGTCTTACAGAAACAGCTGAGAGTATTAACAGATGTGGAATCACAATGTTCCAGCAGAGCTCTGGCAGAGGCTGTGACTTGGTCTCCTAGGACATGAGCAAACATTTGTTAGGACACAGTCACACAGCACAATATATTTGCCTTTGAGCTGGCCATAACAGCTTATCGGTACAAAATGACTGTGCATTTCCTAACCTCTATAACATTGCATGATTTGATCAATCACGTGAAGTACTATGTGCAAGACAGTCTGCCTTCTACAGGATGGAATGATGGAGCAGAAAATGGAAGAAAAGATAATGAACTATAGATAGAAAAGTAGAACCAGGAATGCTTTTGTAATTAATGATGCATTATCCATGTGACTACATGGAGTCGGGGGAGGTGTAGGTGTGTCCTACATGAGAGGATGGGACTCCGTGCCCCCATTAGCAGTGCCTGGTACAATGCATCACATGAGACCAGCTCCAATGGTACAGGCCTATTCCCCTCTTTCCTATTCAGTCTGTCGCTGGCAGTGATCTCCAGGACTGTGACAATGTCAGCCAGGCCATCTCTAGTTAGATATAAACATCACATTAAAAAAATATTGAGAAAGAGCAAAGTCATCCATGTGAAGAACAGGATATAAATGCAGATTTTTCTCTTGCACTAAAACTACTAAATCATGTCTTCCCAGCCTGAAAACTCAGTTGTTTGCACATGAAAATGGAGAGAAGAAGATATTTACTCTACCTGATCCCTTTGGTTCCCTACTTTAAAAATGAAGAGCTTTGATCTGAAATTAATGAAAAAGAAGCATAATCTGTTTTATATAGATGTATCCAGGAGACTTTTCAAATAGTACTTTTTTTAAACTTTTTTTTTTTTTTCCCATTGAAGGCAAGGAAACTTAATAAAAAAAAGATCTTTTTTTTTCAAGCTGACACACAGAGCAATTTTTCTGTCTCACTCTTTAACAGAGTGTGCATGATATTGCTTTCTTGACTCCAGAGTTTACTCTTGTCCATGCAGATTTTAATCCCCATTTTACTGCTGGAAAATGCATGTGTTGAAGAAAAGGACTTTTGTGATCAGGATAGTAAGTGGAGTGACTGCAGGCTTTTAAAAGGTCCATTCTATATGACTTCTATATGCACTTATATATGACCAGTGAGTTACCAGAGTTCTGTCGAGGGGCTTTTGAAAAATCATAAAAGTGTTGGCTGGTGGATGCCTCTGGAAATCTCTAGTTTATCCTCCCGCAAGGGCAAACTGCCAGCCAACACTAGGTCACATCAGTCATGGCTTTGCCTGTCTGAATCCTGAAGACCTCTGAAGATGGAGTTTCTGTGACACAGGAGCCCTTGAAAATTATACCCTGTCATCTGTGCTAACTCATCATCCCACAATAGGTAGCATAAAGTAGCTTTGCAGAATTCCATGACTAAAGAGGAGAATGTGCCTACAACTGCAGAAATAAAGATTAATTGGTTTTTTGCTTTTGCAATGAATTAGCATATTATATTTTAATAGTTTAAGCCAGATCTATATTTGGCACTATACTTCTAGAAAAGATTAAAAGGCTTTTGTTCCACTGCTCCTCAGGCAGACCAGGTTGTGCAGAACTCTGGCAAGTTGCACCTTCAAAACCTTTAAGGATGTAGAGACTGCACAACATCTCTGGGCAACCTGTTCCTGTGCTTTGTTATATTACTGTGCATTTTTCCCACCCTTACATCTATTAAGAACCTCTCTTGATTCAATTTATTACCATTATCGATTGTTCTGTAGCTGGGCACCTAAGACCCTGGCTCCTTATTCTCAGTAACAGCATGTCAGGAATTGGAAGGTAGCTTTAAGGTATCTCCAAAGATTTTCAGTATGATCAAGTTCCATTTCCTCAGCCTCTCCTCACAGGACAAATTCTCTAGCCCCTAGACAATCTTGCTTCTCCACTGAACTCATTCCAGTTTGTCAATATCTTTCTTGCACTGAAGGATCCAAACCTGGAAACAGTATTCCAGATGAGGTCTCATGAGCACCTAGTAAAGGAAAGAATCATTTTCCTCTACCTACTGTCTGTGCTTCTGTTAATACAGCATAGTATGCTGTTAGCCTTCACCACGGTCATGGTGCACTGCCGATTCCTGCTTAGTCCATTGTTCACTAGGACCTCCAGTTCGTTTTCAAAGCCAGTCAAACCTTAGCAGGTAGTTAGTTCAGCTCAGGTACAAGACTTTTTCATTTGTTAAGTTGAATTTCTTAAGATTCCTACAGGTCCTTCCTCCAGCCTGTCTATTTCTCTTTGAATAGTGGCTGTGCCCTTGAGTGTGACAAGTGTATCCCCGGTTTGGTATAATTTGCAAACTAGCTAATTGTCCACCCATGCAGACTGCAACTTCCCAACTTAGATACAGGGATGTTGTGGAGGAACACATTGAAAGCTTTGCTAAAGTCAAAATAAACAACATCCGGAGCCTTCCCCTCACTGTATATCTAGTCTTTTCATAACAGAACATAATCAGATTGTTCAGGTTTGATTTATCCTTGGTACATCCATGCTGACTGTTCCCAGTCACCTTCTTCTTCTTCATAAACCCAGAAATGGTTTCCTGGCCTTTGATTTTCCCAGGGACAGGAATGAGACTGACTGACCTGTAGTGTACTATATAGTCCTTTACATCTTTTTTGAAGATAAGTGCTATATTTGCCTTTCTCCAGGCACCAGGAAAATCCCCAATCTGCCTTTCAGACATGATGAGACTAGCCCCACTATGACATCATACAGTTTTCTCAGCACCTCTAGATCCATCCAGTCTGGTCCCGTGGATTTGCATGGGTTATTTCTCAAGAGATCCATGACTTGTCTCTCCACACATAGAGTCCTGGAAGACCTTGTTGGTGAAGACCAAGACAAAGAAGGCATACTGTATCTCAGCAGCTGTGAAGTTTGGGGTGGAGGGACCAGACATTGTGAAAATGAGGACAGGCAGAGCAAAGAAGAGCAATTTTCTGGACAGGGACTTGATTTCATTTTTTGCAGCTGGACTGAAGCTAATCATATTCCAGCTCTGGATGAAGGCAGTGATACTTACTCATCAAAAAAGAGACTAAGAGAAACATTCTCTCACATCAACAGCAGCTCCATAACCCCAGGTCCAGCCAGTAGCAAGGGTGAGTGTGTATGAGATACACATGCACATATACATGCACATACACATTGTATATATATACATATACATGTCTGGCCACACAAATCAGCACATGCAGAAAACGCAGCATTCCTGCAAGCATAAACAACACCCAGAGTTCATCCTGCTCCCTTCATTCCCTGTTCATGATGAAAGCCCATTAATGGATAATTTCTATGCATATAAATATATATATATACACATGATATAGATCACTCCAGGCGCAGGTTTTAGACACCCAGTCTATCCAGGAGCTGGACCCTGGACCACCAAGTCTTCCCGGTTGCTGGCACCTGAGCATATGAACCCCAGAGGCTTGCAGCCCCACTCCAGTCCTGTACAATCCCAAAATACTCTTCAGAGAATACCTCCATAGGTGGTAACTCCCTTGCATCTATAAGATGACCTAGAGATTGTCTCCAGTTGACTCATCCAGTGGGTCTCACTCCCCGAAAATGGGGCTGGTCGCTGCCCAGTGGCAACCCTGGAGGGACCTGTGGTGCCCCAGTGGTTGTCCTCAGGTTACTGGGGTTTCCCCACCTGCCCTTGTTCCTCTGTGTTCCTTTGTGTTTGTGGAGATGAGCCTTTAGTCACACAGCCTAAGAAAAAGTTAATATGGTGTAGTATAAACAAACTGCAGAAACATTCACTGTAGTTTGTTTTGTTGGGTTTATTTTCAAAACAGAACAAACTTGATCATTCATTCATATTTAATGTTTCTGTCAAGGAGGCTTCAGCTCTGCACAGATTGTTTCCTTCCACACCTTGCCCATCATCCCTGTGGGAGTCTTTGAGATACCATTCACACTGGATGTGGTCAGAAGGTGCAACTAGGGAAAATCAAACCATCAGGACAGCATCCAGTATAGCAGAGTTCTCAGAATGTTCCTGTTGGGACATAAGTGAAGACTTGTGAAGCTTCTAGTCAGAACCAGATAGGGAAAACAAGGAAAGAAGTGCTCCATGCACTGTGCATTTTGATACATTCCCCACGAGCAAAGTCAATCTCATGAGAACTGGCTGGGTGCAACATCACTCTATGCTAATACTGTTACCTACACTCACCTGCTCAAGCTTGTAAAATGACGTACTACACACAAAGACCAATTATGTGGTAGATTTGGGCATGGCATTGCAGTGGAAAGTATCTCCAAATGCTCAAAAGCTCTCTGCGGGTCTAGTCAGGCAGTTTTGGAGAGGGCAGCTCCTCACAGAGATGTCAGACCTGTCCCATTTCCAGTTCTGAAGAGCAGCTCCACCTGTGGAGTTTCTGATCGATTATGCAAGAGGAATCATGTTGTGGACTTCAATCTCTTGCTACTGTGAGTTTGGCATAATCCCTGTTAGCAAAAATACAGTCTGTGTAGTAGGATGACACTGTCTACAGTGCAGCAGAGCAGAGCACTTTCTGGCCAATTGATACAAAAATATATCTGCAGATACTGCTTCCTGATGAACATTAATCTATTTTTAAAGGATTCCCTGAAATATCTGTTTATGCTTTAGGAGTTTTTTACATTTTATCTAAAAGGAGGGATAATCATGGCTAAAACATTTTGACTGAATTTCCTATAGGCCTATATTCAAATATATGAGCACAGCATCTGTTTCATATTTCCTTGACATACTGTCTGGGTCATCTTTTTATGTTTTGTGTCTCGTTCATGACACCTAGGACTTCTATTCAGTTTCCATGGAGAAAACACAGAGTTTTTGGCTTGGACTTAAATGAAGCAAAAAAAATGGATTCTTTAAGTTTTTGTCCTACTCCTACTGCTTGTGTTATTAATTAGGCAAAATGGCAAGGAACTGCTGCTTAAAAATGTACATCTCTGTTTTGTCAGGTAGAAGAAAAACCTGGATATTTCTGTATATGTTTTATCATCATGGCAAGTGTTAAATGGTGCAAGTAATTTAACATTAATAATGCAATTGAATGAGCTTTCCTGTCAATTCAGCTGAGCACATTATGTGTAAAGCTCAGATTTCCCCCCCCCCCCCACACCACTACAAAAGAATGTTCCCTTCTCAGACTTGGTCAAGAAAATTACTTCAGGAATAGAAATGAATTATATAAGGCTGTACCCTGGCCATCTGACAAGCTTACGTCTTCCCAGTAGGCACAGTACTAACTTTATCCCAGCACAGCGCTAGGGCTAATATGAGTCATCTGATAACCTCCTCATTGTGCACTGACCTCAACCTTGGACCAAAATAAACATAAATTAAATTACAAACCTATACTTGGTACTCTCACACTCTCTTTAGTGTCTCTGAAGCTGAGAAGTGTGGCAGACTTGGAGGCTTCGCTTTCTTTCCATCCGGCTGTTGTGAAATGGGAGCTGAGTCTCGGAACATGTTATTGCCTTTGTCCTTTAAAGACCCTGTGGGCCTGATCCTGTTCTCAGTGGGTTCAGTACTTGTGCTGCTCTGTGCATTGCAGGTGAATTACTTCTGACTGATGCTGCTGTAAGCGCGAGCAGGTGTCCTCTGTCATATGAGAAAAACTTTGCATCTTTCTTTGAAGAAGAATTTGCTTCTAATATCTAATTTCTTGACTTTCCCTCTGATTGCATTAATGGATGGGAATTCTGTAGTTTTACAGTATTTTACCACTCTCCCTGCCTGAAAGACACATGCAAGTTGCAGATCTCCAGGAGGAGAATAGAGCATCTGAAGCAGAGGGGAAGGACTGGGGACAGGTTTTTTAGGATAAGCTCTTCTCTGAAATAAATCCACTTTGAAGACACAAATCTGCCTCCACCCCTCCAGCTAGAGGTCCCCTAGCTGAATGCTGCATCTAAGAATGGCCAGCTGAGATGTGCTCTACATGACAAGAGAGTGATGGCACTTTGCCACACATGGATATGGGTTTATCAGAGCATTGGACTGAGGCAAAGGTAACCTCAGCTCTGGGGCTCGCTCTGCCACCGACGTGCTTTGTGTCCTTGGGCCCTCAGCTCGCTGCGTCTTTTCCCCATGTACAAAAAGGGGCCCACCACTAAGGTTGGACTGTTCCAAAGCTGTATGCTTTTTAGGGAAACATCTGAGGTTTGGTAGTTTGGAGAAGATTCCAGTGGGGCTCACTTACAGTGCTGAGTATTGCTGCACCAAAAATATGACTGCTCATCTTCTAAAGCCTTGATTTAAAACTCACAGAGCTGTTTTCTGTCAGTAAATTATAGAACAACTCTACCTCAGACTCTGGAGCCATCCAGTCCTGATTTCTCTTGAAATAAATATTTTAAACTTCTCAGTGAAAAGCAGATGTGAAGTCATGTTATTCTACAGACTGTCTCTGTACTGCTTGCTTTAAGGTGAGCCTTCCACCTTTCACTGTTGCTGCTGTGCGTTGGTCATTTATTCTCCAATATCTGAAACCACTAAAGCAGGAAAGTAATCTATGAAGAGAGAAGAGTGAACGCAACACTTTTTAATGTGCATTTTCAGATACCTTGTGCAAAAACTCCCTAGAGGATTCAAAAAAATTTTCATGCATAAATTTACAAGGATACATATTTCTACAGCCAGTGAATAATTCTGTAAATAAGCACAGCCCTGCAACCAAACATATGCATGTAAACATGCCCACGTACACCTAAAGATTTGTACAAATCCTATTGGCTTTAATTTAGTTATTTATTAAGTTATTTGGCTTTAATAACTACCCATGTATCTCGACAGACTAAAGGTGAATCTGGCAGCAATTCTAAAGGTGAGTCAAGAAGTTTGGCTGGAAGACACTACTGAAACATGGAATAATTATTTCTAAAACCACCCTTAAAAATAGGGACTTGCAGGCAGTTCCAGCAGACTTTCAGTACTGAATCTGACCTGACTGAATATAACAGAGAGAAAAGACGATTATGTTCTGAGAAAGAGCAGACTCACTTAATTTGTACCCAAACTACCCCAGAATGAAAGGATTCTTTCATCTGAAGCATTCAGGCTCAATACACCTTTTGTTTTACATGAAGCCTGAGGTATTCACCTCCTGTCACTTTACTGGTAAAGTGTTTTACCTCCTTTATAACTTGATCAGAAGATCTTTGTACTCAGCAGAATGTTCCCTTTGATGCCAGTCAGGTTGGGATGATTTGTGCATCTCGTTTTTTAAAAAAGGACTAATGATTCAGAAGTGCATTCATTTTGAATGTCTAAAGTCAGGCACCTTGAAGAGTGTGATCCTGATAAGTGGTAAGAACCTATTTTGAAAATTAGACTTCTTTTTTTCAGCGTGTACCAAGAATACACAAACACAGCAGTACCTTGTGGAAATGTACTAATGAGCTCATGCGTAAGTTCAGTCTTCTCTGGAATCAACATTCTTTGTGTCTGGGGTAAGAATTGTAATTTGAGACCAAGTATAGTGCCTCTGTAATAAGCATAGAAGGAAAAAAGTAAGCGTCTCTGTTTGTTTCTTTTTTTTTTTTTTTTTTTCTGCCACTGTAGAGACATCAGTATGCTTCCTGAGAAATCGATGAGATGTTTTGGCAATGTGTAGGCTTGGAAGTCCCATGGAATTCCCTGGTGTGGTTCTCCTTTTGCGAATGGCGATCACTTGGGAACAGCAGGGAAAGGAATGCATTTCATGATGATCCCTGCTTTTTGTTCCTCACCCATTTATCTGAATTACAATATTGGTCTGTGCCTCTGAATTTACGTGTTTAGGTTTTCAGTAACCTTACCACAAATTCTACCTGTTATAATACCCTTGAAAAGAACAGCTGCTGTGGTTGGGCTCTGGCCAAAGCCCCCTGAAAGACATTAAATAACTATCTAGTTTATATTTTTAATTTAAATCTGTGTCTGTTAGAAGGTCTTAGTCCATTCATTTTCACTTCTGATATAGGATCAAATTCTGCATACGGATATTATATGGGGACTGAGAAGCCTTCCCCAGTGCTCTGTGGGTCTCTTGGACCTCAGTTACACTAATGTTGACTTGCAATAATCCTGATGGCTGCAGTCAAATTTCTGCATGTTTACCCAGGGATAATCAATAACTCTCTGATTTCGGAAACTGAGTGATTCTTTACTGGAACCGCCTTCACTTGTCTTCCTGTGAATTAAAAAAATGGGGATCAAACATCCCTTCTTTCAAACAGTGAAGATGATAGTCCTTCTTTATTTGTGAGGCTTGGGAAATTACATTTTAACCAGGGCTGACTGAGAATCTTCTGTAAGAACAGTTTTCTGATGGAAAATGTATGTTGTCAGATACTGAGATTTTATGGGGAGAAAGCTTTTTATTTTCCCCTCTCTCCCTTGAGATGACTGGAGGGAGGGATCCTTGGTTGTCTGCTCACAAGTTCCAGCTTCAGAGGAACAGTGAAACACAGGAGCAGTTCTCAAGTGGGGATGCACAGCAACCATTTCCCTGCCTGCCCCACTCAACAGCATCTCTGGCAGTCAGGCACTGGAAAGGGGAGAAGCAGAAGGACACAGGACTTTGTTGCTCAGCCTTATGGTTCCTATAAAGAACTACTGTCAAATTCTCTTTCTCCTTAGAAGCAGACAGGGAAAATGGGGGAAGAAATAAATGGCTAGATAAGGCACCGAACCTCTTAATAGCATGCATCTCGTGAGTCACAATTTCCATTAGTGTCTTTCTGATGCAGAGAACTAAGAACAAGTGAAAGACAGGCAAATGGTGTTCCTTCAGGTTATCATTTAGTTGGGTGTAAGACGTCAGGTGAATTTACCTGGCATGAGGCAGGAGTAGTCTGTGCAGCTTGATATTGCTTTGTTGCTACAGTGTTCTGCCTCAGCCAGATCCATCTGCTATTTTCCACATAACTCAGAAATAAGCAGCAGATGAGACATCTCCTTATAGCAGTATGTAGCATGGGCACAGATATCTCGGAATCTATCAGTATAAGATGGATAGGCTTACAGGTAATTGAAGGAATGCCGGAAGCAAATCCATTTAATGGGTTTTCAGTAGCACTGATGTCCTTCTAATAATACAGG
This sequence comes from Strix uralensis, assembly GCF_047716275.1. Taxonomy (NCBI): domain Eukaryota; kingdom Metazoa; phylum Chordata; class Aves; order Strigiformes; family Strigidae; genus Strix; species Strix uralensis. The sequence continues at coordinate 83,374,572 of NC_133976.1, forward strand.
CACAGGAATGAATCTCAGGTCAGTGTTGCCCATAGAAGATGTCAAGGAGACTGGAGGAGGAGCAGTCCTGTTTCAGAACGTGTACTTGCATTACCTTGCAGAAACATCTGCCCAGGAGGCCCAGTGGAGTGGAAATCAGTTTGATCCTTACAATGTTCATGTGGGATGTGGGTGCCCTTGCTTGGTACAGAGCACTGTTTGGCTGCAGAAAACCAAATCTCTTCAGGAGCCCTCCTCAGAAGGCTTGGGAAAAAAATTTTCTTTAACCTTTCTCGTACATTGTTTGGAGAGCATACACAGAGCATTTTACTGGGCTACAATGGTCCCTACAGCCTGGGCATCAGGTGTTGCACATACCTCAGCATTTGCAGAATTACCTCAGCAATTGCAGAACTATTGGTCACTTTGCACTCACAAAAATAGATTGGATTCTTAAGGCTCCATTCCAATAGCTGGCTCTGATGACAGCTCAAAATGCCTTACAAAATGAAATACAGTTAATGCTATTTCTGTCCTGAGCTAATCTATGGGGTTTTTTTTAATTATTCTTAAATATTAATAGCAATGTCTCTACAAAAGATCTAAAGTCTAGAATTCCACATTTACCAATCTTTTAGTCAAACAGTTCCTCGTGTTAGGTGCTATTTATGCTAAAAAGGCTAAAGGAGCACTTCTCAATTGGGTAAAAAACTGCAGGATTAGGATCACTGTCGTTATGCAAAATGGTTCCCTTGGGAAAAATCCTAGAGAATCTGCTCCTGAGAACCTACTGGAAATGAGAGGGGTTTTGTTTGTTTTTAAAAGCCTGGAATACTTCATTTATTTTTAGATGTCTGGCAATTAATCTGTCTGCTTTAGGGATGCTTAAGCTCCTCATATAATCAAGTAAGGTTGCTTATTTTTCATCCAGTGTCAAGATGTCAACAATAGTTTTGATTACATAGACCTGTCAGTTTGGTTATGTTTGCTTAATTGACAGTGTTACTCTGATGAAGTCTTGTTTGCAAATACTTAGTTCTCAGGGTTTGGCTGGCCTATTGCACAGACAGGATATAACAGAAAATGGTTAGGAGATTATATTTTTATAAAGAAAGCCTCCTTCCTAAAAATCAGGGGCTACTCAATCCAGAGTTCTACAAAGGGTTGTTATATGATGATGTGCAAACACAGAAATGGAAATTTCTATTTTTTCAGGGCTGCAAAACTGAAATATGACAGTAGCTTAACTGCACAAATTCAAAAAACCAGTTTCCATGACAAATTTAAGGCTCCTCTTAATTTTTTAACAAATAATTTAGGGATTTTCCCACAGAGGCTAATTGATTCCAGTGTGAGCAAAATCAGAAAGAAATTCCATTCTGAACTGAAGCGACTAGAGTTTGAAACCTTGCTGAAAAGCTATGGGAGAGGCATTATGCATTTTTCATAGAAAGCAATGAAATATTAATCCCCTTAAGTGACTTAGATGAGCACTATAAAAAAAAAGTATCAGAACTGGGGCAAAAGAACTGCATTATTTAACCACAGCCTCTTCATTACATGTTATTAAAAAGATGTTCGATATTTTGAGAGGAAAAAGTCTTTTATAGTTCTGGTTATTAGGGTAAAAAATTAAAATCTATTCGGTCTTGGGAGAGAGAACAGAGGCTGTAAGAAGATGTTCCCCAGCCCTTCTTTCCCCTGTCTTCTAAAGAAGCAAGCATCATTATAACTAAGAAATTTTGTTTGACACCTTTATGGGCACATCCGCTGTGCTGGAACATCATTTTACGAGACTACTCATCAGAAAAACCCTCAGCAAAGTTAGAGCCTAACTCCACCAGCGCTGACACGCTGGGCTCCCTCTGAGCGATCCCAAAGAGGTTAGCGGGATTCCACCAGCTGAAGAAAGTTGCTCCCCTGCCTGTCCCTACAACAGTACCTAAGTTACTATATAAGGCTTCTCATGAGTACAAGATTGTGTAATATTTGTTTGTTATAATCATAATCCATTGGGTGTTGACATCTTCACAGCAAGCCTTGACCCAGCAAGGATATACGAGGTTAACTGCATGTACATCTCATTAAACTCAGAAGGGTGATTCAGGAAGGTCCCTGTGTTATTTTGCAGGCAGCTTTTGCCTGTTCAGGGTTGGTTGGTTTTTTTTTTTTTTTTTTTAAGAGTGGTGCTGCTCTTATTCCTCCTCACAAGAGCTGAGGCTTGGTTTGGCAGCCATTAGGAAACTTGGATTTAAGTGGATAAGACAGTGCTAATAGGAGGGATGTCATGGAAAAAGTGTGATTCATTGCTTTGAGCTGTGTACAGAGCTCAAATACTTGTTTTAATTTGGTGTTAGGTGCCAAACTACATATCTATAGTTTGACACCAGGACTAGGAGAGATCGCTTTTCCCTTTACTTACTGATCCTGAAACTCCTCCTCCCCTTCTGGGGAGCCTTTCCTGACTGTCTCAGGTTGATCACATCCCAGTTAGATAATTAGATATCAGTGCTGTAGACATGCTCTGCAAGGAGTAGCTGGAGCTTGGAGAATATACCCTTCCCTTGGAACTCCTTACTCTCTAGGAAGTTTTATAACAAAGTTTTCCCAGATCTGCTTCCCAGATTAACACATGAGGCTTTAAACTGCATCTCACGCTTAAAGTTGTGATCCTGCCAAGTTCTAAATCTTGAAAAATCCTAAAATTGGAGGACCCATATCAGACAGATCTTCAGTGTAGCTCTCTACTTCCATTGCTGTTTAACACATTTTTCAGGATTCCTTAAGTTGTAGCACAGTGGTGGTATATATAGTAAGGAAAGGGTAATGGCTATTGTCTCCTATATAATGTACATTTAAGGGCAAGAGAACACTGTATTTCTGATAAAACAAGGTAGGCAACATCCACTTGTATTCGCCTTTCAGACACAGGAACCTCTCCCCGGTCACCATGACCTTTGAAGATGATAGAAACTGGTCTTTGAATGACATTGGCAGGCTCCATCAGCACCATAAAAAGCATCCTGACTGATGCCATAGACTTGTGTATGTCCAGCTGGCTTAAGCACTCCCTAACTCCATCTTCCTCTGCTGTGGATAATACTTCACTCCCACAGACTCCGCTGTTAGGTTCAGTGTCCTCAGAGGCTTGAGGTCCAACTTTGCTGGTAACAACTAATGCAAAGAAAAGAGCAATGAATACCTCAGTCTTTTTCTTGTCCTTTGTCCCTACGTCTCCTGCCTCACTGAGGAATGGGATCATTTACCTATTAGCCTTCTTTTTTCTGCCTGTTTAGGGACCCCGTTCCCATTGCCCTGAAATTTGATTCGGTCTGAAAGCTTGTGGTTCTCCAGAGGTTTCCAGAAAGCCCAGGCGTGAATGGAGATGATTTTTCATGAGTAATTCCTACCAGACATTTATTTCATCCTCACCTTATCAGTGGCCCTAATGGTTTTTATCCAGCTTCTCGGCAATGCCCCACTGATTTTCAGCAGTTTTCATCTAGGGGAAGAGACGACTCAAGTTACAAGGCTGATGCTTACATCTGTTTCTTATTGCTTCGTATTCAAAGATCATCTTATTGTTCCAGTGGTCAAGAAGAGGGGAAGTTATTTCTGTTCTTTATAGCAATTAAGACGGGACGACTGTGTGAATGGAATTAGTCTGCGTACTGGTTTTTGTACATCAGGTCCCTCTGTTGGGTTTTAATTGAGTTTGCTGTCTATTTGGTCTATATTCAGTGAAAACAGTCCCCAAATACTGTCACTAAGTGCAATGATCATACTACTGTTTTCTTAGAAGAGTCTGGTAAAGCCGTTTCCACTCCAGCTAGGAGGTTTCCTGTTGATCTTAAGACTTTTCAAATAACATTTTTTCATGTTGGTTGTCTACCTCGGGGCTAATTTGCTTGTTTGTTTTTATTTGGAAAGCTTCTTCTAAAACAAACAAAGGGGAGAAAAAGGATTTGGCTGCCTGTGAAATAAAGTTGGTAGAAAATGTTTTGCTTTGCCTGTCAAAAATTATTACATTCATTTTGCTGTAAAGCTCTACTACTTTTTGAGCAGAGATGGAAAATTTGGCAGGGAGGCTGTTCTGATGTCATCATGTGCTTTGACATCCTTGAAGAAATTTGCTCAATACATTCCTTTAACATGTATTTCCTTAGAGACTTGTCAGAAATTTACTACCAAAATCCTGAGGATTTCTTTGCACCAAGAAGACCAGATGTTTCCACATCAGTAGGAGGGGCTGCACTGGATAACCAAGACCTTGTTGTTCCTGTTCCTGCAGGATGGATAGGTGGCAGACCTGAGGGCTGTTTCTCCAGTGCTCTCTGTGCCCGCAGGCAGGACACTGGGGAGGGTGCGTGTGTCAGGTGTAGAGGTGCATGGAGTGGGATGAATGGAGAGGCAGCCTGAGATAAAGACGATGAGCTCTAGAAGTCTCATCATTTCCATTCCAGGGGTGACCAGAAATCCCTGTGAAGGTCAGTTGGAAGTTACAGACAGGACAAATTCTTTCCCTGCTCTTTACAGGTGGGATTGGGATGGACAGGGAGAGCAAGCAGAAAGAGCTGCGTGGCTCCAGGGAGCAGCATTCCTTCTGCTTTCTCTCTTGTGTGCAACTGCTCAGTCTACAGCCTACACTCACACTAACAATACCTAGTGAGAAAAATGGACAGACAACCTTTACAGAGACCCTCCACTCAAAGGGAGGATAATGAAGATGCCTTACAGGTGAGGACAGATGTGGGGCTGGGAGATACAGTATTTACATGTACTGAGGGATTATCAGTCAATAGGATGAGGACAGACAGATGTGCTACTGGGGGGACAGAGTTGTATGGAACCATGGTGGTGGAGAAGACCTCGTGCAGATAGGATATTCCTCACAGCCCTGTACGTGCATGTTGGGGACACACAGGATGAGGGCTTACCTTGGGGCCAGTGAGTTCCCTTCACATTAGAACTATACAAATCTCACTAAAATCTTTCTTCATCATTCTCGATAGTGACATGCAGTGGTGGCATAAAATGAAGGAGGTAACATGTTACAATACAGGCAATATCTAGCAACCAGTTATAACTTGTAACAAGCAACAAATTTAAACGTAACAAGTTTCCACAGGATTTTGGGGGTTGTTTCAGGTTTGGGACTTTTTAAAGAATGTTTAAATGGGCTGCATGTGCACATGTCTGTAGAGATGCTCTCAGTAGAAGTTCCACTGGCTGACCCCAGGCTCACAGGGATGGGTGTTAAGGGATGCTATAAGTGGCCACCATCTCCAGCAGCTCCAGAACCTAGCGATTTCTCCTGCCTGGATGCTGGAGCCCAGCCCTGTGTGTCCGGAGACCCAGGGTTCTCCATCCTGGGCCAGCGGACATGGCTGTTGCTTTTCCATTTGCAGATTGAACCAGTAGCGAGGCTGAGTGGGTACCCAAGAGACACACACTCTGGCACAGCTGGCAGCACAGACCACCACAGACGAGTCACTGCCTTCCGCAGCACCCACATGTAACAACTCACATAAAACACAGCTATAGGCAGATAAATTTTCTTCCACCTCTCCAGCTGCTCAGGATTGAAGTTCACCAGTGAAGACACATACACAATGCTCTTCAGGTTCAGAAGCACAGACACACGTGTTCCTGGATTCGCTGAGTACCAGTACACCACCTCTCCATCTGACACCCCTGCCCAGATCCCAGCCCCTCTTACCCACCCCACAGGACCAGCAGGTCCAACTCAGTGCTTGCTGGCAAGCAGACACACTCACACACTCATCTCACAGGCACCCCACACTTACGGGACCCCTCCAAATACCAGCACAGACCCTCTGCACACCTGATACCCTTGCCCAGACCCAGGGCCTCCTACTCACCGGCTGGTGCAGCTTGGAGCTTGCCAGGGAATTGCAGAGGCAGAGCCCACACACCCCAGACTGGGGGACACACGAGCACTCTCCCCCCAGCACCTGGTATAGGGGTTGTGACCCATGGTCCCGATCCGGCTGCTGGCGCTGAGCCCCTCACTCGCCCTGCTCCCCCCAGCAGCTGAGCCTGGCACACACAGACACTGGCCCTGACCCAGGGGCTGGGCTGAGCCCCTCACCCACCCCAGCACCCAGCACCAACACCTGGGGTCCTGCACCCCCTCGGACCCCAGGTCTGGCACCTTGTCCACTCACAGGGTACCCCCGGCTGCTGGCACCTTGTCCTTACAGCGCTGACACACACGGGGCAGGGAGTGAGATCACAGTGAGAGGGTGTGAAGGAAGGGTTTCATGAGAAACCAGGACAGACTGCAGTGATCGGGGGCAGGGCTGGGTCAGACAAGTGCCTACACACCATCAGCAACTGCTCACACATGACCCATCCCCTCCTCTCTGTCACCCCGCTTCCCCTAAATGGTCCTCAACAAGTTTTGCACTGTCCCACAGGCCCCCCTTGAATATCCCAAATCATCCCGTTCCTCTTGTCTTTGCAGTTACAAAGCCCAGGCTGGCCTTCTCCAAAACCATGTCTGGAATTTCTTGGTGCCCCATCAGTTAGTGGGACTGAAGACTTTTGGTGTTTTTCATTGCTTCCATTATCCTTTATCTATCAGATTTGTGTCTCTGTGTTTTTCTTTCTCTCTTCCCCTTTATTATCACCTTTGCATTGAAAGGGTCCTTGATTGGAATACCTTAATGAAGCAGATGCTCTCTCCTTCCACATATCCTTACACAGGGTACAAGGCACTGAGGTGGATCATTAACGAACACCTAAGAGAAAGTTACAGGAACCCTTACAAGGTAATGTCACTTATTTTTCTCTTCCAACATACAGATACGTATTCTCACTTTATTATTAACTTCATAACGAATAACTGATAGTGGTGTTGTTTTAATGATACCGCTCTCTCAAACCTCCATTGGATTATATGCATGCAAGCACAAGTCTACTATGAATTTTCTGTTGGAAACATCAGCAGCTAAAAAGCCTTAGAGGTGCCACTGGCAGTATGTGCAATGGTATCAGCTGGGACTCCTAGCAATGGCTTTCTGTATCTGGGCTAAAGTAATTTTCCTCACTATGCGTTTGGAAGAAGAAGGAGGGCTGTAAATATCACTTGCACACAAATGGAGATGTACTAAATGCCACAGCAGGATTTTAAAGAATTGCTTGTTGTTTTGGAAATAATGCCCTTCTCTTGCATGGAGGGGGACTCTCTAGAAATGTTTGGGAAACTGAGCCAAACTTAGATAGAAGGATTAGGAGCAGAAGGGGGGTGAAAGATGAGGAAGGGTAGAACAGTCAACTGAAAGGGCTGGGAGACTATAGAAGATGGGAACAGGAGGATGGGACATGGGCAGGAGACAAGGTACTGGATGGCAGGATAAACATCTGGGACCAGCTCAGGGACTGTAGGACAGAAATAAATTAAGGAATGGAAACTGAATGACAGAGTGCAGGAGCAAAAGGGGTTGAACAGAACTAAAAGAGGACAAACTCCAGCTGAAGGGTGGACAGACATCTCAAAGGAGTTGTGTCTGATACTGCAGAACCTGCAGTTGGACACAGTGTTTGTACACCTCGGTGATTCGAAGCTGCCTAGCAAATAGTTGCGAAGCCCACCATCTTCTGCTGGTGATGGGTCTGCACAATGTTATTATCTTCTGCCCCACGCATTCATTTGCTCACATAGCATAGGGTTGTGTTGTGAGTCTAAAAATTGTGACCATCTGGCAGGCCAGCATGTTTTTCGTTCTGTGGTAAATAGAACCCTGGAGTCCCTGAAATACTTCTAAGGGGTCTCTATGAAAGGCATCTAAGAAAAAACAGGTTTATGTGGAAAATACTTAAGGGATTTGGAAATAGAGGTTTAAAAGAAGTTTAAAAGTTACTCATCTGCAGGATAAAAGTTTGGGGAATTTATTTTCAGTTTTAGTTTTCTGAAAGCCCAAGACAAACGCAGCATTAAAGGCACTTTAGGTTTACAGAAGTAAGTCCTTGGAAGCTAGGAAATGCTTGCGTGAAAGCTTCTGGTACAACCTGCTTTGCCTTCCCCTTCTCTCTTTATTCCAGTATCGTGACACAATTTTTAGTCACACAGTGGTCTATTTTTGCAAGTACAAGAACAGAACCTGTCCTCATTCAATGCACAGAAAAGATAGTGCTCCAGGAATAGTCCTGGGTGATATAGTGAATGAAACTCTCATCTTCAGCTTATCATGGAAGTGTAAGTCTTCCTCCATCGGTTAATGGTGGCACAAGCATCCTATCCAAAGTGTAGCGTAGAGGCAGACTGTGTAGTATTTTGTAAATGTGAAAGCATTGGAAAGCATACACTGCTTTGTTATAAAATTACAGCTGTAATCTTCGTGGTACAGGGAGACAGTTTATTCAGGTGTGCAGGTGTGACCATTGTGTGTGCGTGCACATGTGAATTCCTTGTGCTATGGCTGATGTTATATCTCTATAACATCTCTGCTGAGTTTGCTGGCTTTTCTTCAAATGTGTAATTAAAGGTGAAAGGAGGGAACTTTATACAGAAGAATGAAAGGAAACAGCAGCCCAGAGAACTGGGATGGATGCTTTCCTACCAGAAAATAGTCAGGGTTGCTTCTAATGGGAAAACTGGGAAGTCTTATCACTGCCCATGATGGCAAAGGTGGAAACTGCAGCGTGATGGAAATGTGGGTATTGTTGGAGGCCTGAACCCTTCTCACCCTGTTGCCATCTGATGCTTTGAGATCTGCAGTTACACAAATTCAGATTTCTTAGTATATTTTCTTCCCTCTTACAGTGTAGTTAGCATGAATATGAAAGCCAATGTTTCATTTCCCATATTCAGTGAAGTGACTCCTCTTTCCTAGCACAAGTGTGTCTAGCATTCTGCCAGATGATGAGAGTAACATTTCAGACCTACGCCTTCACTCGGACTAGGATAAAGAGACTGAAGGCTCTAAAGAATTTGGCCATTAACATTTGATACCATATCAGTTGGCTGCTCTGATGCCTGGAAGCATGCTAATAAACAGATAGGTTAGTTCCTGGTAAGAGAACAAAACAGGAGAACTTCTGTTTCTAAGTGGTATGGCTAACAGCTTCAGGGCATAAGCTAATTTTGCTCCCCTCTCCTGTTTAGCACTTTCATTTATAGATTTATGAGTAAGTAGGGAGGTATGAAGCTGGCTGTAGTTGGTACTGTGCATAAATGTAAATGACCATTTCAAATGTGGATGTGCTGCCAGCTATTACATTTTTTTTGATTTCCCTGGCTATTGCTCTTTTTAGACCACCGGGATTTGTTTTACGTGTGGAATATTTTGGCTCCTGGGAGATGAATTCTACCTCAGGGCCTCCAGCCTGTGGGAGGTTAGGTTGTGCCTCCTAGGCTGCATGTTAAGGTGTTGATACATGATTTCAGAGGTTGATAGTTCACTAAAGTTACTGCAGGTATGAAGGACTGTTTGTTTTTCTTCTGGTCTCTTCAGTTGATATGGGTGAGTATTACAAGATGTCACATGAGCAAAGCATCTCTAGCTGTTCTCCTGGTTGCCCAGTGTCTCCTTCCAGTGAGCCAGGCAGTCAGACACCATCTTCAGGGCTTACTGGGCAGGATCTAGTCCCAGTAAGGTTTTTGGAAAAGGGATATGAAAAGTATGCTGACTTTCATACCAGGGGCCACTCTTCTTCAAGTAAGTGAAGAAACTAGTAGGGTCAGGAGGAGGAGATGCTCCGTAACTGGGAGGAGTACCTGAATGTGGGAAGCAGGAGACAGGGGTAGCACAGGAGCCATGGATGAGAGAATTGGAAAGTTCAGGAGAAGATGGTGTGACTGGGAAACCCAAAAAGGCAGGAAGTGGATAAGAATTTCCGCATGCGCTAGATGCAAATCTAAATAGCCACTTGGGGTATCTTAGTTTTGGAGTCCTTGCCTTGAGGATGTCTGAGTTTGGTTTTCCTGAGAAAATGTTACATACCCATAATTTTGTGGCAGCTGCAGTGCTGAGCACATCAAATCCAGCGAAAGAGAGCTAAAGGGAATCCAAAGGGTGGCAGCATTACCCAAAATGCCGACCCACGTTCAGGGGTGCATAAGACATTCAAGGGACCGTTTGGCTTGTTGAAGATGAACTGCTGTGCTGCAGATTGACAGGTACCTGTAAGGGCCAGGCTCGGGGCAGGGTGGGGGGGGGCAATGTCCAGCTTCTGGAGTAGGATGAAAGCCCAGAGTCAGGTGTCCTGCTGTGATGGAGAAAGAAACAAATTTTCCCATGTATCTTTGACAGGGTTTTTGTGCACCACGACATTAGTGACTGACATAGCCTGGGGAAGAATGTGGTCATGAACCATAGCAACATGCCACACCTGAGCTCGGAGGTGTGAACACAGTTAGTGGCACCTTTAGGAGGCCCTGTACTTGTGGTGTTGGCTTCAGACCTAGCAGCCAAATCACCCCGCAGAGAGTGTTATGGTGCTGCTGTGTGGCTTTCTGGAGGGTTGCATCAGGGTTCGCCTCTTGCCTCTCCTTGACATCTCTGGATCTTCCTTGCCGTTCTTCTCCAGCTTTGCAAATTGTGTAGCGTTGCAAGATGCTGGCCCAGCAAGATCTGCATGGAGGCTGAACGGTGGCAGCTGGCATCGCCTCTTAATATAGCAGTGAGGGGTGTGGCTGCACAGGCAATGTGGTGCAGATCAGTTTGGGAACAGGCTGTGTGCTAAAAAGAGTTTAGTTGCACGTTGCAAAGGCTTATGGCTTTAATACTGAGTCTGAGGTGCAGCGTAAGTACACAAGAGGGAAATACAGTGACTTCTTAAGGCTTCCAGGAGCAAGCACAGGTGGTGCATAGCAGCCTGGGTGCCTACTCAGGGGTGGACTGTGGTAGGAGGAGAGCAGAGCGGGTAGACGTGGCTGGATGGGACTGCAGCTCGTGTGGAGCCACCCCAGCTGTCTGTAACACTGCTAGCTCAGGTAACGTGAAGACCAGAGCTGTGGCAGCATGAAATGTCTGCGTGGGCTGGAAAATGGCCCTGCAAACCGTGGCGGAGCTCCACGCTGTCTCTGCTATGCTGCCTGAAGCTTGCTCGTTTAAAGCCAGTACAGGATGAGCTCAATCACAGCAGTGATTGCAACGTAGACATGCCCTGTATCCTCTTATAAACCTTGGGAGCTTTTCCATCCCTCCAAAAAGCTGTTTTTAAAGGATTTCTCAATAGTTAATCACGTGAATGAATAAATCATAATTATGATTCAAATAATCATGTGAATGAATAATTCATTGTAATAATTGAAAAAGGAATCTCAGCAAGAAGCATTTTACTATTGCAAATGTAAACACTGATTCATTTTTTTGAAAGAAAAGGTATATTTTCCAGCAAAGTATTTTTCATCCTGTTGCCATACCCTAATTATGTATAACATGAAAGAAAAATATTCTTCTTTGTGCGACAGCCATATTCATATCAATGCAAAAACATGCTTCCTTTTACAACAGCCGTCTTCAATGCTAATGAGTGAGAAAGGAAAAAGGATTAAGTGACATTTAAAACATATTCACCTCCTTCCTGAGGACAGAGCCAAACAAGGCAGCCATAGTCAGCCGGTCAAAATGTCCAGAGCCTGAAGTAACTGAATATTGCCAGCTAGTTAGAGAGGAATTGGGAGGAGGGGTAAAGAGGGGAGTGTTTTCTTCTAGATCTGTGCTGCTAAGAGAGTGTAGGCTAAGCATATGGCTCGCAGCCAGCAAAGGCATCAGATACTACGATGATAAAAGCCTGGTTAATAATATTTAGCACCGACAAAGGGCTTTCAAGGGAAAGACAGACTTTCGTCCGGGGAAGGATGGAAACAGCCTCACCTGTTAGCCCCATTTTCAGAGGGAGAAAGTACACCGTCACGAGTTTCTCTACGCTTGCAGATGCCAAGCGTGACATGGATGGAGCAAGCCACAGGTTTCTAAAGCCAAAAGAGCTGGTAGTCTGATTGCCTGTGAAATGCAGTTTTGGCTCCCAGGGAGACTAAGTGCTGACTGTGTGGCGGTAAACAAAAAAATGAGCAAGCTGCTTGGTACCTGAGAGGAGGGGCGAATTCCATCCACCCCAAATGAGAGGAGAGCAGCTGTATTTACCTGTGTCTTTCCCCGTTTGCCCTCTTCACTGTCTGACAGGTTGTCTCCATCTGTGGCCGGTCCGATGCCACTGCCGTGCTTGCATCATGGCAATGACATTAATAAATGGAGGCCCGCGAGCCACAGGCATGGAGCGACTGGCTCAAGGTCAACTACAGCCTGCGGCAGGGACGGCGACACCGGGGGGCTCCGGGGTCCCGCGGCTCAGCTCTGGGCACTGACCGGAGCCGGGTGGTGCTTTGACAGTCCCCGGCAGGGTTTTTGGCTGATGGGGCTGGGGCAGGTTTTCACGGTGGAGGGGTGGGGGAAAGAAGGGAGGGGGGAGCGGTGCCACCCCTTGGGCAAGGTCTTGCGAAGCGCCTGGCCGGAGAGCTGCCGCCTCGGGGGTGTCGTGTGTGTGTGTGTCCCCCCACCAAAATAAAAGAAGCCAGACGCCCCTGGAGAGGGCGGGGGGTGGGGGGGGGATGAAGGAGGATGAGGGGGGTGAAGGAGGTGGAGGGGCGAGCACCAGCCTCCGCGCACGTCCCCGGGTGCGTGCGTGTGTCTCGCTGCGTGGGTGCGCGCATCGCGCTGGATCCGAGCGTGGCCGTGCCGGCGCTGCCGGGAGCTGCGTGTCTCTGCCTCCGCGGCTCTCCGCGTGCCTCCGCTCACGGGTGCGTGTCTCCGCGCGCGTCCGGGGGGGATCCGCGTGTGCCTCGCTCCCTCTCCCCCCGCGTAACCGTCCGCGTGTGTGTGTGTGCTCGTACACCCCCCCCTCCCCGCCGCCTCCCCGCCCGTCTGTCTGTCTGTCTGTCTGTCTGTGTGTGCGCGGCGGGGGGGGCAGAGCCCGCCTGGACCGGGACCGGGGGGGCCGGGCCCGGGGGAGGAGCCGCGCCGCGCCGGGAGCCCCGCGGAGCCGGCGGGCGAGCGCGGCAGCACCGAGGCGCAACAGGCGGGGCGGGGGGCGGCGGCAGGCGGATGGCGGCGGGCGGCGGGCGCTGAAGGCGCCGGGGGGGGCGGTGGGGGGGGGCGGCGGCGGCCCCGGGGCAGAGCGGGCGGGATGCGGGCGGAGGAGCCGCTGGCGCTGGCGGCCCCGCGGGCGGGCGAGGCGGAGGTGGAGGCGCCGGGCGAGGAGCGGAGCGGCGGGAGCTGCTGCAGCAGCGAGCGGCTGGTGATCAACATCTCGGGGCTGCGGTTCGAGACGCAGCTGCGGACCCTCTCCATCTTCCCCGACACGCTGCTGGGGGACCCCAGCCGCCGGGTGCGGTACTTCGACCCGCTCCGCAACGAGTACTTCTTCGACCGCAACCGGCCCAGCTTCGACGCCATCCTCTACTACTACCAGTCCGGGGGGCGGCTCCGCCGGCCGGTCCATGTGCCCCTCGACATCTTCCTGGAGGAGATCCGCTTCTACCAGCTGGGCCAGGAGGCCATCGAGACCTTCCGGGAGGACGAGGGCTTCATTCAAGAGGAGGAGAAGCCCCTGCCCCAGCACCACTTCCAGCGCCAGGTCTGGCTGCTCTTTGAGTATCCCGAGAGCTCCGGGCCGGCCCGGGCCATCGCCATCGTCTCCGTGCTGGTCATCCTCATCTCCATCGTCATCTTCTGCCTGGAGACCCTGCCCGAGTTTCGCCAGGAGCCCAAGGGCGCCCAGCCCGGCTTTGGGGAGGCGGCACTGCCCGGTGACGAGGCGCTGCTGCTGCCGCCGCCGCCGCCACCGAGCGGGACTCCACCGCCCCTGCGCCCCGCTGCCGGCGCCGGCCCCTTCTTCACTGACCCCTTCTTCCTCATCGAGACCCTGTGCATCATCTGGTTCTCCTTTGAGCTCCTCGTCCGCTTTTTCGCCTGCCCCAGCAAGCCCGAGTTCTCCCGCAACATCATGAACATCATTGACATCGTGGCCATCATCCCCTACTTCATCACCCTGGGCACCGAGCTGGCCCAGCAGCAGCAGCAGAAGCAGCAGCCCGGCAGCAGCAGCAACAACGGGGGCCAGCAGCAAGCCATGTCCCTGGCCATCCTCAGAGTCATCCGCCTGGTCAGGGTGTTCAGGATCTTCAAGCTCTCCAGGCACTCCAAGGGGCTGCAGATCTTGGGGAAGACTCTCCAGGCCAGCATGAGGGAGCTGGGCCTCCTCATCTTCTTCCTCTTCATCGGGGTGATCCTCTTCTCCAGTGCTGTCTACTTTGCAGAGACTGATGACCCCGACTCCCTGTTCACCAGCATCCCTGATGCTTTTTGGTGGGCGGTGGTGTCCATGACCACCGTGGGCTATGGGGACATGTATCCCATGACAATTGGTGGCAAGATTGTGGGCTCCTTGTGTGCCATCGCGGGTGTGCTCACCATCGCTCTGCCCGTCCCTGTCATCGTGTCCAACTTCAACTACTTCTACCACCGAGAGACTGACCATGAAGAGCAGTGCCAGTACACCCACGTCACCTGTGGCCAGCAGCAGTCACCCTTCTCCGAGCCCAAGAAGGGGGACAGTAATCAGTCTCTCAGCAAATCTGAATTCCTGGAAGCAGAAGACCTGGAGTCCATGAAATATTCCAACTTCATTCCTCCCAACAACCAGGGTTATAAAGAGAAGAAAATGCTGACAGAGGTGTGATCAGATTTGTTATCCTGGGTCCAGACACGGATCTGCAAGCTGCTGCACAGCCGTCTTCCTACTAGCAGCTGGATCTATTCAGCATTTAAATGCCAGACTGTGAATTGTGATACCGTAAACAGAATGATTGTGATAATGGGCTCTTCTGTCCTGATTTGCTGTTTCTCATTACCGTGTGCAGCCAGAAATGTTCTTGCTTTATTCCGTGGAGCGCTAGCTGTCATCCCCCACTCCCTCGTGAATTTCTTTCTCTTTTTGAAGACTGCTTTAATCCAATATTTGCGCTGAAACCTTGCCTTTCTACTCCACTAGCAGAGAAGCCCTTGCCACTACTTCAGCTGAAGGATTCAGCAGGGAGTAAACAGTTAAAGGGGCTACAAACATCTGGCTTAAGCTGTGCCCTCAGTTCCTGTGCCAGCGCAGTGCCCTTGGCTGTGGGATCAGTCACGCCTGCCATGCCATTGCCTTTGAATAATGGAAACGCTGTAGCCAGCATCACAGTGAGTTCTGCAGCTGTAGGGGAAAGTCAGCAAGCAGATGCTTGCCTTCTTTGCAACCCTTGGCATGCTAAAGATCCTCTTGGTTCGTGTTTCAGGAAAAGGTGCATAGATCTTAAAGCTCTTCGCTACTTGTGACCATATACCATTTATCAAAAACAGGCTTATAGAAATCAACAGGCTTGGTGGAGATTCTCTGTGTTTTGAGCTTATTTCAGCCTTATTTATGCCAGTGCCCTGATGTCAATTGGCTTTTATAGTACCAACTTAATCATCATAGTGCTAAGTGCCTTCTGATGCAAGGCACATTTGAGTAAATTCATTTGTTATCTCCGCAGTTTATCTCCACACAAAGCGTTTAATGAGATGTACTTTATGCTTCAGATACCCAGCTCTGTATTCAGGCATGTGAGAGCAATTGACTCCACTGCGTTTTTATTGAAGCGTTTGTATAGCTGAGGGAAGTTTGCATGCTGGTATTTTGTTGACATTGCTGAAAAACCCTGACCACAGGCGGCTGCACTTGTGCTGTCTGAAGATTGCACTGATTTAGCAGGTCACAGGCGTAAATTGCCCCGGGGTAAGTGTGTCAACATTGGAGATTTAGACTGGCACGGATACAAACTTCCCTAAGCCATCTGCACAAACCCAACAGCATACCCCAGACCCTTCAAATGAGGGGAGAAACAGCTAGCCTTGAAGAGATGCTTTTGCCAAGGGACCAGAGGTTTGCATCTTAAGACGCACATTTTGCTTCCCAGATCATTTCATTTTATTAATCAGCTCTGCCTTACATCTAACTTTAAAATGTTTCAAATGCTGCCAGTGGGTGAGAAGGAGAAGTGGATGCTTTTGGATTCTACTGGCAAATTTTCCTGCAAGGAAAAGTCTTTCTTGTTTTAAATCTAAGTGTATATTCTGCATTCACGTGCGTGCATGTGTATGGAAGCAAAGGCAGTCATTAATGCCTTGCATCATACTGTATGATATGCATATTAGAATGTACTACATATTGCATGTGACACATGTAATACATAAACCAGGCATAATATCAAGATGCAAAATATATAGAATACATTTTATGTATATGTATATATTATGCTTTTCAACAATAAGGCTAAGAACTCTAAAGGCATATACTTTAATATAGTCAGAACTGGCTGTAGAACTGGTTGTGAGATGGGATCTGTTTGCATCTTCGTTACCCTGCTTGCTTTTCATTGTCCTGAGATCTGGCTCCGTGCCTTGAGTGCTTTTATTGTGGCCTCTCCTCATCTGGGCCCTGGTCATATGGTAGAAGTTGTTTGTGTAAATCCTAACTGCTTCATTTCTCCAGAGTCCCGTTGTCTTCTCAAAGGTTTTTAATGTGCAGGGATCTCCCTCGGGGTCAGCGCACAACCATTATATTAAAACCTCTGTTCTCTCTCTCGCTGAAATCGGTAGCAAAACGCCACTTGTCTCGGTTACTGCGGGTCAGTCTGAGAGACACAAGTGTGATGTGGTGTGGGCTCTATAGGTGAGAGGAGTTTGCCTGGAGACATAGGCACCTAATTCCTCTTTGGTTCATCGGGACTGAGGCAAACGTGTGTGAAGGGCTGGGCCTTGGGAGCCGTTCTACATCCCCAGAAGCATGTAACGAGCCGGTGGGTAAGTAATCCTGGTGAATAAATGGGATGGAGGAAGGATCAGCACAGTGGCATCTCTGTTGATTTTGTGTAAAAAAGTTGTCTTGGTCATTGAGTTAATTCAGTAAAAAGATGTTGTTGTTCTTGGTTGTGTTTCAGGGTCCCTATAATGAAATCTTTTCTGTGAGGGCAAAAGAGTGACTCTTCTTCAAATTTTGTGTTGCTCTAGCAGATGTACTAGAAACTAGCAAGAGAACCTGTTATTTAAGAGGAATGTTTCAAAGCTGCTGCTGTCTCCTAGCAGAATGCCCATGTTTGGGGTTATTTTATGCCTGACTGTATCAGCTGATAAAAGTTTCCCCAAAGTAAGATATAAAAAAACTCAGGTTAAGCACAAGTTCAGGAGGAGGCATGAGGCACACTGAGCCTACGTCAGAAAATTCCCGTGCTTGTTTCTTCCCTTGGGCCTGACCCCATTGCCCCTGCCAGGCAGGAGCCTCCCCTGCTCAGAACAGGTTGTTCTCCCAACCAGCATGACAGACGGCTGGGCATGGAGACTCCAGCAAAAGGAAGAAAAGATGTGAGACAAATTACTGGTAGCATAATCCCAGCGAGTCTTGTAAAGATGCTCTTGTAAAGAGATTTCCTGCTCTCAGGTGAAGTTCAGCAGTGAGTTTCTAGCTGGAGTGTTGTCTGCACACAGACACGTGCACGCATACATACACAAAACACTGGTGTGAAGGAACTTTGTTGCAAACAGACAGCTTTGTGCAGTTTTTGCAAGCCACATTTTTCAGTTCCGAACAGAAAGTGCAAATGAAAATGTGTAAAACAGGAGTGGTGTTTGCTCCCTGGGTTTTCTGTGTTCGAGCTAAGAGAAATATAAAAAGCTAACAAAAGCTTGGAAGCTGTAACATAGGGACTTAGATTTAGGCATGTAAATTCCTCTCTGAGCATCTCCTGAGAAGCAAGGCAGTGAAGCCCCAGAGTCAACAATAATACTTGGTATTATAGAACTTCTGGAATTCGACGTTTTTATTAAGGAGCCTTTGGAATTTTTTCAAGTGACTGAAGTGACGTAGTGGCACCCGTGCCATTGACTTTACAGAGGACTCACGTCGCCAAATCACAGAGATGCTTTGAAAAATCTTACCTCAGGTTCTTGGCTCTTAGCACTCACTCCTGGATGTTCAAAATACAAATCTGTCTGTCTGTCTAGCTATTTCCTTATGAAGGCAGAGCGCATCCTCAAGAAGCAAAGTAGGCACCTCCAGGGACTTGTTTCCATAACAACCTCCCAGACTGTTTCTCTCTGCCCTGTGACATTGGCTACAAGCAAAAGCACTTGCTGAATATTTTCAGTTCTCGGATATTAATATCTAATCTTTACAGTTGTTTTCTTTGCTTACTGAAGATGTTCTCATCACCTTATATCATGTACAACTGTCCGGTCCAACTCCAGACAGACAGTAATCTCAATCTGAAAGCAGAGAGTGCAAAGCAGGAGGTGGGAAGGGATTTTATCTGTATATCCTTGCACACAGGAAGGTGGGGAGTGTGTGAAGGACAATCTGAGTGCTCAGTCAAGGAGCTGAGGGACAACTGGCCTGTGAATGAGAGTCATCTAGGTGCCCAGTGACAAGGAATACAAGCTAAAGCATCACATTAAAAAAAACAGAACCTTCTCTTTCAACAATTTCACTAGGAAATAGTTTTGCTGCGGAAGAGACTATTGCTCCTTCCTGAACCCTTGGCTGTCCTGTGACAATCACTTCCCCAGACAGTTTTCCCACAGTATGTTTTGCACCAAAGCAGGACAGGGCATAAATCATCTTGTTGGAGTTGGGGAAGAAAGGAAAGGAAGAATTTTACTGAGGACACCTTTTTTTATCCACAACTCATCAACGACAGAAAAGACTGTAAGTGTGAAAGGCACAAAGACCTGTTCCGCGATATTTCAAAGTCTACCTTACTGGTGGATTCTTGCATTTACCTCCAAGATGAAATTCCTGTTCTGCTCCTGTTTGGAAAATGTTGCAATCTGGGATTTCTAAGCAATTTTCTGTTCCGGCCCTGTTCCTTTTGATCCAGCTTTCGTGGATAAAAATTCACTGCTACAGCAGCTGTGGGGGTGAAGGTGACTGGACTTGGTGTTCTCTCCTAGGCCCTCTTGTTCAGCATACAGAGATCCCTATGGAGATAAAGAAGAATGAGTATAAAGGAAATTCAGGGCAGCAAGAGACAGGGTAAGGACTGAAGTGTCTTCCATACCGTGACGGAAAGAACAGCATCAACCCTAAAAGCAAAGGAACAAAGAGTTCAGTGTCTGCTGCTGTAGCAGAAGTAGGTAAGGTTTCTTTTTCTTCTGTGAAATTAATGACTAAGAGTTTCTTGCAATTAATGAGGAAGGATTTCCTAATTAAGATTTGCAGCCTAAAGGGAGAATCTGGTTCTAGGTGAAGAAAGAAAGATAATTATAAACTACAAAAATATAGTATGAGCCAGATCCTCACCATCTGCTGATTCAAGTTGGCAAAACTCCATTTAGTACAACTACCTTGGTTTATACTGGGCTCCAGCTTCAGTCTTCTGCATCAAGTCAAAACATATGCACTATTTGTTAAAATGCTTATTTTTGTTTGTTCTTTTCTTGAGGTCCTGTTTACATCAGGGAATGATCTGCAGATTACAGCAGGAGTTAACCACAGCTTTCCCAAAAGCTCTCATCTGATTTAAGTCCAGGTAAGTCTACCAAACTCAGCAAATTTAAGCTTCTCTTTAAGTTTATATTGACAAAAATGAGAGCAGCATCATTTTGTTTCTTTGTTTTTCTCAACGGTGGAAATGTGCAGAAAAAATTCATAGAAAAGTTTAAGACTAAACAAGATTCTGCCCTCAGCTGCAGCCTTGTAAGCACAAGATAGTTCTATTTACATTGCTGTAATAGAAAGCGCAGTCTGAGCTCTTCATCTTTGCTCTTTGGAGCTCACACTCTAGACAAATCCTGTTCTGAAGACATTTGTAGCCATATTATCAGCAAGCTCACAGTCGAATCCCTGACTTACAGCCATTTGCTTTACACATAAAGTTAAGGAGGGGAGCAAGTGCTTGCAGGATGAAAAGACTTAATCTTCTGATAAAATGAACCAGTGAATGCTGAGTGTCCTTAGCTGCCACCAAAGACAGCTGGTGATGAAATTGCCCACCAATTACGCGAAGGAGCTCTTCTTGTGCGGGGTCAGGTCCTAAGTAAGGCAAGACCCCAGTCAGGGAGATAAACCCAGAATAATGTTTTTGGGGGAAAGCAGACTGGGACTGCAGTAACCTTGATTTTCAGAGTATCTTATGTTGTTAGCACATGTCAATTCTATATGCCTTGCCTAACTGACTGGGTTTTCACTTGCTCCAGGGAAGTCTGTCTGGGGCTTGTTGGCTGGCACAAGAGCTTGGATTTTATAGCATAATTTTACACTTTGGGAAACACATAACTGTGATCAGTGTGGGTTTTATGTTCCTAAAGCATAAACATTCATTGGTAAACACTCACCGCAGGAAATATCCATGTTGTCTGTATTGCAGATTAAGAGGGGCTGAAGCAATAGATTGAACTTTCCTGTGTACAACTTTTTCTTAGTGAAAGAAAGGAAAAGATTTACAGGAGAGAAAGTGCTCATTAATTTCCATGGTCACCCTAAAATACTGAAGCCACGTTGTCTATTCATTAGAGACAAGACTCATGGGAAACCTCTTGTCTTCATAAAAAATATCACTAAAGTTCAGTAAGTCCTTCTTTAGCTTCACTTTCACTGAATGGATATAAAGATTCAGTGGTGTAAAGGTTTGGAAGCCCTTAGTCAAAAAGTGCTATAAGTCATAAATGTACCATTTTAATCACCAAATTTATTTTTAAATTTCAAAGTTAGTAATTTATTGTAGCCAGTGGTTGTTTAAAGAAAACTGGGGTCGCAATTCTGCTCTCTACCTGAGGTTAGATAAATGTATCCTTAAGGCTATGAATGGTGGGACTAATAATTTAAGTAACTGTGAGAGATGAATCAGGCTCAAAGAAGAGGGCTGTAAGTGCAGGTGTGTTGAATAGATCTCTTTAGGTGTTGTAGATACACATTGGTTCCATTCACCTAAAAGGTTGTACGCAATTTTACACCAACAGAAGATTTGGCTTTTAGAATTCATATTGGTTTATTCTCTTACATTCTCTGGAGAGAAATGAAATGGTATTTTACAAGAAAACTGGAACATTACTGTCTCCTCTTGCTGCTCGTTGATGCATCTGTTGTTTTCAATTAGCTTGATGGCATCCATTTTCAGGAAGCAGATGCTGCCCTCTTTTACACTGGTGCAATTCTGGGATAACTCCACTGACGTCAGTGAAGTGACTCCAAATTTATCCCCGATGAAAGCAGAATTGGACCACTGTCTTTTTGTTTGCTTGTCTGCCACAGCCCTCTCAGGAAGGTGCACCATTAACATACCATAAGGGGAAGGCGAGCGCCTGTCTGCTGTGCTATGCTCAGCTCTTCTGTGTCCTTGCCATCACACCCACGTGCCTGGCTGGAGCAGAAGTCAGGCTGATGTGGGGCACGTGTAGTCACCAGATGGCCCATGTTGAATGGAGCAGTTGCTGGTCCTAGATTCCTGACCACTTTCCCGTTCCAATTTCCAGCAGCTTCCTCTTGCTTGGATATGTTTTACAAGGAGACAGAGATTTTTAAGCTAAAGAAATGTAATTGCAAGTCTTAAGCAATATAACAACAGAAGGGTAGCAGAGGTAGACATGGAGACAAACTCTACCCCTCCTACTGTTTTTTGCTGTTATGGCTATGTGAAAATCGTTGCTATACAGGTTGGCTATACATCTGCTGGCTTCAGAGTCTCCATTTTCAGGGAATACTAAAACACTAAATTGGGCTACTTTCCTGCTCTAACTCTGCTGATCTCAGTCATGCCTTCCCTGAAATTGGACAGAAAGCCATTAGTGTGTTGTGTGGAAAAATACCACTCGAGATGGGGCAGATGACAGTGAATAGAAGAAACAGAGTCAGTAAAGAACAGAGTAAATCAGAAGTGTGAGACAGGAGGGAGGTTCTTAAAGGAGTTACTCAAGGATTAGTCCTGGGATTGTTTAAAATATTAGCAGTAGAGCTGAGACTATGAAATTTAGCAATGAAGCAACCTAAGTGTCATCAAGACTGTGGATTAAGATACAGAACTAGATGACTGAATAATTGACTTAAAGAAATGGAAAGATATGCACAGAAGTTATAGGTGTGACAGGGATTTTGGTGGCAAGCTTATCAGTTGGGGAAGACAAACAAAAAGAAAGATTGGGGGTCCTAAGATCAGCCAGAGTGCCAGTGTCACTGAGCCAACAGAGTAATGCAGCCATGAAAATTGCAGGTGCAAGTCTTTGAAAGTCTCAGAAGGAGCACGTTCAGTACCACCTGGGAAATGTTAATTCTGTAAGGGCTCATCTGGAATGCTGTGTGCATTTGTGGTACCTAAATTTGGTCAGGAAGGATGCACGGAAGAACAGCAAGAATGATCAGGTGAATGGAAACTGCTTTGCCGGAGGAAGCTGGAAGAGCCTGACTTTTCTAGGCCAGCAAAAGATTGACAAGATCTATAGTTACAAAAATACTGGGGGCAGAGTAGCCAAAAGAGGTAGGAGCTATTTAAGTTAAAAGGCAATGTTGGTGTTTGAAGAATAGAGCATAAACTAGCTGTGAATAAATTTACCCTGGAAAGAAGAAGGTGATTTCTAATATAACAGACAAAGAAGGATAAATAAAAGCTCATTCCAGGTTGAATAGGAAAAATGAAGGCAAAAACAAACTCTTTTTTTTTTTTTTCAGATGGACTTTATTAAATTTATGAAAGGGGTAATGTGGAATTAGTTACATGTAATGGAAATAGCCTGAGTTCAGTGACTTTGTCTACTAG
Source organism: Strix uralensis (assembly GCF_047716275.1). Lineage (NCBI taxonomy): Eukaryota > Metazoa > Chordata > Aves > Strigiformes > Strigidae > Strix > Strix uralensis. The sequence continues at coordinate 83,397,343 of NC_133976.1, forward strand.
AATCCTCTCCTACACCTGGGATGTATTTGAGATGCTGGACAGATGAGAAATTCCCTCATTTCTTTTGTCGTCCAGCTCATTTGCCATACTGCACCCATTTAGCTACAAAACAATTGGTGATTTTGTTATTTAATACTTGGGGTGTGTGGGTAGGAGGGAGAACTAGGGGAGGAACTGTGACTCTTGGGAGATGTTTTTTCTCTATGGGACTGGGGGAAGAGAAAGAAGTCCTAGGAGTGGGGTAGGATGGGGCAGGGGGTGTCAGATCACTCTAGGAGCTAGTCTGGAAACAGAGGGGAGGTTCATGCCCTTTAAAAAATCACCAATCTCTGTTCACTGCTCTTCCCCTCAACCTGGAACCTCTGCTGACCTTGTCTGGTCTTTTCTCCCTCTCCTGAGCTCTCCAGCTCTATGCTGACCTTCCTCCTTCCTGCGGTCTCTGGTAATTCCTTACTACCACGAGCTCCCCAGAATCATTGGAACAGCGCATTGTCCCTAATTTTGAAAAAAGTCTTGAGCCAGATCTGCTGCAGCTCAGCCAGGTTACCTGATTTGGATGCAGAAAGCAACAGCGATGAATGATCTTCAACAACTTTTGTTGAACGGAAGGTCAGAGCTGTTGATAACAATGGCCACTGCCCTGAAGAGGTTAGCAGAATAATTTCCTATTCCAGGCACTGTTCTGACAGAGACAGAATAAAGCTTCACGTTTCCTCTCTTAGCTCTTTCAGTTCATTTCATCCTATGGAAAAGTCACAGATTATCCCCTTAAGCTCAGCAGATAGAATAGACGGTGACCAAGGTGGGAACTTCAAGCATATATTCAGCTCCATGTCACAAAAGTGTCAAGAAGAATCCATCCTTATACTTTGTCCTTGACCCTTCTAGCTTGTTGCTGCTCTTTGTTCACTTCTGTGAGGAAAATCATCGTCTTGTGATTTCTATCTATATTTTGGCTAGCTAGTTCTGCTCTTTAACTTTGAAATAGCTCTGCTTTTTCTCTTCTAAGTAGAAAAAAAAGCACAAAGTAAAGAAAATTTTGTGAAAAAAACGTGCACATTATGAAAGCATGTGGATAAGGAGACCACTCGAGCTTTATCAATGATATTAGCAGGATGGTGCACACAAATTCGGTTGTCCGTAAGTTGTTTTAAGTGCTTGTCTCAAGTGCTTGGCATAATTCCTTGAGTTATGGCAGTAAGCCAAAACAGGAAGGAATTATAACAAATATAGAGTGAGCCAATGAGTTTCATTTGAACCATGAACACAGTGTCACGTCTGTTTCTGAGCTCAGTTCACTGTTGAAACCAACTTATGTTTATGTGCTTCTTAATTTACTGTTGTTATAGCATGTGCACTGCCGTGTGTACAGAGCATTGGTCTTGAGGTGTGTAACATATTAATGGTGAAGATCCTACTGCAGCAATCACCATACAAACACAGAGCAAAAAGCTGGTCAAAGGGCTTATATGGTTAAAGGCTAAAATTGAATATACCTCTTTGGAGCCTGAAGAACTTTCCAGTGGTGAGAGAGCATTATTACATTTTGATTTTATAGTAGGAACGGAATAAGGCACAGTTATCTGTGGAGAGTCGTGGGAAAGCATGAGTCTAAATGAGCAGAACCCATGACTCCTTCTTTAGCACTACAGAGCAAACCTTCATGTTCTTGGCCCTGGGCAACCATGTTTTTTAGCAAGGAGGTGTTGACTTTGACAGGGAGTACATTTAAAGAGCAGGAGCAAATCCTACAATTGTATAGATTCATGAGGATATGTAAGAAGCATGGGAGGTGTGTTTATTGTGACTCTTCAAGCCAGTCTGATTTATTTATGCATAAATAGTATTTACACATATTCTTTGTTTTGGCTTTGCATTGCAAAATAAACAGCTCAAGAGCACCCTATCCACTGTGTGAAACACTAACGTGCTCTTAAGTTGTGACCAAGTTCTGACCCTATTTACCTTTTCCATACTTCAGTTTTAAACCTTCTTTGGTCAAGACCTGCATTCTCATAATGGGTTTATATTTTTAAGGGTAGTGCTGTCATTAAACAGTAGGGAGGTCTATGCACAAGCTCCATGGTCAGTGATGGAGGAACAGATGTGCTTTGTGTTTGAATCCCACTTCATCATCAGTACGTAAAATAGAAAGGTACAGAGAAGATGTTTACCTATTGGTTCAGTTTGGTGTCAGATGGCCAAGCTTAGAATATCTACTTTATCACTGTAAATTTTCTTTAGGTAAGTGCCGCAACTATCTTGTATATTTCTCAAGCTCTGAATTATGCTCATACTTTAATGTATCAGAAATAGTGCTGTCAGGTACGTTCCTTTTAGTACTGGAGACTACGGGCTTTCATGCTTACGAAATAATACCCACAAAGCAATTGAGCTTTGTAGTCTGTCCTTGGAGATAGCACAGTGACTTTCAGAAACATTTTGGGGGGTATTCACTATTGCTTATCCATTAGTCTGTTATGTGAGGATATATTACAGTTTTCCACAGTGGATTGCAAAAATTTCTGTAGGACATATTTCCATCAAAAGATGCCTCTTCCTCAAAATCAGCAATATCTGTAGGAGGAGTTTCATTTCAGCTCATTGTGGTACTCTTTAGAAAATGCATGTTTGGAAAATTTTGTAATGTGCGTGATCATTTTCTTAATGTTCTGAACATTTTTGGGTTTTAATTTTTTTTAAGGAAATGTGTGTAAACAATGTAAAATACAGAATTTTGCATTTATGTCTTTTTTACTTTGATCTGTAATGAAAGATACAACATGAAGTTGTTTTGGTGGGTTTTTGGGGTTTTTTTTGAAGGGAGGGGATTGTCCTTGGTTTAGGAGAGTTTATTTTTAAGAAACTTTTTTCCAGGCAATGTAGTGGTAGCTGTTGGTTGTTCCTGATTACTACCAGTGTCGCTCCAGTGTCAGCACCAATACTTCTTCGAATTCAGTTAGGTGATATTCAGATGCTCCAAAAGAGTTTAAGTGACAGACCAAATGGTAGGGGTACTACAGCATGTATTAGAAGCGACAGAAGGGATGTTCCAGTGCTTTGGCTATTGCTGAGACCAGTTGTTCTTTCCTACAACTGGAATACCTGCACAGGTAAAAGTTATTTAGGGAGTCCAGACTGCTTTTACAATGCAGTCTGACTTGCTAGAACATATCAGTATGAATTCTGAGCTCCCCCTGTTTCCACTCAACAGGTAATCTTTTAGGATCTTTTTTTACTCATAGATTATATAATGGAAAAAAAAAAAAAAAGCAACATAAAAAAACCCGAAAAAATGATTACTGATAATTTTCTGGGTGTATTGGTAAGAATGGAAGTAGAAGGTGCTATCTGCAGTGTGCTGTAGCTCACCTCCTTACTTACTTTTTCTTGTTGGCTCTTTAAAAAACACTGTGCAGATTTGTGAACTGCCATTAACACTTAGCTAAGTGGATTTCAGACAAGATGAGTAGTGAGCTTTTCTTTGCACAGTAACCATTAATCAACATTTCCATAGAAGATGTCTGAATATATATTGATCAAGCCAGCTGCAGCTGCGATATAGCTGTGATGGGTTTTGGAGACTGATGCAGCTTTCTCCTCCATCTCCATCCCCCATCCCCCAATCATGTAACCTACATAGAAAAAAACCCACTTGCTGGTACTTCTGGCCCTGGCATTTCTGCTTATTAGTAAGATGCATCAAAAGGTTGTGTAACGTTTTTCATTAGTTAAGAGATGACTTAATAAGGAAGGTCTTGTAATTAAACAAAGGACTTGGAGTCAAGGGGACAGTCCCCAGTATTGCCACACGGCCTTCGGATGTCTCCCATATCTCAGTGCCTCCACAATAAAATGGGATAGTATTATGCCATTTAGTTGCTTCTTTTCCCTCAACCATTTAGACAGGGAGATCTTTCTGAGCATGCTTCATCTCTTACCTAATACCTATATATGTCAGGCACAGTTGCGGACCCCTACTCCCTAAGGACACTGTGCTGTAGTACTGTCAAAACAGTAGTAATGAACATATGGACAGTGAAGATCAAACAGACACAGAAAAACATTTGGCCCTGTGCATGAGACTCATGGAATATCCAAATGCTAACAAGTCCTGCTGTTACCTAGCTCTGTGTTGGCTCTGGGCCAATGCTTTGGCCATGCTGATCTGATTTCTGTTTTTCAGGCTCAGACACAAAATATTCAGTGCAACCCCCTTATTCGTGACTCCCTGTTCCCTTGCAGGCTGCCTTATAATTAAAGGCGTGCAAAATATTTCTATCTGACAAAGCCCAGAGCTGACTTACTGCAAGGTAAATTGAAAGCCCGTTGAATGCGCCATGGAGATAAGAGGCTGACATCAACTTTTCACAGCTAGTCCAAAAGAAGTAAATTTATGCAGGTTTTTCCTTTTTCACCCCTTGAATTGCTATCAGGGACCAAGGTATTAAAGCAGCAGAAGAAAATACGCAGTGGATTGGAGGAGTTCACCATGTCTCACAGATTTCTATTTGCTCTCCAAGCACGAAGGTGGTTTGGATGCTAGCAGCTCACTGGTACTGAGCAGTCAAATCTGCACTTTGAATCTGGCAAGATAATTCTTTATAGATTTTCACTGGCATTGTTAAGAACTAATCCTCCTAAATGCTTTTCTAGTTTTTGTTCCTTTATGGTCTTTCAGAGGAATATGACGATACATAGAATAGCAATTATGGCTCCTCATGGTTTATATTTAGTCATAGTTTGGTGATTCAGAAGCAAGCATAGGCGAAAAGGCCCAGATGAATCCTCTTGCAAATTCCTTCCTGTCCTATAGTGTATTTAGGTGCCTGAATCACTTAAATTTTTGGAGAGGGGCCATTGTCATGTCTTTGTGCCCACCATGACGCATCAAGAGTTTTCTTGATGGCCGAAATATTTTAACACCCCTACTGATGCAGAGAGTTGGTTTCAGGCAAGTGCAGCCAAATTCTCAGCTGGTATTCATACATCAGCACATTTTTCTCCTGATGCCAACTAGGCAGGGTGGTACAGGGTGTTTTAGAAGTCTTTAGTTTTTCAGTTGGTTGATTTTCCATATGGGTAGGAAATGAGACCTCTTATCTTGAAAATTCCGTATCTCGAAGCATAACTAAAGTTCATATTTGAATGATTTTGAGTTTTGACTGTCAGATTTGCCACAGAGCCATACCCATCTGTGGACAGACTGACTGATGCTTACGGGCACATTCTAGGTCTGGATCTTGTATGGATCTGATGTTTCATTTTTCCCGTGCCTCAATTTCCCCAACTGTAGAAGGGAAATAAAGTCTTTCTCTCCTTGGCATGCCATTGGGTATTTATCAGTGATAAGGATATATAGGAATAATCAATGTATTCATTGGTAAATTCATTTTTCTCCGGATAATGCAAATGGCCCTTTTTCCTACAGAAAATCACAAGCAGATAGTGTGAGGCAGGGCTGGAAAGTGGGACTAAGGTTTGCATCTGGGGCAGCTGGTTACTGTGGGACCTTTAGTCAGCTTCTCTGTAAGCCTGTTTCTGATTTCATATGGTTGTAACTTCCATAAAGGGCATCATTATTTTCACAGCTGGAAACAGGATAAATGGGATATTGACCTTCTTTACTTGCTTCAGTGACATTGCCTCTGTTAGTTTTTCCCTGTGCCCCTACATCCCTTTCCATGCTTTCCATCAGTAATCGTAAACCTGAATACTGGGTCTTCAGGCAACTATAGTGGGAGTGTAAATACTTAGCCAAGCACTCAGAAGATACTATAAATTTCACTCCCAGAAGTTAGGTACAAGATAGCATTTGAAAAAAATGCCTGTTAAAGCCTAAATGTAGCATGGCTATTGGAATTTTTTTCTAGTGATTTTAGTGAAACAAATTTGGACCAAGAACAAGCAGATTTGAAAATCCTGCCTCTTGCTCTAAGCTGGATTAGTACTTGACAGTGAAAGAGCTACAGGAGCAAAAGATCCTTTGAACCCAGATCATCCACTTCTTAGGGACAGGCCAGCTGTAAATGAACTTGCTGCTTGCATTTCCATTGCTGGTTTTGATCACGCTCCTTGTCTCTAGATGACTGTTGCTCTGGTGATCCCCTGAGTGTATGACCTGCACCACACCACCTCCATGTGTGGAGTCTACCAAAGCAATGCCTTCCCTCACAGTGCTTTCTTTTAACTCTATGACTTCATCAAAGCATGGCAACTTTCCTATAAATTAATGCAGTTGCTTTCAGTTTATTAATGTTTTACTGTGCCAGCCTGATGTGTCTCAACTGCGAATGCAAAATTAAATATTGCTGCATATGTGGGGCCACAGTTAAGCCTTGGGGAGGAACAAAGAGAGAGAGAAGGAGAGCTGAGCCAGAGGGGCCCTGAAGACCCTTGGGAGGAGGGGAGAGGTAAGGAGTGGAGATGACTTTTACCACTGCCACAACCGTGGCAGCAGTTTCCTTGTCCCCAAGCCCATTTCCACACTTCTCATCAGCAGCTGCAATCCTGGCTTTCCTGGGCTTGGGTATATGGTGTAGTTGGGATCTGTCAGTGCTAGGCTAACGGTTGGACTAGATGATCTTCAAGGTCCTTTCCAACCTAGACAATTCTGTGATTCTGTATAAGCAGAGCAGACAGCAGGACCATGGTTGTTTTGCTGTCCCCAGTAGCCTGTTGTCCTTAGCAACTGTTGTCTTTGCCTCTGCTGTAGACCCAGCTCTAATATTTTATTGTGATTTTGTGTTATGGCTCCCTGGATATATCCATACTGCAAAAAAGCATTTAAAACAGCAATGAAGATAAAACAGATAAGGCTTTAACAAGGGTAGCAACTGAAGTCAAAGCTGGCAGGAAAGGTTAGACTGAAGTTGAGTAAAACTCACGTTACTTCATCTTCTCAGATACTTTAAGCTGAAATAATTGACCTTGGTGATCCTTTTCAAAAAATTTAACAAGAACAAGTATATCTTGTTGAATTTTAAAGTCGTTGACTCTGCAGTTTTCCCAGATTATTTTTCTTGAAGGGATGCTTTGTGAGTCTAGGGAAAAATCTAAACCCTGGGTCCTGTGGTTTGGCTCCATCTTTGACCCATAAATGGGAGAGGATTGCAAAACTGTGTGGATGCTGTATCAATTCAGCTGGAGCATATGGGCCAAGTGTGCCCATACATGTGCCCGTAAAGGCTTGAGCCCCCTCCAGTCCATGCTGGGTAGCTATAGGCTACAGAAAATCCAAACTTTTGCAGTGATCTTAAGTAGAATGCAAATGATGTGGGAATTAGCAAGATTGTTAACTGAGTTTGGTTTTGTACAGTGCTTTGAACACAGAAAGCGTGTGTAAGCAATAGCTGTTATTAGTTCCAGGCTTACCAAATAGAATTTCTCAGCAGCAAAAAGAAGCAGTTGTTCTGGAGGTTGCTGTGTAGCTACTAGGCTAACCCTTTTGGGGGTTAAGCTTACTGTTGTTTATTCAAGCAAAATGCCCACAGAAAGCAGATGGTGATCTTTCTGAGCAAAGACACAGAGGATCAGCTGGTGTGCCGGCATGGGAGAATCTGCAGAAATATGCCGAATTCTGGAAAGCCTGAAAATTCAAAGGGAAAAACCTGTGATGTGAAAAAGTCTGCCTTATTCTGACTGTTGCTGTCAGGAAACGCCACCAAAAGCCAGTGACGAGTTTGTGGGGTGGCACAGTGCCATCCTGTGGGCCATGGAGGTATTTGACAAGGGAACACTTGGATGTGCGACCTGCACTGCGAAGGGGTGTTGGCAGCTTGTGGCAGAGGTGAGTTCGGCCACGAAGGCTCCATCTGCATGAGGAGAGTTGCCTGCCCCGGTATTTAAAGTATTTAAGAGGTTTTCTTTGCTGTTGGAGAGCTACCTAGGTAGCCACTGCTGGGACGTGTCATGAACCCTCCACAACATCCACAAAGCTCTACACCCCGTCTGCGTAGAAGCAGGACTTACAGGGCAGAAACCTCCCCTGACAACAGAGATACAGCCTTTTTTATTAAGCTGAGCATGGACTGGCACATGCGAGAGAGGCCAGCTGCTTTTTGTGCAATGAGCAGGACCCACGCTGCTAAGGAGGGTCCCCTGGCCACCAGGCAACAGAGGAGGCTGGTTTAGGGGTGCAGCACGATGCTCTCCTTGCTGCTGAAGCTTCATGGGACATAGGATTAATGATGCAGAAGGGGAAGTATGGCTCCAGAGCACTCCTAGGAGCAGGGAATGAGACCTCCTGCTCTTTGCTCCTTCCTTCTTTCCTGGGTGAGACTCTTTCCACCAGCAACCTGGTGGTTCTGCCTTGTTTTCTCATTCTACCAGTGGATCATGAAATAACACTTTGCAAACACCACGTAAACACGCAACTCTGGGAGCACCCAGTGGCTAAATTGCTAATGCCTGGGGCTCTCTTTGGAAGCAGCTGCAGTAGAGGAGAGCACAGAAATGAGGTGTCTGGTATCCTGGATGGATACCCTCACCCCTGAGTTGTTTTATCACACCTTCTGGTGTGATGGGAGAGAAAGCAGCGGTGGTCAGCACACTAGGTGTGGAGCATGGCCTGTCGGCATGCTCAGATCTGGACCTTTTCCTTAAGGCTTTAAGCAATACATGTAGTGAGGTATGGGCTGGTACTATGTGCTGGGGAGGCCTGAAGCTTAAGACAGCCTCTGTGGCACTGTCATTTGCCATAGGCATGTGGAGAAATTCAGTGTTTTCTATGGTTTGTGTGTCTGCAGAGTCTGGTGGCAACTGAGGACAAGCACTTAGCCTTGATACATTGGATTTAGGCACGTAAGGGAATGGATGTGGGACTTGGCCACGTGACCCATTTTCTGGAGCAAGTCATTATAGTCTTTGCACAATGTCATAAAGGACGTTAAATCCAACAATGTCCTTTTAACTGTTAATGATGAAATTAAACAGAACATTAGCTTGGAAGTTGAGATTCCTCAAGGGAGTTCCAGATGGCTCCTAGGGAGAGAAGTGAGAGCTGCATATGGCCAGCACTGTGTGGGGTTAAACTGGGGTTTTAATTTGAGGAAGGATGATGGAGTATTGGGGATTTCCCTGAATATTTTGATTCACTTAGTCAAACTAAAACTACTGATCTCATGTGAGGCAGTGATGATGCATCTTTCCAGTTGAACTGTGACATCAACTGATTTTATATGTCCACTGCATCCATTTTCCTTTGCTGTAGCAAAACACTGGAAGGAATTCATAGCTTTATCCTCTTATTAGAAGCTGAGTTGTTCGCTTCATGATTTTGCTGCTCTTTTTTGCTTCTGTTTTAAGATGGGTGCTATAAATACATTGGATCTGGTTTGTTTAATCACCTCTCACTTTTCCTTGCACGGTATAATAGCCTGACTGCCACGTGTGTCTCTTTTATCATAATGGAAGCAAGTAAAAATTGCTTCAATGGAGTTACATCCACTTGAAGTAACTTTCCCTACATTTTTGCTATCCCCAGTTTTTTCAGCTATGACAGAGACACTCAAAGCTTTATTCTCAGTTAACTTGCTAGTAGCTGTTTCTGTGTGTAGATCTCCCTCTTACTTGCACATAGAGTTTGAATGGGATTGCATCTATCATCACTGAGAAGGGTTCAAGGATCTTGCATGGTAGCAGGAGGCAGCAGATTTTTTTTAAAGAAGATTATTGCATCTTTCCAAATCACAGATATAGGAGGTGTCTGAAATGGAGTTGAAAAATTGCACATGTGAGTTTACATCCCATTCCAGAGCATGGTCCTTTTTTCCCTGTCACTACTTTGAGAAAGCCTCACTGAGAAGTTAGGACCTATTTACTGTGAATTTAGGTATCAGTATCAGACTGTCAAAATTAAGGGCAATAAGGGATAGGGAAATGGGTCCCCCAAATTAATCCTTTGCATCCCTCTACACATGTATAAGGACCACCTTTTAAAAAATGGCAGCAATATACTAGTTTTTGTTCTGGATGCTTGCACAAGACCTGCATTCTGCTTTTTGAAATTCAGTTCCTTTAGAGTGTCAAGCTGAGCATCCAACATCACTGGCCACTTTGGAAATTCTTGGTTTAGTTTTGTACTTTATGTTAAAGTAGTATTTAAAAGTAAGTAAGCAATAACTGAGTAAAGAGTAAATCATAGGCTGGCAAGGAGCACTTTAGTATTTCATTTATCTTATGCTTCAACAGTCGCCTTACTTCATGTCAGTTTCTTTTACATACTTTATTACTTTTACATTTATAGAATTATAGGCATAGAAAAATCCTCTTTAGTCCGTCTTCTAACCCAGTCAAAATCTTTCCTATCGCATTCTCTGTGTGAGTGATAGTAACCATTATTTTAATGGTGCTTTCAAACACTATTATAAACTTGGATCTGGCCCCTGGTTTCATGTCAGTCCTTCACTGCTGTATTTTACTAACTAATCCCTTGCTTATTTGAAAGATTAAAAATTACAGTTTGGCCATACTGTTTGGGTTTTTCACAATATTTTCAATGTTGAATGACTCTGTGGTAATCAGTTATATTTGCTGAGCTGTCTTCAGATATCTGCTTAATGCTCTAGTGTTTGATCCCTGCAGTTACTTTGTTTACAGAACATTTGATGAAAGGTGATCCAGAAAAATTTAGATTTGTGCTTTGGGATTTGCAAATACTTCAAGAAAATTTTTAATGCTAAACTCAAAAAGCTGTTTCTGTCATGTCTCTCTTTATTTACTGTGATAATTTCTATGGCTATTGATTTTAAATTTTGCATAATCCTTACTTTGGACAGGCAGATAACATTACATACCTTAACCATGCAATACTTCCAGTGCAAGAAGGATCTTGTTTGCTGCTAAGGAGCTTTACTAAACGAATTTACAAACCATAAAGGAACAGTGATTTTCTCCCTGTAGATCAGGAAACAAGCCGTAAGGAAGTATATTTTATAATTTCTAAGCATTTGTTGGATTATTAATGTACATGGTGGATAAAAGGAGATCCTAGATATCAAATATTGAATATGTAGACTCTCATCCTCTACTCTTTCCAGTGGAACATCTCTACTGACTTTGGGGAAGAGCCACATCAGATACATCAGTATAAAACTAAGAGTAGAATCAGACCAACAAACCCGACTGTGATTGCTCACTCTGCAGGAAAATCCAATGATTTGTCATAGTTTCAATGAACGCAGCTGTTGCAGACATCTGTCTCTGCCTGTGAATTGTTTGATGGTGTCTCTGACTTATCAAACTCCAAGCAATTACTTGTATCCAGCTATTCTTGCTCTGAATTTTTGGAAAACTATGAGCTAGCCTTTGTATCTCTACTGGCTTGTTGTTCACTCTCTGTAATCCCTCAATTGAAAACTTCCCTCTCCAACATATAAATCTGCAGAAGAAAGCTTATATGAAAGAAAATTCAGTGAGGAAATCTTGCTTTGAAGATCAGCACAGATTTAGCCTGCAAATCAGAGATTTTTCACAGTTTTGGTGATCTCAGAGCAAGCAGGCTGTACATTTGGTTGGTAGAGCTGGATTTTTCTTAGAAAACTTTTTGAAGAGCGAATACATTCTACAAATTCTTACTTGTAATATTTTATACATCTCTATCTCTATAGTCATTGCTTAAATATGTACCTTCTGTGTGAGTGTGAATGTGTTTATATATTTTTATATTTCCATAAGCATGCATGCTTATGTATTTCATGTACCACTGCCATCTTCTCCTTTCTGAATCTAGACAGAGTTCTTGATAAATCTGGTTCACTTTGTAGGCTCTTCCAGTCTCTGATGTTTTTCCTACTTCTTTCTTTCTCCTCCTGTGGCCTTTGGCAATATTGCAACCAACCTTCTGGCCCAGGGCTTTCTCACTGGTACGCTCTTTTTATAGCCTGTTCTTGCTCTTCTTTTTCTGGCTACTTGAGTCATTGTCAAGCAGTAGCAGAAGTTGCAGGAGCACGAGGACTAGAAAGTGTATGGTCGTCATGGTGGAATAAGCTGCTTTCACACTCCTGTACTGAGTGGGAAATGGAATTGTCTTTGTAGAAAATACTGTAAAAATATAAACAGTGTAAATTCCTTGCATTTAAGCAGGCACGTGCTTAATTTCTTTAAGCTCATGACTAGTCCTGTCAACTACTCACACAATTAAATTAAGTCTGGACCTCAGAGTTTTGTTTAGGACTCAGGAGTCCTAAAATTATTAATTTAATATCACATCCTAACCATGTATCTGTGGTGGGTTGATCCTGACTGGACACCAGGTGCCCACCAAAGCCACTTTACCACACTCCTCCTCAGCTGGAAAGGGAAGAGAAAATATAACAGAAGGCTCATGGGTCAAGATAAGGGCAGGGAGATCATTCAGCAGTTACCGTCATGGGCAAAACAGACTTGACTTGGGGAAATTAGTTTAATTTATTACAAATCAGGTCAGAGTAGGATAATGAGAAATAAAAACAAATTTTAAACACCTTCCCCCACCCCTCCTTTCTTCCCAGGCTTAACTTCACTCCCAATTTTTTCAACCTCCTCTCCCTCCCTGAGCAGCGCAAGGGGACAGGGGATGGGGGTTGTGATCAGGTCATCACGCATTGTCTCTGCCACTCCTTCCTCCTCAGGGGCAGGACTCCTCACACTCTTTCCCTGCTCCAGCGTGGGGTCCCTCCCACAGGAGACAGTCCTCCACAAACTTCTCCAACGTGAGTCTTCTCATGGGCTGCAGTTCTTCATGAACTGCTCCAGCGTGGGTCCCCTGTGGGGTCACAAGTCCTGCCAGGAGCCTGCTCCAGCATGGGTTCCTCTCTCCACGGGGCCACAGATCCTGCCAGGAGCCTGCTTCAGTGTGGGCTTCCCACGTGGTCACAGCCTCCTTTGGGCATCCTCCTGCTCCAGCGTGGGGTCCCCCCCGGGCTGCAGGTGGAGATCTGCTTCCCCAAGGACCTCCATGGACCGCAGGGGCACAGCTGCCTCACCATGGTCTTCACCACAGGCTGCAGGGGAATCTCTGCTCTGGCACTGGAGCATCCCCTCCCCCTCCTTCACTGACCCTGGTGCCTGCAGAGTTATTTCTCTCAGATATTTTCACTCCTCTCTTCAGCTGTACAGGGGTTTTTCTCCCCCTTCTTAAATGTTATCCCAGAGGCTCTACCACCCTCGCTGATGGGCTCGGCCTTGGCCAGTGGTGGGTCTGACTTGGAGCTGGCTGGCATTGGCTTCATTGGACACGGGGGAAGCTTCCAGCAGCTTCTCACAGAAACCTCACAGCCCACCTGCTACCAAAATCTTGCCACGCAAAACCAATACAATATCATATAAGCCATAAGAACATATGGCACAACAATACAGTATCATATAAGCCAATACAGAACACATAAGGCATCCTGTGTAAAGAAAAATGCAGTAGGTAACTTCTAGGGGGATGTTAGACTAGCAGAATTGAGGTTTTGCACCGTTGACATACAGAGGGAAAAGAAACGTAAGTATTGTTTGAGTTGAGGACCTGTTACATGACTGTTCAGATTGTAACAGACTTTGATCAATTTAGGTAATGCCACATTTATTCCAGTCACTTCTGTATTCCCCTTCTGTCTCTTTTGTTGTGGAGGACTGCAGATATTTTTAATAACTTACAAATAGCCCTTTAGGTTTCATGTATCACCAGCACAGATAGACCCAGATGCAGCTAGAATGGACTGTATCAAAGTGTGACAATGTCTCTAAATGAAGAAAAGTCCTTTTAGACCCAACACATTTCCCATTCGTTGCTTCAATAAATAATTTAATATCTGATTTAAAAAAAAAAAAAAATTCCTGCTCTTTCTCTGATAGATTTTTCTGACCCTGGCATGGAGGAAGAGGCTTGTAAGCCAAATTGTTAATACAGATCTGTCTTAAAAGGCCTCAAAATTAGACACCAAGAAAGTGGCTATGGGAATTAACAAAGTCCCAGTTACAGTAAAGGTCAAACCTTGGGTCTCTGTCCTTGGACCAGCACAGCACTGCAGTGCGTCCTACCAAACTTTGCAACCTTTTAATATGCATATTTCATCTTGTGCAAGAAGAAATGTGCATGATTCCCAGTAGCTGTAAGGAAAAATTCCCTACAAATCAAATCATACTAGGCATCAAGGTAAGGAAAGAAACATAGCACTTTCCATGGTAGCCAGCTGCAGTTATAGTGACAAGGTATCTCAAATTCAGTCCCCTCAAACATTCTTGTTAAGAAATGAACCCTTAGGTTGACATGTCTTAACTGTGATTCATGCAAAACAACACATTTGTATTGGGCAATTTTTTAACACGTAACACTTTTTTTTCTTGCTAGGCTGGATTCTGGATGCTGCAAGGCTGTCATGTCAGGATGCTGCAAGAAGTTGCATCTTCTTACCGTAGAGTTGGTGAAGTTTCCCTGTGTGTGGGGAATACAACATTTATGGACAGAAAATTGATTTATTTTACTTTGTGGTTTTCTTGCTGCTGTTGTTTTTAAAGGGGTTAACACTCTTAGTTCCATGAAACTAGAACTAGATGTGAACAGGGGTTGGAGGGAGGGGGCAGGGAGAATCCCATATAAGAATCAAATGTGTCTCATTTGTGGGAAAACTAAATAAAGCGGGATTCAGTTGCCAGTGGCTAACTAGCAGCAATTTATGAGCTGCTCATCAAAAGCCCCAGACAAGCACTGAGTCCTGTGGGAAGCTGAAAATCGACACAGGGCACCTCCAAAAGACTCTGTTGTTGAAACTTATTTTAAACTTTTTTTCAAGTGGAGGATCCAGTCCTGGCAAATGCATAAGGTCAGCCCTTAGAAGAGCAAATAGTCTTCTCTAGAGAATCAAACAGGTGGCCAAGGTCTCTCCATTTGTCTGCCTGTCTTTTGGTCTTGGATTACCGTGCTATTCAAAACTGTGTTTTTATAACCCAGATAAATGGTAGACGGTTCACATAGCTCTACAAGTAGTAATCATCCTGTTCATGCGAAATATCTGATATCTAAGGGATGGGCCCAAACTAGAGGTATTTCTCATTTACCTATGAAGTGTCTTGCCTTAGCATATGTACAGTCAGTTCTTGTGAACATGTGAGTCCATTGCCTGCTCTAAGGAGGTAGTGACTTAGTTTCAGTGGCTGTAGAGTGTTTCACTGAAATAGCACTCTTTGTAGTCTTTCATGTGATTTAGAAGACACAATAGCCAGACAGTTCTGAAAATGTAATATAATTGTATGCAGCATTCCCAGAAAATGCTCTGAAGTCTTCTCCCATTGCACCATTGTGGTAAAAACATCTGTTGCTCTTCAAGCTCCACAAGCCCACGCTGTGCTGTGCCGTGCTGAAACTGGTAGAAAATCCAATTAGCGCTGAAAAGTGACGGGCAGAGAGGGATGCTCTGGCCTGGAATCCCCTCCCTTTGGTAGCAGCAAAGGTCAGTCATGCAGCCGAATGTCCATAACCAAAGGTGGGTCCACCTTGAGTGTGTTGCCAGCTCTCTGCATAAGAGAGCGGGGGGGTGGGTAGAGAGGATTGATTCTGGGAGGGGAGAGACTGAGAGGAGGAGTGGAGTGAAGGATACCCTGAGCATGATGACAGGGATTTTCAGAAGGTACTCTGATGGATGCTGGGCATCCAGCTTCCCTAGCAATAAAAAACCCTTTGTCAATAACACCCTCTACGTTTTCATGAGCGACTGTTAGCCTGTTTGGCGGTCCTCACAGTCAATGTGTGAGGGAAAAGGGGTAGAAGGCAGCTCACTCTGATTTGGCAACTCCCAGCACCTAGCCTAGGACTGTAATACTTCTTCATGGCTGCTGGCATAGGGTCTGATCCTCTGATGAGCTGTGACTTCCTGTCTACCTGTGACTCAAACAGGTTTATAGGACTGGGCTTAAAGAAACTTTGAGGTACCAGCTCCAAAGGTGCTTTTGGAGTAGGTCTGCTCAGTAGTCCTGAGCATGGATGTGAGCCCACAGTTCTTAGGAGGCAACAGTCACTCCACATTCATATTGTTCGAGCACAAAAAAATAAAAACACCTACTCTGTCTTAGTTCAAGCCAGCTTGCAGTGTGGGACTTCTCTGAGTCACTGTGTGTTCTGATCCATGTGGCAAGGCCATGTGGCTGACCATGGGTAGTCAGAGCTGCCATGGACCCCTATTGCAAGGGCGGTTATCTTCAGAGTCAACCTAAGTGCAGGCTGCCATTAGAAAGGTGTGAATATGCTGCAGAAGTCTATGGGTACCCTTCAAATACATGACGTGCAGGTCAGAGACTTTAGACCATACTGTGTGCCAGCACAAACAGCAGGGATGTTAGTTACAGGATTGCTTTGCTTTGGCTGTGAAACCTTGCTCTGATGCGTTATTTCAAGGAAGACAGTTGGGATTTTCAGACCAGATCATCTGGTGAGATAAGTAATTCCAGCTCCCTTATTGGAGCTAGGCTGATTTATACAAGTCTGGTCCAACATTTCTGAGAAATTGTGGCTGGTAGGGGTTTTTTGTTAGTTGCACTGAAAACCTGAAGCCTTTCAAATAAAGTATATGAGCTAGACAGAACTTATAGATGTGCTTCAGGCTGTTTGCTGGATTCAGACTTTGAGAATATAAATTCTTTGCAGAGAATCCTACGCACGCAGCAGGAGAAGACATTATGGGCTTGAAAGTTGACCAAGGAGATGGGACTCAACTGAGCTTTGAACAGCAATCATTGTCCTTATTGGTGATGCCATAATAGTGCTTGACTCAAACCCAACATTGCACAGGCCAGAACTTGATGAAACCATGTAACTAGATATTTGTGATTGTTCCTATCAGTGTGATCCACTGTTAAATAGGCTAGACATATGAATAAAATCAATATTTTTTAAAGTGTGGTGTGTTTTTTATCTCAAAAAGACTGGTTGCACTCTTGGACTTTATGTTCCTATGAAATATTAGATGTGGAATTAATACAGCTTAGGACAGTTCACAGCCACTTGCAGAAGTGCACCATATCCTCCTCAGAGGTGATTATTACAGTGCTGCACTGAATGCCTGCCACAGGGAAGGAAGCGAGGAGAGGGGCTCTGAAGAGGAGAATAGCGGCGGGGGACCCTTCTGAAAGCATCAAAAAACCCACAGCAAAAGCGCAAGCTGAGAAGGCAGAAGCCCAGGGAAGTGGGAATGCCTCAAGTCGCCTCCCCCTGAGCGGGAAGAGTGAGCTGCGAACGACGGCAGCGGGGACTCAGCATGGGTGCAGACTGGAGTGACGATGCCCCATGCCCCTCACAGACAAGAGCGTCCCCCAGGGAGCGTGAGCGACGGGCAAATGCGTCGGAAGGGTGAGGTGTGTCAATTTGCGCGGCAGTTCGCACAGGCAGGGCGAGCGGACAGGGCATAGTCCCTCTCCTGGCTCTAGAACTTATAAGCTAGTTGTTATTTTATTGTCCTCCACGAGTAGACTGAGCGATGGTCCCCACTCGGGTCAAAACCACCACCAGAAAGAATGTGGTGACCCAGACGGAGCTACCATGCAAACATGCAGCGGTCCAGGTCCCGGGCTGCAGGGAGTGCCTGAGCCTGTCAATCCTGTCGGAGAGCAGCAGTGACAACACCCATATGTGCTGTGATCAGCTGGATGACCTGCTCAGCCTGGTGGCTGAGCTCAAAGAAGAGGTTGAAAGATTAAGAAGTATTAGGGAGTGTGAAAGGGACATTGATGGGTGGAGTATCACCTTGGCACCCCTGAAGCAAAAGGAGCAAATGGAGGCTCCAAAAGAGTCAGGCGATCCCTCACCCTCTTGCTACCAGGCAGAAGGAGGGGACCTAAGAGATGGGGGAGACTGGAAACAGGTCCCTGCTCAGGGAGGCAGGAAAATCCCCTCCTGACCTCCCTCACCTTCCATGGTGCCCCTTCACAATAGATACAGGGCCCTGAAACTTTTGAATGAAGTAGAGAAGGTCAACGAAAATGAGTCAAACAAGGAGGAAGATCAAGGTCCACCAAGGCTGGGTCGCTCTAGACCAGGTGTTAAAACCAATTCTAAATAGAACCCCAGAAGAGTCATTGTAGTGGGTGACTCCATTCTGAGGGGTGTCGAAGGCCCAATATGCAGACCAGACCCGCTTCATAGGGAAGTCTGCTGCCTCCCTGGGGCCCGGGTGAAGGACTTCATGGCAGAACTCCCCACTCTAGTGAGACCCAAGGACTACTACCTGCTCTATTTTTTTTTCAGGTAGGTACCAACGATATTACCAGGAGAAGTCCTAAATCCATGAAGAGAGATTTCAGGGCTTTGGGGAAACTGGTTAAGGGGTCGGGGGCACAAATTGTGTTCTCCTCCATCCCTTCAGTTGCAGGGATGGATGAAGAAGAATACAGGAGAACCCAACAGATAAACTTGTGTTTCCGAGACTGGTGTTACTGGCAGGGCTTCGGATTTTTCAATCATGGGTTAGTATACAGGATGCCAGACCTTTCGGCATCAGATGGGATACACCTGTCCCAGAGGGGGAAAAGGGTCTTGGGACAGGACTTAGCTGGACTCATTGAGAGAGCTTTATACTAGATTTGAAGGGGGAAGGTGACAAAACTGGAACTCCCAGACATAAGCCCCAGGGTAGATACCAGTGTTTGTGGGCTGTTGTGCCAGCAATAACCCTCACCCTACCATCTCAGTGGAGGCAAGGGATGGAGCACATGCAGCTCAACAAATATGCAAGGGATATTGATGGATCATTAACTGTGGTAACACCTGTGAAAGGTCAGGCTGGACTTAGGACCTCTAAATGTGAAAAGGAGCTGGGGATATCAGCCCATATGAAGTGCATCTATACCAATGCACACAGCATAGGTAACAAACAGGAGGAGCTTGAAGCCATGATGAAACAGGAAAATTATGATGTAGTGGCTATTACAGAAACATGGTGGGATGTCTCCCATGACTGGAGTGTGCCACTAGATGGCTACAAGCTCTTTAAGGAAGTAACAAGGGATAGAGCAAGAGGTAATGGCCTCAGGTTGCACCAGGGAAGGTTTAGACTGGATATTAGGAAGTATTTCTTTACAGAATGGGTTGTTAGGCGTTGGAATGGGCTGCCCAGGGCAGTGGTGGAGTCCCCATCCCTGGAGGGGTTTAAGAGTTGGGTTGACACAGCAGTGAGGGATCTGGTGGAGTTGAGAACGGTCAGTGTGAGGTTAATGGTTGGACTGGATGATCTTCACGGTCTTTTCCAACTTAGATGACTCTGTGATTCTGTGATTCTGTAACTTGGCATGTCCTCCTCCTCCTAGTCCTGCACGGGTGGTCCCTCTGATGTGATTGAAGTGATCTCACGGCTAGAGATCAGTGCTGGGGGTGGGGGGGTGGGGGTTGTCTCATCACACCTACTGCTGCTGCCTCTGTCCCTCCCCTTCTTGCCTCAGCCCTACAGATACCAAAGGATGGATACATTTTAACGGACTTTCTCCATTTCTATACAATGTCTGGCTCCATTCCCCCTTGCCCAAGAAAAGATATTTTTGAAGGTACCTCTGAGGTGCTTTTGCATCTCCCAGATTCTGGGTCTTGTTTGAAACCTAGGCAAAATGGAGCTGACTCAGGCACTTCTCTAAGTGTTGCCACCTCCCAGGAGAGCTAGCTTGCTCCATCAAGCTCACCCCATCTGGGAACGTGCAACGGTAATCTCCAAATTACTCCTCACATCTTTTGCTTGTTCCTTGACTTGGCAGCCACAAAAGTCCACGTACATGGAATTTATCCAAGGAGGCATTCTGTCTTCCTGCAATTACCCTGAAAGAGGGTGATGAGACAGCAGTCAAGGAAAATGCCAGACCCTGTTTCCCTCACTAGATGCAGTGGTCTGTATCTTGCTGAATGAAGCAAGGACAATGGTTCACACACAGCATTTATTTTCTTCTAGCTTGACACTGTGACAGCACTGTTACTAGTGAGTATATGTGCTCATCCGCTCCCTGTCACTCATCCAAACACCTGACTGTCTAATCACAGCCTCACCACCATTATATAAGGTCCTTGGCTGTCTTTCTAGTTCCTTGAGCCATGGACTCTCACTTTCAAATTTGAGTTCACACTCATCTTTTGTTTGTCTTACAAAGCCTTTGTTCTCTCAGCTGCCTTATTTCAAACCACAGTCTCAGCCTGACCCCACTTTCCTACTTACTTCATCTCTTTCCCTTCTTCTTTCAGTCCAAATGATTCTTGACTCCTCTTTTGGAGGAAAGAGGAAAGTTGCTGTCTGAAAAAGCTCTACATTAGAGTGAATGCCACAAATGCCATTGAGGAACCAAAACGTGTTTTGGTTCCCATTGTTACAGGCACTATCACTGCCAACCCTGCATCAGCTGTGGTCAAAACCTGCAGCAACATGTAGAAATGAGATTGCTCAAAACTGCCAAAGCATTTTACAGGTGAATGCATTATGTCCAGGTGTGTTATAGGCAATAGTATCAGATAAATCATCTTCTGTTCAGCCCCAAAAAAGTCAATTATAATTAATCAGGTTCGAGTTACAGTTCAGATCTAGTCAATGTCCAGTGATGTAAACCCCCTTATCTCCCCATCACCAACACCACTCCCCCTCTTCTGTTTATTAAGTAAAATACAAAATGGTCCTAGAAAAAAAAAAATGTTTTTTCTATGAAAATGTACATTTTATCCAGCAGGCAACAAAGATCTGAAGTACTGCCAAGGGAGGAGTGGTCATCTTGTCTTTCTCAGGCTGCATGTAGGTGGTCACTCATCAGAACTGTAAATGGATGATAGAGACAAAAGCATTTCTAGTCAGGCTGTAAGCTTAGCCCTGACCTCCACTCTTGTAAATACTTACAGAATAAAAATATCACCCCATAGAAACACATAATTTTGCATAGAACCATACTGCACTGATGCGTGGTGATGCTGTATTATCAACGATCACAATTTCCTTCACACTTCACATTCATGCCTATGAGACCCTCAGTCATTTTATTCCTGCATACTAGCACCATCCCTAATTCTACATCATCATCTATTAGGACAAGCTGTCTTCTTTTAACAGAACAGCGTGACACACAGTGTGGCTCATGGACACAATCTGCCCTTTGCTGCTCTGATGAGGGAAGCAGCCAGAAATCAAGGCTAGTGGTCTAGTTGCACAGAAAGAACGGAAGAGAAGGACACATTTTTATTTTCAATGATATTGAGCGAAAACACGTTATTACATGGCATCCTTCTGAAATCTGGGATTCACAGAGTCCTGGTAAAAGATACAGCTACTCCAGGACTGGGTCTGTGAGCCCCAGAAACCTGTCTTCCTACATTTCCTCAAACATGACGGGAAGTTCTGTGGCACCCTCTTAGTGTGACCTACTGCAGTGTAACTGCTGTATGATGGGTAAGCCAAAGAGTTTTTTGATCCAGTCAGGTTTAGGGTAAGTTCAGGAGGTTGTTTTTGGAGGAAGGATTGAGGAAGGCAGAAGTTGTGCAAGGCTAACTGATCATTTGAGCTACATCTGCCATAAAGGCTCATAGAGCCTATGGAGTGTGAGATCATAACTGCATTCATGGGTAATATAGCTAAAAAAGAAACAGCAGGAAGAAGAAGGAGCAGTGAGGAATATAAATTTATTAATTTTGAGTACAGTATTTATATTTCCTATTGTAATTGGCTGCTGTGGTTTAACCCCAGCTGGCAATAAAGCACCACACAGCCACTCACTCACTCTGCCCTGCCCCCCAGTGGGATGGAGAAAAGAATCAGCAATAAAAAGTAAAACTCATGGGCTGAGATAAAGACAGTTTAATAGGAGAGAAAAGGAAGGGAAAATAATAAAAGAATATACAAAACAACTGATGCACAGTACAATTGTTCACCACCCATTGACCAATGCCCAGTCAATCCCTGAGCCATGGCAATCCCCATCCAACTCACCCCAGTTTATAGACTGGGAATGACGTCATATTGTATGGAATGCCCTTTTGGCCCGTTTGGGTCAGCTGACCTGGCTGTGTCCCCTCCCAACTTCTTGTGCACCCCCAGTCTCCACTGGCAGGGCAGTATGGGAAGCTGAGAAGTCCTTGACTTAGTATAAACACTGCTTTGCAACAACTAAGACATCAGTGTGTTATCAATATTATTCTCATCCTAAATCCAAAACTCAGTACCAAAACACAGTACCACACCAGCTACTAGGAAGAAAAGTAACCTTATTTCAGCTGAAACCAGGACGCTGGCTTATTGTCATGATTTTCCTAGAAGTGAATTAGTGATCCCAGTAGAGAATACAATTTGGAGAGTCATTGAATTAGAAGAAATGAAATAAAAGACAGACTAATATCTCTCCTATTAAATAACTGTGGCAGAAATTGAGTTGCAGACATAAGAATGAATGCTGACAAATCACCAGAACTAAGTGGTATTCACTCATGACTTTCAAGAGAAATAGTGGAATTACTTATGGCACTGTATAATTCACTTAAACTTCCATTCATGCCTGAAGTCAGGAGAGTAGCAAGCATGGTGCCATTCTTTAAAACAGTTTCCACATGGGTGTATAAGGAACTGTGGTCTGGTAAATTTGACATTTGTAGTAGGCAAATTAATAGACAATATAACAAAGAATTGAATCAATGAATGCCTGATAAATACAAAAAATGTCCTTGGGAAAAGTCAACATGGTTTCTGTTAAGAAAGGTTTTGCCTTAGAAAACTAGTTTCTTTGAAGGGACAAACGAGCACAATGATAATATGAGTCTATTTGTTTAGGTTAGATTTCCAGAAGGGTTTACAGGGAACTGTACAGCCATGGGATAAGAGAGAAGATCCTGGCATGGTTAAAAATGGGAAACAGTGCAGGGAGTTTCTGGTCGACTGATAGAATGGAGAGAAGCCATTATTGGATGGGGTCTGTCCTAAGACTTGTGCTGTTCCACACTTTCATAAATGATCTGGCAGAGGCAGTGAACAGGGAGGTAGGTGATCAACTTTACTGATGATATGAAGCTCTTCAGGGCAGCAAGGAAAAAGACTGACTGTAATGAGTTGCAGAAGGACCTTACAAGACTAACAGTGCAAGAAAAGGCAGATAAAATTCTGTGTAGGTAAATGTAGTGATGGGTATGGGGAAAAATAATCCTAGCTTCACAGTGATAGTCAATGAGTTAATCCTTGCTGATCAGGAATGAGGCTATGTAGTTATGATAGATATCTCCATCTAAAATCATCTCACTGCTCAGTAGCAGACTAAATAGCAAATTAAATAAAAGGCTCTGCTAAGGAGCTTGAGTACCATCTGTAGTCCTGATACCCCATCTTCAGACTATAACTGGAAAATGTTTGGAGAAGGCAAGGAGGATCATTAATGTAAGAAACAGCTCTGTTTGAGGAGTGACTGAGTGGGCTGGCACTCTTCCACCTAGGAAAGGGACTCTGGGTGGTAGGGAAAGAATGACAGAAGTCTAATTATGAATGGGATGGAGAGTTTGAGTAGGGATTAAGTGTTACCTGTTTCTTCTGGGGTAACTAGACTTGGATTAATCAAATGAGGCTGCTGGGACCCAGGTTCAAAACACAAAGAAGTGGTGGTACTTCATGCAAAGAGAAGCAGAACTAGGGAGCTCATTGCCAAAGGATGGTGAGGAGGCAAGACATTTACATGGGAATAAGTGGAGACTTGATAAGCGCTAGTGAAAGAGATTGATTGCAGATTACTAAATAAAAAAAACGCATCAGGTTCAGTAGACCCCGAGAGCTAGAAATGGTTAAAAGATGGAGAATGGTCATATATGTTTGTACTGTTCTTATTTTTCTTTAGGTGTCTGCTTGTGGTCATGCTTCAGACTTGCTAATATTCATGCAGAAAATTGGCAGAAACAGAAAACCTATCTAGACCAAAATCAGAGCAGCTTCAATAGTAAATTATATTAAAAGGGGTTATATAGCTTTGACCCTTTGAAGACATCTAGATCTGACCTTTCCCAAGCTCTCATGGAGTTAGATAACTGTTTTCCAATCTTTTTTGATTTGCAAGTCTTCTAAATATTGTTGGTGGAGATGCGAATAGCAGTACAGTAAATACCAGCTTACTGACAACCATCTATTCTTTCTTAGTGACCTTTATGGACTCCTTAAAACTTGTCCACAGACCCTCAAAGAGTCTTGAACAATAGCTTGATGGACACTAGCTGCACTGTGTAGAGTTCATCCTTACTTTTCAAATTTATTGTAGGCAGCAGACATCCATTTCTGGGAAACTAGCAAGTCAGTAGACACAACAGTCTGAAGTTCATGAAGAAGGGAGATGAAAATTGCTCACCAGAGACAAATGGGAGCTCTACATCTATTTGTCTTTGTGACTTGACCAAATTTTTCTTCATTAATTACCATTTTCTTCATTAATTCCAAAGAACTGAACTGATGATGTTCTTGGTGACACCATCAGGTAATATAAGGTCTGTATAGCACACTCTTGCTATTTTAAGAGGGAAGAAATCATATTCCATCCCCAGATCAATCTGAGCCTGTGTGACTGGTGTGTTTGCCTCTGAATGGAGAAGACAATCTGCCTGTGTATTGATTTTGTGCACATTAATAGCTCCTATTAGCCCAGGCCATTTCCTGAGCAGCAATTTGCATAGTCATAGGGGAATAATTTCCTTGTTTATTAATTGAAGAACTCACCCTTTACAGTATGTTTTGATGCCAACCAGAAAATTACCATTTCAAGCCACTTTGTAATAGCTGAAGATGTATCATGTCACCACACTTGTAGACAGCAAGCCTGGAGTGGACTGTGAGCCCAGTCCATAAGGTCAGCAAGTTCAGCCAGTCCTGTGGGAGAAGCAAATAAGACTTGTTTTGCTATGATCACTTGATCTTTTTCTATTGGCATGCAATTATGAGGGTGAAGAACAGCAGGACCCCTTCCTCAGTGGTTTGTAGGAAGCACGTTAGGGATAGTGAGATTCCAAGCGTAAGTGTTCAGTAGAGCAAAATATGCCTTTAAATTTGCACCTGAATGTTGTTTGGGAGGTGTCTGTGGAGGCTCAGTGTGTATGTATCTTTGTCAAGCAGGGGCTGAAGGTAGCATAGGGGCATCCCTGGGCTGGGAGAGGTTTAGTGATGATCTGAGAAAGTTGTTAAGGAAATACTGTGTCTCAGGAAGTCAATTCCTTTCCTAAACTGCTTCACTATATAGTGATGTGTAGTTGTAGCTTCCTCCAAATCAACCAAGTACTGGTTATCTCCTGCAGCTGCTCACTTTCTATCTTCTGATTACTCTGTACACCCAATATAGTTCTTCTGCTGCTTTATATCTCCATATGGGAATCAAACCTGGGCATCACATAAGGAGAGAAGAAAGCATCTAGGACTTTCGTTCATACCATGCACTCTTGATGGTGACCAAGCTGGGAACACTGCAATTCCAGATTGGAGGCACCACCAAGTGGCTGAGGTGCAAATACACAGCAGTGTGTTTAACGTGGGGCCCAACTCTCTGCTGCCCTGCGAGGAACTGCTTGGTACCATGTAGTCCTACTATGATTCAGCCCCTGTACCTTCCTCTGGAGTTACTTCTGGAGTGGTGCCTGGTCTCCTCACTGTGACAGTGGGGCTTACCTTTCCTGCTAACTTACAGAACTCCCTTTCTCCCAGCAGCAAGCCAGAACATGCACTGGGAGACACTGGACCTCTGCATGCCCCGGCCAGGGAAACAGTGTCCCTTGAGAGCAATGTGGGAATAAACTCGCTAAAACTTTGAAATCTTAGCCAAGTGATATAATGGATTGATTGTGCACATATAATCCTTCAGACATAAACTGTTGACCAAGCCTGAGACTAAGTATGGATCCAGCCGCACCTAGACTGCTCTCTGAGAAGGAGTTTAGAATCCAAGGGGGTCCTTTCTGAACCTCATGGCTCAATGGGAGGGTCTCCCTGACAGTTTTGTCTGACCCTGTCCTCTATGCAGTAAATACTCAAGTGGACCTTGCCATCAAATCTTGTTAAACCACTGTCGCATTTACCATTGAACCTTGTTAACTCACTGCCTTATATCAATAAAATATATTGTTGCTGCTCTCTTGTGAGTGAAGTGCATGACTCCATCCATGACAAGATGATGGTGAGGCAGCTGTGCCCCTGCGGTCCATGGAGGTTAACGGGTGAGCAGATCTCCACCTGCAGCCCGGGGGGGACCCCACGCTGGAGCAGTTGGATGCCCAAAGGAGGCTGTGACCCCCTGGGAAACCTGCGCT
Organism: Strix uralensis; assembly: GCF_047716275.1. Classification (NCBI taxonomy): domain Eukaryota; kingdom Metazoa; phylum Chordata; class Aves; order Strigiformes; family Strigidae; genus Strix; species Strix uralensis. The sequence continues at coordinate 83,423,567 of NC_133976.1, forward strand.
GGAGCAGGCTCCTGGGGGGGGATCTGTGAACCTGTGGAGAGAGGAGCCCACGCTGGAGCAGGTTTGCTGGCAGCGCTTCTGACCCCACGGGGGACCCACGCTGGAGCAGTTCATGAAGAGCTACAGTCTGTGGGAAGGTCTCATGTTGGAGAAGTTCATGGAGGACTGTCTTCTGTGGGAGAGATCCCACGGGAGCAGAGGAAGAATGTGATGAGGAAGGAGCGGCAGAGACAATGTGTGATAAAGTGACTGCAATCCCCATTCTCTGTCCCCCTACATTGCTCTGGGAGGGGGAGGAGGTAGAGAAAGTTGGGAGTGAAGTTAAGCCTGGGAAGAAGGGAGGGGTGGGGGGAAAGTGTTTTTAAGATTTGGGTTTATTTCTCTTTACCCTGTTCTGATTTGATTGGAAATAAATCAAATTAATTTTTCCCAAGCTGAGTCTGTTTTGGCTGTGATGATAACTGGTGAATGATCTTTCCCTGTCCTTATCTCGACGCACGAGCCTTTTGTTATATTTTTCCTCTCCCCTGTCCAGCTGAGGAGGGGAGTGATAGAGCCGCTTTGGTGGGCACCTTGTATCTAGCCAAGATCAACTCACAGCATACCTGTAGCATTAGATATTTCCCAAGCAATTCCTGGCTTCTGAGAGAGTGTCCTTCATACGTCTGAGTGAGCTGCTCTTTTGCATTGCTTATCTGCTCTTTCTCTGACCCTCCTTGAAGTCAGAGGCCTGTAGAACTTTGCAAGGGAGTGAATAGCTTGCCTAACATCTGCTGTACCACGCTGTTGTTGGGACATCAGAGGAATCCATGAAACTTCTTGGCAAAAGTGGCCGCAGTGAGGTGAGCATCACAGACCCGTACCTGATGCTGAGGAACCTTCCCCAGGGGCTAGCAGCTGTGCTGGCAGCATCCTTCATCGGTACAGACTTGACTTGTCTTTGGAGAAGAGACGGGCACAATTCTGCTTGATGCCAGAGACTTCTGCTCAAGTTTTTAGTAAATCTGCAGTTCTTAAACCCCCTCCTGCTTGCCTGCTCCACTGTAGCATCCAAATTTAGGAGCTTACTCTCCTAACTGCTGTAGAGTGAGCTAGGATAGCCCCACATCCCTCCATCCCTTCCCCTCTAGACACCCTGTAGGGAGCAAGCTCACCCACACCAGCTGTTGCATGGTGATTCATTTTTCTCTCATGTATAACCCTGATATTACATTATATCCTTTGAACTTTCTCCCTTCTAAACGGTCTCTGCATTTTCCCAGCTCTGATCTTTTCCATTTCCCACCTCTAGTTCCCCTTCTCTCCGACCTGGTTTGGCTGGGATGGTCACAGCCTCCAGGAGAGGGCGCAGGATCCATTCAGAGATGAGCTGGAGAAAGTTTGAATGCCTGATTTTAATTTTTTTTTTCTTCTTCATTTTTCTTTTCTTCTTTTCCTCTGCGGTGCTACTACAGGTGTGTAAATATTTATCCCTACAGACTCTGCCTCTAGGACACTCTCTAGATCTCCCTCCCTCCCCGTCTCCCTCCCTGCCTCCCTCCCTGCCTCCCTTTTTTTAGCCCAGTCTAAGTAGCTGTTCTTGGTTTTTTTGCTGCTGTTCATGAATTAGGCAGTGTCTATGGAGCTGCCCATGCGTTCGTCTTTATGGGGCACAGCTGTACTAAAATTTCCTAAGTGGGACAAATAAGTTGACATGACAGTGGTGGTGACTTTAGGCTTTGCCTGTATTCACTTCTCCTTTACTAACTACATGTCAGTGATAAAAGGCAGATCCTTTGCCTCACTTGTGTGGGGTGTCAAGCCATTGCTGATGGATGTGTGAGGTGTCTGCCTGCTGAGGTTATCCTTGCAGGGTAACTTGTGGATTTAGAGGATGGGAAAGATTCAAGGGTGACAGTGGGAGAAGAGCTAGTTGCAATACAGGGCTGCTTTGCCAGTAGGTTGAGCTTCTACTGTTCCCTTTCCCTTTTCTAATTATGCTACATTACATGATCATAGCAACCCTTTCTGGCTTTAAAATTGATGGCAGATGTATTCTCCAGATAATGAGTCTCATGAAAAATTATATGAAATCTCCCATTGAATTTGATAGCAGGGGCACTGTTCTAATTTAAAGGTTATAGGATGATGCAAAAAAGCTAAAGAAAGGTTATCCTTTTCCACTCGGCTGCTGGAACTTGGGTAATTATAGAGCTAACACTAAAGCACATGCTTCTGTATGACTGAAAGGAAGCTCTCTGTGGACAAGGAAATACAGGAGTGTTCCCCATGTATGAAGTGGACAGAGCTGGGGCCACTGCAGAGGGCTGAGAACTGTGCCAGCAAGATTTGTCATCGAGCTCCTTCTCATGGCAGAGCAGTGGCATTTAAAGTTTCTCTGGAAAAATATAAAATCCTTTTTTCAAACCAGAAATATTCTATCTTATTGCACTTTCAAATTTTTAAATTATTATTGCTATTAATCATGGTGGAATGTATTAACATGAAATAACTACAGTACTGCAATACTGTCAACTCTTTTTCATTATTAAATATGTTAAAATCTTATAGACAGATCTGTAGCCTAGAGATTTTGCAGCAGGTACTCTTCTGCTTCTTTGACACTGAAATCTTTACTCCTTTTAGCTGTGGAGGATGGCTCCATGGACCAAAGCCCTGCTCTGACATCAGCCACTGTGGTGGACATACATCTTTTCTCTAGGGCAGTGGCAGCAGATACCTTTGTTATGGTATTTGACAAGTTTTTGGTCCCACGGTCACATAGCTGTTTGAAGACAAACATTCCTGCTAAAAGCCACAAACACTAGCATCGCTCAGGCACATATTCAGCAAGGGAGCACAGAATAACCAGACCCTTCATGACTTAATATATCTGGTGTCAAGAGATTATTTTTCTTTTCCTGTGGCTGCCACAAATGAAGTTAGTTAGAATTTGGTCCCGTGGCCTATGGCTGGGGATGCTAGAGACCACAGCAAAGCAGATAATGAATAGTCGGGGAAGGATGTGTGCCAACACAGAAAAAGGTGAGAGCTGTTACAGAGATTGCTTTTAGTGGCTGAAATTCTATTTAGTGCCACTAGGGGATACCCAAACAGCTCCTTAACCTCAGCTTCCTTGGAAATCACTTGCTAGGAGAAGGAAAGGTATTTGGAAGGAATAGAGGGAATAGATATTTAGGCACATCTGAAATATTTCCTTCAGGTTACAGTAGCAGTTCAGTTAATAGAATCACGGTCATACAAACTGAAGCAGTGAGTGACAGCAAACTGAGCTGATGAGCTCCCTGTATCTAAAAGCTGTAGCTTTTTCAGTGTTAGAAAGTGGCTGGTTCCTGTGAGGTAGGACTGATGTCTCACTGATGGAGCAGCCACATCATATTGTAAGAGGCTGGAAAAGCTAAGGTGGTATAGGAGGAAGAAGGACATATCCAGAGGCCTAGAGAAGGGACTGGTGGGTCATTTCTGGATTTTCTGCTAGCTGGATAGCTGGGATCTGGTGCAAGCCAGATAAGTGGACTTGATTCCAGTTGACATTGCTTGTAGAGTCAGAGGGAGCAGAAAAAGCCCACAAAACTCACTGAAAAGGTAACTTCTGAGGTGAGCTGGGGATGTCTAATAGCAATAGGGGCCTCATGTGGTGATCCAAGGATTGTTTCACTCCTCCAGAAAAAGCAAACCTTTCAGACAGAAAAGAGTTTAATGAAGTGATGAAGTTCTCAAAGAATCAACAAGAAATTGCCACCATTTTACTCCAAAAGTCATGTTAAGTAGGGATCAAAGCATTTTCTTACCTTGGCCTAACTAGGCTACACCAAATGCACCAGCAATGTTGCTGCTGAATCTGGCAGTCTCACCACAAATCCTTGTATTGGGGTGGATGTGGGAAACAAATTCCTCTAACCTCTAGTAACATTCCCTGCTGGGTTTGTCTCAGTTCTACCAGGAGGACTGTGATGAGGGTCGTTATCCTGTTATTGTCTAAACTGCATCTTTTGGGGGTGGATAAGCTGACAAAGGTTGTTAATCAGACAATTAGAGCAATGCGAAGTTCTTTGCTACTAATCAAAGATTTTTTTTAAGGGCACATGAAACATCTCCTCTTAAGACCCATAGCAGAGCTTTGGCTTTGTAAAGTTACTCTCCAGTGGTCTCATCCAACACATGCAGGACTTATGCCCAGGATTCATTCTGGGGTTGTCTTTTCAGTCAGTGCCTTCCCTTTAAAGACTGCAGTGGTGTGAACGGGACGTGCACCAGAAAAAAAGTCTCCAAACAATTTCCTCTAGAGACTGGAGATAACTTCTTTCACAGGGGCTGGTCAGGGCTGCAGCTTAAGGATTCCACACCAAAAGGCTGTGCTTTGGGATGGATAATAAGTTAACATGACCTTCCTTCCCAACCAAGGTCAGGCAGACACTCCTTTTCCCTTGGTCCTGCTCACATGGATTTCCTGAGTGATTATTTATCTGTTTCTCAGTGTCATCACACCTGCCCACTTGAATATCATCTGTATGCTGCTGGCATGAGGACTTGTTTCTGCTCTTCCAAGGGCTGTATATCAATGTTGAATAATGCAGCCAGAAGTCTCTAGAGCTCGTGTACTGCAAGTCATTAAACTGGACTGACTTTGGCTCCACGCATGGTGAACAAGCTGTTCTTTTTAAAACAGTGATTTATTGTCTTAGATTGTAGTAAATACTGCCCTACAGGCGTAACTCCAGTTTGCAGTGAGACAGTTTGTTTTAAGGTATATGAAGACACTTTAATTGCTTTTTTGGTTAAATTATGTTAATTTCTCCTCACTGCCTTCTTGAGCTCAAAGAAGGATATAGCACATCTGAACATTTTTTTCTAACCAATTGTGGTGCTTTTTCAGCCACCAGAAGTTTCTCCAGCTATACCTTTGTAATCTTCAAAATTTCTTCCACCTTTTTCTCTTCTTCCCCACCTGTTTGATCTCTTTTGTCTTAAAAACTTTGCCAAATGCTTCCTTGAGTTCTTCTAAATGCGGACTCCCCTTTCATTCTGCTGATTTCTTGTGACAGAGCGAATGATCATTTATTTTCTTCGTCCAGGAGTCTTTGTGGTAAGTTAGCCCTCCCAGAGTAGAAGGGATAACTGTAATGCCATTTGTGACTATGGCTGTTGTGGGGAAAAAACCCTTTCTTTTACTCACTGTTTCTAGAGTCCTTAGGGCTGTGGACTTTTGCAGGGCACCTAACATTAGCACTCAGTTTTTGCAGCATGAGGAAAATATCTGAGGACTGTGATACCTGTGGTGGGAGAGAAGCGAAGTATGGACAAGTGACTCTTCTTACCAACCTTCTTATGGCTTGGGATTTCATCTGCAAAAAAACATACCAGGCTTCATAACTCAGCAAAACTGCATTTCTATAGGTTTTTTTCATTATTTTCCATTGTTTTCCCCGGATTACATGCCATTTTTAAGTATAGTGAGGTTTCTGAGAAATAATTCAGCTCACATGTTTTATGTTCGTTTTCTGCATCTATGCATTCACCTTGATTTTAAAGACCCATGAGAGAAGGCCTAACGTGGGCTGAAAGGTTCATCTTCTCTCTGGTGTCCAAGGGTGACAGTCCACTGTGCTTGCTGAGAATATCAACCTCGTGGCTGGAAGCTCTGCAGAATGGAACGATCCTTCACTCTCGGCACCTATTAATGGGCAGGGAAATGGGGGACTGGATCTCTATGGGGAATCGCAGGTGCCTGTGGATCTGCTGAAGAAGGATCACTCTGCTGCAAGGTGAAACGAGTGACCAGTGAAATGCCTAACTGGTTTTCAGCTTTAAGAGTTTGGGATATTTTTGCTGAAATGAAGTTATGTTGGAGGCAATAAGTCTTAAGAGGAGAGGAAGGTAAATGGCACTCAATGGGCCCGGGAGGTGAAGTCACCCAGTCCTTGCCCACAGTCTGCAGGGTTAGGTAGTACAGAGGAAGAAAAGAACTGGTGTTTCCTATGAGAACACTTGCTCCGGATTTGGTGAAGCTTCCCGTTCCTCTGCAGTGCTTCTCCCAGGAGCAATGAGAGCTGGGGCAGGGTCGAGGTTTATGTAGCCCTGCAGAGGAGCAGTCTGTGAGGGAGGACTCTGCCGTGACATCCTTCAGCTGGAGAACCCCAGAGCAGCCTGGATCTGCTGCTCAGAGTCTGCACACCCTGTGAGGAGGACACTGATGATCATGGGAGGTCGGGAGACTGCGTGGCACTTCCCTTCCATGGCTCCAGAGGTAACTCGGTTTTCTTGCAGTGCTGGGCAAAAAAATCAAAACTATGGCAATCAAAATTCAGGAATCTTGAGGGAATTCCTCAAAAAGGAAGGAAACCCTAGACAATCAAACCTGCTTTCTTTTGCATTGGACAGCATCTGGCAAGGAGGGTCACAGGAATAACATAATCCCATAAAGGAACTGCTGTCACACCTTCAGGAGACACCATTAGGAGACACCATGACTCGGAGTGGCACAGAAGTGAGGCTCAGCTTCTGCTGAGTCCATGCCTTGGTAAATATTGCACTGTATTTGAGAAAGGACAAGTACATTTAGGTAAGTGCTCAAGTAAACAGAACATCCTCAGTGAGCAGGAGTTTGTAAAGCAGCTGCCAAAAGCCAAAAGCAACAACCTCATTTGGCTGAATTTTGTGGCTACTTTAAAGGAAGTCAGTTCCCTGGAGGCCCACAACTACTCTCTGAGGTGACAGGGTGGCTTTTCGGGGGGGTGTCTAACCTCTCCTGTACCAGTGGCTTGCCTTTCTGTTGCCAAGAAGTCAGGTTAGGTTCTCCTACCCTCCTCTCTAAGTGAGAGATGGATCAGGTTATTTCTAACAAGTGGCCATGGCCATTTCAAATGGCTCCCCCTTTCCCTTGGTGTTCTCAACTAGTGAAGAGAATGAAATCTGGCCAGGGGTAATCTGTGGGTAAACTGCAGATTTGACAGATGTGCCAGGATTTTAACCTGTGGGAGTCCACAGTCTGCACATCTGTCTGTGCTGACTGCTCCCTGCTCCAATATATCCCACCAACTTCACCTGTCAAGCTCTTCTCATACTGTTTGTTGGCCGGTGCCAAGGTAAAGTAGGTCAGCTAACTTGGGAGATCATCTCTGGTCAGCCTCCAGTGAGGCTACTGTGCGGTTTTGGCCACCGGAGGGCTCCAGTTTCATTTCACAAATATGAAAGAATGATACCAAAAATTACCATTGTAGTGGGCCAGAAGGGGCGTATAAAATCCTGCAGAAGCCTCATTCCTTATCCTAATGCTTGGGCATGCAAATTGAAAATGGGATGTCCAGCTCCCTGCATCACAAACAATCAAGAATCTGGGACATTTGATTAAAATCATTTGGGTTATTACAATGATTTTCTCAGCCTCCTGAGGTCTGTGTCTGTGCCAGTGCAGCAAGGATGTGCTCATAAAATCCTTTTTTGTGTGAAGGAGCATTGGCACTGGAGATCAGAGGCGGGGGGTGTGTGGAGGGAGAGGACCGTGGGAGAAGCAAAGATAGATTCATGCCAGTTCTGTGAGATGCTTTTATCAAGGGCTGGGCAGGGGTAGGAAGGGAGAGAATCCCCAGATTGCATCTGCTTGAATTTGTTAAAATTCTGTCTGTTTTTCTCTCTTTTCCCCTTACTGAGGGACCAGTGCAGCACAGCAGGGAATCAGAGAGGAAGCTTTTATTCACTGCAGAGCACTGCAATGAATTCATTGCATGTCCTTGAAGGAACCCCATGTTTTGTAGCTGACCCTGAGCTTTAGCATCAGGAATGCTTTCTTTTTTCAGCTTTTTTTTTTTTCCCTCCCTCAGCTCCAGTCCTATTTTTAGATCTTGCTGTTTTCTCAGGGGCTTCACAGTCTATTTTTAAAAGCCTTCACAGGCTGCCAAACCATTGTTATTTTCTCAAGGGTGGTGTTAGCATGATGCCTATAGTAAACGTGTCCAGCATTTGCAATAGGTATTGTTTTAAAGCAGAAAAACATTACTGTTATATGTGAAAAATGCTTTTGCAAATACAGCCCCACTGTGAAGTGCTTTATTTCTACAGAGCATCCTTTTGCTTGCCTCATGACTTTCCCCTTTTTTGAAACACCGTTGGTCTGACCATCAAATTGCTCACTGCTGCATGAACCTGATCTGTACATTATTAGATCATCTAGAGTGACTGTAAATCAGGTTTGGTCCAAGTCTTGCAGCATGTTTAATGTTTTTATAAAGCTTTTTATTGCCTTTTATATTGGGAATGAGTTAACAGCCCAGCTCTGAAAGCAATGTAAGGAAGAGTTTGAAGGACTTAAAATATGAACAGTAGCAAATATTGGTAGTAATCATCATGATATCATCAGTTTTGGTGGCATTTTGCAGATGAATCTGAGATAATCACAGCTTCTTTTCACCTGTGGGGAGGGAAAAAAAAAAAAAAGGAAAAAGTCAGGAACAGTTATGTAAAGATGTGGGAGCAGATGTACTGCTGGTGTAAGCTGGCACTGCTCCACCGATGTCAGTCAAACTAGTTGATGTGGGGGAACATTTGTCTGCAAGGGAAGCTAGTCTCAGATTTACCAGTGAGCTATGGTGGCTTCATAAGCCCCCACACATCAGTTTAACACAGTATTTCCCCATGTCATACTCTGATCCCCTCACAAATGTGAGGGACAGTGTCTATATTAAATCTCTTTAAAGGATGCCTAAGCCAACGTCTCCTCTATACCGCCTGCTGCAGACAACATTGCCCAAGAGGACAAATCTGCTCTTCAACCCATGTGCAGTTGTTCCTTGAGCTGTGCCTTTGAGCACCGACTTTGCAGGCCATGGACACATGCAGAACACCTCCTCCATCAAATTCTTGTGTGAATACCATGGGCAGACTGGGAGAATGTCTCCATGGGAGGTGGTGAGCCACCCTTCTCCAGAATTGCAAGGACATTTAGGAACTTAAACTTCCTCGTTTCAGTAGAATTTGAGATCATAAATACTTTTGCACATTTGAACCCTGGTATGCACTATGGGTGCTGGGAAAGGAAATAATGCACAGTACATAAGAATGGCTTTCTTATTTGCAAAGTCCTTGCTCTGATCCTTTCCCTGAACTATGAAACACCCAGGAGCTTCACAAGCTGATGGTATTCATTTGAGTTATAAGCCTTCAAGGGATTTCTCTTTCATGAATTTGTCCAGCTGCCTGCTGAGCTCTTGTAAATTAACATTCACAACACCCAACAGCAAGGAGTCCCACAACTCAGCTCTCCCATGTGGAGACTCACCTGCTCTTGTTTGAACCTTCCCCCTCCTCACTCATAACTTGATTTCACTGGATTGCTTGAAGGCTCTAAATTGCCTGGCATTCAGTTTCGGTTCATGAAAGGCCCATCTCAAATTTATCAGGAGACCTGTGAACTTTTGTGAACCTAACCCGAGACTTGTGTTTGTAACCAAATCAGAAGAGTTTTGCCTAGGTTTGCATTTCATTGCAGATGCCTTACACTCTTCTTATAATCCCACTGGGCAAAGAACAATTTGGGAGACCCAAAGAAAACTGAGCTCATTATTTTGGCACCATCCCTCTGCACCATACCCTGAACTCTGAGAAGCCACTGGTTCTGGTTCGAGCATGTTGGCTGGTTTTGAAGATAAAACTGCCATAGCAGATGGCTGTGAGGTTAGCAGGGAATTTATTCAGAGCTATGCATAAACTAGGCTGTTTTTCCTTGGAGGGGATGGCAATCAAGAGCATGCTCACATGCCCACCCACATCTGCATACTAAACATCCCAGTGCTACATGGTGACCGAGGAGCGGAGGAGACAGCCTGTCTGTCACACACCAACTCTTCTGCGCTGCTTTACTCCACAGTCTGTGCCAGCTCAGCAGGGCTGTTGGCTTTATCTGCACTGCTGAACAGAGGAGGTGTTTCATGAATAGATGTACCTGCTCTGTTCATAGGGCAATAGGGCTGAAATGGTGCAGAGCCTCCATTTTGGGCATATTCTTTTAAATACCCTTCATGATCCATGCCCAGTCAGCAGTCCTAGGTCGCTGTTGTACTTCCATTGCAAACTGGGTATTGATACAAGAAAATGATCACCTGCTTTACACCTTATTTACTTATAGCAACTTAGAACAATTTCTGAATATTGCTTAATAATCCTGCTTGCCCTGACTGTTCTGTGGAGGCTTATCAAGGGCTACTGTGTTCATCAAAACAAAGCAGTTTTCTGTGGAAACTTACCAAGAATTGCTATGTTCGGCAAAAATAAGAGACATGTCCTTCAAAAGCAGGTGGGTTCTAACTAGTTTAGTCTTTGTAGTGAATAGATAGCTATATATGGATGGTAGAAACCAATATACTGGTGCTTTTAGATAAGATAGAGATGGTAAACCAGCTGGAACAACTCTTGTTATTCAAGAAATTGGCTAAGAGAATTTGCACATGCTCCGAGGAAAGGTACAAGGTGAGAAAGACTGTGAGCCTTCCTCCAACAGACCCCTGAAGACAACCACCAGGAGGCCATGCGCAGGTGCAAAGAGAACGTAAACTGCTGACACCAGCCTCCAGAACTAACCCAGCCTTACTCATGCATATGTATGTTGTGTTATGTAATCCAGCGAATATGCATATCCACACCCTGTAAGTTTCTGGTAAAATGTGCTGTTGGTGTGCAAGCTTTGTGGAGAAATCCCCTTGCATCCCAGCGCTGGAGTAAACATACCTGCTGTATAACTCTCTCTGAGCTGTAGGGTCTGTTTCCATGAATCAGTATCAGCAGTTTGTAGCACTGCTTTCCTGAAGCAGTGGTTTGTAGGAGGCTCAAAGTCTGATGGGAGTCAAAGGGCTGGGATGGGAGGTGTTAGATGTTGGCGTTGCAGTGAAGGTGGCTGAGAAGGGTGTAAACTCTCAAGAATCTTTCTCTAAAGTGTCTATTTTTAAGAGCTAAGCATCTCCACCATGTGCTGAAGCAGATGTCAAGGACCCTTGGTCAGATCCTGTGATGACTCAGCAAAGAAACCAGCAGGTCATGGGATTTGAGCTGCCAGCTCCTTGACTCCTTTCTCTGCCCCTAGAGAAAGGTGCACTAATTTTTATCTTTAAACATTCCTGCTACATGAAAAAAACCCACCAATGGTACCAGCTCTGAGTCATGCCAGTGTATTTGTATGCTGGTGTACTTAGGAGTAAATCTGTTGGAGTTCAATGAGTATAAAGCAGCACTTGATAAGTGAAGTAGTAGTAGTAGCAGGCTATTTAGATAAGGGAAAGGGAGGTGTGGTATGCTGTCAGTAAGTACTTGGCACCTTGCAGTATTGGCCCCAAATGAGGTTGGCCCAGGCTGTTTTTAAGCCACTGGATTTCCTGCAAGTTAAATTCCTTTCCTCAGACTTGGAGGACATATCAGTGCTATCTTCCCCATTCGAGGCAGATTTAGATAATGAAGGTACTTTGCTGCTGATCTGTTCTTATCACTACAGCATTTGAAGACCGTATCTGCTAAGTGGTATGACCCATGTATCACCTCTGTTTGTCCTTTTCACCTCAGGCTGTGGTTGCACAATTAATGACTGCTGATATGGGATCGCTCAGTACTGGATCATCCAGCAGAACCAGCTGGGTTTGAAACAAGGTATGGATGTTTATCATGTTCCTGCTGAACTACTGATAATGCACATGATAGTTACAGGAAGGATAGCACCTGCTCTGACATATTGCTCCATGGGACAAAATTAATCTTGTACACTTTGGGGTGCATTCAAAGGGGCATAGTGACTTTATAAGCTGCTATGTGGTTGTGCCATTTTTCTTTAGCACCAGGACTCTTAAAACCAAGTTTGCCGTGTCTCTACACAGAGTCTATACTCTTCTTATGTACTATTCTTGTGTCTGTAGTATAGTGGGTGTGTATCAGGGATAGATTTGAAGCATGGGTGGAAACCTGTGAGGTATCCCTTGATCTGTTATGCCCTGGAGATTGGCAGTCTCCTGCTGGACCATGCAAACATTCTAGCACTGGGGCATGGATTTAGGGCCATCTTTAAGAGGTGGCACTGGCATAGCTGTTGCTCCAGACCTCCCTAGTTGCTTTATTCCACAAAGAAATGATCCCTGTGACCACCCCAGCGCTCTGCCCGTTCAATCCTGGTTTCCAGTCTCTCTTTGGCAGATGTCTGCACATAACCCAGAAATTCACTTGCTCCCCTGAAGTACAGGAGAGAAGCCTTTAATTCAGTTTCTAACCAAGCTCTTTGTTCAGATCTTTGTGCAAACAACCTCTGCTTGTCAGACTGCAGTTTCTGGGTTACTGCTCTGCAGAGCCCTTGCTGGTGTTTCAGGGGAATTGGTTAGCTTCTAGGTAATGGGTTACCTCTTTGCTTCCAGCTGCTAGAGAGCACGGAAAGAAGCTAAAAATACACTTCAGCCGATACCTAATGTCACCTCTCCACGTGAGGGGTTTGTGCACTTGCCACAGGGATGTTAAGCAATTGCACAGGGGAAGGGGACATAACCCTTATTTTTGTGAATAGAGGGGGAGGTGCCCATGAGAAAAATCCCTCTATGAAAAGGCTGTGGAGCCTGGTGCTTTGATGCCTGCGTTGAAAAAGCGTGCAGCTAAATACTCACAGATTTAGACCAACCAATCGTGTGTGAATGCTATTTTTGGAAAGCACAGCACAGAAATACGGCACATGCATCACATGTGAATTGGGAAAGTGCAATCTATTTTTGGAGCCTGTTTGCACATGTGCTGAGTCAAGGTTTGCACACAGAGCAAGTCCGTACCTAACATCTCTTAAATCGGCTTTAACAAGGTTGTTAGCTTTCAAGCAATTTGTGGGTCCCATAAAATCCTTTTTCCCTCTGATTTTACTAGTATCTCAGCGTTCAAGGGAGATTAATTAGAAAAGACAAAAAATTGAGAAAGGCAGCCATAAGAAAAGGGGAAATAATTTAGAGTTGAAGGGGTATGGGTAAGAGCAGAAAGGCCAGAAAAGCATTAAAAAGTATGGAAAGTCAGGAATGGCTCTGAAAGAAGGTAGAAAATTTACACCTTATTCTATCATTACTAAAGCAAACCTAGAGATAGAGAGAGGCCACTAGAGAAAACAGGAATCAGAGAAAGAAACTGGAAGAGCACTGCATGAATTACAACCAACCCTGGCTTTGTGGGCATGAAAGAAAAGCCCCTAGGTTACTAGGGCTCTCAGGCTGCACAGCAAAGGGATGCTAGCTGAGGATAAAGGACTGGCTAGCTGGTGTTGGTCTCACTGGGTCGACTCCGTTGTGCAGGACACAGCCTTCTGCAGACTGCCTTCCAGAGCAGTACTGCTGTCCTCACAAATGATGGAAACTAAAATAGAGGTCCCTATATGGTCAGAGGTTTTGCCTAGCGAGCGATGCTTCTTTATCAACTATTTCCAGGAGGCAAAGACCTCAAATACTGGAGGCAATTGGGCTGCTGCAGACTGCTGTGGTCATTAGGGGGGAATTTATGTCCTTGCCTTCTGTCCTGTCCTGCCATTGACACCACTGTACTCCAGTGCTACAGTTTACCTTCTGCTGACAGGAAGAAGCAGCAAAAATCTGCAGAGGAGGTGGAAGTGGTGCTGATGGGGAGGCTCTGTCCACTCAGGTCTGGCACTGGAGGACTTTCTTGATCCTGTGTGTATGGAAATGGGATTGCAGGCATGGACAACATGGAGCTAGTACACCAGCAGGTACACCAGCCAGCCAGGGGGCTGGAATGTGGCTGGGCAGAGGCCAGGGCAGGACTATTCTTTAAGAACAGTTAGTCATAGCCCAAAAGCTGCAGGCTGCATTATCACTGCCACTGAGAGCTGGATGAAGCATGACATTGCGAGGCTGAGTGGGCACAACATGCTGGGCTGCCTGCCCAGTTGTCCTGCTTTACAGCACGGGCAGCACACGGGTGAGCAGAGGGTGAGCTGGGACATGGCACAACCTGAGCTGGACTCTTTCTCTTTACCTGCCCATTCTGACTTTGCAGTAAGTCTCCTGACTTGGAGAGTAGCTGTGGTATGAAACCACAAAGCAACCCTACAGAGAGCTGCTCTTCTCTGGGGAGGTGCACAGGATGCTGGAGCCATTCCCACAGTTCAGAAAAATGCATGCTGTCTTGTTTGGAAGGACCAAATGGATTTCTGTTCAAATGCAAGCCAGGAGGTGAGTGGAGCCAGGCAATATTCACTCCTACAGCTCTGGGGTAAGAGAAGGTGTTTTTCTACTAAACAAGATGGGAAGGACAGCAAGAACAATCTGAGGATTGGCTTGTTGGTGGAGGTCCAGATGAGGTCCAGAGCAGAAGCATCCTGTATCCTTCACATCAAAACCAGCCCTTTAGAGTTTGTAGTGATGTTTTAAAGCCTTTGTCCTGGTGAGGTTGGCTGTAGAGATTGACCCGAGTGCCATCTAGTGATCTAAAAGCATAAATAAGTGGTATTCCAGCCAAATGACCATGTCACACTGCAGCAGATGCTCTACACAGTTCAGTCAGGAAAAGCAGAGAAGCAGCCCATGTTGATGAGGTATATCTCGATTGAGTAGACAGCAGTTTCCTGAAGGCCAAGTCTAGTGACGTGCAGAAGAATGGTTTGACATCAGACATGTGAACAGCTCAGCTGAGTTCATTCAGTTGAGCCCCATGAAATCTGCACCGCTGCAGGATGTGCAGAGTTCTTGTGTTCCCCAGATGTGGGCAGCAAATGTAAAACCTTCTGTTGCAATCTACATGAAAGGTGACAAGCTCTACCCATGAGCAGCTGGCATTGGGTTTTATACATTCCCCCAAAAGCCTTCTGAGGTTGCAGGTGTAGAAGGATTTGATTAATATCCTATTGCATTTCCCTCTGACGATACTATATCAGCCTAGAGGCTGCCTTTCAGAGCTTAGAAGGGCTTTCTGAAGCCCATCAGTTGCAGTGCTGGTTTGGCTCTTGCATAGCTGCTTAGCACGTGCACAGCGTATTGTCTGTAGAACTCTGGGTAGACATTGCAGCAGCAAGGGGGAAAGACATTAGCCCCATTTTCATGCCACCCTGACGGGAATGGCACTGCCACCATGCCTCCTCTTACAGGATGCTGAGGAGGTGTGAGGAGCTTCAGCAGTGTAAGGTGGAAGAGCCTTGGAGCATGGGTATTAGAGGAAAAGAGAGCAGTAGTACCCTGACACAGTCAGCATCCCCCTCTTGCACTGATAATGCCATGTCATGCAGCAGGATACAGTGAAGAGGTGGGATTCATGCTGATCTCTGTAGGGGGCCACTGCTGACTCAATTTGTTTATTCAGTTACTAGAGTCATAGATGTCAACATAAAGACAGATGTCAACATAAGATCTGTTACATACCTATAAACAGGTAAGCCACAGCATGAAGCATGCCTGGCAGACTGCCTCCCATGCGTGCACTCATGGTGTCTTCAGTCCTGATGGAGCTAGATGCACGTGGTCCCTTCTAGGCCCTTCTCTGCCTAGGCACATGTGGTTAGGAAGAGTCTGTTAAAATGACGTATATTCTGTCTTTCTTCTTGTAATCAGAGAAAATAAAAAGTAAAATCTTCTCCATCAAAGAAAAAAAAAAAAAGATTTGAAATACATATGGGATTAGGGATCTCAAGCTCTAGTCTTGAAGGCGAGCCTGACTTTAAAAGCAGAATGACTTAAAAGAAGCACAAAAAATGCAAATGTTGATGTCATTTCCACATTTGGAAAGTAGATACCAGCTAAACAAATGCCAACATAACAATTAACTACAAAGCAAAAGAAGTCAGAATTCCCCTCCAGTTTTCAGTGTATGCTAACAAAAGCTTGAACACCTATCCAAAATCTGTGTAAAAGCAGAATAAAATCATGCAGGTCTCCACTTTTAAGCAGTTCTACTGAAAACCTCTTTCATTTTGACACCATTTTGTTCTTCATATAACCAAACAGAGAACAGAAAGCAGCACTTTTCCAGACCTGAGTTTGGACTGGTTTCTGATTAAA
Organism: Strix uralensis; assembly: GCF_047716275.1. Classification (NCBI taxonomy): domain Eukaryota; kingdom Metazoa; phylum Chordata; class Aves; order Strigiformes; family Strigidae; genus Strix; species Strix uralensis. Next base: position 83,439,568 of record NC_133976.1, read on the forward strand.
ACCACTTAGGTTCATAACCTGCCTTTCTGCAACCACAGATACTCAGCCTTAGAGCCTAGGTTGACTCTAAACGTAACTTGGAACTGCTGGAAATCTGAGCGGTCATTTCATTCAATACTCGGCTCATGTCCGGGAACTTTGATGAACCTAACCTGAGATTCATGCTTGTAATCAAATCTAAGCAGAGATCAGTTTTGCCTGGGTTTTAGTTTCACGTAAGAAGGTGCCCACCTTCCTACCTGACTTCACCTTGACCAGGCAGTGGAACGTCCAGCTATCTCCTTGCATGTCATCAGCAGCTTTTCAGGTTACATAGCCAACCTCCTTGTCCTGAAACTAGTAACTCACCCATTTGTGCTTCATTCTCATAAAATTTGCTTATTCTGGTTAGTGTTCCCTGCAGCTGACGTGGTCGGCTCTGTTCAAGGAATGACTGTCCGCCCAGATGGTAGCAAGCCTGACAAGGACTCTTTTCAGAGCTATGTACAAATCATGCCGTCTTCTTTTGGATGGATTAGAGTCAACAGCACCATAATTGCAAACCCACGCACCCACCTCTGCAAACTATCATTCCAGGACTGTGCAGGAAAACAGAATGCCTGCCTGACCCACACAAGTCTGCCGTGCCAACAAACCTCACCGGCTGCAAGCAGAATTAGAGATAATAAATTATTAGCTTAATTCACATAGTTCTTCTTGTTTGTAGCATCAAAGTGGCCATTTTCCAGTGGAGAAACCGAGGTACGGCAAATCAAAATGCTTTTTTTCAGGCGTATATCCAGGAACAGAACATTGGACATGACTGCGACGTGTAACGAAGTGAAGCTCTTAGTGTTAATTCAGTGTCTTTTATATTGCTTTGCAAAAATAATGTGAAAGAATACTTGTGTTTGCATCCTCTCTACTCTCAGATTGTCTTAACTGTCTGACCGCTTGTGCCTGAAGAAGTGTGCCACAACCTCAAGGGATTCTACGGTGCTCACAAATAGGTGATTATCAATAAATTGCTATTTAAAATCCTAGTTACGTTAGCTTGCATAGATCAGATATATAAATTGCATAGTCTGTTCTGTTTCTGGATTGCTGAATGTCTCAGACTCTTGCTGGTCTGGAAGATATAGTCTCATCAATACATTTAAAATGGACTTCCTTTGGATATTGTGAATGAATCACTTTGAATGTACTGCTTTTTGAACTGTCTGACCACTAGACTTCTTTTTTAAGAAATTAGTTAATTCACAAGGTTTAAAACCAGAGCTTGGCTAATACCTCTCAGAAGCAATGAGGCTCTTTGGTATAGGATTTTTGTTTTCAAAGCAAATGCCACTCTTACTTGTGTTAATATCAGTGGTAAACGTGTCACACTGGGTACCTTTCTCTTGTGAGGACATAGGAAATCCTCTGATCCTTGACACACAGCATCTCTTCTAGAGCAGGAAGGTTTGAAATAAATAAGGAGTGAACTTCCTAGGGTATCCCAGACATGCCTGGAGACTTACAGGCATGGCACATGGCACTCTCCTGAAACAGTAGCTGAAAGCCAAAGCAGGCACATCCTCAGCCATTTCAGATGGCATCAGATGTCCATGATTAAGCAACCAAACTGAGCCATGGAGATGCTGTTGATAGCCAGTAGAGTCAAGAGAGAGCTTCTTGTCTGAAGCAGGCTTTGGCTGGTGGTCAGCTGGGTCACTAGCTTCCAGGAGCCTGCACTGCCTGGATTTCCTCTGATTGCAGATCAAGCTTAAAGCATTATAGCCACTGGCACAGGCATGGTCTTCATCTTGAGCTCAGCCTCTCAACAGAGATTGCAAATGAGGTTGTGCAAATATAAGCCTGGTCCTGTTCTCATTGGTAAGAGAAGGAAGAATGAGAAGGAAGAATGAGCTGCGTAGACTGGTAGCAGTCTGGGGAAGATGTTTTGGAACATCACTGCTGGGCATCCCATAAAAAATACTAGTTGGTACTTTGGTCAGATGTGCACCTGGAATTTCATGTAATATAATAAAACCAGCCATAGCAGTCATCTTTAAAGACTAGGGCAAAAATATACTCTGCATTGTGAATGTCTGTTGGCTGTTTGTGGTTTTACACTGAGAATGATAACCTAGCAAAAAGTATATTGCTACCATATGCACAGCATAAGTCTACTACTAGTGATGGTAGTAAAGTAGGCCATTTTGAGGACTACACTGGTTTTCCCTGCTGGGTTATTTTTGTCTGCTGAATATGTGAATAATCTATGAACAATAACTAAGCTCATTTTAACTTCTGGGAAGAGAGACAACTCTGTGACACCGGTCTTAATACTGGGAGTAGAACTAGTTCCACTGAAGCTGATGAAAATCCAGTGCTATTTGAACCTGGTCCACAGCACACACCCATCTTCCTGTGGGTGACAGAACTGGCGATAACCTCCACTGTGCGGCACCTGTGTCTGCAGGTGGCCCATTAAATACCTCCATGGTTAAGGGCAATATAGCCAAGTTGTTGTATAGGTATGGATCCAGCAAAGAGCACTTGAAGCACATCAGGAGCATCGTTGTCTTCATTAAGACTGCGTGCATGTTTAAACAGCTGCTTGAGAGCCCTGTTGGATCAAGCTTTACATATCTAATAAAGAGCCCTGAAGGTTGAGGTTCATCCCTGAACATAACTTTATTTGGTTTAAGCCATCCAACACATTGAAATAATGCTGTTGTTGGGTAGGAGATATGATTATTTTTATGGCTATGTGTAATATTTTCCCCTCTTGCCAAAGTGCCTTTCTGAGTGATAAATATGTAGGTTTCCTGCTTCCCTGAGTCTGAAGGAGCAGAGGAGGCTGGCGGGGTGCGGTGCCTTTTCCCTGGTTATACAAGCAGCGCTGACAGAATGGTGGAAACAGCCGGATGGTCGGTAAACTGGTAATGATTAGCCTGCAGATGCCCTTTCACAAGTGGCACATCAGCAGGCTGATGCAGAACAGGAACTTCTTGTTTACACAGCTCACCATCTGCATCGCAGTGGCACCATCCCCCCGTCAGTGTGTACAAACTGGAATGCTGCCCCCATTTAGCTCGTCGTAGTCTTCTGAGAAACCAAAGTCTTCTCACTATTCCGACATTATCTTTTTCTTCCCCAGGAAGGCTGCTCTAATCTGGACCTGCATGACATAGTTGTGACCATTTAGTGCTAGAGAGATCAAGGGAATGAAGCAATAAATGGAAGTAGAAGACTCATTCTGTTCGGTAACCTGCTGTAAGTTTCACTGTGAAAAGTTTTGTGCATCCTGTTGGTCTATGCTAGACTCTGCCTAAGGAAGAACCATTAGTTAAAACAAAAACAAGATTTTTTTTTTCCTTAGGTGTTGAAGGCAGGAATGAGTCACGGTCAGCTGTTGTAATCAAGTACGCAATCACCAGAGGATTAAACCGTGCCACAGACGATGACAAGGCCATCAGTTACAGGGCTCAGTTAAACACTACAGTCCCCATGGACTTAATCACAGCCAGGTGACATATTAAACATGGCTTGTCCCTCTCTACAGTTACAAAAGTGATGATTATAATTGTTTCAGTGAAGGTATCTTCATCAGGTAGCATGCTAATGCTGCAGTTTTCCTAGCAAAAGCTAACGTGATCCTCTAATGGTTTCACAATGAAACTTAAGGTACAGGATGGAAAGGACCATGATACATGGAGATACTGTTGTATCTCCAGATGAAGCTACATGTCATCTACCTGCTTTTTTTTTCAAGTCTGCAGTGACAGAGAGGACTGTAAAGAAGTGCATGCATGATGCCCAATAGGTTAGCTGTACAGGAACTTTTTCAGTTTGGTCTCATATCTTTGTTTGCTAGGTAGGAGTTCTGAGACTTGCCTGCTCTTAAACCAGTTGAAACACAGCATTATTTATCCATCTCAGACAGGGACAGATCTAAAACATCCGCAGACATCTACTCTGAGGCAAGCATGGTGACATCTGACAGTTCCCTGAGCAAAACTCTTCCCACTCCCTGACCCTGTCCTGCATCTGTGTGGCATGGGAAGGCACAGGGACAGTGAAGTCACCAAATTGATATAGTATACTTCACATCTGCTAGTAGCCGTGGTTCATGATTATGCTAGTAGCTATAGTTACCATATGGGAACAATTACGAGGTCAAGCAAGAAAAACAAGCTTCAATATCCAAACCCTAGAAAATAGGTAGAATGTCCTGGACCATAAAGACAATGTCTGGGATTGTTCTGAGGATGAGTTATTTGACAACTTGGCAAAGTGACTATTCACTTACTTGGCAATGAAACTAACTTTTGAGTGTCCCGAAAGTGAACTACCTTCATTATAATACTAAAAACACACCCACAGGTCGAAAAGACCCCTGCCCAGGTTAAGACCCTTCCTCAGAGCATGTATAGTAGTAGGAGCATTAGGTGAGCTGTATTATAATTGTATGTTAATCACTAATCAATCAGTATCTAATAGGCATGTTATGGAAAAGTACTAATCTCTGTTTTTTATGTATAAAAAGAGCATGAAAACCTACTGTTAGTGTGCTTGGTTTGTGGAAAAGTCCACCAAGCACCCAGGCCTGAATAAATATAATATCTCTCCTAAGCATGTTAAGACTGGTTTACTGGACGCCGGGCACAAATCCACTTTTGGGTAACAAGCTCTTCCCTGACTTGATGGTGAGTGTCTGTTAGGTCATCGAGTTGTTGCTGTCAGAAGCATCTCAGACTTAGCCCCTACCCAGATAAGGCTTGTTAGTTCCTTTTCCTCTCCTCATGACCCATCCATTATTATCTCCATTTTCTTGTGTATTTGGGCCTGTCAAAGAAGTCTTTGTTCTTTACCTTTTTCTGCTTGTTTTTAATGATTCTTTTTAGTCCTTGAAAAATAGATAATTATTCTGCACTCCATGTCTAGCTGAAACAAATGTTCTCTCCTTTTTCCCTTACACCTGCTTTTCAAGACCTAAAATGATGCCAAAGCTCCAGTCTTTCTCAATGTCCTTAAATGCAGTAAAGATGTTTTCTCCAACAGTTTCTACCCTTTCTGCTTCCCTCTGACAAATGAAGGTGTCTTTTCAAATGTAAAACAAGCAGTTCTTTTTCTTTGTACTGGTGAGTGGTTTTATATCAGGATTGCTCCCAGAGAGGATTGCCAAAATCTTCAGGAAGGTGGCCCTGCTTTCTGTTTCTGGAGGCTTACATCCTCCTTTTAGAAGCAGCAATTTTATGTATCTTGCCCTTAGCTTGACAGTTTGTTGGAGAAAGCAAGGCACTGGCTCCAAAGAGTACCTCTGTCAGCACCCATTGTGCCAGGCACTAGCAAACTATATTTGCAACCAGCTTTCACAAAGCAATGACTATTTCTTTCTCATGAGACTTCTGCTGCTATGTAGATCTGAGATGCTCATGTAGACAGCCCCAAAGACCTTCATTTACCAGTACAAAGACAACTGGTAGGAGCGATGTGTGTGGACCTGCCATGGTGGTCCTGCCTCCAGTGCAGATATTCTCTGCAGTGCAGAGCAGAGGTGATACAACAACCTTTGGTGCAAGTGGTGTTTCCATGTACATTTCTTCACCTAGCACTTTATCCCTCCTCAACTCAGCATCAGCCTGAGCTGTCTATGTAGTAAAGGACTTTTCTTGAAGTTTTCAGAAACCTTTTTTCTTGTTTTCTACTCCAGCTGCAAGGTACTTTCTTATGACAACAGTTTCTATACAACTTTTTGGTGATTGTATCAACCTCGATGGTCTGACACTTCTTTCAGATCATTTCATGATCTAATTCCCACTGAGCATTAACACTCAAGACAGAAATACCCCGAAGAACAGGAGACAAACCAAAGTGCATACTGCTTGCATTGGGCGCAAGGGCTCCCACCATTGAGTTACTGGAAAGATACAGTTTTTTGTAGACTGTTTTTTGCTCAGTGGCAGGTGGCAGGTTGTGTACTTTATTGCATGTTATTGTTTTCAGAATGATACAATTTTAAATGATGAAAATTTTCAGTGTAAAACTTGGATTAAAATCCCAATTGTTTTCACATGTTTAACTGTCTCACTCTAGGTGCCTGGAAATGAATCAAAGGAGCAATAGAATTCGGGTCATCCTATGGATATGCTATTGCACCCACCAAATCTCAACATATGCCCAAACATAATCCATCTAATTTTCCATTCAGTTTTGCAGAGACCACGAGTAGAACATGGATGACAAGGATGACTTTGACCCATCGTAGAGCAAATCCTGTTGAAGAAGTTTCACTTTGAAGGGAATAAAACTGATACTTAGCAAGATACTTGTGAAAAACCTATGGGAAGACAAGATAAGTCTAGTAAAAGGTGGGAGCAGGTCACAGAGTCCTTATGCACATACAGTTTAACAAGCCAGCACAACCTTTTTGCACTTTTCCTCAGCTTAAGAAACCTGTCTGAGGTTTCTTACACTGGTGGAGTTTTCTTGTTCATAGTGGGAGTTTGTTTACTGTTACACATTTGTAGAAGGTGTGAAAGAGCTTTTGTAGAAAAGATGCTGGTAGTGAGGTAATTAAAGGCATGGTGATGAACGTGACAGACCTGCCGTGCTAGCTGTCAGCACTGGATTCACGGCTGTACAGCACTTGTGCTTCCCACACCTACACTGAATCAGAGAATCATAGAATACCAGGGTGGAAGGGACCTCAAAGATCATCTGGTCCAACCTTTTTTGGAAAAAGCACAATCTAGGCAAAATGGCCCAGCAGCCTGTCCAGTTGAATCTTAAAATTGTTCAATGTTGGGGAATCCACCACTTCCCTGGGGAGATTATTCCAGTGGCTGATTGTTCTCATTGTGGCAAATTTTCCTCTTGTATCCAATCAGAATCTCCCCAGGAGTAACTTGTACCCATTACTCCTTGTCTTTTCCACACGACTCATTGTAAAAAGAGAGTGTCCATCTTCTTTGTAGCCACCCCTTAAATACTGGAACATGGTGATAAGGTCTCCCCTAAGCCTTCTCTTCTCAAGGCTGAACAAACCCACTTCTCTCAGCCTTTCCTCCCATGGCAGGCTGCCCAGTCCCTTTATCATCTTTGCGGCCCTCCTGTGGACCCTCTTCAGCCTGTCCACACTTTTTTTGTATAACTGGGACCAAAACAGAACACAGTATTCCAGGTGTGGCCTGACAAACACTGAGCAGAGTGGGATAATGACTTCTTTATCTTTGCTTGTGATGCCTTGGTGGTGCAGCCCAGCAGTTGGCTTTCTTTGCCGCTTTAGCACACTGGTCACTTATATTGAGCTTGTTGTCCACCAGGTCCCCAGGTCTCTTTCCACAGAGCTGCTCCCCATCTGGGTAGGTCCCAGTCAGTGCTGCACTCCTGGATTATGTTTTCCCAGGTGCAAAAGCTTACACTTGTCCTTGTTGAACTTCATAAGGTTCTTGTTAGCCCACTCTTCCAGCCTATCCAGATCTTCCTGCAGGTGGCTCTCCCTTCTGGAGTGCCCACTTCCTCACTCAGTTTTGTATAATCAGGAAATTTCATCAGGGTACACTTGATCTCGTCATCCAAGTCACTTATGAAGCTGAAGGCCTCCTGTCCCTAATCCTTCTGTTTCCCCACGCCTGAGACTCATCCCTGCCTGTCTCCCAGCCTCCCAGGAGGAATAAGAAATGGGAAGCATTGCCTTCTGCTATGCTCATCACTAGGCAGCTCCTTCCTTTCAACCTGAGAAAAAAGGGTGAGTGTAGCTCTGCTGGCAGTTCCCATGCTCCTACCCTTGTCATAGACCCCCAAAGGCAGAGATATGGGCTTCGTTTTACTTTGCGGGCTGGCAACTCCTCATCTTTCTTCTGCCACATCTTGTATGGAATTTGAAGGATTAGATTTGGGGGCTGATGTGAGTGGCTGATAATGAATGCTGGAGCTACTCCCAGGAGAACAGCGAGCAATGGACCCAGCTTGGTTGAGGGGATCATGTTTGTCTGCCAGGGACTGGCAACACTCTGCTGTTGTGGTCTGAGAGTCTGACGCTCTCTGCAGAGGGTGCTTGCAATGGGAAGCCAGCCTCTGTGTGTTATTTACTTCTTCTCCATGGTCTGGCAGACCAAAAAACCTTTGGGAGTGCAGCAAGAGTGCATGTGTGTATTAGAGGACTAACCCATCTTCTTCTGCTGGAACTAAATATTCCACAGGCAGCATCTGATCTCCGTTGATGAAAGGCAAGAGGCAAGGTCCTTTGCAACAGGTCCTAAGGCTAACTGGGAGCTAGGATGGGAACCTAAGTAATGCTCTTCTCCTGTAAAGTTATATCGTTTTGACCTCCACAGTCCCTCACCGAACCCCTGCCTCCTGTGTTGCTCCCTGACTTCTACCCTGCTCCGGATTGGGTAGCCTTGCCTGTACCTCACCAGTCTTGCCAGCTGTTAGAGCCTGAGTTGATGGAGACAGGGTTAGGAAAATACTACTTTGTTTCCTCAATAATGAATTAATGTCCATTCTCGATCCATTTTATGACCACTATCTAACCTGTAATTCAGAGCTTCTGTGAGCGTATTAGCTGAATTGGAACAGTTTCTGGTACCAGAAGGATATCAGAAGGGTTCCAGCCCTCACTATGCTGCACTAACCACAGCTGTCCCCTTGCTGGAGTCTCAAATTTTGGCCTTGTTTAGTGACATTCAGTAATTCTAGAAGATAATTTTCCTGTTTGGTCTTCTGAGCTTGCATGGAAATGGTGTTGCTAATTACCCAATATTCCCTAGAAATTTGGTGGTACTGTTATTCTAGCCCCATAGTATTAAATTAGCTGCTCTTCTGCTCTGTGGGGAACCATTTTGCCCTAGTCCTATTCCAGTTTTGCCAAAATCCTGAAACTCCCTTTGAAAAAATGCACAGCTTTCATCTCTAGATTGCATTAGGGATAATACCATGGAGTGAGGGAGGTGAGGAAGGGTGTTATTTAATGTTGGCAGCTGACAGGGTCTTCCTCTTCCCTCCTCCACTGCTGGGGGGGGTAGCCCAGCCAGATGGTGCTCCATACACAGTGCGTAGTACAGCCACTAACTCATCCTGGGATTTGTTGCAAAGATAGATGACCAGTTTAAATGCTGGGACATGCCCACAGAAACAATACAGCAGATTGTGATTACAATGGTCTTTGCATGCATCAAGTCAGTTTGAAATGGAGATATATGTGTGTGTACATATGTACGGGTGAATATATATACACACCACACCCCCCCCCCTACACCCCCCACCCCACCCCCCATTTTGCCTGCAAGCAGCTGATGTGACTGCATTTGCAGCACAACCGTATGTTATGAGCTTCTTTTGATAGTGGTTGAATTCATGGCTTTGTTTTGACAGGTGTCATTCCAAAAGAAGGTTTACACAGGACCTTGTGGTGGAAATTAATCAGTGAAGGTCTCAGATGCCAGACGTTCAGACCCAAATAGGCTTCTGGAAAAATGGTAAGCTATAAAGAACCAGCTAGATGTGCTTTCCTTCCATTTGAGAATCAGACAGCAGTGCAAGCTGCAGGAATCAGGACAATTCACATTACTTTGAGAATCAGCTATTTATGTATTTTGTCAGAATTTGAGAGTATATTGAGCAAGTAGCTCAGCTCCAGACTGCGAGGTACCCCCTTGCCAATGATGCCAGCGGTTTCCCCTGCTGGAAATTTTTCTGCTTGTGTTGTCAGCAATTAAAGAGTTATAGTCCTCTTCCCTTTGAAATTATGCATTTATGCCACTCAGCACTGTCGTTTGTCCTGTCAGAAATGAGACCCATTTCTTTATCCCACTGAGAGTCCACTGCCAGAAATTTAATGAATATGCTCTTCCAGCTGAGGATATCCCATGGATTTATTATTTTCCCAGCAGGATGAATCTTTGTGCTTCTTATTCTCAGTCATACGGTCAAATTCTTGTGTGTGTGTTTTTCTGTTTCACACTAAACTCTGCTTTGCAAAGGTGTTGTTACTACATTTTTTCACTCCAAGCTGTCCTGTGTCTGCTTTTTACACAATAGCCTGTCTTTCACTCTAATGTGTTTTAAGTAGCTCTATGATAAGCCGGTATAGCAGCTGTCAAGGGGTTAATGTTTTCCCTTCTGCAGCATTTAACAGAAGTCAGAGAATGAGAAGCTCAAAGGAGAACCTTTATGTTCAGTACATAAACAAAACAAAACAAAAAAGCCCAACAAATAGAGAAATAAGTGGCAGTGCAAGAATTTCAGCCAGCTTCCACTGTTCTCCAGGGCAGTTACAAACCAGCTGGAAAAATACAGGCAAACATTGTCATGCAGAGCATCCCTAGTGGTGCAGATACACCGAGGACTGGGCTGGTCATTTACAAATCTTCCTTCACTTATGCTGTTTAGGGGGATTTGTTGAATTGATTTTAATTTCTTATTAATTTTTCCCTTAAAATACGTACCAGCAGTAACTCACAAATACCTTTCGATTCAGAGGCCAGTAAGAGAGGTCATTTAACATTTTTTTTAGCTAGCACCATGCTTGGACTGATGACATCAAGGACTGCATGGAAAAGTAGTAGCTTTTATTAGGGCAGCTGATAAAACTGGAAAACACAGGCAAGCTTTCTGTCACACAGTCCCTTCATCAAACTGAGTGCTATGTTTATTATCATGTTACTCTAATGTAATATTACTGTAAATCTACAGAAATCAATGGAGTTACATTAGCATAGTATTAGGGTACCCCAGCAGTAAATCAAGCCATGAGTTGTTATGGCTGATGAGCTCTGAAGCAGAGCTTTATTTCCTGCAAAGGTCAGGGTGATGGATTGTGCATCAAATTTTACCTCCTCTGCTACATGTTTATTTCTAAATGGCCTTTCACAAAACAGCAAAAGAGGGCATATCTTACCCTTCCACACATGATAGAGCTTTTTTCAGTTGAGGCAAGATGACAAACGATGTCCTTGATCCTCCTGGATTTGACAAAACCCGCGTGTGTCTGGGAGCATTCCTGGGCACTGGTAAGTGACCGCCTGCACTAGTAAACCCCTGCAAGAGCCCAGACGTGAACTTGACCTGTCCTAACTAGCACTCTGGTTTGCATGCAGCCATCTCATGTTGATGGATGTGATCGTTTACAAGTGCTGGTGTAGGTCCTCCTATTTCAGTTGGCATCTGTGCCCAAGAACGCTACTGGTTGGGTGTAACCAAATTATCTGCAGACGAAAGTGTAGCAAAACAGTCAGAATCTCCTGTACCTCACCCACCCACAAGGTTCAGCTCTGAAATTGTGGAAGGGTTTTGTTCAATATCCTCTGTTCAACCTCTGCCATTTTAAAACTGTATGTTTTATAATGCAGGTGCCTTAGCTTGCTGGAGGAGGAGAACATCCAGATGAAGGTCTACACTCACTCTTTCATGCTGTCTGGGTGGACTGGGCATGAGTAAAGCTGAGCCATTGCTACCTACTCTACCAGCAAGTAGTCTACCTGATCTTGGCCCTTCTTTAGCACTGGGAAGATACTTTGAGCCAGAGCTGCCCTTCTGCTACAGTCACTGGTCAGATGGGAACTACATGGGTGATGGGTCTTCATACCTGACTCATGTCACTTCCCTAACTCAAAGTGTAATTAGTCCTGTCTCCCAAGTGTCCCTGATGGATATGCAACACATTCAGTTTTACACTCTTTACCAGGTAGTTAAAGGGGATTTCAGCAACTAGGAAGATAAGACAGCAGGGCACGTGGATATATTGTTGTGATGATGGTGACAAGGAGATCTAGAGACAAAACAAGTGGGTTTAAAGAGAGAGTTCAGAGAGAAAGATGACGGCGAGGTGATGGATCACAGAGATGAATGTGAGCTCCAAGTTAGTGCGGGAAGCTGGGGGAGCTTGTACAATCTATTTGCTCTAAGGACAATTTTATGGTTTGAAGGCATTTTGCTGGTGGAAGCTTTGAAGAAAAACAATGTTTACTGAAGTGAGGCAGACAAAGACACCTATATTCGAGGTGAGTGAGTATGTGAACAGCAAAATTAGATCTAGCAGGCTTAAATTCCACACGGAGGACTACAGTGACCAGGCAAAAAAGACCTGGAATTGTTGGGTGAATATATGTAAGGATGAAGCTTTTGGATTTCATGTCTTGAGACACTATAAATGGAAGGAATTCTCTGACGTAATGTAAACAAGTATAGAAAGTGGGTGACTAAATTTGAGGGAGAGTGAAAAGGTTAGGATGGATGTCCAGAGATGACATGAAATGTAAAGTTTCATCCCCCTTGCCACACAATGCTCCACTCCTTCACCTGCATGTAGACTTGTTGTTGAATACTGAGCCTGGCCTCCTGAACTCTGTGAATAGTGCCTATAGGTGTAAAGCCTGCATCTCTGTGGTGAGGCCTGAGAATATACATTCATGTTTCTTCACAGTGGGTATTTTATTTTTACAACCTCCTTTCGTGATCCTTAAAGGCATTATAAGACACAGCTTGCGAGTGTTAGTCTGCGGAAATTGCTCCTGCAAGCCTGACCTCAAGCCTTATGACTGTCCGAACCAAATATAAAACCCATTAATTTTTTTTTTTTGTTATTATTTTCTCTCAGCCACAAAAGCACTCAGCCCAGATAGTAAGCCCTGGAATTCAGGCTGAAAATACAGCAAATTATTCAGATTGCTTCCTTGACAGGTCACAGGGAAGACAGATCTTTTATTATGTGTTTTTAACATTTTTACAGTGTAAGACTTTAAAGAATATTACCACTGAAAAACACAGGTCTGAAAAGTTGACAAATGCTGGAACTGAAGTAATTTGTGCTACACAGAGGGTTCAAAACCTTTGCAGTGGGACAGAAGTAAGCTCTGAAGATTTCCCCTGAAGTACCAGAGCAATTGAGCCAGCAGTGGCTGGGACAGTTACCATGGATGTGGAAGACCTGGGGATGAGGTCTTGCTCTGCCTTCTCCAGCATCCTCTGTAAGTGCCCCAACCCCAGAGCCATTACTGTCTCTCACTCCTTCCTACTGCAGCTGCTCTACTTTCCATAAATAATTAAATATTCATTGAGGCAGGGACCTGAACCTCAGTTTCCCACATCCTGTGTGAACGCCTGAACAACAGCACTGTCAAATCAATCTCTTGCAAAACACTCTCCTCTCTCAGCAAGTGTTTAAGTATTTATGCAGGTTAGATATGCTCTAGCAGGGAAAACTGTGAAAGACCTGCCCTGGGGTAGAAAGTACCCTTTGGATGGGGAGAGGGTCTTTGCTCACACACAAGAGGGATGGGAGACTCAGGCCGAAGTTTCCCAGCCTAATGCAGGTGTTGAGAAATAAACCACTTGTTATGTATGTGGTTGGTCAAGGAAAATACGCTCTTTCACACCCCTTTTTACCAGGGTTTTCCTCCTGTATCCAAGAGTTCTGTCTCTCCAGAGCTTTCATTGAATGAAAACATTCCCATGAAAGGTTTCTTTTTGTCATAGATGTGTTTTCTAACAGCTAAATGAACAGCAAGCAACACCCATGAGCTAACCATCCTCTGCTTAAACCTTCTGCAGGGAACAGAAATGTCATCCTTCACTGGGGAAGGCGCAGGGAGGGGATCCCACTTTTTATCTCCTGGATTTCATATCTGTGCCTGGAAGGAGAGCACGGCTTAAGGGTCAAAGCTGTGGTTGCAGACAGAACATCTAAACACAGACTTGGTGTATCCTGAGAAACAACACAGATAAGAGTCAGCTCAGTCGTATCAGTGACAGGGTTAAATTTCCAGCTTTGCCTGTAATGACCTCATTTGCAAAGCAGGATGCTGCCTTCCTGACCCCTTCAAGTGAGGGCAGAGGTTTTGAGCTGTAATAAAGGTGGTGAATTGCAGCAGAGGATTAAAGCTACTTAGAAGAGCTGAAAGAGGATACAAAGTTGTTCACCTCTGTCTAAAGACAACCAGCATTTCTTTTATGGCTTCTGTCTGACTGTACCTGTGTGTCTGTCATGTCTAAACTGAGAGACTCATGGGTTCTGCCATGGCATTAGGTTTGCAAATTGGCTAGAAGGAAGAGAGCAAAGTGGGGAAAGGAAAAGGAGATATTAGTGAGAGGAGATACTAGTAAAAGATACACCAGTAATGTAGATGACACACAGAATGAAAGAAATTTTATGCAGAATGACAGAAAATAACAGAAGCCTTTTAGCAAATGGAGCTAAACTGTTTTACAGGTTTTTCCTGGGAAAGGCACTGGAGATGAAACCCACACGTTGTGCAGCAGCATGGGGCACGTCCCAGGACACCTCTTGGCCATGCCTCAGAAGGAGTTACATCTGGAATCCTTAGCACCCATCCTCCCTCACCATGGTTCCCAGAGATCCCAGGGCATGTTCGAGTTCCCCTGTCCCCTGGGCAGTCAGGGGCTGGTATGCTGGGGGTCACCGCTCTCCTCTGCACAGGGAGCTGAGGGGTGAGGCAGGAACAGACTCCAAGACCCCAAATCCAAGAGGTAGTAAAATAGTAAGCAGCAGCGTGGCTCTCGAGGGGTTTGCTCAGCCTCAGCAGTGGCACTGCTGAAGGGAACAGCAGAACTGGGGTAGGAACGGGTAAGGAGGAGGATGGCAGCAGCAGTGGTCCTGGTGTGTGGTGCCAGGAGAGGGGGGGGAGCGACAATTGTCATTGGGCTTGAGAATGAATTAGGAGATGGTGACAGCTAAGGTAGGAGTTAGAGAGTGGCACAGGGAGAAAGGAAGAGAGTGCCATGGAAGTACAGTATTTTCAGCTTACTCTTATGAGGTTCAGGAATAAAATAACTGATCCGATCTTAAAACTTTATTGATCCCAAATAAAACCGCAAATGGAGGTGACCCTTTTGGCACCAAGCAGACAACTGCACACCTGCAAAAAATGTAGATTTACCCTTGTCATGGGTTGACTGTAAAGATAGAAAGTGCTTCTCTGAGGGTAGGGATGCTCTGTACTCCAGTTTTGAGTCACAGTTCTTGAAAGGACCATTGGAACAAAACAAATCAGCCATCCTGGTGGTAGATTATAATTGGGTAGTGAGCCCAGGCCCTGAGGTACCAGATATGCTGTTAGAGCAAGCAGGGCCTCAGTTCACACAACATTGCCTTGGGTTTCCCACTTAGAGATTCAAAGCCTTAATGCTTTGCACAACCTGATGTTTGACATGCCCGGAGATGGGAGTCTGATGGATACCAGATCAGGATATTGGTGCAGGTAAGCAAAAAGGTCATGGCAAAAGGGATAGAGGGTGTACTGAGTTTAACCCTGAGAAGGAGGAAGGAAGGGAGACGTGAGGCTGCAACCCAATCTGATGAAAATGTAAAGGAGAAGCCAGAAGACAGTGGAAGAAGGTCTGCAGCAGGGTGGGGTGGGGAGGAAGGTGAATTTGGGTAAATAATGACCCTGCAAAATGGAAGGGAAAGGCTGGGGCTGAGAACTGATTGAGAGAAGGGTGCAAATGAGGTTGCAGGGGAGAAATGGACTGTGCAGAGCTGAACCTTTGTATGGCTAAATGAAGAGCCTGAGACTCAGAGGAAGAGCCCAAAGAGAAATTCAGGGTGTGCAAGGGAAAGATGGCAACATTCGAAGCGTGTGGGACAAGAGGGGTCAGCTCTTGCAGGGAACGGGTGGATGTTACTGTGTCAGTCACGGCACTTTTACCTCCATGAGACTGAACAAAAGCCAAGATGCAGACGTTTTATCAGCCCTCTGCTGTTGGGAAATGCTTTTGAAACCTACTGATAAGTGTTTGGCATGTTCACCACCCAGGAGCCTGTGCTAAGACGCCAGTATCTTCAGGCTCTCTGGGAGAGAGGGTCCTCCAGGGTGGGGGCAGAAGGATGGGAGTGATTCAGTGCAAATAAATTAGATTCTTACTTTGATTCAACTGCTGGAGAATTTCCTCCCCTGATGGCAAAACAGCATCCTAATATAACACTAAGCTACAAATATGCCCTCCGTTGTAACACAATACATCCCACACTTACTGGGTTATCTATTACAGCTGTTTGTTAATAGTGGTTAGTCCTTTTATTGGCGTTATCTGCCTTGTGTAAACAAGACATGCAAACCAGAGACCAGAACAAAAGGCTTCCTAATCCGGTCTAAATGTAAAACTGCCACACGTGGTCTTGTTTCCACTGATGCCAGCGATAGCTTTCTTGCTGACTTCAGTGGGAGCAGACTCCAGGCTTTCTAAAAGTAACCTCCAGAAACATCTTCAGAGAACATTTTTCTCTTCCCCTCAGCCACAAAGCTGTTGTTGTTCTTCAAGGACAAATACACAAAGTCATTAGGAAAAAATGCTGTAACAGTGCTTCTGAAGTTCACTCTCCAGGAGAGTGAGCAAACTATATTTCCTTTGAGTCTCAGGCTACACGTTACCTTTAGAGAAGGTTGAAGAAGTGGGAACAGCTCTCCCAGGACCCAACGGCAGTTGGTTTATAGGATGTGTTTTAAGTCTCCTCGGAGCTTTGAACTTCAAAGGTGTCTTTGAGTGCCTGCTCTGAAATTCTCCTGCAGGTGAGACAAACTCGTAGCCTCAGCGGGTGGAAGGCGCCTGGTTGAGTGGTGTCCGGGCCATGGAACTGCAGGTCAAAAGACCATGTGGCAGGTGGTTCAGGGCCTCTTTTCCAATGGGCTGTAAACAGTTGAGAAGGCAGCACTTAATTAATTCAACAGAAATTTTCTGCACATTTCTTAAGCTGCTAATAATCTGGTAACGTTTTAAACCTTTACCTCTGAGGTTTTAATACTGTCAGGATCTACACCCACTTTTGCCAAAAGAAAAATTCATTACAGCTTTTTTGTTGAACTTGCATTCTCAGAAATCAACACACCAACTCCCCCTTCCCTCAGGAATATTCTGCCCTTCAAAACCCTGTTTCTCTGTGACAGAGCTTTCCAGAGCAGCATGGATTTATAATATTTTCTGTGTTTTCATCTTCTAATAATCCCGTCTGATGGTAGAAACAGCGGATCTTTTGGCATTCAGAGATGTTGCAGGCAGACAGGCACCTTGTCTTCTCATGGAAGACTTGACTTGTGCTCCCTCAGCATCCATGGCTGAGCAGTTGTTCTTTTGGGACATAGAAACACACCTCTGGAGAATCAAGGGATTCAGGGGTGGAAGCAATGAAAGGGAAGCATTTGCACATGGGAGGCTGGATACAGCAGGGGCAGGGTGGTGGCAGAGGCAGGGATGCACCTAGTTACGTTACATCTTGATTCTTTACATTACAGAGCATACTGCATTGGGTAGGAATACTGGGGAGAGAAAAGGGAATCACCATTCCTAGTCGCTGTCCCCCCCTCCTGGTAAATCTATCCCTGTGTAAGAAAGTTAGATCTTTTCATGAGGCACTACAGAAAAATAGATAGAACAAAATTTTTGGTCTATAGGACAAAGTTGCCCTTAGGCAGCATTAACTTGTCTTACTGACATTTAAATGGCCTAAAACAAGGTGACAGAGATGTTAGTGGCATTATGTGAAGAACTGTTCTGTAGGAATGAGTTGTTCTTTAGAACAATTTATATTCAGTGCAGAGAATTAAGAGCAAGTGGGTTTAACATGAGGCTCACATGTCATCATTTTCTAGCTCTTATTATCTGTGGTGTGACTAATGCAGGATTACTCTTCATCTGTGCTCATGACTAACTTATCTCTGTCCTGTATCCTGCCACAAAGCCTTGTTCCAAATTGCCACTTAGAACCTTAATTGTTGCTCCATCTCCCAGAGAAATGAGGCACACATGATTGTGTTCAGTCTCTCCTTTCCCATCCTGGGACAGCATTTGGACATTTCTCAGGGATGGGGAGACCACAGATTCCCCTGTGAGGGAAATCCAGCTCACAAGGAGTACTGCCTGCTGGCTTGCTTTTCTCTACCATTCTCTACACTCTGACATTGTTTGAATGCTTTTAAATTCCTCAAACAAGTATTGAGGATGGGCACAATTGTTCATGTATTTAATGTTGGATAAGAAAGCAGTTGATGAGAGTGCAATGAATCTACAGAGGACCAAAGCAGACTTGGAATGATTGACTGAGTTGACATTTTTCCTTCTGCTAAGGGTTTTATTCTCCCAGAAGATGCTGCAGAAGCTCTGTTATTAGATACCAGACTGGTCAAAACTAATAGCAAATATGTTATTAAGTATGATTCTTCACTGCTCAGGGACAGAAGTAGTGAATGAGTGCTGGACCATTTCCACACTGAATTTCATGATAAAAGGATATTTGTACATTAAAGGTGATCTTCCATATCATGAGGATGGACATAAAGTAAAGCTGGGGAAAATGTATTTTGAAGAAATAATAAAACTTTTGCTTCTACTTCCTTTTGGGTAACTGTTGGCTAACTCAGAGCATTTTACAGGTTGAAAAGTATTAACAACATTTATTCCAACACACAAATTTTGCAAAAAGCCTAAATAAGTTCCTGGGGAAAAAAGGAAAAAAAAAATTAGAAATATTTCTTCTGAGAACCAGATTTAGATTTGAGGGCCTGATTCGGTCAAATGCTTATTATGCAAGTTTTTAACCTTAACCATTTGAGCAGATATTACATAAATTAATTGAACTGCTTCGTTACTTAAAATAAAGCATCTTGGTTATCAGAATCCTGAGACAGCTGCTATTAATTATGTTTGCACTCCGATTAGCTAAATCCATCCAATTTCAGAAGTTTTTTACAGAACAATTTGTTAACACTATCGTGTTCAATACAAAGGTTTTATGCTAGAAGATGAATTAATGTATTAATCGTTGTTTAATCGCATCACTTCTTGATTAAAGTATAAGTAGAGTCTTTGAAATTCTATCTGAAACATAGGGGTTTTTTCCATGTGCGATAAAAGAGAGGATTAAATATAGGCCTGCCGAATCCGAAATTAAAGGGAGGAAGAGGAAGAATGGAAACTACTGTTCACATTTCTATTACCTTCTGTTTTCAAACCAAAATGGTAAATAAATAAATTCATAAACAGATGATTTCAGGAAAACCTGAGTTGGAGTTCACTCTTTTTGGTGACATTAAATTAATTAGCCCCTTATCTTGCAAAGCTTAATTGTATGCCTGGATCATGTGAGACGATATTCATGTTGAAGGTTAAATCCACTTATCAGGGCTTGCAGTGCTGAGTTTTCTTGGGTAAAAGAAAGGCAGCAGACATATAGACAGAATTTAATGAAATGTTGAAAATGGCAGGATGCAAGGATGATGAGAAAAGAGGTGAAAAATCACATGCTGTCAGGGACTTGTGAGTAGGTGGGTGGTTCAGCTCAGCCTCCAAGTGAGCATGACTAGAAAGGAGGCTAATTACTTTCATTTGTCTGGCACAGTGCCTGTGTAAGATATCAAAGGGTACAAATAAAAGTTGTGAGTTGTCCAATCTCCATGAAAAACAGACATTTCTAAGACTCAGAGGACTTTGATTCAGAGGCTAAAAGGATAGGTGCAGCTTTCAGGAAAGTCATATTTTGCTTAAAAATTTTATTCAACAAATCTTCTGTGTCTTTCCAGTTATTTTTCAGTCAACACTCTACTTTTTCTAACTTGCAAAGTTATTTTAAAATAGCTGCAGGATCCTCGTATTGGCGCTTCTTTTTTATGTGATCGAATGTGCAAGAAAACTGAGATCAATTCCCACTTCCACCACAGTCGTCGTGTGCTGATAGACAAGTCAAATACAGGCTGATGTGTCTAACATTCAGGTGTGTGTCATAGGATATGCATGATCGATACACGTCTCATTTTCCCATAAAACATTGTCGCTACCTGTTTGGATTGTAGACTGTTTAGGCAGGGACTATGAGATCATTTAGACTGCAAAACAATATATTACAAATTTGCTACCTTACAGCAATATTAGACATCAACAGATAAGTGATCTGTATCATTGTGGAAATGCACAAATATTCTAGACTGTGAAAGTCAAAACTGTATGAGACAAGATGTAGGTATAATTCTGTTGTTTCTGTGAGAAAAATAAAGGTAATTATTTCAAAGAGAACTCTAGAGAAAAATTTATCAACTTCAAAAACTAAAAATTTTGCTCATAAAGAGAGGGATAGAGGAAAAAACAATAACAAAGCTATCAAATAACGATTACAATGTCACATGTTCCCTGGGGACTTCTTAGACTTCCTGAGGGATTTTCTGATGATAAATTCCTGTTGTGATCCAAATCCTATGGTGTGATTAAGTGTCATTGCCATCCCCCCACCAAACACACACACTTAAATGGAAACACTGATTTTTCAGGCTGAAAATTTGTGATTACTTTAAGTCTGAAAGTCCTATGGGTACCTCCTATAAAATGGAATTCTTCAGTTTTGTCAAGTGAAAAAGGCTTCTGGACAAAATAAATTACACTGTTCTTTGTATTTCCTGACATGCTGCTTACTCCACTGCTTAACCTGCTGCCTTATCTTCAATATCTTCCCTCCTCTGGTCAGAATCAGTAGTTTCACAGGCACATTGCTGATGCTTCAACATCACTTAGTAGCTTCTCATAGAAGAAGTGATGGAATACTATACTCTTTCTTTACTCAATTGATTAAAAAACTTTTAAGGTAACAAAATCTACTCAGGTGCACCAATTATATTAAAATGAAAAAAAAAAAAAATAAAGTGCTCCAATCTGAAACAAAATGTTTCATTACAGCAGCAACAAATAGCAGCAGTTTTATCAGAGTTACTCAGATGGAAATGGTTCACATGGTTCAACAAATGAAAACTTTGAACTCAGGTTAATATAAGAAAAAACACTCCATCTGTTTTGTCTTAGAGGGAATTTGAAAATTCAAACCGAAAAATGAATTTTGATGATAGTGTTTATCTTTCTGCTTAAAAGATAATTTGAAAGCAAATTTCTTCAAAGTACTTGTATTCCCATCTCTAAATGTATATTCTGATTTTAAACACTGGAATTCAAGCTGATAATTCAAATTGCTGAATGCATAGACCTGAGACATTTTCAGATCTGCTCTACATCAGAGCAGTCAGTCTTTGGGTTGTTGGAGTCCCTGCTTGGCTGTAATGCAAGTAATTCTTCTTTATCCAACTGAAGAGGGTTGCTTTGGACATTAGTATGTGCACGTGTTGTTTTTGTTTCAAATGGTCATTTTAATTGAATCTTTATAAATAATTTTCTGTTCTGGGCCACAAAAAACTGAGGTCTTTGATTCCTTTCTTGTTTCCTCAGGACTTCTTTAGTCTGCTTGGATGATATTAACTTGCACCCACAACATTATGGGACAAAGTCCATTCCAATTCAGTCAGCAGGACCCCATTGGCTTTAGCATGAATTGGATTAGGCACAAGTTATTTCTAAGTCCTTTACAGAAGGTTCAAAATCTTACCAAAAGGCCAGTGTTCAGAGCCTTTTATCTTTGCATGAAATGTATGCAAAGGAGAATCTGATAGGAAATTCAGTAGTATTGCAGTGCTACATCTGAGAGAGGAGCAGGAAATGGTGGCACAAGGCAAATGTCTTCAAGTATCTGTGTCTGAACTAACAAGTCCATATAAAATAAATTTAAATATGATTAGGGAATTCATCCAGTGCATCCCGAAGTGGGTTTCCTGTCACTGTGATTACAAGTGACTGCAGATAGGCTTTGTGACTTTAGTTCACGGTAGACAGCTGGTGTTCTGCCATCCACTCTTAGAGTGAAACTAAAATTTTGCATGAGTTGAGGACAAGGCAGAATTGTGGGCTGCCCAGCACATACAGTTCCCTCCATCCTTTGAAGGAAAGGTTCAGCTCAATAGATCTTGTATCAAATGTGCCATGTGGGTATTGATCAGAGAAATGACATCTCTGAGAAAGAAAATAGAAGATGCTGAAAATTCTGATAAGCACCCTTGTTTTGTACACTAAGGGTTCAGTGCAACACTGTCCTTTCCCCCTCTCCTTTGCCTTCTCCATCCTTTTCCCCTTCCCTTTCTCCCTCTTTTCCTAAATGCTGCTTGAACTCCATGCGAATGCCCTCTGAAAAGGAACTGCAGGTTGTGTTGAAGACCTGATATACACGCTATGCGCTGCAGTAGATGCATTATAATCTCAAAGCCTTTACACCCAGCAAATTCAAGAGCTCCACTAGCCTATAAACACTGGAAATTAATGACATGACAGCCTCAGGAAATAGTACTTCAGATGTGCAAGTGCCTCATGGGAGGAACTCATTACTGGAGTTACAGTAAATTGCCACTGAATGAATGCTGGAGGAGCTTCCCACACTTCATAAGCTTGATCTCGTCTGATTTCAAGGGCTAAGTGAATTTTGGCATGATTAAATACTAGAAACTGTGACCATCTGAAAAGACTTGGACTTCCAGGCTTATTGTAGGAGCCTGCTCGAGGTTTTGTCTGCTTGTTTTAAATTAAAGGCCAGCTACTGAGCTAAGCAAGTACATGCTAGTAGAGGTTCTGCTGTTGAAATTTTAGACTGGTTTTGTATATATGTGAGGTGGTGGAAGTTTGGGAGAATGGGGGCACAGGAAGGCATAGTTCTGATTTTTTCTTTTTGGCCCCTAACAGATTCAGGGCATTTGACTAGATACACATCAAGAAAGAAGCCTAGCTTGAACTGCTACTTGCTTTGCTGTATGAGAGACTTCCACTTTAATTTTTGAAAGTTATTTTTTCCTGTCTTAAACCATTGTTAAGTGACATAATAGCAAAGTTATCTGTCCTGAAAGCACCCTACCCTGAGGTGTGATCTCGATAAGCCTTTATGAACTCAAGCTGGCTCCAGTCAGCAATTAAAGTGCCATAAGGACAAAAGGTGTCTCATATATCACACCAGATTAGACAAAGTGTTTCATGCTGGACAGAACTTCCCTATGCAGCGCAGCATTGTTTGCTTCATTCATTATTGTTGTTTTCATTAAAATTAAGCTCTCAGTTATAGGTGTGCAAGCTCAGAATTGCAGTTGTTCCAGAGGGATGGCAAATTAAGCTGTACCCTTTCTCAGGGCTGGCTGACTGATGAAGAAAAGATGAACACTAATATTGTGAACACTGACAATGCCTACCTTGAGTTGATCTGTTCGGATACATGGGGGCCATGCCATTTGGTACGGCTGCACCACTGATGGAAAAACAAGGGAGTTCTGCTCATTTCTATCAAGACTAGTGGTGTCCATATGTGGTCTTGTGCTGCTTGACTGCCTGTTGTTAAAGATATTGGTAGCAGGGAAATGAACTGTAGAAAAAGCAAATGCTGCCTTAGTGAAATTTCAAGTGGTGTTGGGAGAACAATGGAAAACATATTAAACAGAAGATCCCAGCCCATCACATTCTGGGCTGTCATACCTGCGATTAAAGTTGTGTTAAAGTATTGCTAAATTGTCAAAACACTAACCTTCACCATTCCCAGTCACTGTGCTGCCATTTAATGTAAGTTGTTCTGGGTTAGGCAAGGTGCAGGCTTAGTGCAAGAAATAATTGGCAAGATTCTCTGTCATATGGACATGCAAGCACAAGGTCATAAGCTTCCTTGTAGCCTTAAAAAGGGAAACAACACCCACAAATATTCGGGAATACCTGGTATTCTGCAATTTGTGGTTGCTACCAATATTCAGTGCACATTGCTCTTTGCACTTCTGTTAACAAGTTTCTGCTACTGACTGGATAACCCAAGTAATACTGTGTCCTTGAAATTATTTTTTTTTCTCCTCTAGCTGCCATTAAGAAAACATGAGTTTGAGTCTCCACAGCCCCATTTCATATGCTTTTAAACCAGAGCCCTGCAAGAAATGCTACATTTTGGCTCAGCATTTGAATGTCTAGTGCTTTAGCTCAGCAGAGGAAAGGAGACGACAGATCTGTGGGGGCTAAAATCTTACCCAATTGCAGCTCGCTCTGCCAGAGCTCTGAATGAGAGCTTTTGTATGCATTCTCCACATTGTGTACTACTCTGCATAACACTGATGACTTCAGAGGAATTTCTAACAACATGGGTAGAAGGTGGCTGCGATCCAACTGTCTTCACTTGTCCACAGAATTAAATTTCCGTATTAGAAAAGCGAAGAATAGAACTTTTTCATGTCCACCATTGTCATAGAGGTATTGAAGTGTGTGCCTGACACCAGGGAAACAAGGCAAAACTGGCCAAACACATAGTACAACCCACATGACTGTTGGACCCATGTTGCAAGAATCCAGTAAGAGACACATACTTTTAGCTTCTTAAAATCCAAGGGCAGCAGTATGAGAAATGTCGAGGGAGGACTGTTCTTAACAGGAACGTATCTTTTGTGCATTTGATGAATGGCTCCTTTAAGTTAACAAATAGGGGTCCTGCATGCATGAACAAGCAAAGCCCTAAACACACAGAAAATGCTTCTGTTTGTCGGAAATGGTACCTTTCTGGAGGACTGCCTACATTATTTGTGTCTTGGGGCCTTTCCCACAGGAATCCTTTCCTTGGTAGTGTGGGAATGAAGTCAAATGGTGTTATTTCCAGGGTTGAGCCTGTCCGTGAAGCAGATCCCAGTGTTAGGGTCTGGCTGATGTGTGATGTTGACTTCAGTGAGGTTTGTGGCATAAGAAAAGGTTGCAAGTTTTGGTCCTTCTCTAGAAGTTGATTTGTCCACTCACTATTGCTGGGCTTTGAGACATTGGCAGGCAGACACCGGCAGGAAAAAATATTTTGAGGTTATCTTTGGGGCAGAATCAGTAGCCTTGTCAAAATTCCACCACCAGCAGTTTAGATACATATTCAGCCCTGGGTAGGTTCACACTGGCTGCCTGCAGTGAACAGTGTTTCTTAATTTGGGAACAACCACTAGTTCTGATTAAAAATACAAATAGAACTACATCTTTTCTGACCCAACATCTGTTTTCTATCTAATCTGCTCATTGCTAACAATCCACTTGGAGTCAGATAAGATCTATTTCTGTTTTACAGTGAAAAGCTCAAGTAGAAATACAACTAATTGTTGAGAAGGAAATTTAGGTACACATCTGTATTAAGTAAGGGCATGCAATTACAAACATCATTGGTCGCTTGGGAATAATCAGTTTGTGTGATGGGGTAGCAGAAGTAGTGAATTGAAATGAACCTGTAAAGAACTAGGAGAGCCTTCCATACTTCCATAAACATTGGTTTGGTTTGGTTTGTTTGCTTGTTTTGTTTTATTTTGTTTTGTTTTGATTTGGTTTGGTTTTGTTTTTTGTTGGGAATCAAAGGTTTTCAGCTGAAGAAATCTTCCCCAAGTGCTGAAGTGTTCTGAAAGGTAACTCTGGTGAATCTGATCATACGAAAAAATTTTATTTTTTTCCCCTCATATTTCTAGGGATGGATTCTTCCATGCCAGAATCCCACCCTGGGATTCATCTGATCTGTCTTTAATTTCTTTCCCCTGACAAGTTACCTTCTTTGTGGTGTTAGGGCAAGTCTGTAAGTGCAAGTCCACTTTAACATAGAGATCTCAGTTTGACATATCCTCTGCGGCACCATCCTGGGTGCAGTGTCATGCTAATCACTTGTGGTTTAGGCAATATAGCATAGCTCTTTCTCAGGCTTAGCTCACATAACTTCTTTGCTTAGTGCCATATCCAATGAAATGGGGATAGCATCATTACCTGAACTTGGGAGGTGAAGGAAAGGAAGGGATTATGATGAGATATATGAATCCCTATTTGAGCAGTTCATCTGGTTGTGGCAAACATAAAATATAACAGAGTCAGTCTACGTCTATGCTTGTAAGGTGCTGGAAAACGTGGTATTAAGCACATCCATTTCATTAGGTTGGTACTGAACTGGTGCACTGTGTACACTGTTAGTGGACACTGTGGTGTTGACAGCACTATCTTTGCAGTGACACAAACTGATATCCTAATCACTTATGCTCTCTAAGAGATCAATTACACTTTTCTCAAGTGTTGTAGGACCATTAACCTTAGCTTACCGCTCCAATTCAATGTGGTTAATTATAGCTTAAGTATCTAAGCTTTCATCTTGCAATGGCAATTAGATATGGTAATCTGCAAGCCTTCGTAGCCTAAAGTGATGCACAGCAGTGTTGCGTGCTGCTAAACGGCTGCCATGTTCTGCTCTAGAAGAAGCTCTGTTTTTCACAGAGGGAGATGCTGAAATTTATAAAGACAGCTATTTCTGAATATATTCAGTGTCAGTGGAAGCGAGTAGGCATATAAACAACAAAGAAACATGGGCTGAAAGGTATATTGCACTTCAAAGTAGTAGAAACATAAACATTCTTTCCGTAGATCAGTCAGGAATGACATGAGGAATATAAAATAACCTCAATATCAAAATCTACCTTTTTTCTTCCTCAGTGGTCAAGCCTTTGGACTGTAATTTGCTGAACAAACTCAGGCTGATCATTTCAACTGATTTCCTCTTCAGCTGACAAATCTTTGGCCTCTTTCATTTTGTCCCAGTCATATGCATTTGCAGTCACCTGCTATTGCCATCTCATAGACAGCAACTGAATTAAACTGGCCTTTATTCCTGAATGCCTAAGCATGCCATTTTATATATCTACCCTATACGTTGCTTCTACAGGCTAAGTCCTGCACACCCTACGATAGTCAACACAACTCTCTAAAGTCTTGTGCCCTCCTCAGTCACACACAACCAGAGCCTAAATTTCTATTAAGAGCTACACAGCACTAACAGCAACCAGAATGTACATGGATCACTTGGGGTATGTGTTGCTATTGAGATTCTGTAAGTCATTTATTGGATTCAGGAGAAGGATCTGCTGAAGCTTCCTCCTGTCTCCACTGTATTCACCCATGGCCCTCTAAAGATTTTATAGCCCCTGCAAATCTATTGAACTCCTCCATTCAAATCATGCTGCTCTCACTTGCAGTTGTATCAACCCTTCCTAGATTTTTTTCTTGACTCGCCATGTGCCAGGATCTTTCCCTCATCTTTCAGCCATTTGGAGTGCCAAACACTCACTGATCTTGCCTGTTTCCCTCCTCTTCTCATCCTGGTCCTACTCAGCTCCTGATGCAGAATGGAAAGATCTTAAAGCAGAAAAACTAAACACTGCCTTTTGTGAGATGTGCTGGAGAGAAGGTCTCTTTGAGTAAGCTCTGAATCATGAGAAATTTGAGATACAGAAGGCATTTTCCTCAGAGTCCCAGGGGCTGGGGAAATGTCTGAGCTCTGTAAGTTTTGGATAGAAGAGCAACTAGCTTGTGTTTCCTAAACTTTACGGTGAACTATGCTGGACAACAAACTTGGAGGTAGCTGCACAATTTTCCTGGACTGGGAAGCAGACCAGATGGGATGGAGGAAGGAGGCACACCAGGACTGTCTAGGACTGATATAAGACTGAGGCAATGACTGGCCAACATGCAGGTGGAGGGCAGGAGGTGCTACATTCCTGGTCCTGTTTCCACTGCCCCCACCCCTGGATCTGATTTTGCTCTTGGTAGTGAAAATCCTGAGCACTTCTGGAGATGCTGGACGACCCAATTTAGACACAACCATGATGCGAGTAGTAAGCCAAGCCTTTTGCCCTTTTGACAAGCACAGGCTGAGAAATTAAGCTCATGTTGCAGGACATGAGTCAGCCAGTGATGAACTGAGTTTCTAAAGCACTGGGTATCCCAGAGCCCACACAGCAGCGGAAGCATCATCTTCTCTGTCACTGCTGTGTTTGAAAGAACACCAGACCCTAACAACAGGCAAGACTACATGTTTATTCTGCCAGTTATTTTAAAGTCAAAATTTGGAAACATAGCCTCTAAATATCTTTCCAAGCTGAAATATCTCCTTCCCATTTTTGTCAGTATTTCTTCTCTCCCCCAAAGTCTAATCAAAGGGTAAATCTCTAAAAGCAGTCAGATGCAATATAGTCTAATCATTATTACTGTGTTAGAAAGTTGATGGCATAGAAGCCTCTGAGTAGCCAGCTTGGTAGTATTTATTGGGATTTAAGAGCTTACTATAATTATGATGCCTGGTAACTGCCTGGATTGGTGTGTGAGGGGAAAAAGAAAGGAAGCTAGAAGCACGTCTTGTTGTCAGGATGTGTACAAGATCAATGAATGGATGGATGGACAGATACCTATGGATAGATATTTACTCTGTTGTGCATTTTTACATTTTCCCAGCCAGTTATCCCTATTCTTCTGATGTCTTGTAACAATTCTGAAAAACGCTAAGTTTACCTGTATATTGGGATCATGAGCAGATGTGATTTTTCCAGTCTTTGTGACCTTCATTTTTCAGTCCTACATACCTCCAGAAACCCAAGTTTTCCATAACATTTTCTTGTTTTTACTAAAAAATGCTGCCTTAGCAGGTGAGTTCCCAGCATATGGATAAAATTCACTGGAGGCAGCACATTTTAGATGACTCTGGAAGCTTGTAGCCAGAGAAAAGTTACAGCAGATGCCCACCAATGCACCTTTCTCTCTTGAAGGTTCATAACCTTGCCAGGGTCTCCACCCATCTATCCCAGTGGGCTGGATCTATCCCTTTGGTCCTTGCTATGGTATAAATGTCTTTCTTGCTCTCTTTTGAAAGCCCTAGGAAAATCTGAAATATCATAGCTTTTGGGGCTCCATCAAAACCTGAGGTAGAGTTCCCCTCTTATCATCCCATTACTTCCAGACATGTGATTTATTTTTTTTCTTTTTCCTAGAGAAAGAAAAAAAAAAAAAGAGAAAGATTTGTTTTAATGAATCTTTTGATAAGGCAACTTTGTGCTGCCTTGAGGTCCAGGCTGAAGTAATTTTCGGGCTGATGGAGTAACATTATTTGATGAACTCACTGTTAGTACAGTAGCATTTCTGAAGTGTGAAATGGATCTTAAACTAATGGGAAGCCCAGTAGTAATGTCCCATATATATTCATGTCCACGCTGGATTCCTCCGACACACATTTACCTTCTGTGAAAGAGTAGAAATAGGATTTTGATATTTTTGGGTCCAAAGAGGCCTGGAGACTAGACTCATTTATTTATCTGGGATTTCTGTTGAGTTCTTGAATGTTTATTTCATGTTCTTTAGGCAGGGTTTCCCCATTTGCCTTTCACTTGCTCCCTGGGATCCTCCCCTAGGCTGTCTTAGGGGAGCCTGGCTGCCACAGTAGTCTCTGATGAGATTAGTCACAATAATGCTGAAAAGTTAAGCTCCTTATACTGAAGCCTGGGAGAGCTGGTAATATTATATGAAGAGCAAAAGGCTAAAGCAATGTTTGGCCTGTGTTGTTTTATTTAAATTATGGCTTGAGGTGGTGGCAGGCCTGTTGCAAATGTATAGGCTTCTTCCCACCTGATGTAAAGGTAAATTTCCTTGAGGGTTATTATATGACACATGACATTCAGTATCATAGTGCACCTGTGATACTTGGATGTATGTAGTACCACACTTATTTCCATCTCTCTGAAGCCAATAAAATTACATACACCTCTACTGGCTTGGGTCTTAGTTCATTTCTTTCTCTTTCCATGGACCGAAGGGAAGTTACATTGAGCACTGAAGTTAGCCTGACACCATAATGCAACAGCATGAAGAATATGAACAGAGATAACACTACTTAATGACAAGAGCTGTAGTTTTCCCAACTGAAAACACTTCCCTCTTCCAGTACAACAGCAGGAATTCTGTGCAGTTAACATTTTCACCATTTGTGTGTCATCCCATATGGGTGTTGCGAGTTGCTCTGTGTAAGTAAGTGTGTTATTTTGGCTATGACTGGATAGACATTATTTGATGCATTTTGTAATCCTCTCTTAAGTAGAATGCTCTGGTATGGCTTTCATTTTGTGATCCCATGAAAATATCGCTTGACTAGTGCCCTCCATGGGCACACAGACATGAAACTAACATTTCATGTCTATCCATGATGCTTTACATACCCTGAGAACAATGATATCGAGTTAGTGTCTTTGCATGGTCAGTTTGCAGTTCCTAATTAGCCTGTCGCATTAGCCTGTCTGTCTCAGTAACTACAGAATCTAAACCTTGAAAAATAATCCCATGAAAAACAAATGAGAGGCATCTCTGAATGAAAAGTTCTGATGACTGGAGACAATAGTGTCTGACGGTATCGAGGACCTTCCCTTCATCCAAATCTCAGAAGACAAACCAGGAGACAGTTCATCTCACAGTCATTATTAAATAATTTCAAAAGGCTTGCTTTGTTTTTTTTTTTGTTTGTTTTCTCCAGAGAACTTAATGAATTCATGAAGAATGTTGCTGCACGTTCATCCTTCTCTTGACAACACCTCTTCCTGGTCTTTATTCAGCTCTGTGATGTAGAGCTAGGAGTCTTGCTTATTAGTGTGTAGATCAGGGGCTGGGTTAAGATTAACTAGAGAAAACATGCCCTGCCCCTACCCCACTGCAACTCTCCAAAGACTTTAATATCACAAAGTGAGCAGCACTGGAGCTCTTCTTTCTCTGTGATGGAGTGAGGTTGATCAAAGGTGAAGCAGAGCAAGAAACAGAGCCTGTGTTCTACTAACATGTCCTCACATCCCCACTTCTTTATGAGTCCAAGTTTGGGCCTCAGTTCAGTTTCACCATCTGCACTCTATCTTATTTCTCTTCCATCAGCCACAAAGGTTCATCTGATTCTCCCTTGCACATCTTGCCCTCTCGCCCTGTGTAGCAACTCTCCACTGGTAGTTCTTGGATCTGGGCCTCTGGGACCCACTCCTTTTCTGAGATGGGAGAGAGAATCAGGGAGACACTCGGTCCCTGGCTCCCTCTCTTCATCATCAGGGCTAAGTAAAGCACACTGCTCTCAATCCATTTTCTCCAGACCTGCTTTCACTGTTGTCTTCTATCTACAGTGTTTTCTGGACGGGCTATATCTTCATTGTTGCACATGATCTCCCTTTGTATCAGACACGTGGTATTATCACAATAATTGTATGTTAGAAGGTGCAGAACGAACATGGGGAAGATGAGGGTATGAGATTTCCCAGCTACAATTGCCAGGAAGCAATGTATCCTGTGGAGTACTACACTTTAATACTGAATTGATCTGAGACAGAAGGGTAAGAGTAGTTCAGCAATGCAGTTGATTTCAGTCCAAGGTGAAATTCAAACCCAAATCTGAGAATTTTGCAGAAATCACTTTTCACATTGATAAAAAATCACTTTCTGACAAACTTCCTTACCCCTCAGTGGAATAGAATAGTTAATCAAGTCTAAGTTGTCCACTGAAGAGTTCCAAAGAGTATATCGGAATTGCAGTTTACAGTGATCGGGATCTTTTGATCCACAGACGTGCAAATTAGATTATTGTTTTCCACACACAGAAATACTATTGCAATACTGCTCCTGGGTTTTGTATTGGTGGCAATAATTCATTTTCTTTGCTGTTTATACTATCTGCATGTTGGGGAAGGGAGGAGGGAGGCAGGTGTTGCTTTGATTTGATCATCCTGAAAGCCATCTTTCACATTTCAGTTTAAGATGGCAAATTGCAATTTTGGTAAATTTGAATCCTGAGGCTTTTTGTTGGTGCCCACAGTTCATGTAAATATGGCACTGAAATAACTCAGTGATCAGTCACATAGAAATATCTTGGGTCATATTGGCTTGAAACGTATTTATTAACAAGATAAAATGTGCTGATAGCCTTGGTAATCATTTAGCATAATAAAAGTTGACTAGAAAAAGATAACAATGTGAAGCAAAGAACTGTGTTGGAAATTACATTCTGATATATAACATCTACTTGGGAAAGTCACAGAAAGAAAATGTAACATAGCAAAATACTAATAAATAAATACTAATACTAATAAAATACTAGTAGGTACAATTTAAGTTTAGGTCACTGAACTTATTCTGCACCACCGCTCCCTAAGGATAAGAAAGCTCAAATGAAAAGCTTGTGTGAAGTAGCTGTTCAACGCTTTTTTTCTGTTTCCATTTCCATCTCTGTACCTTTCCATTGTATATACAAATCCCTAGAGGATAGCCTTGCATTCAAAGCATGCAGTTAGCAAGAATTGCTTCTGACATGGAACCTATTGCTAGCTTTACCTTTAACAGGTAATATTTCTAAGTCAGCTTTATTTAAGCCTGAAAAGTACACAGAGGAAGTTTGAGAAAAATATTCTCAGAAGTACAACATTTTATTGTGATTATTTTCATTGTTGGGTGTATTGGGTTTGCGTGGCAAGGTTTTGGCAGCAGGAGGGTTAGTTACTGTGAGGTTTCTGTGAGAAGCTGCTGGAAGCTTCCCCCATGTCCGATGGAGCCAATGCCAGCCAGCTCCAAGTCAGACCCACCACTGGCCAAGGCCGAGCCCATCAGCGAGGGTTGTAATGCCTCTGGGATAACATTTAATAAGGGGGGAAAAGTCACTGCACAACAGCAACTGTGGCTGGAAGAGAGGAGTGAGAATATGTGAGAGAAACAACTCTGCAGACACCAAGGGCAGTGCAGAAGGAGGGGGAGGAGATGCTCCAGGTGCCAGAGAAGAAGTTCCCCTCCAGCCTGTGGTGAAGCCCATGGTAAGGCAGCTGTGCCCTGCACCCATGGAGGTTCTGTCAGGACCTGTGGCCCCATGGAGAGAGGAGCCCTCACTGGAGCAGGTTTGCTGGAAGGACTTGTGACCCCGTGGGGGACCCATGCTGGAGCAGTTCATGAAGAACTGCAGCCCGTGAGAAGACTCATGGAGAAGTTCATGGAGAACTGTCTCCTGTGGGAGAGACCCTGTGCTGGAGCAGGGAAAGAGTGTGAGGAGTCCTCCCCCTGAGGAGGAAGAGGCAGCAGAGACAACGGGTGATGAACTGACTGCAACCCCCATTCCCCATTCCCCTGCGCCGCTTGGGGGGAAAGGGTATAGAAAATCAGGAGTAAAGTTAAGCCCGGGAAAGGGACAGGTGGGGGGAAGGTGTTTTTAAGATTTGGTTTTAATTCCCATTATCCTACTCTGATTTGATTAGTAATAAATTAAATTAATTTCCCCAAGCCGAGTCTGCTTTGCCTGTGATGGTACTCGCTGAATGATCTCCCTGCCCTTATCTCAACTCACGAGCCTTTTGTCATATTTTTCTCTCCCCTGTCCAGCTGAGGAGGGGAGTGATAGAGCCACTTTGGTGTGCACCTGGCATCCAGCCAGGGTCAACCCACTACATTGGAATGGGAACTCAGAGCACCGGAGGAAAAATAGCTTGTTAAAGACAGAAGTTCAGTGTCTGAAAACCACTAAATATATAGGAAAATACCTGTCTCCAAGAGTCCGAAGTATCTGGACTGTGTCAAACTTTGATGCATTGAATTGATAAATCTTTAGAATTAGTCATCAGATTTCTCTCCATACTTCCTTGTTCTCACGGAGTTTTGTCTAAGACACCGTGACTGAAGCCTGGTATCTTGTAACTGTCACTGTCCTTTTATCTATATCCAGATGGCCAGTGCTTGTGTTCACTCATGCAGAGTCTTCTGTGTCCCGCAGTTTCTTGCAGCTCAGGAAAATAAAATGTTTTTGAATTCTGAAAGCTTTGGAGAGTCTAATTGAAGTACTTTAAAATATGCCTCCAACTGTCCACCCAGACTTTCTGTTGTTGCTTCACCCATAGTAGAAGCAGCATACGAAAATACTCTCCTTAACTTCTCTGGTTTGTACTCCAACAACTTAAACTGCTAAGGTAGGTGACTTTCTTCTAGGTTTACACTTCTGCATGCTATTCCTGTTATAGAGGTAGTATTCTGGCAGAGGACAGGATGACCAGCTGAAGGTGACAATATCCTAAACTTGCACAGACTTGCACAGGCACAACCCTGATTTACATGAATCAAAACTCTAGCACAGCTCAGGGAAAATTCTGCAGAGCCTATATGAATCCCAGTGTGTTGGGAAAAGTGCTTTTTCAAGGAAGTGTCTTGAATTTGCTGCGTATTTGGAAATATAAAATGATCTCTTGGACTTAGCTGAAATAGTTTGCATGGTCTTCTTTTGTTTTCAAGTTAAACCAAAAATTTCTTATGGATGTTTCACAAGTATGCACCAGGGTAGCATATTGCTGACCAGTAATAAAAATTAAAGTTCCTGACACAAGAAGATGAAATTGACATTTAACTATGACGTTTGCATTTCCCATTTTTTCTGTTTGTTTTTTTGGATGCTTAAATAGTTATTTTGGATGCTGAAATGATGCCATCTTTTGCCTGATTTGATTTACAATATAGCATTGCATTTATTGTACATGGTAGCAGAAATGATGTTTACTTCGAAGTTTGTCGAGCTCCTTGTAAAATGATGATCCTAAATAAGTTGAAATGTACTGTTTTGTGTAACAGATTTCCTGGTTCAATTGCATTTTTAAAAAAGGGAAGCTGAAATCTGCAGCACCTTCAAAGGGAGTCATCAAGCTTTGAAAATATCAATGTAAACCTTTACCTTAAAATTATAAAGGGGATTGCCAAAATCCCCAAATTGCTTTAATGTAGTCGTAGGGGGATCCATTCCACAGGTTGAAAATTGGTTTAATGCTGCCAGTGAAGAGCTGCTTTTGCCAAGACAATGCCAAAGGGAACAGACACCCTCTCCTCCAGGAACGGCTAGCAAGTGAGCATGGCTGGAGCACTGTGGGACTTGGGTGGTTCCCACTCAGCCAAAATACACATTAGAAAATCTCACTATAGAATAAAACCAGCACCGAGAGAACTCCAGGTTAGTGCAACATATGGTACGTCCTTACCTTGCTCTCTGTCTCTTAGCTCTGCTAACTTGCTTGCTGCTGGAGGCTCCTCCTTGAGACCTATATCCTAACTACCTGACCCTTTTTTCCCCTGCTAGCATTCTCAATGAGGAGCAAACCCACCAGAGGCTGTGGCTCTGCACTGCACTAGGAACTTGAATCAGGTTCTTCAGCTCTATTCTTCTGCCGAAGCCCTTGGGTCTAAGGGACCCAAGGTAGAAGATCAAGAACAAGGACCTCTGTGAAATTCTTCAGGTCTTGGAATTGGAATCATCATCTAGAAGTGTCCATCTCCATTTATTATTAAGGGAACCTAGAGTACCCATTTCTAAGACAGATTCAGAGTTTCACAGGGCAAGGAAGGCTGTGCTTGCATTTTTGAAGCTTTGGTCTGTTATTTTGAAGACATTCAGTGGGCCATGGGAAATGTTGTTTACCTCCAAAAAAGGAAATTGGAAATTCCTGTCTTCAGAAAATATGAGTTTGTACTAAACTGAGCACAATGTGGGCCTGAACTAGTTGAAATCTCTTGATTTTCCTTCATTTAAGTGATTAAAAACACATAGAGGGAATGAGAAATAAAATTCTAGTTGATACTTTTATTTGAAATAACTCTGAATAATAAGCATGCAGGAAAATATAATTTGTTCTCAGGATTTATTTTTCACCTCCACACCATATAGAGAATTCAGATTTCTAGCTTCACAGCTGTTCTGGGAAGGCATTTACCTCAAGTACTTGTTATTTTTCTTTGGTTTTTGATAACCATAAAGACATAAACATCCCCAGCTTTGTAATCAATTCTCTGTTTCATCTGTCCCATCACATCCTCAAGCTAGAGAATCTTAGGGATGTGAAGGATGAGAAAAAGTTTAAGAAACGTTGTATCAGTATGAAAATGGCAGTGCCACCACAATCAATCTTTCTCAGCTTTGCCGTTGGCAGGTCAGTCAGATTAATACCATGTTCTATCAGAAATGTCGGAAATGGCATCACCACTGGTACAGATGACACTCTGACAATACCAGAATACCCTAGATGCCATTTTCAGAAGATTCATCAAGAGGTATCTAAATGAGACCTGTTCCAGAAATACCATGATATCTCCCTTGTTGACCAGACATAAAATCAGGGCCAAGACAAGGATCCAGGGGAGGAATTCCACTAGCGTCTGTGTGAAAGGAATGCATGTGCCAGCCCAGCTCTGGCTCAGCAACTCAAAAGGCTGATGGGGTGCTACAGCTGCTCCTCAAGAAACTGAAAAAATGGTGAAACATCTAAGCGACAGAGACATCACTTTTCTGGGATGCTGGTAAGGACGAAGCAATGTAGATCTGAAGCAGAGTCAAAGAGCATGTTGAGTAGAGTTGACTTGTGTCCTTGACTCATGGAGGGACTCATCTGGTAAATGACCCCTGATTTTTCCCATTGCAAATCTCTACACTATTATTTGCTTTCCACAGGTAAATGAGGAACTAATAAAAGTAGTTCTCATCCTCTTTAGAGTTCTGTTTCAGGCCATCCATAGATGCCTTGTGCACTCCTTGCTGTGACATCTGATTCCCCTTTTGAAGGTTGCTTTTGTTTTTGCTACAATTAAGAGTTTGTTTAGACTTGTTAAAAACTAGAGTTTTTAATTCTATGACATCATGTGCAGTCACTGAGCAAAAGCCAGGTTAATGCTAAGACATGATGCAATAAGAGTGGCGGAAGAGAGCAGATATGAGATGTACAGTGTCACAAATCTAGTTGGAGATCTTCAAGAAAATATTCCATTCAAATACCATGTTGAGGACCCATGCTCTCCCCCTCCCCTGTCAAGAGCTTGGGAAAATAAGAGTTGTTTAAGAATCAGGGATTGGGATATTAACAAAATCTGTAGTTTCTCTTTAGGATTATGTCAACTATGTCAATAAGGGTCAGCTGCATGCTGTCTCTAGACTTCTTCATTTGCTTATTTCTTAGTTATTTGAACTGGTGTGCTCAGATTGCTGAGAGACCCACAATAGGAGATACCTGCCACAGATCATCTGCCAAGTGGGTTTTTTTTTTCCTCTTTTTCTGCTGCTTCATAGTAAGATGCAGATGATGGAAAAATGAACCGGCTGATCTTGGCAGCGGGCGGTACTGCATTGCCATCTGCTGCAAAGTGAAAGGTGTTCCAGCATGGCTGTGCATGGTTGCAAGTTGGAGGATGAAATTATGGGAGACGACTTATCATAGGTATTGAAGGAAAGGAGGGCTGCAGTGGGACCGGCGAGCTTTGGATCACTGTTTCTTGATAAATAACCAGAGTAAATGCAATATGCCTCATGGCACAGGAGATACCTCTGGTTTATAATTGCATTAAGAACACCTCTACTGGCGGGATGTAGATGTTCTATAGTGGTGGGATTTCTGTTGCAACTGTGGAACTACCCAGTAACAAAAAAGAACAATACAGTAGGGAAAGTAGTACAAAAGGATCTAGGAAAGATTTATTTTTTTCAATGATCAAAGTTGTACAGAGGCAGAGGTCATGCTCCATTAGGAACAAACGGTGCTATTAGTCCCTCTCCAGCTTTCCAGCTGTGTTGCTGAGCGTCAAGCTGAAGATTTTCGTATTTTTCTACTGGCACAGGACCAGGGTCACTCAAGTTAGATATGGCATGGACGTGTAGTAAGCTCTTCCGCCAGAGAGATTGCAGTCTACATAGAAAAGGCAAGATGAAAGACGGAAAGGGAAAGTGTCTGGACCAAGGTAACACTACTGTTGACGGTCAGAAATGGGAACCAGGGTTACAGCACTAACATAAAGCATCTAGAACTTTATCTAGGTTTTGGCATCTAGCACTTTATGCTATCAGATACATTTTCATTCCTTCATATTCTCAAGGATCACACTGTGTCTTTAACAGAAGAGTAGTGACTCTATGAGTTTGCACTCATCCACCCACTTTTGGATTTATTCTGTGGATGAAAAAAAGATTGCTCTGTCTGGAGTTTGTCTCTGATACTTTTTCATTACCAATTCTTCTCTGCATCTCTTAATGTGTTTGAATTTCTCTTCCCCTGCCTGTTAAGCTGTTACCAAAATCAGGATGCAATTTTCAAGTCAGATGTACATTCCTCAGGTATTTTCTTTTCCCTTTTAAGAAAGGAGAAATGAAAGATCAGTTCCCCTATAAAGAAACTCTGAGAGCTCATGGCCCAAACAAGTGGTGGGGGTGCATGTTTATTTCCTTTTATTGAAACATTCTTATGCATCAAAGTGGCTCAGACACAAAGAGAAGTAAAAGACAGAAGCATAAATTCACCTTTATAAGCTTATACAATATCTTAAGGAGTGTCATTTGACAGAATTATAGATCAGAATAATCTCCTTTCTGCTGCATGCTGCAAAACTGAGCTGTGAGGGAGGCAAGAATCACTGCCAAAGGGCCTGCAAAAAAAATATGTAAGAGGAACAATAACAGATTACCATAATGATGCATATACCAGAAACCCAAGCAAAATAAATTCACATAGAGTATGCAAAAGGTATGTGAAGCCATCTTTCGCAGTTTGGCTGTGACCTTCAAAAGCAGCAACATTTAAGCACTGTCTTACTGATTTTGGCCCATTTCCCAATTAACCATATTCTCTGCAAAGAAACAGACATTTTTCTATCCTTTTTTTTTTGGTG
This sequence comes from Strix uralensis, assembly GCF_047716275.1. Lineage (NCBI taxonomy): Eukaryota > Metazoa > Chordata > Aves > Strigiformes > Strigidae > Strix > Strix uralensis. Next base: position 83,477,869 of record NC_133976.1, read on the forward strand.
GAAAACAGAAAGTTTGCCACACTGGATCAGATCAATGAACTGTCAGAAGAGACCTCCTGCCTTTATTCCTGGCTGGTGCCTGATGCTTTGGTAAATGGTCCTCCTTGACTTATTTTCCCAGCCAGATATGTAATGATGCCGGTAAGAGACATACATTACTTCCAGAACCCTCTGGGGAATCAGTGCACACCATAAGCCATGAGTTTTGATTATCAGTATGTTAGGTGTTAAAGCTACAGCTGCAACGGTCAGCCAGACCTTCTTGAACACAGCAGCATTATTCCCCTGATGTGACCCACTGCAGAACTTTCCATGGCTCAGCTGACTCTACGGTGGGTAAAAATCATTCTTGCGCAAAGAACATGCGCAGGGCTTATGAATCACTTGAATGCCCTTTAAATCCTCAAAGCAGGGATTAAGTAGGACTTAAGAGGAACATATGACTTGTGCTTATCCTCAATACAGTGGTGACTTTCATATTATGCGAAGAAATAGTTCCTTTGATTGTTTCGTATTTACTTGGTGTTAATGTCACTGGATGTCTTTGTTGTTCCCCTGGCTAGTGTAAAAGAGCAACCTGGTCTGCTCGTGCAGCGTTTTGGCAAAGTAGGATTCCACATCTGAGTGGGGCCTCCAACCACTACTGTAATAACATATAACAACACTCTGATTAATTTAATGCTCCAAGTTATAATTCACAGATTCTTCATCTTGCTGGCTAAATAAGTAAAGTCCTTTGTCCTTGTGGGCTAGTTGGCAAAGTGTATCTTTGCACAAGCAAATTTGATTTCTGTTCCCTATTGCCATGTGTTACTTCCTCTTTAATGACGATTCTCGTTCATCTCCTTCAGTTGATTTTTCCCTCTGATTTTCCAGTAGAAATGTCAAAGTTCTGCTCCACGCGCTGATTTTCCAGCTGGTAGCAACCCAATGAGATATGCGTAGTCACAAGTGCCTGTGTGTTAGAAGGGTGATCTTTTCTAAATAAAGTTAACTCTAAAAAATTTACTGCTGTCGATAATTTAAAACTAATCACAATTTGTGATAAATTTAATACATTTCAGTGACCAATTAAAGGACGATTTGTTTTATGTTGAAATACTTCATTTTTACACATTTCCTTTTCTTTCTATACCATTCACCGTGTTTAGTTGCTATTTTCAGTTTCTGCTTTTTTCCCCACCATAAAAGATACCCAAACATACACCTAGGGTTACAGATAAAGATACCATCCAATGTCACATCTTAATGATTACATTTCAATTTTTTTTTATTAATCAAACAAAATGTCATAATTACTTTTCTACTCCTTCGCTGCTGTAGGAAAGCGGCCTCACAGAACTACGCACGGTGACCTAATACAGGCCTAGGTAAAATTTTCATTCAGAAATCTGAGACCTGTCCATAGATATCTAAGTGGAGGTTTGTGAATTCTGTAAAGTTATAAAAAAATGGGTAAAAAAAAAAATCCATGTTCATTCACAGTTGAAAAAGATGGATTTGCCATGTATAAAATATGCCAAGACACAGGAGGGCTGGGTGGTGGGTGTTATCTGTTCTGGCAGCTAGGTTGGGTACCTCTCATTTCACGCAGTTCATGGAAGGCTTGGTAGGCAAGGTGTTGGCTTACAGAGACAGGGACAAGCATAAAGTTTATGTTTTAAAGCTGTATCAATGAGGATAAGGGAGATCAAAGATTACGACTGGATGACAGGCTCTGAATCCAAATAAAGGTAGCGAGTGGGTTGAGCATGGAACAAGGATTGTGCCTTCCCAAAAAGCATGCCTGAGAGTTCAATTACCGGGTCACCTTCAGGTTTCAGGCAGACACCTAGCATCTGTCTACGAGTGGGTTTACTGGCTCCTGCCCTACATCACAGTGGCTGAGATGTTTACCCAGTTGCTGCAGTCCCGTATTGGAGAACTGGCATTGGCCAGCAGATTACCTGTTCCAAAGCACCTCTTGGAGTGTAGGAAGAAGAAGATATTCAGTAAGATTGAGGAAGAACAGAGTTCGATATTCTGACTCAGATTTGGAGAATCCTAGTGCGTGCCTTTGTCTTCTATAATACACTATTATTAGCAGAACATTTTAAAGTAGCTGCTGGCAAGACGTTTTGCACTATGCTGTTATGTTTGCCCTACAACATACATCTTGCCATACTTACTGCTATCTGTACCTTGTTGAAAGGCTCTTCCTGGCATGTCTTGCATTAGCAATGTGTTCCTCTGCTGCTTAGTACAATGGCGTCATTATCCTGGGATCAATCCTTAGACACTATTAAAGTCAGAAAATACTTCTGTACAGTGTTGAATACTAACTTATGTGTTAAGGCAATGGGATGCAGACAGGAGGTAATGCAGATGAATGTCCTTTCTGTTTTACTACATAATGCACAAGGATTTGAAATGTGGGACACGATGGGGCAAAAGCTTTAGAAATTCAAAAGGCAAGCAATTTGTAAATAAATCAGCAAGTTGCTATGTAGGGAGGGAAAGAAGTGTCTGAAGTGTAATGGCTCTACTGCAATACACTCACTAAGCTCTCAGTGGCATTTTAAACATCAGGAGACTTGATTTTGAGACTTTAAGGGAAAATAAATCATAAAAAGAGGTGCTCAGAACTCAAGTGCTAGGATCTAACAAAGCACTTAAGAAATACACCCAACAGAAAGCGGACCACTCCCTTGTGCCATAGACAGAACAGAAGAGGGGAGGCTCCAGTCCTCCAGAAAAGGAATAGGTCACAAACCTCTAGAGTCCAAAATAGACCCTGGCCCAGACATAAGTAGGACAAGACACAAAAAAGCAAGATTGAGAAGCTAGAAGAATAGCAGTGCCCAAGGCACAGAAAAGATTGGACATTGATGGACTGATGGTCTCTGGGGGGTGCCTAGCTGCCTTAATTTTGGGTAAGACTTAGAATTATTTTGAAGTGCTTACAATCACCTGAGGACAAGGCTTCAAAGCATCTGGGTCTTCCACTTTAATACACAGTAGCTGCCAGTATTTTTGTTGTTGAAGTTCCTTCTTTTTGTATAAATAATTGCTTCTGCTTCACTTCAGCTGTCTCTCCAGTATACAACCATTCTGGCCAGGCAGGTCAGCAAGCACTTCAAAAAGAAACCATCATATCCCTGAAAGAGGACATACAACTGTAACTCTAAACTGAGGCTATAAGGTAAGTATAAGTCTGAAACACACCCTGATAGACATTTTTGCCTCTCCTGCATGCAAAGTAACCTGCACTGGAAGGTTTCATCATGAAAGGACACCAGTAGCAGGGAGCATTTCCAATCCTGTGCCATAGACACAGGCACTTGAACTATCTGCTCAGCATTTTCTGCCCTTGTGTGGTTCTTTCAAGCTTTTTGTAGACTGTGAGCTGAGGCTGCAAATCCTGAGTCCCTCCAGAGGGATGGAGCCCCTTACTGTGGGACTTTTGGTTTCCCTCAGACCTTTCAAATTATCCCCCACTTCCTGTTCGTGCTGCTATGCAGCACAAGAAGCTTGGTGCTGATGGCTTCTGTGAGGTCCCCCACTTGCTCGGTCTTTGCTCAGGTTGTGTCAAATCGTTTCTCCCAGCTCTGCAGCTATCTTCAGCTCTCCTTTACTGCTGTCTTGTCACTGTAGCTACTACCTATGATCCCTGACTGATTACAGCTGCTTTCCTCTGGCCATTACATGTGCTGCTATTTCCTGCCCATCTTCATACCTGTTGTGCTCTGGACAGCAGCCACTGTCTCTTTTCTTCCTTTTTTTTTTTTTTTTTTTTTGTGAGTGGCTTGTTTAGTGTAACTGCTTCTGGACTGCAACCCACCTCCCTCCACACCTCTTTCTTCAGTCGATGCATTCCTTGCTTCCCATCTAGTCTTAGGGAAAAGCATTGCCGTGGCCCAGCTTTGGCAGGTAAGGATCTCTTCCCGACTGTCTTGTTTTTGCTATCAGTCCCTCCGCTGTTTATGCTGCCAACTTTGTTTGCTCTCGCTCTTTTTCATTTTTTATACCCACGGCAAGACATCTGGTGCTCAAATCTGCCCTGTTAAGTGCTGAATCGCATAAATTCCGCTGCAGCGTGCTACAAGTCATGTCAGAGCAGAGGGTGTTAGGCATGTCATGCTGTGGAAAGGTGCTGCTTGACGCCTGATCAGTTCTTGCCAGAGCTTCCTCCAGAGTCACTCTCAGAAAGCAGACTGTCCATCTCCTGCCCTTAAAAATGACCATTTGCAAAGGCATCTTGGAGTGGCAGAAAGATCATGAGTGATCACTGTAGCCTGCATACATGTCACGTTGGGTCATACATGCTCTGCAATGCACATTGGTGCCTGGTCAATGGAAGTAGCCTGGCTCAAATAAACCACCCTCTATCCCTAGGTATGAAGTTATTCATTTCCTGATGTCAGCTCTTATATTTGCAGGGATTACTGCTTGTCCTGCTTTCAATAAAATCCCATCTTGCATGTGCACCCACACACACACAAACAACACTCAATCCTTTGCCTAGTAACAAGACAGGCGATGCCTGTGGTCCTTCTTCCTTCCAGTATACACACTCTGTGTACAAAGTGTTTTAATGCCTTTATCACCCCACCCAGACAGCTTCCAGGAGCACTCAGCACTTCCTCAGCACGCTTTCTTTTTGCTGCAGCTCACACTGCATCTTTACACCGTGCCCCAAAGTGACACAACAAGATTGTCCTACCCCCCTACGCAGGGGCAGCGGCTCCTTGTTTATCTGACTCCATCCCTGTTGTGTCAGGACTACACCAGTAAGTGCTCAAGGTGCTGACTTTGCAGCAGTGTGCCTCCAAGCTTTCTGTGGCTCTATCTGTTCCAGGGGTTTATAGCAATTTGGGATTGGTTCCCTGCATTGGATTGCCTTTACCCCATCACATGGGGCTCTGACTGCTGCCAAAGGATGTCTGTGTGTTAACTGCTTAGATGATTCTTGTGTCCTGAGAGGCGGGAGGATAAACAAGAAGAATCTAGTAGTTTATCTTCTCTATGAACCCCTAGAAATCCTTCACCGCTTTTGCTCTGGACATTTCCTTAGTGGCTCTAAGGTTTTTGAGGTATAATTGGAAGTGCTCAAAAGTTCACAGACATTCAGGTCACCGTTCTCTGCAAGCTTCAGCTTACCTGCATTCGGGCTAATATGGTGTTCTCAGCACCTCCTTGGGACAAGTCACAGTCTGGAATCATGTCTGGGGACTCCCTCTTCTCCAACACTTTCAGTTACAGTAGAAAGTGTCATCAGCCACTGCTTGGTGCCTAGGAGTCCCTCTACTGCACGTTTAAGTTTCTGCTGGGAACACTGTAATCATGATCGTGTTCCTGGCATTCATGCTCTGTCAGGTGTGATAAAGGTGATCACGAATCCAGTTCAAGAACCTGTCCTAACTCATAAGAAACTGAATACTTTTGAATTTGATACATCAAGTTGAGTCTGACTTCTATTACTGCTGAAGACTGGTGCCTTCTCTCCAATCCTGTATACACTGGTTCGGCATCAGTGTAGATTCTCATTTTATCCAGGTGACTGTTGTTTTTCTTTTTCCACTGCCACTGATTTATTCACTGCTCCTTTCTCTGTAGGTCTCTTGACATCTCCTTTACAGAGTTTTCCCTCAGTAACACTGAGAGTGCCAACAGAGTTTCATGTTGTGGTAGCTTGAATGTCAGGTTTGTAGTCAGCTTTTGAGATAGGCGTCACTCTCCATAAACTATAAGGTGACACTTTTTCGGAAGGCTAAATGGGACACATGGGGATTTCTCCCTCTGCTCTCTCAGACTGAAGATATTGAGGGGGGTGTACCATGCTTACCACATGGCTTGCTTAGCAATGGATGGACTTTTTGAGTGTCCTTGGTCCAATAAGACCAAGTGATAATGTGCCATATTTCATGTCAAGTTACCAAGAGCCTGTATCTGTCCACTGTCAAAATAGCCTCAACTGTAAATCATTGCTGTGAAGTGTAAGTCCCATTACTTCAGTCTAATGTTGCTGTTAATGAGTGTTCCTGGAGTGCTATTGCAGGTGACCTTGCAGCCCAGCTAGGACTAAATTTGGCTCTGATTCAGTGGGATAGCTGTAATTATTGCTGTGATAAGACTGGTAGGTTATTTGAGCACTGTGAGTACCCTGAAATGCTTTGTTCTCCTAAGCCACACTTTCTTTTCTCAGAAAACTCAACTAAATGATGATGCTTGTGTTCATCACCACTCTGTCTTCAGCCTCAAGCTTGGGGTTTCATAACAAGACTTGTGCTGTAAGGACCACCACTTTCTGACTCTTTCCTGGGCAGTTCAAGTAGAAATGTTATACGAGGGGAGCTTCCTTCAGATATCTGTCAGCTTTGTTGAAGCGTCTTTCCTATAAACTGGAGTTGTCCTGCAAATGATCTCACACAGGAGAAACTTCAGTGTTCCCAAAGTTGACTTCTTGGTTGTGTATTACAAGGACCCACTGCCAGAACTGCTTCTTGGTTTTACAGGAACATACTTGCTCTGGCGTTGTTCTGTCCTCGGGCGTTCCCCTTCTCAGATAGCAGCGCTTCATGGGATGCTCACCCCTAGTGACATGGGGAAAGTTCACTCTCTGGTCTCTATACCCCGCTGCCAGCAGCATTCGTGAACAAAGTTCTTGCTCCAGTACTTGTATAAGGTCTCATACTAAGTAATACAACCATGGGAAGCCATTAGTGGGTACTGTTAAGAAAGAAGTCATGTGTGTGAAATAGCTGAGTACGCTCAGGTAATCACAGAAAGAAGCTGTTGCTAAGTCATTCAGGACTTCTTCTCCAAGTGCTGTTCCCAGTGTGAAAAATGGGAAACAGAAATTATTTTCAAAGACTTGGTGCATAGGTTTCAATAAAATACACTCTCTTACTTTCACAGGCCAGACCAGACTGCTTGAGCAGGGGGGTCTCTCAACAGTAAGCAGCCAGTTGGACAAAACTCAGAAAGAAAATCTAGGAGCAGGAAAGGAGGTCAAAAAAGGAGGAAGTGATATTAAAACCATTAAAATATTGTTGCTAAGCATTTTTAAGTACACTTCATGTAGAAGCGAGCTCCTCCTACGGGCATATGCCCACAAGAGTTTGGTATTTTCTGTAGCGTAGCTTGGGCACTGTGGTGTGGTTTAGCACTTTGCGCTTCCATTTCATCTGATTATACAGCTGCTTTGGAGAAGGACAAAAGCAGGCTCAACCCTTTCCTAATACAGCACATTTTCTGTTCTCCCCTGCCCAGCCATCCTCCCAGCGCCACACTTTGCCCATATCCAATCCCTTGATGTGGGCTGCAGCAAGGTGGCAGCATCTTTTCTCTCCAGGCTGGTCCTAGAAGCAAAACTGTCATGTGAGTGAGGGCAGTTTCTGCTTCCTTCTTCACAGGGATGCACACCCAAGCTCTCATCTTCCCTCTGTGTAGCAACAGGACTGGATCTACTCATTGCCTCTTTTGATCATAGAGGGCCCATATTTAAGGCTTTAAAAAAGGGCAGGAGAAACAATGAAATGATATGACAAGAGGGAACAAAAGTCATTGTCATCTCCCATCAGCTATCAAGATGCTTTGAAGCATGAGATTTGATTATCCCAGTCATAACAATGCCTAATAATACTGCAGGATAGTAACAAGGCTCATAAATCAGTATTAAAAGACAAAAACCTTTTTAAAGATCCTTTGTTCCCCCCAAGGAATAAAATCCAACTGTCCATACCAGAAGCTCACCTTTGGTTCTATCTCATGACTCTTTCCATGTCATAAACCATTATGACTGATGTGGCTCTGCAAGGCAAATTTAGGCCAAAATATCTCACTTCACATATAGCATCCTGTCTCCAGGGCCACTAAATGATGTTCGTGGTGACACCTGCACAACTCATTTGTGGATTTATGCAGCTCTAAAAGGCTCTATAATGTTACTAGGTTGTTTTCCAGGCTTGGATGAATTGAGGCTACAACGCCTATGAAGATCCATAAGGTTCCAACAACCAGGACATCACTTGCCACTTTGGATTTTGCAATGGTTTCTATTGCGTGAACTGTTTCTTCATGTTGAGGAAACTTAGCAGCTGAGAGTGTCACTCATGACACCTACATGAATGATGTCATTCTGGGAACTCCTCTCTGCTTCTGCGTCCGTTGACTTCAATCAGCAGTTTTCAGGTTCCCTGGTGACAGCGTTTAAAGCCTATTCCACTGTGTAAAACCAATGGTTATTTTTTAATCCAGCCTCAGATTCACAGTCATTCAATACAATTTTTCTTTAATCATTACAATACACTAAGTTTTAATCAACAACTCAATTCTCTCTGAAAAAAAAAAAAAAATCTGTTCCTTCTCGCCAGGGGAAATCTTTTGTTTGCCAGACTGAAACACAGGTCCTGCAGCTTTCGAAGGTAAGACTTTGAACTTGCAGAAACAGTTCTGCTTTTTGATCCACCTGTGACACAAGGAGTCTATGAAAAGTTACATCAGCAGCCACCAAAGATGGCAGGAAAGCTCCTCAACCTGTGCAACTCAGAACTCCTGCTGCTTCCCCATCTGCTTCTGCTCAGCCGCACGACCACGCCAGGCTGGATGCACTTTCCATGGGGGAGCTCCAGTGGAAGTGTTTCTCATAGCAAATTGGAGAGGGATAACGCCATTTGCATTGTACCACCAGACCTACCCTCACACAAAGCTGGGCTTTCTTGTTTGGAACTTATAGTTTCCCTATGAAAACTTTTGTTCCTGAACAGAACTTCTCAATTTGACTCTTGGTAGTCATTTTCTGTAATACAGAAAGCATGAAACAGCAGCAGCCTGACTTCAAATTTGGCAGTAAGTTGGAGTCTCCTTCCATTCCTCAACATCTAATTCAAGCTACTTAGTGCTGTAATGTGTAACATATGACCTCTTTGCAAGCCCTAGTTTTACTGCTCATTAGTCTACATACCTTAACAAGATTTTCAGTGACCCTAAGGGTAATAGTCCACTTTTCTTGGAAAGATACTTACCTTCCAGCGTGAGTGCTTGTCAGTAACATTAGCTAGATTGGAATGAGAAATCGCAGAGTTCAGAGCTATTCAAAATGAGGATAGGGGTAGCAATATCCCAGTTTGTCCTTTTTCTACCCTGTAAAAACAGAGAGTGCTATTACATTTTTTTTTTTTTTTTTCCCCTGCTACTGGTGTACTCACAGCTTCCAATGAGGATTTAGGTTCTGCTGTGCTAAGACAGCCCTCAGGAACAAACAGCCTAAGCAGTTGTGACAGGCAAAGGAAGCACTTTTAGTCCCGTTTTTCAGATATAAAAGCAGAATGTATAGACTTGCCTGCAATCATGCAGGAAACCAAGGGCAGAACAGCACCTTGAACTCAGGCCTCTGATTGTCAGATCTGCGTTTTCATCACACTCCTGAGCGTACGTATTTGTCTTTGAACTAGTACAGGGGGATATAATACTGCACCAGAGGCGGGCGAGTGCTAGCTCACAGAGCTATTTCTGCAAAGCAGTTCCAAGCGCACTGAATGCAGAGCTCTCCGAATGCTTTGCAGTCAGCTCTGTGCAGCATGTCATCCAGGCGTGGAATTCACTGCCATAAGAGGATGTTGAGTCAAAGGCTGTAGCTGAGTTTCTTGAAGGGCTGAAAAACAGCCTGGTTTGTTCAGGCAGCAGGACTGCCTTTCTTTTTTGGAGGGGTTTAGCTTGTACAGGGTCTGGGGCTGCTGGGTCCAAGGCTGGGTGCTGATGCTGAGCTGCAAAACTGTCAGGCAGAAGATGAGTGATTGTGATTTTCACTAGGAGAAGACTCTTTATTTAGTGTTTTGACTGCTTTGCCCAGGAGTGGCAGAGACTTTTCTCTTGCTCAGAACTTCACCAGAAGTTTCTCACAAAACTTTCAGCATATGTGACGCTCACTGGGAAAAAAAAAAAAAAAAAAAAGCCTATACCAGGCTAGACAGGAAATCTGTTTCTTTTTCCTTGCACTTTTGTTTCCACCAGGGCTGGTGAATACAGAATGCAAAGTAGCTGTGATTACACCACAGCTAAGGCGGGAGGATTTCAGAATGGTTTGTACTCTAGCAAAAAACCCCAAACCACACCACCATCAAAACCCCCCACCCAAAACAACAAAACATGGGGGTAAATAAGGGGAAGGGAAGAAGAGACAGAAACTGTCCGTGAGGTCAGGTGATTAAGTATTTTTGGACTGCCAAGGTGGTGATCTTAAGTGAAGATAATGTATTATGCAGTGGAAAGCTAATGAGACCAGGTCTGTTAAACATGGACTTGGTGTTACTTAGCTCTGGAGTGCTTCAAATTACACAGGCCCAGGTTGTATTTGATCACCTCTCCCGCTTTGACAAAGTGAGCAGCGGGCTTTTATATAATGTACATGATGATATACTGTAGGGAACAATCCTGCACTGGCAGGGGAGGGAAGCTGATGACATAATGGGTCTTCTCCATCTCGAAGTTATGTGATTCATCAATTAAATGAATTCAGTGGGATAAAGCAGCATGAAAGGGCAATTTCCCTGTAAGACGCTGCCTGCCGATTAACTCTTCCCTCCCAACTCCGGCCACACCGCTCGGGATCCAGCCCCCAGCCCCCTCGCCCCGGCGGCTCCGGGACCCCGGGCAGTGCCGTTCCGGGCCGGCCTAGCACCCGGTGCCCCGCAGGCGCATCCTCCGCGGTTGCAGCACCGCGCTCCGGGCGTGGGGCGGGGGGGGAACACGGCGGGGGGACAGGGTGGGGGGTGCGGGTGCGGCGGTGGGCCGGCGCCCAGCCGGGCAGCGGGACGAGGAGGAGGGGGGGTCGGGCGGGGGGAAAACCGACGACCCGCTGCCCCTCTGCGCGGCGGGGGCAGCCGCTCCGCGCACCTGCCCGGGCCGCTTGTGCACCTCCTTTTCCCCGGGGGAGCCGCCCGCCAGCCCCGCTGCCCACCGCGGTGTCCCGGCCGCGGGAGGGGGAAGCCGGGGCCGGGACCTGGGGGGGGCGCCTGGACACGGAGGGGAGGCGGGGGGGGCTCGGGGCCGCCGCCTGCATTGCGTCGGGGGCGCGGCGGTGAGGGCGGCCGGCCCGGGGGGCAAAGAGCCTCCCCCCCCCCCCCCCCTCCTCCCATCCCCTCCTTTCCCCTCCTCCCTCCGGGCCCGTCCCCCGCCCTCCCGCTCCCCCCGAGCTGCACCAAACAGCTCTCAGGTTTCTGCTGATACCGCAGCGTCGAGAAATGGCTCGAGTTTGCTCCTTGCTCTTATGCATTCAGCAGCCCTCTGGCTCCTGCCACACGCGTCCAGCTCCTGCCTCCTCCTCCTCCTCCTCCTCCTCCTTCTCCTCCTTCTCCTCCTCCTCCTCCTCCTGCTGCTGCTGCTGCTGCCGCCGGGACGAGCCAAGACCGACCCCGGGGATGCGGCTGCAGGACTGCGGCGCTCTCCCATCTCCCCAGCCGCCGCTGCCCAGCGCCCGGCTCCTTTGCCAGCTATCTTAAGAGAACAGGAGAGCCAGCAGCTATCTAGGACCCCTTGATTTTATTTACTAACTCAAGCCTTTTGAAAAAGGTACTTTGCACTCTTTCCCCCCCCCCCACCCCCCACTGCGGTTCTCGGCAGAAACTAATTAAACCCACTCGCCCTTGGTGCAGCCTAAGACAGTGTATGAATATTTCAGTGTCTCGCAGGCAGCCCTGTAAAGCGATCGCTGTATTATTAAGAGGGGCGCAAGAAGAGGAGGAGGAGGAGGAGGAGGAGGAGGAGGAGGAGGAGGAGGAGGGTTGAGTTTGCCGCTGCGGTTTTTGTTTTGGTTTGGTTTTTTTGGATGCTGCTGCAAGGCGACTTGACGCATTCCGGCACTGGTTCCTACTCCTAACCAGCGCATCTCACTCGGAGCAGGTAAGGAAAAGCCCCTTCTCTCCCCCCGTGCTGTTGGACTCTATTTTGGACAGTTTGTGTCTGGGATGTCGAGCTCCCTCCCCTCGTCTTTCTCTCTCTCAGTTGTCTTTAGCTGCTGCAAAGCAAGAGAGGAGATGCTTTGCAACCCCCCCCCCCCCCCCCCCAATTGGTGTGATGAAGTTGTCGGTGCTCAGCTAAGTCTCCACCATCTGTGAAGTGGGGAGCGTGGCGGTCAGGACCCCTTATCGCAGGGGCTGACCCCGCTGAAGTTGCCCGGGAAGCCCTCCCGATGCTCTCAGGGCACTGCAGGGTCCACATCGGGCCCTTCCTTGCCGTGGAGGCCCCGGTGCGTGTCCGGGGATGTGTGGGAACGCGCAGGGCTCCGCATGTGCTGCCGTAGTGGGCAGAGCGGGATGTTCTTGCTGGTGTGAAAGCCAATCCATTGCGCCTGAGCGTGTGTGTGTTGTGGGGCTTGGGGGCTGGTTTATTATGTTTCTCTCCTCCCTGGCAGCCTCCATCCTGCAAGTGAGCTTTATGCCTTCAAAAGCAGAGTGTCTCCATCCCTCCCTCCCCAGCGCACGAGAGGACCGGGGCAGTGGGGGGGGGGGGGGGAGGAGGGAGGGGAAAGGCGATGGAAATTTGCTGAGTTGGCATTGCAAGGACTCGCCTCCCAGCCGCCCCGTGATTGATTTATTTATTTATCTATTTATTTATTTATTTGTGTGTGTGTGTGTGTGTGTGTGTGTGTGGTAACTTCGTGACAGCAGCCGCGGCGATGGTCGAGTCGGCGAGAAAAGTGGACCGATCGAGTTAAAGGCAAAAGGAGACGGCTGGGGAGGGGACCCCAGCCTGGGGGTGCACTCCATAAGACGTTCAGCCTCCCGGCTTGGGGGACAGGACCCCTCACCTTACCTGCCCTCTTCCCCCCCTAAAGGTACTTCTTCCCTCTTTCTTCACCCCCCCACCCCCCCACCCCCATCATCCCTGATGCCTCTCCCTTCGTCCCACCTCTCCCTTCCCCTGTTGGATATTTCCATCCTTTAGGCTTCTCGCCCACCCCTTCCTCAAGCTCTCCCTCCCGACTCATCATCCTTCCCTGCAGACTCTGAGCCTCCCCCCCCCACCCCGCTCCCCCTCCTCCCCCTCCCCTGAACTGCCCTGGGGCTCTCTGCTCTCCTCCATCCTCCTCCCCCCTCTCAAGTCCCTCTCCCTCGCTTCTCCTCCCCTGCTCCTGGGTCCCCCTTCCCGTGTGCCACCATGACAGTGATGGCTGGAGAGAACATGGATGAGACTTCTGCGCTACCTGGCCACCCCCAGGATAGCTACCAGCCCGCTGCCCATGATGACCATGAGTGCTGTGAGCGTGTAGTGATAAACATTGCTGGACTACGCTTTGAGACGCAGCTGAAGACCTTAGCCCAGTTCCCCAACACTCTGCTGGGGAACCCCAAGAAGCGCATGCGGTACTTTGACCCCTTGCGCAATGAGTACTTCTTTGACCGGAATCGGCCCAGCTTTGATGCCATCCTCTACTACTATCAGTCTGGGGGGCGGCTTCGCCGGCCGGTCAATGTGCCCTTGGACATGTTCTCTGAGGAGATCAAATTTTATGAGCTGGGTGAGGAGGCCATGGAGAAGTTCCGGGAAGATGAAGGATTCATCAAAGATGAGGAGAGACCCTTGCCGGAGGGGGAGTACCAGCGCCAAGTATGGCTCCTCTTTGAATACCCAGAGAGCTCTGGGCCTGCAAGGGTCATTGCAATAGTCTCTGTCATGGTGATCCTCATCTCCATCGTGATCTTCTGCCTAGAGACATTACCCGAGCTGAAGGAGGACAAGGAGTACACAGTGCATCGCACTGACAACACCACCCAGGTCTACAAATCCAACATCTTCACAGATCCCTTCTTTGTTGTGGAGACCCTGTGCATCATCTGGTTCTCCTTTGAGCTGGTGGTACGCTTCTTTGCTTGCCCCAGCAAGACTGAATTCTTCAAGAATATCATGAACTTCATTGACATTGTGGCCATCATCCCTTACTTCATCACCCTGGGCACCGAGATGGCCGAGCGGGAGGGGACTCAGAAAGGAGAGCAGGCCACCTCCTTGGCCATCCTGAGAGTCATCAGACTGGTAAGAGTCTTTCGAATCTTCAAACTCTCCCGGCACTCTAAGGGCCTCCAGATTTTGGGACAGACCCTCAAAGCAAGTATGAGAGAGCTAGGTTTACTAATCTTCTTCCTCTTCATTGGGGTGATCTTGTTCTCTAGTGCGGTATATTTTGCTGAGGCTGAAGAACCTGAGTCTCATTTCACAAGTATCCCTGATGCTTTCTGGTGGGCGGTGGTATCCATGACCACTGTGGGCTATGGTGACATGTACCCTGTGACAATTGGAGGCAAAATCGTAGGCTCCTTGTGTGCCATCGCTGGTGTGCTGACAATTGCCCTGCCTGTACCTGTCATCGTGTCCAACTTCAACTACTTCTACCACCGAGAAACAGAAGGGGAAGAACAGGCTCAGTTACTTCACGTTAGCTCCCCTAATTTAGCATCTGACAGTGATCTCAGTCGCCGCAGCTCCTCCACAATCAGCAAATCTGAGTACATGGAAATCGAAGAGGATATGAATAATAGCATAGACAATTTTAGAGAGGCTAATCTCAGAACTGGCAACTGCACTGTAGCCAACCAAAACTGCGTTAATAAAAGCAAGCTGCTGACTGATGTGTAAACAAAAAAACCAAAATCCCCACTCACAGCTTGAAGACTTTAGTGACACAGTCACACTTTGTAGATGCTTTACTGATAGTCTTTGAATGCTTTATTTACCTCGTAAATGCATTGTTGCATTGCGAATTTTTGCTCAGCGATAAAGAAGCTTCCAGGATCCATGAAAGATAAGATTTTGTTTATTTTTAACAGGCATTTTCCACCTGGTAAATGATAACCATTTGAACTAGTTTAGTTTTAAGCTGTATGACGCTAGACCTAAACTTTTCCTCTCCCATCTCCCTTTTTTTTTTTGGATGAAGTTAACTTAAAACTAAGCAAGACAGTTTTTAGAGCTATAAAGCATATGCATGGATTCCAGTAAAAATATTCTGCAAAACTGCACAGTTGCAAGAAAGTGCATCAGATAATAATAATTAAAAAAAAATAAGATTAGCAAAAACCTGCAGCAAGCATTTGCCGTGGTTTTTATGAAGGAGCGCCAATTTTCCTTCCGCCCCCTATGTGAAAGATTACATACTTCCAATCTACAGATCCACACAGCACCTTATTAAAAACATACTTAAGCCTGGTCTCTTTTGCTGTCCATAGAAGAACTATTGTAAAAGGAAAATAACAAACAAAACTGAAGACAAAACATCTGCAATGCTGCTAAGTTCTCTTACGTGCAGATGATTTAAACACACTTTTCCTTTTCCCTGTCCAGAACTGGATACAAAACTTTAAGCCCCTCTGTTGCAAGATAGCACAATGGAGTTTAATATAAGCATGTTTGAATTTGATACTATTTATTTTATAATCGCATGCCTGAAACGTTACCTCAGACAATAGCGGATAAGCTTTCGTTTGAACTGAATCTTCTAAAAATAGGTCCTTTATCTCTCTTTTTTCTTTTCTTTTTCTTTTTGATTTGCATTCACCAGAAGTGCACTCCTTAATTTATTAAATCGTTGACTAGTAATTTAAAGTACTGTATTTAAGTGCGTATGTTAGTCAAATGGGAACAATAACTTTTGGAGATCAAAGCATGTTCAAATATTCAGCATTATGGCCTATTTGATTAAGGTGTAACTTGAATTAATTAATGCATGAATTCAATAATAATAATAATAACGATGATAATAATAATAACAATAAAAACAAAATTAAAAAAAGTGCTTGATAGACCAAGGGCCTGAACGAACTGATTAGAGAAACCTGGTTGTTTTCCTGCATTGCTCAGGGAAATGCGTTGGCTTTTGTCCAGGTGTTGTCGGAAAGGAACATATCCCATCCCTTAAAGGGAAAGCTATATGGAAAATTAAGAAGTCGAGTTATATATAGCAACACCTAAAACCTAGTATCCTTTATAGTTGAAAGGTGCAGATGCATGCTTTTTGGTGCATTCTCAGAATGTAAATGAAACTTATCTATTATATGCATCCAAATTGCAGCAGCTGGTTTCTTTTGCAGTCATTAGTTGATTCCCCTAAAACTCACTGAAGAGACTCAACAGATTGATTTAGATAGTTGCGCAGTGCCTTTATCTTACATCCCCTAAATTGCTGAAAGTGCCTCCAGGAACTGAGCTGATCAGAGACAGCGAAGGAAAGGGCAAGGCACCAACACACTGTCAGGAGAGTTCTGTGCTGCCTCCGGGCACAGCACAGAAGCGGGTAGAGAAAGAAAGAAAAAGAAAGAAAGAAAGGGCAAGTGTGAGTGAGAGGGACGCAGAAGAGGCGGGCAGAGACCACCAGCGCCCATGGGATACCTTCCTTCCCCAGCCAGTCCGATGCTGCAGGGCTCAGCATTTGCTTCTGCCAAATATCTCATGGTTGTGTTTATGCAAGACTTCGAGTTTCCCTAGGTTGTTTATAGAGGCATCGCTGCCATCATTGTATCTGCCCATCCTTTCCCTCTGAGATGGCTTTTTGGCAGCCTGTTCCAGCACAGCAGGACGCAGGAGGAACTAGGGACCAGTATGAACTGTGGCATCGCCCTGTCAGGCAACCAGGCTGCAGGGCTGTGCTTTTCTTTCCCTTGGATTCCCCAGCAAGTAGGGGAGAGAGGATTTCCAGTGTCCTCCCACCCCTGCCCCCCCCATCCCCTTTTGACAGTCTGTCAGATCTTAAATCCTATCACAGATCCTTTGAGCCATATTTTTCTTTCTGGCCCCTAACCTTACACTACTTCCACCATCATCTGGTGAGGGAAACAACACTAGGAGAAGGTATCTTCTGCAATATGCCAGACTTGACTGCTAGGCCCTGGAAGATAATAACCTTTGATGTGAACTAATGTAGGCACTAATCTTTATTTTTTAAATGGAGAAAGTTGAGGATCTTCATTCTGCACTTAGCATGTGGCCAACTGCTGTTGAACACTTCTCCTTCCACATTGTACAGATCCTTCCTTCCTCTATCTTTCAGATATGTGTATATATGTGTATAAATATATATATTTGTGTCTGCACATATGTGTATCACACACCTATGCAGACACACGTATATATAAAATCAAGGCACTTAGAGTTAAAAAACAACCCTAACTCTGCAGTTACGCACAAGCCTGACCTGCCAGGTTTCTAGAAAGACTTGACTTTATTTCTCACTGTGTGGCTTCTGTGAATCTTAACGATGAGAAAGCGATCCAGAACTGAGGGAGCTCTAACTCCTGGAAGAAATGCAAAGCATCAGATAAAACAGGGCATTACATCCTCTAGGTAGATATCGTAAAGCTTCCTTCCTGTCCCCTGCTCATGCCCCTGCCCATCATACACCTCTCTCCCCATTAAATTCTGGTGGTCCTGATCTTCCCAAACTCTTGAATCCGAGGATGTGACTTCTCATGTCAAAATAGACTTGAATGCTGCACTCAGCTTATAAAACAACCAACTGACTAAACTAAACAGCAATAATCAATTCAGTGCTGTGGGACTGACGATCAGAAAGTAGCATCTGGGAGATGAGGCCTCACTTCGGTAACTTCTGCCACAGTTGGGTATGCACACCTTAGTTTAATGAGCAGAATGATAATCATTCTGCATGCGTAAAGAGAAAAGTGCTGCATGCAGCGATTCTTTGTCAGGAGACTGGGATGGATCATTAGGACTTGGGGTGGTTTGGGGAGCCTGAATATTGTTTTGTCCATTTATAGCTCACTGCAAAGGATCTCAATACATATGGAGTACAGGAATTAACCTCATGTAGCATAGGCATGTGTTTTCGACAAGTTTGACACAAAAAAATAGCAACCACAAAAAAGAAAGCTCTTACTCCCTTTACACAGGAGTGCTGAAATGTCTTTGTGGGCCTGAAGGTGCACTTAACAAACTGCCTGTTCTTACCAGTAAGCATCCCTTTCTTTCTTTCTTCCTTTCCTTTTTATTTTTTTTTCTCCCCGTCTTGGCATATGTTTCTTTTTGCCACACATGAGCTCTATGAGGTTGTTTATGTCAGTGAAAGAGGACTGGAGATGAGCTGATGGCCAACTTAGTGCATCTCTGAAAGTCAAGAGACCTTCACTCATTTGGTAGGGACCTCTCAGAAGCGATGCCCATGTTATGCTGGACAGAGAAACCAGTAGATATGGCGGTCTTAGTTGGGCTGCAGTTTGATGAAGAAAGGCAGCTATTCCAGCATAAGGAGTCACTACCCAAGTCTCCTTTACCAGCCACTGCTCTATGCCTCTCTGTCCTTCTTAGTTGTCCCCATACAGCTTTTTCTTCATCCACTCAGTGAAGGGGATGAGGGAACTTACCTGGTGTGAGCAAGGCAGCAGTGCACTGCAGTGCAGAGGCAGGAATGAAGTGGAGAGGCAGTGGGCAGGAATCCCATAGGCTGGTATCGCTGCCAAAATTCCCCATCTGGTCCTACCATACTTAGCTATAGAGCACTAGTGAACAGGCAGAGGAGCAAGGGGGAGAGTGAAAATGAAAGGCTCTGTACTCCCTTCCTTCACAGAACTGAGAGGTTGCCGCCAGACTGCCAAGAGCTCCAATCCTCTGTGTGGCAACTCCAGCAGAGGCGATGAACTGGATTTACTTGTCTTCACGAGGAAGTTAGCGTGCAGTAAGCCAGGGTGTGAGTTCACAGCATCCTAGCAAAACCCATGCAGATTCCCTGCATGGAGCCTCTTAAGCCTTATCTCCACTGGGGAAATCAGGAAAGCTAATCTGAATTAATGAAAGGTGTGCATTTAAAGTAGATTTGTTAAACTGCATTGAAGCCCAGCATGGACATTCTGTTGCAGTATAAAAGCAACCTTAATCTGATTTGGAGCCATTTTTTTTGGAAGGAAAGTAAGCTGAATTGAATTAAGGCTGCTTTAATTCTGAACACAATGGGGCTTAATGCAGTTTACCTCATCTGCCTCACAAGTTCATTCAGATGGATAAGCCTTTAGTAATCATTAAATGTAATGGAACTGACACTACTTTGCAGGGGGTGGCTGGGCAGAGTGTGGCCATGTGCTACGAAACTCAGAATGTGAGTGCTGGAAATTCACAGCCTGGCTTACTGAGGGCTAACATGTTGATCCTGGCAACAATTCTAGTGATTTCCTTCCCTTGTTCCTGGTTTACACATTTGCAGGTGTGAGGAGAATCAATCTTGCTGCCTTCTGGGAAGTTGGCAATGATCATGGCCTAAGGAAATTAATTTCCACTTACAAAGTCTCTAACTGTTCACGTGCTTAACCTGATGTACTGTTGATCACGTGGACAAGCACTTGAAAGACAGTATGAAGCACTTGAGACAGGACAAAATTCAGCAAAAGTCCTTGTTTTCATCAGTGATTTTGCCCAACTAGAGATTTCAGGGATCAGACCCTTCTTAGCAAATCAGCTGTGTATCATTTATTAGAGGCTGAACTGGCCCCAATCAACAATTGGAGCAGTGGCAACTTTTAATGACAAATTTTTTACTAAGGGACAATTGTTTCCATTAGTCAGAAGTACAGAAAGTTTGTTTCTCATATGAGAGAGCCTAAGCCCAAGTGTAACATAAAAACCTGCTTATTTTTAAATGCGAGGAACTGAGGGCAAGTTTCTCTTTTCCATAGTTCACACTTGGACAGTGCAGTTTCTTACATGCACATGTATTAACTGAAATAAAATGAGCACTAGGACAGGAACATCTGTATTTTGTTAGAAAAAGGTGGGAAGTTGTATTTTAGAATAAGATCTTCTGCATACATATGTAACATACGGAGAGAATATATTCCTTTCCAAATATTAGCTGGATAACTGTTTTTAGAGGGGTGCCATTCTGGATTAATTAATTTCCCCTAATGTGAAGAGGGAAGTACTGCAGCTTTTCCAGGAACGGTCTGATCCTGTAGGTTTTCAGCAGCCTGATGCCACTGATCGTCACCGTAATGTCAGACTCACAGGAATGCAGAACCAGCTCCAAAGTGTGCTTTACCCTCCCTAGCCACAGAGCTGGACGGAATTGGAAAGCTGTCCTTGCAATTGGACAACACGGCAAGTTTGTTCCAGACCTGCCTATCGCAAGTCTGAAACAGGCTCCTTTTCTGAGATGCTTTAACCAGGGACCTACATTTCAATTTTGGTTGGACTTATTTCAGGCTGAGTTTCTTTTTCTGTTTTCTGTTGTTCTGGCTTTACTTAATCAGGTGTAGAGAATTTATTTTTCCTGAAATGCTTATCAAGTATTCTTAAAGGTGTCAGTATTCGTATCTGCAAAAATGAAACTTCAGGGTGTTCTACTGTTTCACTCAGAACAGGTGAACTTGCCACCGGTGAGGTCAACAATTTATGCTGTCAAGGCATAGCATGCTTTGATATTTTCAAAGGAAATAAAATGAAACTGAGGTCTTAACTGAAATTTGTCTCAAAGTATCTGTTAATATCTATGTAATTCTGTATATTTCACCTGCTCACAGGCTCTAGCAAATGTCACTACAAGTTATAAAAAAAAAAAGTCATCTTCCATTTCTAGTTTCTATAATAAAATGAAGACATTGCATTCAGTTCCTTTAGGTGCATCAGTCTTTGATCCATGTTATTGTTTCAGTGACATTTCTATAATGTAATTGGGATCAAATGTATATTTTACTTTTGTACAAAAGTAAAAATGATATTTTTATGACTAAATTCAGCAAACCCTTACCTATAACCTGCTAAGATGAAATCTTTTTTTCCTTTCCTTTACATGTAAACCATTGTTTTTGCAGTATGTCAGTTTGAAATGAATAAATAACAGCTGTCACTAGAACTGTATACGACCTCTCAGACATACCTCTGATTTTGAAGATCAGATATTACCAATGTGAAATATATAAACTGAATAGTCTCCATATGAAAGTGCACCATCAGGGCAACAAACCATTTAAGCTGACACAGCTGTACTTATTTCCACCATTTACAAATCGCTTACACTTTGGGTCAAGTATGTACTTCATTGTCACATTACAGCTCATTTTACTTCCAGTAGTGAAATCGTTTGACTTTTACCATTTTTAGAACATCTAATGTTATGAGTTCTTGAACTATTTGAAATGCATAGTTTTCATCTATGCAATTTTACCTGCTTCTGTACTTGTTCATCTGTTCATACTTGGCATCAATTAAAGATAATTTTTAAGGATCTTACCCAGGATTATTCTGTCTGGTTATTTTCTGGAGTCTGGTTTCTCTGCTGTCACTACCGGCCAGTTCTATCTGAAATGAATGGTTGCTTCATTGATGGTTTTCTTATTGAATGGTATAATAAATGGCAATGTAGTGAGTGGGAAATGTGACTGTGGGCTTTGAGAGGCTTGTAAATGTCAACTCAAGCTTTACAGTACAATTAATCCAAGGGTTTAGCTTCCATAGGCTTTGGATCTAGCCTTGAGCGAGTAATGTTCTGGGGCCAAACTCTGCTGCCTTCACTGCTGAGACGGCACTCTGTTCCACCAAAACCAGTGGAAATAAGAGTAAGCCTACTGATTGTGTTCTCCAAAGGCTTGTGGGTATCAATTAGCATGTTATGGCTACGTTCCTGAATCCGAACCACTGCCTCTAGTATTAACATATAAGTGCTGACTTGAAATCAGGTTTTGAAGAACTCTGACTGATGATGGGTTTTGATTTGGGTTGAATGTAAGCAAGTCAAACTGACTTGGTCTTGTTTTCTGTTGAAAATGGTTTGTTTTTTCAAGGTGTGTTTCATGCCGACTGGTCTTACACAGTCGTGCCTGACACGTCCCAATATTGTGTTATATATAAAGAAAGCAATGACAGAAATTCTAATTGTTTTATGCCAAAGGTATTGTGTATTAGAAGTCCATCTATAAAGACTGCCAGGTCTTTCTGTAGAGAGGTGCGGTTTGTAACAGTGGGATGCATACATGGTAGTGCTGATTACATATGGTGAAATGAAGTGAAAATACCCTAACCTTATATGAGGCAGAACATTTTGTGTGGCCTGTTATGTGATTTAATTTACTTATTTGTTTTGCTTTCTTGGTCAAGAAAAGCTCTCGTCAATGAAATACTCGTTCATCAATAGCTTCAAGTATATTTAGTCAGTCTTATTGAATCTCACTTACAAGTTGACAAAAATTGTTTTGTTGACCTGACAGTAACGATTTGCAGTTATCAGTCTTAAATGGGTCTAGTCCAAGTTATTTGCTGTTAGCTGCTCTGTGGTGCTGTTCTTAAATCAATGAGGTACTCATGTCCATGCCTGGCTTCAAGAGTGTGATCACTGTCATTGAGTTTTGTTGGGTTTTTGGCCCTAGGTGTGTCTAAAGTCTCATCACCTCTTTTTTCTTTTCCGTGTAAAAAAAATGAAATGCTTGTTTATCACCTCTACAGTATCGATCTTCTCCCTTTTGTCCTTAGCAAAACTCTTGTTGCATTGTTTGGATCAACTTGTAATGTTGCTCCGTAACCTGTTTTCCTGAATCTACAATTCACTTGCCGTATAACCTGTTTATGTATCCCTCTACTAACTTCCTCCCTTCTTGGCCACACTTCATCTTGTGAAATACTACCCCCAGAGCCTCTGCTGCTGAGGTCCTTCATGGCCTGTCTCATCCTGTCATGGAGCTAGCTCAAAAAGCTGCATTCTCTTAGGACTAGGAATGCCAATTCCTGTATCACAATCATACATTTTTTGAAGGAAAACCTTGCCTGTTTCTAGCTGTGTTGCCTCCTCTGTGTGGAAAATGCTCCTGCTAGGTTCCTTTGGCCATGCTGAGAACAAGATAATATCCCATACTTTATGATTCCTCATCTTTCCCACAGCTGTGCAGTCACTGTACCCCTTGGTATATCCTGTACTGAGATACTTGCTGTGATGTGATCAATTTTGCGAAGTGGAGGTTTTCAAACAAAACTCTGTGCATTCAGGACTAGGCCTAGGACATGTTTTTTTCCCTCTAAAATGACTCTGTTAAAAAAATAAAATCAACATTGTGTACTGGGTTAGTTGAGTCTCTGGGTTAATTTCTTACTTAATCTCAAAAGTAAATAGATGTGTGGGTTTTATTCCCCCAAAATGCAAATACTCCTATCTTGTCTTCTATGCTTCATCAATTGCAAAAATTTTGTGTATTGAATTCTTCTTTTGGTTATCCCAAGCCACCTCCTTACCTTGTAGGTTTTCTCTGAAGCGACCTACACTGAGGAGAAAAATTGTGGCTGTGCAGATGTAAATTAGGTAACAGACATGTTGATGATCCATGGAATAAGCTCCTTTTTCTTCTCCAGCTGCACTGACACTCAGGTTATAAGGGAAGCAGACTAATTCAGCACTTTCGACACAGAGAGGGAGAGAGAGTCCCTTCAGTAACAAGGTGCTCTTTTTATATGTTACCTTCTTTATATAATATTGATGACTTCAGCATGAATTTGATTTACCTAACAGTCTTGGAAGTTACTCAGCTTACATGTACTGTTTGATTAATGGATACAAAATAGTTGCTTTATGGAAACATATGAACTTCAGGTGTGAATATATACTCCCTTGCCATGCAGAAACTAGGTATTTGTACTTCTATGAATAAGAATCCTAATACTCCACAGCATAAAATGACTCTTACCTCTGAAAGCAAAAAGGAACTTTTCTCACAGGTGTGCTGTTACCCAGCTGGAGCAGCTGCCTTCAAGGCTAGCAGTCTAAGTCAGATGGCCTGACTGCCAAGGAAAGTCAGACTGTCTGAGTCAGTGCTATCCCTGAGAGCAGCTGCTATGCACTGCTGCAGACAACCTCTGCAAATAGGTACAAATATGTGCTCTTGAAGTAAACCAAAGCCCACAGAAATAAATAGGATTGTATCTTTTCACTTCAGAAGACTGTAGAAAGACCATGATTTCATGGTCCCTTTCAGTCTGCTAAGAAAAGAAGATGAGAAATGTTCTGTACTCAAGGCTTCTAACAGGTACTTTTAGAGTTGCATTATATCCCATGGTTGGTCTTTCTATAAAAACGCTCACTTTATAGAGTGTTGAGATTAAGTGTTCGAAAATCAAAGAAGCTTTAATTAGCACAACAATACTTCAATCCACTCAGCTTCTCTAACAGCTTCCTAAAATACCTCACATTTTATTTCAGTGAGAAGACAATTATGACTCTTGAATAGAAAGCTTTTACAGCTAGAAGTTGAAAATGTAATTATAGGTGGTATATTTGGTGACCTCCTCTCACTAGGTAGGAACACCAGCACATTTGGCTTTTGGGCAGGGGAGCCTGCAGTTGTCACTAAGTGTGACAGAGGGCTGCATAGAAAAGGCTGGATGATCCTTAAAAGGAGGACAGGTCGAGGACAAATGTCTTTCATGGGTCACCATTTTCATCCTGCCCGGTTAACAGCAGAGGGTGAGGAATGGGAGGTTCACCTGTATTCAGTTCATGTAAGAAGCCTGCTATATGACACCCAGATGCAGTGTGAAGTGGGGGTTAGTGTCGCACAGTTACCTAGGCTGGGTCGCTTAAAAAGATTTAGTTAAACATCTTTGATTTGTAAAAATAATAAGAGGGCGAATGCCTGAGGGCTTGACAATCCAAATGTACCTGCTATAGTGGGCATATGTGGGGTGTTTCCTTTGTCATTTCAACCCCTGTGAGAAATATATTTTTCATCTTGATACATACAGACGGGTTCACTGGGGAAAGAAGGGGCTAAGCCCACAGTTGTACTCTCTGGTGGTGCACACATCCACATTCATGGAGTCATATTCTACTTTTATCGTAGCTCAGTTATCTTTGGCGAAGTTGCTTCTTTTTGACAAGGAATACATAGGGCCTGAATCAGGCCCATAGCTTAGTATAACACTAAACTTTATTAAGAATAATTCTGTGGTGAGCAAGACAGAAAAAACAGCCATCCAAAAAGCTAGCTCTCCAGTCAAGCCATGGAAGGATTCTGCAGCTATTTTTCCAGGAATACTGAGAATGCAATATAGACTTGAACTATTTTTTCAGGTTGGGAAAAAAAAAAAAAAGGTTTTAATTTATTGAATATTTAGCTCATTGCTACTTGACCATTCTGAACACGAATCTGCACGTAAAATTCTGTGCAAAATTCTGAATGAAGGCTCTTCTAGACTCTTATGGGATTTAATTCCCTACGTGTTCTGGATTGATGGTGACAAATGAGACTGCCAGCAGGGTCCTGCTTCCAAGTGGAATCACTCAGGCAATGGTAGGTGTTTAGGTGTATCTTTGCCTTCTTCTGGTGACTTTGAGCCTTGCCTTCTGTTTTCAGTGCGCAGTATTCATCTTCAGCCCAAAAAAGCCAATTTCAGCTTACAAGGGAGGCAGCTTTCCTTTGGTTCCTCTTCTAGTTAGCCAAATGTTGTTACAAACCTGGTTTGATGAACTTTGACTGTTGCCATGGCTTTTGATGCAAATAAATCACTTGCAAATGTTCCTGAAATACTTAGATACGTTTATTTCTGACTACCCTGATATCTGCAGCTTCAATGAGTGCCGTTAAGTTTCGTTGTTTCAGTTGCAAACTGTTTTTTTCAGGAATTTGAAAAGATAAAAGGGGAAACGAATGTTTCCCAAAATGTATTCAAACAGCTTCCTCCCAAAGAGGGGGAATTTTTGAAACTGTCTTTTTTTTTTTTTTTTTGCTTGAATTGAGTTATCTTGGCATTACTTATATGGAAAAGAATAAAAAAATAAAAAAGGATCTCTGTTACTTGGGGTACATGCCTTTGTTATGATTATTTAGATGATAAAAATGTCTGGCGTTCCAAGAGAAGAGCATTTACTGCTAATGGGGCTTTAATGTAAACTCTTGTGATACTTAATATTTAAATCCTGAAGCGGGTAATATTGCAGGAACAGCCACTGGGTATGTACAGTAACAGAGCAGTATTTAGAGGGTAGTATCTCTGCAGCGTGGTGGTGGTGCAGTTCTGGAGTAACAGTCACAACTGGTCGTTGGAGTGTAGTAATGCAACTGGATCTGAGTGTTGGCCACTGAGCTGAGAGCCTGATTAGGACCCCAAAGTCACCCTGGGTCATTGCTTCAGTGAGGCAGTGGTTCAACAAAAGAATGAATTAACTCCAAGGCTCCAAATACCAAATGAGAAATCTTTTTGTGAGAAAAACACTAATCTGATATAAACTTGCTTGTTCCGAACAAATTTGTTCAATAAATTGTGATAGGCTAATGTCTTCCAGTGAAAATACGTATTTATGAAATACGTATTTATGAAAATATGTATTTATGAAAATACGTTAGTGATTGCTGGAGAATTAATTTGATATTATCTATCGGGCCACATTGGCTTCTGGTTTTGGCTCTAACGTTTTGCACCTTTTTCCTCTATGCTTTTGTTTATCCTCCTGAGTTTAAGACATAAAACTTTCATGAACCAGAACACTGCCATGTTTTGTGTGCTGTGGCTAGTCTGTCAGAAACACCGTTGAATGCCCTAACTTAGGTGAAATTTGTTTTGCTGAATGCCCCAGCAAGTCTGTATGTTTGGTGTGGAGTCTCTGAAGCCACCGATTCAGTCCTTCTGGGGTAATGTTGAACTGATCTCCAGCATGGCAGTAAGGGGCATCCTGTCGGCACCTGGGACGAGAAATGCAGTAAGATCTTGGTGTCATTAAAGACTGTGTTGCCTTCCTGGTGTCTGGGCAGAACTGGAGTTCTGCTCTGGTCTACTTTGGCTTTGTGTCTGTTTGCCCTCTAAATATTTCATGTGCTGTTCTCGTCATTTGGTAGCATTCCGGTGTGCTGTTGAAGTGCAGCCGTGCTTTGTCTCAGAAATTTCTGTGTTTCACAAATGGGAAGGGAGCTCGTGTGTCAGTTTATTAAATCGGTAAAAGGTTTGGGGACTGTGCAGGATGACACGTGCTATGTTAATATAGAGTATCTATCTGTATATCGGAGGATACTGAACAGCAATCTGAAACTATGGTAGTCAATATCTTCAATTATTAATTAAAGGTAGTAAATGGAAGCTGGCTATCACTGCATAGTATACAGCCACTATTGCTAATGCATATTCAAAGCATGCATTCTGTCTGACAGGGCTGTGATGTATTTTTCCCGGTCTTCAAAAGTCTGTGATCTCATCCGTTTATGACACTTTAAAAAGGCTGCTGAAATCCACCAACATAAAGAGCAACTCAGTCCTGCTTCAGAACAGATTGTTATGTCCATACAACCCCACATCCCAGGTTGGAATATCTGTGATTGGGAGACAGCAGAGTGGAGGGGTGTTGGTCTTTTGATTTCCATGTCTCTTTTTGGTAATACCCATTAAGTTCTTACTCCTATGCCTTGGGTACCAAAATGAACATGTAGAACGTGGGAACTGAGACTTCACTGCCTGCATCTTGTGTGGCTCTTTGCTCCTATGTAAAATGAAAAATTCCCCGATGCAAATCAACATAACTTATTTCTTCTGAACTAACCAGATGAGGGTCTTTCTTTGCTATTCATGTCTGATAATATTTTGCATAAATAAGAACTTTTGTATGGCCAACAGTGAAGAATCTTGCCCATAAGGTTCCACTGTAGTACAATAAATAGGAAAAAACCACCCACTTTTAAAGGAGATATGTGTTAGAGGGACACCAAATACATTTTCATCTACTGGTGTTTTGTGACTCTGGACAGTATTCTGTGATCACACAGAATGTATGCTTTAAAGTAATAAATTAAAAATTGGAGGCAATGAAATAATATATATGAACATCCTTTATTTTGCACGCAGGCCTTATAAATGATGCTGATTTAGTGAAGACTTAAATTCGTCTCTTCCACTGTGCATGGATTTGAACTTAATTTGGAACAGTTTATGAAAATACATAAGTGATTGCTGGAGAATTAACTTGATATTATCTAAGATACAGGACAAATACCAGCTTTTGTGGAGACATTTACAGAGCAAGCTAATGTGTTAATTCCTACTCTTCTTCACAGGTTTTTGACACTCCTCTGATAAAGCTAGAGTAGCAGTATCAAAGATGTGATTTACTGTAGTGGAAGTTAATACTCCAGGCTTTATTTGCTTTTACAAGAAAGCCTAAAACCTCCTGCAGATAAACGTTATCTAGGAGTGTAGTGGAAGAAAGTAACTATTTCTATCACAGTAAATCTCTCCTATGATACTTTAATCTGCTCGTGTATCTTACTTTGTGCAGAACATTGTTAAAAACACATACCAGTATTTTTTCTACAAATATAACCTACATGCACCTTGGAGGTGAATCTTCTCTAATGCAGTCTAAACTGTACTAAAACTTACATCCAGCTTCAAGACCACTCCATGGTGAAACACTGATGAGCAGTGATGATGATAAAGCAATTAAAGCAGCTGTTTTTTTGCAGAGTGTCATGGCTGGTAGGATGTGACTGACTCCTCTACATCTCACAGAAAATTATTAGATACATTTTATGGGATTTTTTGGTTGGTGTCAGGGGGGGGAAGGATTCAGCTTTTTGCCAGCTCTCTTGAGACACAAAATCTGACCAGATAATTTTATGGCCACAGAAGAATCTTACTTAATTTTAAACAACCAGAAGCCTTGCTGCACAGAATAGCATGGATGGTTTGCACCACTTGTCTCATGGTCTAAGTCTTCTGTATCTGGGAAGGGTACATCAGAAACTGGCTGAACCCAGCATGAGGCATCGGCTGAGCCAGTGTTTCCTCATTATTCAGGATGGTGCCAAGGGAGGGAATGAAGCCCCCATCTCTGTAGCAGGGAGACATACTAAGGACCACTTAGATGCTCAGCTGGTTTAAATGGGTTGAGTTTCAGGGAAGCCAGTGGCCCCAAGAGATTACCAGTGAGAAGAAAACGAGCAGGCATCAGCCATGAAATTGTAGTACAAAAGCAGCTTACGGCAGCAGAGAGCAGTTGAGGGCATTTGTCTGTGAATACCCTTGCATTTCTGAGCTGATCTTTCCAAGTGCCCTGAATTCCTGTTGAGTTCAGCACCTCTTAATATGTTACTGAGCAGGAATTATATTAACAATGACATGTGGAAAAGGAGTAGATGCTGTTGTTTGAATGATGTTCTGTGGTTAGTTCAGATAAAACTTGCATGCTTGTTACCCAGTGAAGACAGGGACTGTTGGTGTGAAGCACCAAGTAAATTGGAGCCCTGGATCCCAGGGTGTGACTACACTAAAAATATGAGTTAAAGCAAGGATTTTTTTTTTCATAATCTTGGTGATTAGTGTTTAAAATAAAGCCCTCTCTGATTATTTCTATTCAGTAACATCTGGAGTGAGGCAGGTGTTTTATGGATAAATGGGAGAAAAGCTTTCTGCCTCATTTTGTTTACAACCTGTGTGAATAGCATCTCTGTGGAAGATGAGATTGTGACTGACAGGGAAACGGAGATTTAAAAAAAGGTCTTGCTATTTGTCATTTGTTTGAACTCTTCCAGGGTAATACTTTTTATGGGATGTGTAGAGGACTGGTTTATTCTTTGCTGTACTCCTTTCACAGTTTCTCTTGAGTAACATGAAGTAAAGCTCAGTAGAAGCAGTAAGACCCTTTTATGGGTCTGCTAGGAAATGGATTTGGTAAATGTCTTTCTGCTCATAAATATTGTACAGAGACACTATAATCTATTGATAATGTGACAAAATTACAGCCTACCAAGTAATTGTTTTAGTCTTCCCAGTCTTTAGGATGCATAGCTACATAAAAAAGCTGTGTCTACAAATACACTGTCGAACATACATGACCAGGGTAAAAATTTGCTCTGAGAAAACTTGGGTATGAACAGTTTACTGCCTCTGTAACTACCTGACTCTGGAGAGTCTTTGTCCATAGAGATACAGAAAATTCCTGATGTGCTGGTCTCTAGGGCACATGGGAATTTCTTGTGCTCCATGTGGTCTCCTGAACTTCAGCCTGCCCTACGCAGCAGAGGCACCATGAGGGGGAGGTGAGCAGGCTTCCATAACTTCTGATCAAAGCTGTGCAACTAGCTGACTCTTTAATCGTGTATAGCTGGCAAGAAGTGTGAGCCTGCTGCTTGTCATGGGATGGCATTGAATGGCAGGCAGCAAGGCTGTGTAATCTGGATCTCTCTCCCATGGTAGAATGAGCAAGCCAGCAAGGGCTGCTAACAAAACTGAATGCCATGCCCATCCTCATTTTGTAGTGGAGAGGAGAGATGGCTCAAAACCACTCCCAGTGCTCACCTTCTTTGCAGTTCTCCAAGGAACATGGCACTTGTCTTACAGCTCTTGGCCACATGGATATTTTGGTGTACGGCTCATGGAGTCAACAGAGTTTTGTCTTCTTAGGAGGGTGAAGAAGTAGTGTGGTATAAAGAGCAGTTGTGTAGGGCATCTTGGTCCTTGCCCTCTCTTCCCCTTGCCTCCCCTCCCCACCATTCCCTTCACCTTCCCCTGCATTCCCACTTTTGGAATTGATGTCATCTGCACATATTTCCATAGCCTGTGGCACTTACTCTTTCTCAGAGGCCACAACATGCTTTTGCCAGCTGCAAGCGCAGGGCCTTGCTCCATCCTAATCACATACTTTCTCTGTGATTTAGATGACTTGCAGCTGGTTTGGGTCATGGCAATCTCCAAGCTAATGGAGAGGGATCATCGCTCTGGAGAGACACAGGTCAGTAGCATGGCAGGAAGCAGGGAAGGAAAGTATAATGTAGGGGAGACAAAGCTGGTTTACTTGTTTCTGCTTCCTCACACTGGCTTTCCAAGGACACGGTCATCTGTACTGGAAGTTTTGTGATACAGGGGGAATTAATATACTGACTGTAAGGGATATTTGCCATTCTCTTTGCAATCTTTAACAACAAGCAATTGTAGTCCTCAGAAAAAACAGGGATGAGGAATAGTGCTGTTTTCATTTTTGTTGGGCCAGATATAGAAAGTCATTATATTTTGCTCAGCAGTAGTACAGAATCACAGAAATTCTGAGTTTGGAAGAGACCTCTGGTGATTGTCTAGTCCAACCCCCATGCTCCAAGCAGGGTCTCCTAGAACTGGTTGCAAAGGACTGTGTCCAGTGGTGGTTTGAATATCTCCAGGGATGGAGACTACACAACCTCTCTGAGAAATGTGTTCCAGTGCTCAACCACCTTCACATTAAAAAAAAAGTGATTTTCTTATGTTTAGGGAGAATTTCTTGTGGTTCAGTTTGTGCCCATTGCCTCTTGCCCTGTCAGTGGGTACCACTAAGAGTCTGGTTCTGTCTTCTTTACACCCTCCCCCATCGGTTATTTATACACATTGGTAAGGTCCCACTGAGCCTTTCCTTCTCCAGGCTGAACAGTCCCAGCTCTCTCAGCCTCTGCTGGAGCATATGACAGATGCTCCAGTCCTTTGATCATCTTTGTGGGATGTGTGATCACAAGTGGGACAGTGTGATCACAAGTAACTGTGAATTCAGACAGAGGGATTTGGAGGCCCATCTCTGCACATACATGCCAGATTAGTAGCTTGGAGTCTGTCTCTGACTGGTGTGACTGGTAGTCCAGTTGTCTGTCCTCTGTAGCACCCAGTGCTACAGAGGAATCCATAGGAACCCCAGAGAATATACATGTAGGACCATCTAAGTCACCTTACATATATTCTCATATGGTGTCTCATCCTGATTTCTGGTACCTAGAGTTTACTTTAAAACCTAAAAGGTGAGGTTCAGTGTCTCTTTCAAAAATTAAACAGGTAGTTCTAGTAATGAGGAATACTCTTGATATATAGATATACATATAGATATACACACACACACTTTTGGATGTATTTCTTTCTCTGAAGGTCAAGGCAAGAACCAAAATGCAAAATCTGGAGGCAAAATCTTTCGTGTTTCTTGTCCCTTCAGGAATTATTAACATGGGGGAGACCCATTTGATGGGATGCTGATTCAATTCACTTGAATAGAGTTTATATGCAGATTGACATACACAAAGATTAAAGCAGAGATGTTAATAAGATAAGACCAAAGATGTTGATTCTGAGAGTAGAGGTTCTCAGGACTGGATTCTCGATAGACCAGCGGTCTAACCAAACCTGCTAGATTTATAAGTACCTTGTATACATAAAAACTCTCAGGTAATGGGAACTGCTGTAGGTCCATTGATTTCTACTGAGTTATGCCAGTTTACAGCAGATGCAAATTGGTCTGGTGATTTTGGCAGAAAAAATAAGTTGGAAAGAGGAGAGTGGAGCTGGGTGTGTAGATTATTCAGCCATCATTCCCACCCCTTCAGTATGCACACACATACACACTGATTATTCATTAGAATTTAAGTTTGAGATAAGTACACTTGAATATGTAAGCATACTTATTTAATATGCCTCTAACTGTATGCCTATCCAACAATTTCACTTGGAAAAGAAGATGCATTTCATTAGAAAAAGTATGTAAAAAGCCTACTCTTTTTTTTTTTTCTCTTATCAGTGGTAGGAAATATTACACATTAGCAAAAATACATCCTCTATGTCAAAGTTTGATAGGAACTCCTGACTGCAGTGCGTTACAGAAATGGAGGCTGACCAAGGAGCCCAAACTAGAGAAGACAACAGGAACATGTACTGATAAACAGCATCTCAAGATGTTGTCAGTTCAATGAAGGTTGAACTCTCTTGGCATTGGGCTGTATTTGGGAGAAACTGGTAGGGAGGGGGTGAAGGACACTGGCTGATCTGCCATATTACATGTAATGATGCCAGATACTAAAGTAAATGTAATGACATCAGATACTAAAGGTAGTTAATGCTGTTGTGCAGCCAGAGTTAAGCCACTGGTGTGCTTCCACATGTTTATGAGGCTGATTATGGGACCAGAACAGAGGGTGTCACTTTTAAGCCCCTTGTTTCCTTTGAAAAGGTCGTATCACTTGGATGCCTTCACCCACGCTGTTTTGTCCAACTTGCTTGAGTTGGGCTCAAAATGTGGAGGTAAAGGTGCTCTTTCCCTCACGCCATCACATGGGTGGTGCAGACAACATTTCTACCCATAGCTGTGTGAGGCACATATCCCAGCGAAGGCGATGCTTGGATGCCTTGGAAATGTCTTAATTATTTGTGTTTGCTGTTTTTGATAATTGCTGATTACTGCTGTGTGGGATTCAGGCAAACACTGAAAAATTACATTCATCATAGCCTGAGGAGATAGTGGAAACATCGCTGTGAGTTGATGGCAGTGTGAAGCAGACGCTGCCACTGTAAGAATCCAGGCACAGACAAAGGACAATCTCTGCACTGGAATACACTGTTATAAATTAGTCATGTCTTCATTGTCTACGAAGGAGAACATGGACAGAGTTATAGGCAGGGAGTTTCATCCTTGACTGGGACTAGCAGTCTCTGCAGAATCAGAAAACAAAGCATGCTTAGATTCATCTGATTTAGGGGACCTTTTGACCTGAAATTTATTTTCCAGAGCAGTGGAAGAGGGGGTGTTGGTTTTTTTTCCAGTTGCAGAAGTTCTCCTGCAAGTGTAAGAGTCAGAGAAAATAAGGAAGGGGTCTGGAGTCACTCAAAGCAGGAGTGTGTCACCGAACAGAGCTCACTTCTCAGCTCAATAGACCAAAGGAAGGAAGAGACATGAATCTTTGGCCTAAAGGAAGAGATTAAAAGCTTCCCTTCCCACCCTATTGATGGTTTCACAAAACAGCAGCTGAAGTAGAAGAGAGAGGAGCTTTCACTTTCCTCAGTTTACCTACTTTCAACAGTATAAAAGTCTCAGCTAGAGAAAACTGGCTGGAAAGCTTTTTGAAACATGGAAAAACATGATTTGAAGTAGAAGCTTTTTCTTTTCTTCAGAAGTTTTCAGCAAAATACCCAAGAGATCTCTTGTTGCCAGAAGAACACATTTGGCTGTCAGAAAAAGAAAACAAAAAATCCCTAAACCAAAAATAACTTTGACTTCTTGTCTTATTGACAATTACCTTTTTTTTTGAGGGTGAGAGGGAGCTGAAAACTGAAAAAATCCTTCACACATTTATTAGACTTCATTATATTGAGCACCCTGATTTATATAAGTCCTTACCTGTGAAACCAATTCTTAACATATTTACTGCTCCCTGTTGCCCTCTCAAAGAAGGGGATTGTGGAGAGCTGCTGCAGCACACGCACGGCTTCTCCAGAGGGTACCAGCTCCAGTTCAGCTACATCTTTCTCAGCTTGCTATGGGTGAGAGAGCAGCGCTTGTCATGTAGAGAGAATACAACTTACTGGATGGTCAACAGGGGAGTCTTGATTCTATATATATATGATCAAAACAGTTCAGATAGCCCCTCCACGGTGAAACTGGTGGCAGCTGAAGGAAGCCTTGTGTTTGTGTTATATGATGCAGTAAGAGGCAATACTTACTCCTACTGAAACTCAGAAATCCCAAAGGCTTTAGAGACTCTAATATGATTCCGTAAACCTCAAAATTTTGTAGACAAGCTAAGTCACCTTTATCCCATCTTTCTGCTGAAAAAGGCTTTGATGGATAATTTTCAGTTGGTCTAAATGATTATTTTGATCTTTTTCAGAGTTCACACAGCTTGTAGCCATAAATTTCTAGCAATAGGAATCCCATCAGCATAGTAATTAGGCATAAAGAATTTCACCGCTCCATGAATTGCTGCTTGCCCATTCTAGAGAATATTTTCATCTTATCTAAGAATAACTCCTGATTCATACATCTAAAAGATCCAAATCCAGTCCTCTGAGCATGGGACCTTTGAGTTCCCAGTTGTGCTGGTTTTATATGAGACAAAAGACCCCCAGCAATCTTCCTTTGCATTCACACACTTTCAGAAAGGGTTTGATCATTGGAATATGTGACATCCTAAATTTTCTTTTCCCCAGTATCTTATTACTGTGACTTTTCCCTGGAGTGTGTGACAGTAAATTCCCCACCCTGCTCTTTGGTTCATTCAAGTGCATGGCAGATGTCTGTCACTTCCCTCGGCTTTTTTTACCTGGACTTTATGTAACTTGCCATATGAGAGAGACTGGGTAGATCTCTGGAAACAAAAGGGGGAATAAAATTAGGGCAGGCTGATGGGGAGAAATAATTTCATCATAAATAGAGCCCTTGAAGTCTTTTTGTCACACTTGAATGGAATTGTTCCAGGTTGCTGCTATGCTTTCAATACAGATGAACCCAGAAATCGATGCAGTAATTTGAGGTACAGTCTCTATATTTGTGCAGCATGACTGCACAGTACCAGCTGGAGAATCCATACCATGTTGCTATTTACAGCGCTATGTAGACATGGACCTTATGTCTGCAGATAAGATGTGTCTTAAATTAGTTCATTGACTTCTGGGCACTTCATTTCTGGTGTGGCTGTAAAACAGTTTCTGGAGCTCCCTGGTTAAGTGGGTATTTCTGCCCACTCATGCATCTCCCTGTGTAGACAAATCCTGCAAAGGATACTGACAGCTTGGCTGTATCGGGTAACAGAGTTTATGCACAGCCTGTGAGAATATTGCTAATCCCAGATCTCTTGACACTTGATTCTAATAGTCCTGCCCTTCTCCCATTGAAACTATTAGCCTCTGTTTACAATTTGTCTATATTTTGCAGAGTTATTCGATACCCACTCTGTGAGATGTTTCCAATGGCTGTGTTGGTGGCATACTATTTTTACTCTCAATCTGCATCAGTGTGCTGCTTGGCCACAGCAGTACAAGGCAGCAGAGGACTGAGTTTTGCCACTGATTGCTGTGGAAACAGTATCAACCTGCCATTCTTAAATTCAAACTGATCCTCCCCTCACCTCCCAGGACTATTTTTTATCGTCTTATTACGCCAGATTGTTTTGAAAACAGTGGATCTCCTTTAGTATTGATATACTGGTCACGGAAGAATCAGATTTCATGATTACTTTGTGGGATTTCCAAGCTGGATTTCCAAGCTGCTGTCTACCATTCTGCTATCTCTTGTTGTCCAGCTGCAGCCGCTTCCCTCTGAAATCTAGGTACTTACATGGAGGTAACTAAGAAGCTCTTATCACCTCCAACGTATTGTTAGTGCTCTCTAATACAGTGCAGGCCATTGCTACTGTTCATTTATGCAATTATACTTGGTTTTCAATCCATTCATTATGTCCAAGTCATAATTCAAGCATAATTTTTGAGACACTGTTAAGTGCTTTGCTGAGAATCGCCTACATTGCATCTCCTGCCTCCTTATGCCCATTCATTTTGTTGTTCTGTCAGAATATGTAATCAAGTCTTTCTAACATGAATTTTGAGGTTTGGGGGTTTTTTTCCTCTAAAATAAAACGATGCTGTAAGCACCCTTACATCATCTCAGAGGTATACTCTCCTGTGGGTAGATAATTACGGGTCCTGCTGTCTTCAAGGGGAGCAGCACAGTGTGACCATGGGCAGTTATATCCTCACAGTTTTCAGGTTTCCTTTGATTATTGTCTCCCATTGAGAATGTAGGGGCAGGATTTGCCCAGCTTGCTTCTTTCACATTTCGAAGGGCTGGTATTGCACTTTATGCTCCTGGTGCTCAGATCTCTTGACCTTTTGCACAGTCTCTCTGTGATGCTCTCAAAATAATACTTCACGTTTTGGAAGGTGTCCGTGGGTATTCTGTGATGTCGGCTGGCCTGAAATAGAAGCACAAATCTGTGTTGGTGTGACAGCCAAATGGTCCTTGGTAAGTTTTGGGACCCTAGAAACACTGGAAAACAGTGGTCCCCTGGAAACACCTTTGGAAACATCCTGTTCTTCAGTGCCTTACTGAAAATGTTGCACTTGAACGCTATTTCTTAAAATCACATGACTGCACAGTCACAAACCTGTGAAATTCCCATCCCTGAAACTGTCCTTCTGGTAATGATAAACTTGGAACCAAATTAGGTCATATTTAACAGGAGCTTTACAGCTGTGTGTCCTATATAAACCTTTGAAAATGTAAGGGCAAGGTGGTGTGTGTTAGTGTGGGAGTTTGATGGACAAGGATGGGAGCTATCTGAAAGAGGAATGATATTGAGATGGAGAAAAATCCCTGTGTGAGGTCTCCAGTGATATTACTGAGGTTCAGATGGGACATTAGCAAAAAAAATCTGTCAGGTGGGTATTTAGCAATGGAATGAGTCACCCAGAGAGGTGTTGGAAACTCCAAACTTTGAAATTTCCAAGATTTGGCTAGATGAAGCTGCAGCTGACCTGATCTAGCATTGATAATAATCTTGCTCTGAGGAGGAGGTTGGCCTATATGACCTCTTGTGGTTCAGCTGCAGCAGGCAGCTCAGCCCCACACAACCACTCACTCACTTCCCCCCAGTGGGATGGGGGAGAGAATCAGAAGGGTAAAAGTGAGAAAGCTCGTGGGTTGAGATAAATACAGTTTAATAGGTGAAGCCAAAGCTGCACACACAAGGAAAGCAAACCAAGGAATTAATTCACCACTTCCCATCAGCAGGCAGGTGCTCAGCCATCTCCAGAAGATCAGGGCTCCATCATGCATCATGGTGACTTGGGAAGACAAAGGCCATCACTCTGAGCTTCCTCCACTTCCTTCTTCTTCCCCCAGCTTTTATTGCTGAGCATGGCATCATATGGTACGGAATATCCCTTTGGTCAGTTGGGGTCAGCTGTCCTGGCTGTGTCCCCTCCCAACTTTTTGTGCACCCCCAGCCTACTTGCTGGTGGGGTGGTGTGAGGAGCAGAGAAGGCCTTGACTTTGTGTAAGCACTGCTCAGCAGTAACTAAAACATCCCTGTGTTATCAACACTGTTTTCAGCACAAATCCAAGCCACAGCCCCATACAAGCTACTTTGAAGAAAGTTAACTCTCTCTCAACCAAAACTCAATACACCTCTAGAGGTCACTTCCAGCTAACACTTTTGTGTTGAGAATAGATGCTACATGAGTAAAAAGAGATAGGGGAAAGTAAGACAGCACAGATCCTTCTGAGACTAGCAGAGCCACAGTTTATAGCTCAGAAATTACCTTGCCTATCCTTTGCCTGCCAGTAATGAAGCAGCCTCTGCAGATGATTCGCAGGAGAAAGATTACACTGTGGGAAACGCTGGTGTTGATATTGTGCATCATCCAGTCTCTTCTGGTGCAGAGAGGTTGTGGCTTAGTCTGTGCAAACTACTTCTGTCCAAGGACTCTAGCAGCACTGAAGGAAGAGATGTTTTTTATGATACAGAAGAGAGATGTCAATGCTTTCTGCCATATTCATACTGGGGAGAAGCTGCTGCTTTCTTCTAACTTCAGTGTTTTATTCCAGCGTGTGCAGTTTGTGTTCCTGAGCTGAGTGAAGTGACTGTGGTCTGGTATCAGGTATTTTACTGCTGGTGTGTTTGTGTGCATGGGGAACAGTGGTCACCTCTGCTCAGGTGGGAGTTCTTACTATAACTGAGCTGAGACAGAGGAGCCAGCAGGTCAAACTAAAATTGTAGGGAGACATTTATCTTTGGGAAGAGAGAATGGTTCTTGAAAACCCAGCTTGAATGCACCAGGGTATCTAGAGATGACACAAGCTAAGGAGGTGAAATGGCCTTGCATTCCCACTAGAGAGGGGCCACAGTGCCAGTGTGACGCATCCATGGCTGCCAGTGCTGTGCTGGGACCACAGAATGGCTAAAAGGCTTTCATTCCAGCCCCACCTTGGCCTCAAACTAGAGAGGGTTTAAATGCTTTTCACTGCCTGTGGAATCACTGTTTGAACCTTGTGTGGAAAGGGCTAAACATAATGGCCTTGGTTCAGGAAATCACTTAACCAGAGCAGCTCAGCATGGGTCTGTTGTGGTCCCAATGGCTCTGTTTTCCTTCTTTGCCATCCCATTTCATCTCTGCAAGCGTCTCTGAATCGTGCGCAGGGTTGATCATTACAAATGTAAGGTTGACCTTACATTTTTGTTTTTCCACTCAGACTCCTCTGGGGAAAAGGAGCTGACTTCTGCTCTCCTATGGTCATTCTGGGAAAGAGGTTGCAGACAGTAGTCACATACCTGAGCTGACAGTGGGAGGATGCCCAGATACCATGGAGATATTACAAAGATGTAGAAAGGAGACAACGCTGTATCCATTCCTTGAGCCAAAAGACTTCTTCCCATGATCATCTGCGAATGTCCTTAGACGTATTTGATAGACATACTGTAATGATTTGTTTAGAACATTACCATGGGAACACAAACTCATTTGTCTCATTTACGTGCATGGTCCCCATAGGGCCCTGCTGCAATTGCTGTTCAGTCCCAAGTCTTAATTGGATATTTAAAAATCTGCAATGTATGAATTATTGTTGCATTACATGCGAAGTCTCTGAAGAACTAGCTCACTGTGAAGTTCTTCCTGACCTGTTCATGAGCATGACTCCAGCCTCACTCCTGGGAAAGCTCATGCAAGTGTGAATCCTGGATTCACACCTATATATACTAAGTGCCTACTGACCAAATGCTGTAGAAGTTACTGAGATGTTGATCTGGGTGGGAACTAGGTTTTCTTGGACTGACTGTTTTGTTTTCCAAAGCAGGGGGAAAAAAAAGTTTTACGTAAAATGAAATTAATGGGGAAGGAAAGTGCCTGGGTCACTTAAAAAATATACATGCCAGTAACGGCTGAGCACTCCTGAATTTGTGTTTTACACATGCATCAGTAAAGGTACTGAAACAGATCAAATACCTGCATCTTCCAGCGAAAAAAAGTATTGGCATGAAAGCTGTGCATGACTTTCTGTGAGGCTGCTGCAAGTATTTGTGTCAGTGTTCTGTAACTGCTCTGAAGAATGCCTTTTGAAAAGTTTTCTTGACAGTATGTTCACAGCTTATTTTGCCTGCTGAAAAGTTTGTGCTTTCATAAGGATATCACACTGAGATTAAATCCTTTGCTGCAGTTACAGCAGTATGCAGTTTGACAGTGGTGATCTTAGCACTTCCTTAGGCTAGCAAATATTTTTTTATTCAGTTTGAAGAATAAAGTGGGATCAGTTAAAGAAGAGCAGATACTGCTGCAAGATAGCTTGTCTGGAAAAAGAAAAACCTTCATCTCTTTTTTTAAAAAAGCATTCTGTGGATTTTAATTAGCTAAAAATAAATAATTTTGTGAAAATGTCCAAAGTGAGGTCAGTGATTTTTGCTACTATGTTTACTCCGATAGTATTAATGGGCAGAGTTTTTAACGATCTTCTCTTCTCACCCTAGTCTTCTCCCTTTGCTGCCTCTGGCACCTCCAGAGAGTGGGGTTCAAGCTATTGAACAGGCATGAAAATCCCACTCTCCGTGTTTTAGGCTGGGTGACTAACACTGAAGCACCCAAGAGGGTGACAATTTGGCTTACTGACTGGCTTTCCTGGATTGATTTTGGATGTATGTAGCTTTGTTTCTGGCTCTCTCCCCTAGATGGATCTCAAAACTATGTATTAGGTAGCTTGTTTACCATTTTTCAGTCCTCTCTGTGGTGTAATCTTCAGTAAAGACTTCATGTGTATGCTGCAGTTTTGTATCTAGTCCTGTCCTTGGCCCCATCTCCTACTGTTTCTGACTGGTCTCCATGGATTGTCTTTAGACCTGACTTCTTACCTCATATTTTATGTGACTGTCAATCAAACTGATCACTGTCACTGTGGTGGCCCTTCTTGGGTTCCATAGCACTGTGCCCTGGTTGATGAAGGCAATGCCTGTGTTGCAGTTGCTCTTGGCTCATAGCTTGTTCTCTGTACTTGTTCAGCCCTTGCTCTTGGTGCTCGAGACCAGCGATCTGTTCTGAGGAGTACTCATAGAAACGTTAACTTATGTCAAAATGCAAAAGGGGGAAGGCTGTAATGAAATAAGAGATGTAATTCTTTACTTTAAAGGCACAATCTACTCCCTGTTTCATTCAGCATGGTTGTGCTTTACAATTTAAGGAACAGGCAGGCAAGGGAGAATTTTCTGGTTGATGGCACAAAGCATCTAGATTTTTAGCTAATTCCATTGTTGGAGATGATAGGTATTCAACTCTTTGGGGTGTATTCTAAAGCTCACTGAAGTCACCCAAAGCTTAGTCATTGTCTTCAGTGGAAGTTAAATGTGG
Source organism: Strix uralensis (assembly GCF_047716275.1). Lineage (NCBI taxonomy): Eukaryota > Metazoa > Chordata > Aves > Strigiformes > Strigidae > Strix > Strix uralensis. The sequence continues at coordinate 83,518,912 of NC_133976.1, forward strand.
ACTCAGGCTAGTGAGTTTTGTTTGTAGTAAACGGGACTGCAAAAACAGTGTGAGATATTTGGGTTGCACTTTAATTCACAAAACAAGTCATATTGTTAAATAGAGAGTGGCTGAACAGGAGACTCCTGAATGAAACCTGAAAGGGAGAGGTCATCGTATTGGTAGCTCCGGCTCATCAGATGCAGTACTGCATCTGTGCATTGCAACACTACCAGAAAATGGTGTAATCTTTACATTGTCAATGTTTTTTCGAGAAAAAAAAATAAATTGTTTTGGCTCCTTGTGGTTAACAGACTTCTCAAGTCATAGTAGCTGGACAAAGTCCAGTGTGTGTATCTATATTCCCCTGTTTAAATGTGTCTCTCCCTTCCGCCATGATACTGTTTCTCAGTATCTCCACTTCTATGCTTAAAGTATTTTTTCACCTGATAGCATACTTAAGCAGCTGCCAGCCACCTCTCACCAGGTAGGTGAAGTAGCTGGGATTCTGTGGTGAGTAAAATGGCAGCTACTTGCAGCACGTAAAGCATTCTGAGTCACTTCAAGGTGAAAAGCTCTACAGAAGCAGTAGTTTTTGTGGCTGCTGGGTCTTCTTCAGTCTGAAAAGGGTTTAATTTCCCTGATTTCACTGTCAGTTAGGACATAGGAGCTTTGGGGGAGGAGAACAGAACAGTTTTTCTACCCATATTGGTCCCCAGAGCTCTGGAAAAGAGGCCAGCTTCGCTCTGTTGATCAAGAGGAGGAACATCTGCTCCTGTCCTACAGGCCTAGAAAATATGACAGTTCCCTCCCAAGCTGAGCTGGTCTTGTCTACAGCGTGCTGCTCTCCAACAGTGAGCTTCCATAGTATGCTGGTTTTGTACCCATGGTGATAAGCATATTTAAGATCAACTGTGTTGCTTGTTGAAGCAGAGTATCCTCATTTAGGGGGAGGTGATTGTTACAGAGTTGGAAATGATGCTTTTAATCTCCTAATAACACCCTTAGGAGATGTTGTCACCTTCCTCACCTGTTAAGCTTTAGAGGCCTTGTGCTCAGGTGTCATCAATCTGAAGAATACTTCAACATGAAAGATGGTTTTGTTTTATCTTACTGTATTTAGGCCTTGCATACAATAGAAATACTAAACTTGGAATGTTTGGAGCATATGAGGGTGTTGATATCTCATATTTAGCTTGATCTGTCAGTTATACAAGCGTCTGTCACAGAGGCAGCAGATGGCAGAAAGCCCTAATAGAGTTCAGAGGGAAAAGAACCGAGATCTTGGTTATTGGGGACAGGGTATGCCTAGGAGTGAAACATGCTTGTTAAACATATGCCCTTTTTCTGCACAGGAGAAAGAGTTGGATTGTGATGTGGCATGATTAGTGTGGATTTAGGAGAGTGATTATAATAATTTAATGTTTAAAAGCTGAGATGGCTCAAGAATGTCACTTGAGCTGTGGTGCCTTTTGGTTCTGGGGGTAGTACAAAGATATATGAAAATATGGTCCTTAGTCCAGGGAGCTTTGCAACCTATTGGCTAAGTGTGTGTCACTCTGTGGCTACAGCTGATGGAGCTGAGTTAAAAGAAGTGTTTGACTGAGAATGTGGCTTCACAGTCAGCGTATCCTGACTGAATTATGATCCACTGCCAAAAGGAGCAGTTCTTCTGCCTGTGCTCAGCTAATGTTCCCAACAAGCCCATATCTACTTGGGTATTCTTGAAGTTGTGCTGTGACTCAGATCAGCTCCCCGAGCCTGGCTGAAAATTAGCTTTCAGCTTGATCAGTCTGCTGAGCAGATCATTGTTTAACTAGAAGATTAGTGGTGCTGGTGCAAAGTGGGGAAGGAACAGGATACCCAAAGCTATGGGCAGGGCAAGAAGTGAGGACCATTCCTTCATGTGGTAGTACAGTCTCACATGGGTTAAAGGTGACTGAGATCTTACCTTGAAAATACCCCATTGAGGCACTGTGGGCATGGCAGAGCAAAGACACCTATCGCGAGTCTTCCTGTGTGTAGGGAGGCTGTGCTGGCCCCAGGATGGGAAAGGGCTTCCACCATGACAACCAAGAGGAGGGAAATACTCATCCAGGGAAACCCTCAGCTACTGTACTGCTGGTGTGAGGTTCCAGCTGCAGTCTCTGCTGGGAGGTATGGGGCAGAGTGGGCATGGGCTGGCAGGGTCTGGAGCTTGCTTTAGGTGCTGTGGTGCTCTACTCCGCTCTGTGGCATAGGCTGACCTTGAGCAGCTTGCATTAACAGGACTGTCAAAGGAATGCTTTTCCCACATTGCATGAAGATGTATTAAGTGATTCATTGTGGTCATTTTACTTTTTCACTAATATCCACTTGCTTATTGCAGACTCCTTGTATCATAAATTAAGATGAATTATAAATTAAGTTGAATTGGCTGAAAATGGACTGTTTCTGGAGGCTGTACCTAGTGGTTTTTCTTCCCCAAGCAAATGCTTTCATTCTTTTGCTCAAAAGCAAGCAAACAAAATCCCCACGGTAAATTAATTGATGTAGCAGATGTAGTATGTAGACACCAGCCAGTAAAATCAGCCGCTTCTGAAACGCTAAGGCCAGGCAGTCCAAGTCACCATTTCCCTCTGCTTTCAGTGCTGAACCAACATTCATGACTCACGCTTGTGTGCAGTTCTGCTGGAAGAAGGGAGTTGGTCTGTCCATACAGGGGTAGAAGGATGTACAGAAGGACACTCCATTTGCAAGCTGCTGAGAGAAGCTTAAGAATTGACAGGGGCAGGAAGAGGGAGGAGTGGAAAGGATGAAGAAGTCCTAAAACTTTTTCTGTGCTCCTTACTTTAAATGTGCAGTGGTAATGAAACATCTTTAAACAAACAACTTTGCAGCCAATAGAAATGAATCAGTGACTGAAATTTTCATAGAAATGCTTCATTTATTATCTGGCTTGTCTCCAGTACTTAATCAGGGCTTTCTTGGGAAAGGTTGGTTTTGCAGTTAATGTGAATGCAATTTTTGTTTTACTTATGCCTTTGCTGCATCCTTTCTGTGCAGTGGCAGCTGTAGGGATCTGTTTAAGTGGGTAGGCTGCTGCTTTCTTTTCTGTTGATGGCAGCATACCCTTTCTGTGCATAAATAAGTGGGAACCTGCTGAATCCCAGGAGTAGTATTAACTCCTCAGAAGTAATTGAACTTTTATGGAAGTCCTGACTACTGCTTTTGAGAGTAATTTCTCTCCCAACGAGGTGACTGAAACTTTAGGGTTTAGGTGCTTAGCAGTAAGGGTAGCACTCATAATTATGCTCTGCAGACAAGATTTGCAGTGAGTTATGTAGAAGATAAAACGTGATGTTGATGAAGGTTCTTCAGTGAAGAAGTAAGGTTTTCCACTGATGTGAAAGGGCATTGCATTAGGTCCTTCCAAACACATTTTAATGAGCTTTGGAATAAAAATGATTTATCTAACTTTCTTACTGCCAGTCAGATAATGATCCTAGTTAGATAATGCTGAGTGGTATTCTTCTGGCACAAACAGAAAACAGGGCAGCACTTCACTCTCCTTACTTTGATGCATGAAGCTGTCATCTTTGTTGATAATCAATAATGCTGCAGAAATAGCTGTGCCATTGTTTATAGCTGCACCTTGCAAATAAATATTTTCCTAGCAGCAACTGATTGTGTGCACATTTCCAAGTGGATTTAAAGAAATACATCTATTTAAACTGATAAGTTACTGATAGAATGTGCTAATTCAGGTACTTGAGAAAAATATTTAAAGCCTATTTTTGGTCTGGAGTTATAAGTAAAAAACTCAAACCAACTGTCACATACTGTAATTCTGGTTTCTTAATAACAGCAATTAAAACTTCCAACTGATCATCATTTATTTCTCTTTGTTTGCACTGGGTTTGCCTCCTAAAGTGATAGAACACTTCTTTCTTCCAGAATCGCTTCTTACTGAAGAAAACTCTTTTAGCTGACCCCAAATAGTTCAGCCAAAGGAATGTTAATAAGAAATTATTAATAATCTTTGCATTGGATAGTCTAACTTCAACTTAAGTATTATTACAAGGTGCAGTAGCTCAGCTTAAGGACAATGTGACATGTTTATTTGGTAGCTGATTCAACTGTTGGGCTTCAGTTATGTCCAAATGCTTTGAGGAAAATTAATCAAATAATGGGGGAGGGGGAAGTCTGATTTTATGTCAAACTCCAGACCAGCTGCTTTCAAAAAAAGCATATCTCTTAAATGAAAGATACCTTTTGTTAATTATTTCACTTTCAATATACTTTTCTGTTGTATGTTGGCCTTTCATACTATGACATAATCAGCATGTAAAGTTCCTTTTTCCTGAAGTCTGCTATATGCCTTTATGTCATAGATTTTTGTTCCCATAGAGGGAAAAATACTCACTTTTGGGAAAGTTCAACCTGAAGTCTGTACACTATTTACATGGCATTGAAGTCCTCAAATTAGCAATGTAACTTTGTTGAGGGCTGTGCTGGTTCTCTGTATGGCTGGATCTAGCATCCCCCCCCGCTTTGGAATACAGTGGAAATGCCAGACACTTGTCAGCTTTTTTTTCTTGAAAAAAGTAGCGTCACACTCTTCCCACTCCCTTACATTAGTGGGCAAGAAGGAGGACCCAGGGAACTACAGACTGGTCATACTCACAATGGTCTGTGGGGAAGTGATGGAACAACTCATCCTGGAAACTATTTCCAGGCACAGGAAGGACAGCAAGGTGATCAAGAGTAGTCTCCATGGATTCACCAAGGGGACGTCATGCTTGCCCACCCCTGACAACCTTCTGTGATGAAATGAGTGGGTTTGTAGATGAGAGGAGAGCAGTGGATATTGTCTACCTAGACTTCAGTAAGGCTTTTGATACTGTCTCCCATAAGATCCTCCCATCGAAGCTGATGGAGTGTGGGCTACATAAGTAGACAGTGAGATGGTCTGAGAACTGGCTGAATGGCTGGGCGCAGAGGGTGGTGATCAGTGGCATGAAGTCTAGTTGGAGGCCAGTGACTAGCAGTAACTGGGTCCAGTCCTGTTCAACATCTTCATTAATGGTCTGGATGATGGGGCAGAGTGTACCCACAGTAAGCATGCAGCTGGTACAAGACTGGGAGGAGTGGTTGATATGCCAGGGGGTTATGCTGCCATCCAGAGGGACCTTGACAGGCTGGAGAAATGAGCTGACAGGAATCTTGTGAAGTTCAGTAAGGAGAAGTGCAAAGTCCTGTACCCAGGGAGGAACAACCCCATGCATGCTGGGGGCTGACTGGCTGGAAAGCAGCTTGGCAGGAAAGGACCTGGCAGACACCAGGTTGAACATGAGCCAACAGTGTACTCCTGTAGCAAAGAAGGATAAAAGTATCCTGAGCTGCATTAGGAGGAGCATGGCCAGCAGGTCAAGGGAGGTGATCCATCCCCTCTGTTCAGCACTGGTGAGTCCACACCTAAGAGTATTGTCTCCAGTTCTGGGTGCCCACTACAAGAAAGACATGGACATGATGGAGAGAGTCCAGTGAAGGGCCATGAAGATGATGAAAGGACTGGTGCATCTCTCCTGTGAGGAAAAGCTGAGAGAACTGGGACTCTTGAGAAGAGAGGTCTCACAGGGGGCTTTATCAATGTGTATAACTATCTGATGAGAGGTGATTAAGGAGATGGAGTCAGGCTCTTTTCAGTGGTGCCTAGTGACAGGACCAGAGGCAAGAGGCACAAACTGAAACACAGGAAGTTCCCCGTGAACATCAGGGAAAACTTTTGTTTTGCTGTGAGGGTGACTGAGCACTGGCACAGGTTGCCCAGGGAGATTGTGGAGCCTCCATCCTTGGAGATATTCAGAAGCTGTCTGGACATGGTGCTGGACAACCAGCTGTAGGTAGCCCTGCTTGAACAGCGGGATTGGACCAGAGGACCTCCAGAGGTCCCTGCCAACCTTGGCCATTCTGTGATTAAGAGTGAAAATAACCCAATGGTTTTCTTCTCAGTGTATTGAGAGAAAGTCCAATCTGGAAGAAGCTTCTGCTGAGGGTGACTGGTTTAGTATTTAACTCTTGAATTTCCTCAGAATTATTCTGTACAGCTCTACAGACAAAAGCCTGAAAAGACTCTTGTACCACTCTGTCATTGTCACTGATGGAAGATAAAGTTCAGGAATATAGTGGAAATGCTGACAGGAGTCACCATCTTTTAAATAACAGCATGACCTATATCCCTGTATTAGACATCTCTTTAAATCTCTTTTCTTTCTTTTAAGCAAAGACTAATTTGGCAACTGCTTTTTATATCAGATAAGCACCAGTACCTGCCTCCAGGTGAACCACAGGGTTTGTGAAGAACAACTGGCTTCAGCTTTTTACTTCAGGCTTGGGCTCTCCAGTTACTGTTTGCTGTAGGTCTTTAGCAAATGGGAAATGCTGTGGGGTCTGGCCCCATGTAAGGGGGAAGCTGGGCCTTTGTTTGCCACTGTGGGGGCCTTGGCTGAGAGGCTTGGGGGATCTGCAGGTACCCCTGGAGAGCAGGGTTGAAAGAGAATAGTGTCATTCCTCCTCACATCAGTTTCAGTCAATAAGCTGGTGAGAGATGGCAGTTAGCTCATGTTTCTTCTCCCTATCTCTTGCTTTTGAAGCTTGTAAAACTTTGTTGGATGGTTCAGGCAAATTCCCTTAACTGTAATGGGGGGAAAAAAGTACTAAACAGCTTCAGAGGATCTGCATTTCCTCCTTTTCTGTGGGTCTCACTGTTTGGTTTACTGCAATCAGTTACACAAGGATTTCTGCCTAGCCCAGCTGGGGCTAAGAATTGAATGTCCTGCCTTATGGCTTCCCACCTGCTGCTTTTTAGCAGCTGAAATAGATATACTCAAGGGAAACACGCTGAATTACATCATTTTATTAACTTGGGATTGGAAAGACCTGGTTACTCTGGGAAGTTCATCTCGCAGCCAATGTGGGATAATTTCTTCTAGCATATTCCTTAGACCCTTAATAGCTGATGTGGTTTTGCTTCTAGTCTTTCCCCTTTCATGAGGTTATTTTCCAGAGCTTACCATTAGGATATTTCTGTTGACAGGTGGGTCACTTTTTTTTTTTTTGTACTTAAATCCATCAGTTTTAGTTGTAGTCTCTCATTCTAATTCTTTGTCCTGTGAGAATCCTAAATACTTGGAGATGGTTACTGTTCTCATTTTTCATCACTTGATAGTTTGTCTGACTGTCTAATGATGCAAGATGTAGACAGTGGTGGGTATAGCTTAGCACCTTTCTGGTGTTTTCAATTTTCAGAACTGATTGGATTATGATTCCCTCCTATATAAGCTGGCCTAGAACTTCTTTGGTAGCGTCATCAAACTGGTTCTTCTATGTATTTATCTTTTTGCCTTTCAGTGTCATTCTTCTGCAGCACTGCTATCCAGTTCTCTTCTTCCCACTGCATATCTACATTTTAAAGTCTAAAATATATCTGAATCCAGCTGTATTATTGTAAAATAATCTCTGAGGCATTTGGTGACATTCACGGCATTCTGGCTTCTTGAAGGCTGCCAAAAAAAAAAAAGTCAGAGCTGCAATGTGAGTAGGAAGTTATTTGTATATAGCATGTAGCTAATAAACAATACTTGAGGATATGAATTGGCCAAGGTAGCAGAGTCATGTTGATTCTGTTGTTGGGAGGAAAAAAAAATGGAAAAAGCATTAATCTTGCTTATATTTCATACCTTTAATTTAGTGTCTGAAGGCCCTTTTGTTTCACTTCACTGTCCTACTTGGGTTTTGGGGCTTCCAGTTTTGTGTGCTCTGTGAATGCCATCTGTTCATTATTATGAATTATAATGTGGCCAGACTCCTAATTAGTGATAAACTATTAGATCTATTAATATTACTTAAATATTGATCTTTTCTATTATGTGGTAGATAGCTAGCAGGCTACAGCAGTTGGACATGATGACTGGTGGTATGTTCTCATAATCTTGTCATCACTTCTGTAACACTTCTTTGTGCATTCCAATCTTACAAGTCTCTGACCTTGTATCAGTTTCATAGAACTGCAGAGAAATTTTGGTTGGAAGGATCCACTGGAGATCTCTAGTAGTCTCTTGTGCAAAGCAGGAGCAACTACAAAGCTACATCAGCTTGCTCAGCTTCTCATCCAGGTATCTTCAGGTATGAGAATTAAATGTGCTGTTATGTCTTCACACTGAATTCTCTTGCATCCTTGCAAACTGTAGCTTTGCCTCTCTTGCACTGTGGTGGTCTTACAGCATGGGTAAGATAACATTAGCACATCTGAGTGGAGGAACACCAGCAGCGGGAGGGAGGGGAAGATCTCCTTTCTAGACATCTGAGCACTGCACTTGGCTCACTCCGGGTTCTCTTTACAGTCAGTTGAGAGGAAAAGGAATTGCTGGGTGTGATTTATTGATAACCTTAAATGTTGACCTTACAATAAGTGGATCATGTTGTGCAAATGCTATTTGACTCTGGTGACTATAATGGGAGTTCAAATGACTAGCTGAGATATTTTAGTGATTCTATAAATTCCTAGAGATAATCAGGCTAAATCTTACCCCTAGTTTCTAAAACCTGCTAGAGATTAGATATGGTTTTGATGTAAATTTTCAGCCTTATAAAGACTGAAGTGCCTCTGAGCAGGCTCAGATGACCTGTTAAGCACCTGGGAAGCTACAGAGCACAACGTTTGAAACATCTATAGAATCTGAAGAGCCGGTGATGTAATGATGGAGTGGTATTTCAGAATAATCTTTTGGGTTTTAGGCATCTTTTTTTAGTCTTGCTGTAAACATCAGAGCCATTTTTGGCTCATACTTAAATAGATATATGAATGCATTGCTACATGAATTCTTGTAAGGATAGATCCACTAAGTGATAGATACTGAAGTGCTCTGTTACTACTTCAACTGGGGCCACAGAAGGACCTGAGATGGAGTGGGTGGTAAGACGGAGAGGGTACATAGTAGTTTTCTCTGTTCTCCAATTTTCTTGTCACAAATTGTGTTAATATTAGATCTCACATTTTGCATGATTTGGGAGAATGCTGTAGTGGTAAACATTGGCTTCTAGTCAAGCACAAGTGCAACAAGAGAAATGATGCAAAGAAAATGTGGAGGAAAGCACTGTGAACTCAAATGGGGATAGTAGAAGGGAGGGATAAGATGGTGCTATTCTCTGACCTTCCAGAGAACCCCATGGAAATGAGTCCACCAAGAAAAAATATGGGAAGGCTGAGCTATATGCTTTATCAGAAATACACCAGATTGAGGTGGAAGCTTCTTAAAAAATGAGTCAAATGAGTATTTTTGTCACATATGGGGGGGGTGTGGGAGCGATGTCCACTAATGCTTTCAAATTTAGCAGTAACAAGCACCCACAGGAGCAGAATGTATGTGTCCCACTGTATGAGAGACATATACATATAAGTGTAGACATGTGGGCTATCTTATCTATGTAATGGAGGGTTTGTATGTTTGAACACTGTCTGATGGAAGTTCTAGTGCCTATGAATGAGTGATTTGGCTTTCTAACTGTATTAGGTCTAGTTTTTCTCCTGCTATTTGCAGCATGAAGCCTGGTAATCACCAAGTTATGCTAGTGACTTCAATGTATGAGATGGCATTACTGTAAATGAGCAAAGACATTATTCTAATTGCTTGCACTGATCCTGTAATGAAGGCTTGCGATATCCTTAAAAAATGTGTTTGAGTAAGTGCACCGTCATAGCCAGTAAGGTTAATCTGAAGTTCTTTATGCTGATCAAAAACTAATCCAAGCAGGGCTTCAAGCTTTATGAGTGCTGGATGTGATTTGACAACTAGAGAGACACTCTTCTATATGACAAACAAAACTGGCTGGAGTTTCTGGTTATGTAAAATGAGTTTCCAGCAAATAGACTTATGTACACTCAGTCCTTACATACCAAAGCATATACAATACATGAATGCAGGCACCCACTTCCCCAATCTTTTCAATGCCCTTACAGAAAATCAGTATTTCTTTGACATTTCCAGGCTCTATTTAGAGTACTAAGCCACATGCTCACTTCTGTGGAAGCATTCTTCCTGGTGGACTTTTCAGGGTTTTTCCTTCTTATGGCACTGGTGAAGGTAAACTAACATTTATCCTCTAACCTCACACTGTTCAAGATATGTCAGTAACTGATGTGAAGCTGGGTTACTGGGCTTCTTACTTTTCTCTCTGCCTTAGGGAAAAGGAGGGTGCTGTGTTATGGAGTAAATAAAAGAGGGGTTTTTTTAGCTGGTGGGAAATGCTCCTGTCCCCCACTGATGCACAGAGGTGGTATACAAGTATGGAAGTGTGAGGAGGAGAGGTACTTATGGTTGGCTGGAAGTTGCACTGTTTTATCTGAGGAAGAGAGTCATGGGCTTGCTCTGCATCTCCTCTTCCTTGCTCAGACTCAGAGGAGTCAGTGGGAGTCACTCCTCCTTCTAGGCACTGTTGGGTCAGTGGAAAAGAGCAGGAGGGTCATGCCAGAAACCTAGAAGCTTCTAAAGAAAATGGCTTGCCTTGTCCCAGACATTACTGCTACTGAGGATGATATGCTGGATGTTGGCAGCATCCCTACCCCAATATAAAGAGTGGAAACTAAACCACTCTGCTTTCCTGTGCTTTATCTCTGCCTTAAATGGGAAGAGGAAATGCGTGCAGGACTTCTTGGGGGAAGGGATGCAGCAAAGGCTTAATGAAGAGAAACTAATTTTTGTACCTCATCCTTTATGGGTTTAGTTCAGCTGTTGGAGTTGCTCTTCTTAAGGTTTTACTCAAGATCCTCTCTTCTACAAAACCTAGAAAAGGTGTCCTGAAAGATGGATGGAGGTAGTAGGCACATATTTCATATTGCTATGATCATTGGAAAAGGTCTCCAGTATATTATATAGGTAGATAAAAATTCTGTCTGTTACGTTGTCCTCACCTCTGCATCACTCTTTAGGTTTCTGGAGTCTTAGAATGAGTGTTTAAGAATCCTAATGTATATATTTTAAGTACAGAAGTACTCTTTATAGACATTTACACTAGCTTTTGCAGGATCAGGGCCTGAAGATGTAAAGAGCATGGTATTGCAGGTGAAGTCCTCTGTGCTGACAGAACCTAGCCCAGTAGATACCGATCCTGAGTGAAGTCTTTGGATGCTGCTGCACAGCAAATATATGAATATCAACTTTTCTCATGTGCCTTTCATGGTGGGAGAAATGCATGTAGTATATTCCTTCTTTCTGTCTTTGCAAGAGATGGAAATCATGCAAACAAAAAAGCATGATTTTCAGAGCTGTGTGTGTGGGGGGAAGCAATAACTTAGAGGACAAGCTACAGTCATTGTCACTCCAGGAGTTGACTGTTATTAATTGTGAGCTTCTGCCCCTTATTTTTCCTTAATAAAGGCTCCAGAAGGCTTTTCCACTTAGTGAACAACCTGTTCTACACAACAGGGAGTAAGGAAGATGAATTCATCTTTATCTCAAATTTGGATGAGGAAGGAGAGAAACATTTGGTCTGTAGTGAGGGGGCACAAGCTGCCTCTTCAAAAACGATCTTCTACAAACTCCAATTAAGCAATATGCTGGGTTTGCCGACTCCACAGCTGGAAGTGTGTGTGCGCAGTTTTTATTTTGAAGCTTTGAGGTTCATGCTAAAAAGTTAACAATTTTAAAAACAGCATTTAGGGAAGTCTGCAACACTGTTTGAGATGTGATTTTTGCTCAAACTCCTTTTGTTCTTGCCATCTAGGTGGTATATTTGTATATGCTGGTGACATAAGTTCTATTTGTTTATAATTTTTTTTAATGGGTAACCTTAAAAAAATATGCTACTAGCAGTCATACCACTTTTATATTTCAAGAATAAAATAAATCTTTCCTTCTCTACTATTCTTTCTGTCAATTCATTCACCTCCCCTATGATACCTAGTTGGGTTGTGCACCATTCAAGAAAGCTATGATCATAGGGCAAATCCAGCTACTCCAACTACCCATTGATAACGCTACTTCTTAAGCATGTCTTAGTCTTTCTGTGGTCTGTAGCACTGTCTCTTTATGAGCAGAGAGTTTTTTGGTAAGCATCAGCTGTGTTTCCTAGTATATCAAATTAGCAGTAATTTACTTGGGGAAAACATCATGAATTACAAAGTGGGATTGTGTCTAATTGCGCTGGCCTTCTTCCATCTGGGATTTCACCAGCCTTTTCCCTGTGATCCTTGTTTGATCAAAGCTTCCCTCTGAAGTGAAAGCAAGGGCTGGGAAATGGCAAGCTAGAGGACTCCATATAATTCTCAATATTCTGAACTAAAGCACCCAGGTGGTGTCACTTACATCCTGATCCTGAAAATCACAAGAGTCCTATCAACGAAAAGGGCGCCATCAAATGCCTAGCTCCCTGGAAGGTCAGGCCATGCGCACAGGTACTGTACCAGGGTTTAAGGTAGGCATCCTAATGTGTTAATTTTGCCAATAGACTGATTAGCATCCTTCCTCTGGTGTGTTTTACACCATGAACATAACTGATTTTAGCAGTGCTTCTAAATCAGCAATCGGCTACACTTTAGATCCTATTTGTGCTCTAAATACTGTAAGTGCTTGCCATTAACAGAAATATGTACTGTGTTCTCTCTGATCCTTTAAAAGTGTGTAGGTGCTCCCCCTGCCCCCGCCCCCTCCCATTTTGGGTCTCTCAGCAATTGGACACCGAACTTTTGGGAGCGATGCTATACTTCATCTATCCTTCTTGACAGACTACGTATTCCTACATTTTTAACACGAAGCAGTGAAATCTTTCTTAAACAAGAAGATCCAAAAGCATTGCTAAAAGTAGAGGTATAAATGCACAGGAGTATAATTATATATAATCCAGCCAATAGTACTGCTGTAAACTAAATGTATCTAGTAATTACCAGGATATTCGTATCATAAATTTTAGAGATCTCCTGAATTAGCTTTTTTTTAAAAAAAAAACCAAAAAAACCCGAAAAAACCCCAACATAGTATGCACTGACAATGACTGACAGCATGAATGCTCTCAAGATCAGTATGTGCCAGGGGTGTATCGGGAGATTCAGGCTTAGGTTTACAATGGCTTATGGCAACAAAAGAAACCAGTATATGCTGGGCTACAAATTATATAAACTTCCTCAGAGAAACTAGGAGGAGGCAATCAGTACTATTGGAAATGGCTCTTGAATGTTGATGGAGACAGTTTAATTCTTCACTGGCCAGTGTTTTGCCTAGTTACAGATGCATTTAAACAAAAGCTAATGGAGTCTTCACTGCCTAAGCAACAACTGAACACAGCAACTGGTTTAGCCCTCAGTGCACACGGTCTAGCCAACAGTAATACAAGCAGAAACAGCAAGAGCGAACAGGTTAGCTGAGTTATAGTGGTTTCCATGTTCACTGATCTAAAATTCTGAATTGTAGGATCCTCCCCTGAGTAGCAAAGGTGAGGGATTTGGGTTTGGTTTCAATTCTTCATAACACTCAGGAGTTTAGGAAGAGGGTAGGTGAGTTAGACTAGACTGTCTGCCCCCCCTGTGACACCTGCAAGACCTGAGCCAGATGAGATGCTTTAGTGCAGAATGCTGAGACAAAAATCAAAGAATGAGCAAACCCTGTCCTCCAGCCTTTGCTTGTAAACAACCTGCCCGATAGCACTGACAATAGCACTTGTGCAAAGCTTTTGACACTGTCCCACATGACATCCTTGTCTTTAAATTGGAGAGACATGGATGTGATGGATGGACTACCCAGTGCATAAGGAATTGGCTGGATGGTCGCACTCAAATTGCTCCATGTTCAAGTGGAGAGCAGTGACGAGTGATGTTCCACAGGGGTCGGTGTTGGGACCGGCGCTGTTTAACATCTTTGTTGGTGACATGGACAGTGGATCAAGTGCACCATCAGCAAGTCTGACGGTGACACCAAGTTGTGTGGTACTGTTGACACTCTGGAGGGAAGGGATGTGCCATCCAGAGGGACCTGGACAGGCTGGAGAGGTGAGCCTGTGCAAACCTCTTGGAGTTCAACAAGGCCAAGTTCAAGGTCCTGCACATGGGTCGGGGCAATCTCAAGTACAAATACAGTCTGGGTGATGAGTGGATTGAGAACAGCCCTGAGGAGAAGGACTTAGGGTACTTGTGGATGGAAAACTGACTATGAGCCAGCAATGTGCGCTCACAGCCCAGAAAGCCAACTGTGTCCTGGTCTGCATCAAGAGAAGTGTGGCCAGCAGGTCGAGTGTGGGGATTCTCCCCTTCTACTCTGCTCTTGTGAGTCCCCCGCAGCAGTGCTGTGTCCAGCTCTGGGGCCCCCAACATAAGAAGGACACAGACCTGATCGAGCAGGTCCAGAGGAGGCCACGAAGATGACCAGGGGGCTGGAGCACCTCCCCTGTGAGGACAGGCTGAGAGAGTTGGGGGTGTTCAGCCTGGAGAAGAGAAGGCTCCAGGGAGACCTTATAGCAGCTTTTCAGTGCTTAAAGGGGGCTACAGGAAAGCTGGGGAGGGACTCTATCAGGGAGTATAGGCACAGGACAAGGTGTAACAGTTTTAAACTGAAAGAGGGTAGATTTAGATTAGATATAAAGAAGAAATTCTTTACTGTGAGGGTGGTGAGACACTGGCACAGGTTGCCCAGAGAAGCTGTGGCTGCCCCCTCCCTGGCAGTGTTCAAGGCCAGGTTGGATGGAACTTTGAGCAACCTGGTCTAGTGGAAGGTGTCCCTGCCCATGGCAGGGGGGTTGGAACTAGATGATCTTTAAGGTCCCTTCCAACCCAAACCATTCTATGATTCTATGACACTTCTTGGAGAAGGAGATGAGAGGAACTTGTTTAGTCTGGAAACCTTGGAGAGTTCAGTACAGCTTTGTTGGATGAGGCCTTCTGCCCCTTGATGGAGACTAAGATCAAGCTCTTTTATGTACACAGTATTTAAAAAAAAAAAAAACCAAAAAAACCCAAAAAAAATCAACAAAAATTATGTTTAGAGAGACACTGTTAGTTTTGGAAATGGGAGCACTGTTTTTTTTCAGACTGTAATGTGCTAAGCTCCCTTTTAGTCCTTACACAGACTCTGTCCTCTTTTCCCCTTTCTCTGGCAAGGTGACAATAAGAATGGTTGAGAGGAGCTCAGTCTCTGACAGTGAGGGTTGTGTTGTCTCTAGAGAAGTTTGGCTCAGGGAACACTGGGGAATGCTGGTGTGACTGGGAGATGCTGTGAAATGCAAGGAGAATGCCTGGGGAACATGGATGTGGAAGTACTGCAGAGGTATGTGTGTGGTGGTGAAGGAATTTTTGAGAGATCCCAGGAAAAATGCTGCAGTAACATAGAATGGGAATGCTACAAAAGTCAGACTGGAAGAGACAGTGGGGTGAAGAAATTAAGTTTTACGATAGACTGCAGACAGTGGAGATGGGCCCATGGTTTTTAAGGTCTTGTGGGACAGAAGACCTTATTTTAAAATGAACAGTGTGTAGTTTGTTCTAAAAACAATCAAGATTTATGCTACAGATTCCCAGCCAAATAGAAACATTTCAAACCAAATGAGTTACATTGGAAAGAAGAAAGATAGGATGAGGATGTGTAACAGGCATGTAGAAGGACTGCATGACAAATGTCTGCATCATCTATCTTTTTGTTTTAAACTCAGTCATTACTGTATTCTGTCTCCTGGATACCAGCATCAGGAAAAACTGAGTTATGGTTTAGATTCTTGGGGTGGGTGGGTGGGTAATACTGTGTTGAAAAGCTCCACGGGGAAATTTTGTCTTTATTGTTTGTGTTACCATATTACCAAAAGGCCTTTGGGAATCAAAACATTATTTGTTAGGCACTATATGGAAAAAACCTCTCCCCTTTAAGTGATAACCATACCAAGAACAAGTGCAGTGGAAGAAAAGATAAGAACTGGAAGCCATACTAGGAAAATCCATTGTGCATATCAGTCTTGCATAGAAATCTTGATAGAAGATTAAATCAGATTTTAGAGTATTTACCTCTGAAATATAAGATGCTGAGCTGAATCTGTGGAGGTAGTTCTAGGGAATTTAGCTTGCTGATCTCTCATTTTTCTTAATGCAAGAAATATTTGCATGCCACTAGTGCAATTCTTAGGCTCCCTAAACTAGTGCATGCTAGGGAATGCTGATGGCATCATGGAGAAACAGTTACTCATTTCACTGGAGGAAACTGGCAGTGGAATTGTGGAATATGCTGGTAAACAGTACAAAAACAAAATTAACAAAATTAAAAATTGAGTGTGCTGAAAAAAGTTTAGTGACTTACCTACATAACTGCCAGCGTCCCTGTGGTGAGATTCCAATAGGATAGTTTGGCCATTGGTAAAAATGTCTGAAAAGAATGGACCATAATTACAGGTAGTATAAATTTATTGTTTCATCACAGCCATGATCTCTGTGGGAAACATGCCTTCATAATATTTAAACTTTGTATTTAAACAGTTGTAATTGAGGCCAAAATGGGATATTGTTCCATCACGAAGTTAAACCTTCTCCCTTCCCAGGATTTAAGGGATGCTGGATTTCTAATGGACAGAGCAAGAGAGAATCCTGAAGGAAATGCCACTCGCTTTATTTGCAGATCAGTGTAACTCTAGAAGTTGTGGTGGACTGACTCTTGCTGTGCACTGCTGTGCTTGTAAGGAAAATTGAGTATGCAGCTTCTGGAGTATGCTTTTTCACTAGCAAGCAGCTTTTTTTTTCTTTCTTTCTCCAAATCAGCCATGTCTGAAACAAGTCTGAAAGAGATCTTGATGTAGCTTCAGTCGCAGCAAAGAACAGACCTTGTTCCATCACAAAACAGCACTCATTGCCTGAGCCTGCTTGCTGCTGGGTTTGGGTTCATAATGTTAAAATTCAAACAACCTAGAAATTAGATTTATCTGTTTTGTAGATTGTATGGCTGTGCATTTGTACCTGGGAAGAGAGGGGAATTGTTTTTCCTGATTATTTATTTGAATAAAGTTCTTTGATTCCTTTATTTAGAAATAGGGCAGCACAGTTCCTGTAGACTTAAGCAGCTGTCATGTAAAAATCATTAGGGTGTACAAGCAGGTCTTCATGGCCTGCACTGAGTGGAATTTGATCACTGTTTATTACATTGACATATCAGAAGAGGTTTTGTTTTCTAATGCGGTTGCTGATTGACACTGACATTAGTATATGATTGTCTGTCAAGGTTTCTTGTTATCTCCACAGGACCTCAGTGCAGAAAATCATGGCAACATTTAGATAAATAAAGGGGTTGGCTTTATTGAAAAAAATACAAAATAAGGCTAGGGGTAGAATTAGATTGTGATCAGAAAATCCAGACTGAACACATGGATGAAATATAAGCAATCGGTCAGCACGCATGTTCCTTACGATGAGTATTTTGTCTTCAATGTAGTGAATGACTAAGAAGACTGGGCATGAGAGCTGGGTGTAGAAGCATATTTCAGTTCTCACCTGCATGCAGATGCCAGTTCCCAAAATACTTCCATTTCCTCCTTTGGAGGGGCAGAGTTGTTTAAGTTGCTCTACAGCTTCTCTCATTCTGCATAGAGGCTGCCCATCTGTCTCTCCTTCTGGTAGACTCAGAAGTTGGAAGAGGTCCCTCAAGGTGGTAGAATATACATCCTTGAAGGCACTCAAAACTCAACTGGACAAGCAAAGCAATCTAATCTAGGTTTTGAGCTGGCCCCATTTGGAGCAGATGATTGCACTAGAGGTCCCTTCCCTGGTCTCTCTATGCTTTTTGATATCCTGATGCTGCTGGATGTACCAACATGGTGGTTGAAATCTTGGACCATCTTACTGACCCCAGTTTTCAGGAACTTCTGCACCTGTTTATCTGGCCAGAATAACACATCACCAAAGAGAATTGGGGAATATATTAAAGTCTCTGTGTTTAAACCCTTTCTGGGTATTTCTTCCTTATCTGCTTCCGATGTGAAATCAAGACTTTACTGGATGTTATGCCTAGATAAAGCACATATCTATGCATGTATAATCTTCTCTTTTCTCAGGTAAAAGGTTTTCAACTTGAGTTCATTCCTTCAGTGTAAAGCTGAAAAGGTGTCTTCAGCAGCAGAGTTCTGCTGGGTAGGAAAAGGGCTGAGTTACTTGCAAGCTAGAACAATTCTCTAAAAGGGATAAATTTGAGAGGGGCCAGATGGGCATCTGGAATGAAATAGCTTTCATTAAGGGTGTATTCTACCACTTCTACTTGTGCTGAGTAGAACTGTTCTCCAAAAACAGCAGTGCATAAAGTAAAATATTATGTGCTGCTACTTCTGTGAGGCCTGAAGGGCTTCAGAACTGCATTAGTCATTCAAGAGGGACCCAGGAATAGAGGGTTTCCATCTATGTGTCCGCAGCTAAACCACTTCTGTTGTAATGTATTCATAGGAGAAACTTGGTGCCTTTTCCACTGGTGCCATAATATTGCTCAGGAAAGATGATTTGCCTTGTAACAAGGACTCAGAAAAAGTTAGAATGTGATATTAACTTTGCTTTATATTATCAGGGTTTTTTCCTTAAATGCTACTCTAGCATGTGTATACTTATATCTCTATATAAAAATCTATACATTGCTACAGTCTATCCGAGTAGAGAAAAGCTCTTATAGAAAACATCATGCACTTGCTGGTTTGGGTTAACCCAAAAGGTCTTCTATTTTCTCCCTAATTATGGTACTCACAACTTAAAACATTTTGTATTTAAGCATCTAAACTTGTTCAGAGTTGCCTCAGCAACTGTCATCTGAGGACATTAGGAAAATAAAATTTTTGAGGGGAAATTTGCCAAAACAGAATATTTGCACTGTTGTCTGGAAAAAAAAATCAGTTTGAGGTTAGAAAACAAACAAACATTTCACCCTACTTACCTTTCCAAAATACTACATGTAGAAACTTGGTTCATTTTGCTTATTGGTCTGTTATCATTAAGTAGATGCATTTGAAAAGGGAAAGTAAATTTCAAAGCAACATTTTTTGTAGCAGTCTTACAGATAATATTAAAATAAGTTATGTCTTATTCACTTTTTTTTTTTTTTTAAGCTGAAAATGCTTTACAGATGGCACAAAACTGCAAAATCTTCTGGTTGACTGAAACTTGGAATTGTTCAGAGGGAAAAAATACAGCCCCAAAGATCTGAGCTGTACTGGATATCATTGGAGATGTTATCATAACCGTATCGGGGTGAAGGAGTTGCATTTAGTTCAGTTGGTACCTATCCAACCTCAGGGGTATGCACCACAGTGAACTATATTTTCTTTGTGGTGTTCACGAAGCAAATTACTCTGCTTCTGTGTGAAGTTTGGGGTGAACTCTTATGTATGCGGTGAGGCTGACTGGAGTATAAGGAGGGGGTTGAGGGATATATGAAATCAGCAGTGTAGGCACACCCTGTACTTATCTGGAATAGCTTTTACAAAGTTCATAAGGGCAAGCTAGCTGTTCTTCTCAAAGGCTATATTCCCATTGACCTCTCGGAACATGAGAAACTATTACTACTGTGGCTTACACCAGTGTAGCTTCGTTGAGTCCAGCGGGGTAAGATAAATCAGGGGAAGATTTAGATGGGAAGAGATGTCTGGAAGCTTCTAGTCCAACCTTGCTCAAACAGTGCTGTGATCCATGTCCTGCTCCAGCAGCCAGTGCTGAGCCCCTCTCTCACCCCAGTCTCCCCAACAGCTGTGCCCAGGACACACCAGTCCAGTCCCAAGGGTGAGACCCTCACCCACACCAGCAGCTGACACCACAGCCCCAGGGTGCCTGCGGCCCCACCTCACTTGCTAGTCCCATGTCCTCTCGTGCCAGTGTCCCCAGATGCTGGCACCTTGTCCTTACAGCATTCACACACATGGGACAGACTCTGAGGTTGTACAGAAAGACAGTTAAGAAGGGCTTTAATAAGAACATAGGCCAGACTGGAGTGACTGAGTGCAGGGCTTGGTCAGACAAATGTACTGACCAGTGAGGGTTTACATAGGACTGGCCTGTTTTTATACCCTTTCTGTCCATTTTGTCTCCCTTTGTTCTGCCCCGATCCCTCTTGTCCTACATGTTCCTTAGGTTTTGTACAGTCCCACAGGCCCACTTCAAATATCCTGAGTCCTCCTGTTCCTCTTGTTTCCTCCTTCTTATCAGTTACAAAGCCCAGACTGGCCCCCTTCAAAGCTGTGCCTGGAGTTTCTTGATAGCCCATCAATTAGTGGCTGAAGACTTTTGGTCTTTGCCAGTGCCTCTCTCTCTTGTGCACCTGGTTTGTGCCTCTGCATGTTCTTGTTTTATTAGTTCCTCATTTATTTACTATCCCATTTGCACTGAAAGGGTCCTTGATTGGATAACCTTAATGAAGCAGAGGTTCTCACCTTCCTCTTACACTACTCTTACACTACTCTATTACACTACTCTTGCAGTAGTGGCTGTCTCACTTGTACTGGAGACTCAGAACTGGATGTAGTACTCCAGAGTGCCTCACAAGAGCTGAACAGAGAGGCAGAGCTTATGTTTATACCATTTTCACTTAATTACTACTGATTAAACATATATTTAATATGGCATTCACAGTATTTTAGAGTATGGGCAGTACTTCAGTGTGTTGTTTGCTTAGCTGTCACAAAACCTGTCATCACTGAAGCAGAATTAATTTCTGGAGCAATGCTCTGGGGAATGACTCTGATGCTATTACCCTGAAAACAACAGCCAAAGTCTAGCCGATTGCAGTAACAGCAAACTTTCAGAAGAGAGTTGAACAGCACCAGGAACTCATCTGCTTCATAGGGTTGCAATCTTTTTATTTCATCTGGATAGAGAGAATCATCCCATTATTGTTTTCAGTAGAAAACCTCCGACACTGCAGTACCTGGCTGGAGGTGACCCAGCACAAGCCCTGTTGAGAACGGTGGTGCTAAGATACTTTCTCATCAGCACAAAAGGAGGCTCAGACTGTGTTGTTTCACAAGGGGTGAGCACTCCTGAAATTACAGGCTAGTACCTGTGTGAAGGATGGTCTTCTTTCTCTTCCACACAGATAAGAAACCTGATTTACCTGTGTGGAGCTGATAGTACCACTGATGCAAATTCACAGATTAAAATCTGTCCTCTACAACCATGTGCCTATGTTAGGGGCAAAAGTCAGTGTGTTTTCCATGTTGAAAGAGAGGCAGAACTGTGCTGCCAAGCTGTAACATAAGAACAGCTGTAATGAGCCCAAAAGAAGTTGGGAGAGTATTAGCTTACACAAGTCACCAGAATCTGTAACTGATATGGAACAAAACAGCATTTGTGTCCTCTCCCTGCTTCAGGTCCTGCAAATCTCTTCACTTTCATAGCAACAGCCAGACTGAATAGACTCCACAGGACCTTTCATCACTTCTACCCATACATGACTCTTGTCCTGCTGCTCTTGTCAGCAAAGACTACATTTTCCATCACCTCTCTTCAGACAGATTGGACTGCCCTTCTTTCTTTTGCTGAACTAATCAATCCCTTGAATGACAGGCCAACTAGATGGCAGGAAATAAAGGGAGATAAATATCATATGCCCGACCAACCTGCATGTAGGATAAACACATAAAGGAGACAGGAAACTATGACTTTGACTTCTGAAATTTTAACAGGAAGGGGGAAGATGTGACATCCTGCTTTCAAAGTGGCATTGCCCTCAACAGAACGGGTCAGTCTTCATTCCCTTCTAGGGAAGGCTTCTGAAGATTGGGAAAGAAACAAGGCTTCTTGGCATATGCCCTGCCTGGAGCTTCTCTTGTTGGTCTGGAAGGCTATGTTTCCCCTGCACCATAACTTCTCTGCCTTGCAGGAGCTGAACTAGGGGGATGTTCATGGTCTGCATCTGATCTTGCTTCTCAGGTAACCCTGCTGAAGATGAGAAAAGAAATTAGCCCAAGACCAGAATCCACCCTTACCTTGCGTAAATAACGTGTGGTCTAGGGCACCCTGTGCATACTAGAGTAGCACCAGTAATTTCACTGGTGTCTGTACAGACTGTTACCCTGTGGAGGGCTGCTGGGCTGTGACTACTTTTGAAGCAAAGGGAAGGAGGGAGATGCGGTGTCTGTTAGACACCTGCAGAGACTGTCTTGCCCATTCACTTTCAGGGTTAGGTCAGAGCCTTTTGCCTTGGACTGAAAGCATCAGGAAAAATCAGGAGGTGTTTTGTCTTGGTCAAGCCCACTGTCCCTGTGTCTAATAATCATTACTGCAGTTATCCCAGTCTGTGGGGATAAGCTTAACCTGCTGCTGCCCTCAGCTTACAGGTAGGGAACTGTGGTACAGAGAAAGTAAAGGATGCATTTCTGAAAGCCCAATGGCTCTGTTGCCCTTTTGAGTGTTTAAGGGCATCAGTCCCATCCATAAGATTGATCTTCAAAAGTGTTTCAAGCATCCAAGAGCCTAAAAGCCAGTGAATGACAAAAAAGGTTTAGATTTCAAACTGCCCAAGTTCTATCTGAAGATTTCAAAGTCTCTCAGGTGCTTAAAGCCTGTGATGATTGCTGAAAGATTACTTGGAGCTAATTGATTTAGAGTTAGGTGCCTTTGAGAATCTTAAAGTACCTTAACCTTAGTCAAAGCCCCGTACCCTGAGCTGACACTTTCCTGTAAAGCATTTTGCTCTTCACTGGATGTAATACAAATAGAAAATAATAAAGCAAGGTGCCAGATGTCTTGGTAAAAGTAAGGATGCCTTCACAGACAGTTTATTTCTTGTCCATTTTCATATAAATGATGAAAAAACACCCCAAACCCAATGTTTTACCAGTTCAGCTCCTATATTATTTACTGTGCAAACCCATTTTTCCTAAGAAAAATACGTGTGAGCTAGCCATCTAAATCAGGCTGCAATTTAGTTTTTCTTTGGAGAAAAAAAACTGCCTCTTGCAAGTAGCTCTTAGAAAGCAGAGTGGAAAACTCCAGTCAGTCTTTCCAGCAGCATGCCTATTTAAAAGTATCTAATTAGTCTTTTCATAATAGGCTCATATGATGAGAGAGCATGGGATTACTCCACACGTATATCTGTAGATATAGATATGGGATTACTGTCTGACTGTAGATATAGATATGGGATTACTGCATGTCTGTAGATATAGATACGGGATTACTGCATGTCTGTAGATATAGATACGGGATTACTCCACACGTATATCTGCAATCTGAGTGATTGATACCACCCAGGTTGCATTTTAGCCTGATGCAAGACTTTCAGGATTGAACGATGTACACGCTGACAATGCTAAGTCATTTCTGGAAACCTTTCAATTTTGGAGGATGTTTACCTTCTTGCTATTGAGTTGAAACCATGGTGATATCATTCAAAATGATCTTTTATCCAGAGAAGACTGGGGCTCCTTACTTGCATGTTTTAGTCAGTCAGCTTTTTGCTTTCTCACTGGGTACAGTTCTTTCCTGTGTTGAAAGCTCTCGCCAGAGGAAGGAAAGGCTTGCTCTTATGCCAGTCTTGTCCAGGCATCAGGTTTAGCATCACAGGGAGTGCTTTGATTTATGCTGCTGACACACAACCTGGCTTAATTAATTAAACAGAGTATACGTAGGGGAGTACAGTTCTGTGAGACCAAAATCATCATGGGCATTTATGCCAGCAGGGATTTTAGGACTCTATTGATATATCTTTATCAGAAATTTGAATCATGTGTGTTTCTCCCTTGTCTGTACTACTGTCTAATCAGAAGGCTTCTGAAGGAGCAACAGTTGGCCTGGGAAAAATCTGTTTCACTTTCAAGAGGAGTTGGGCAAAGAATTACTCTGCTTTTGAAACCTTCCCCTTTTGTTAGTATAAGGTGTGTATTTATATTCTAAATCTTGCTTAAATTATTTGATGCTTCTATATGTTTTTTTGATATAGAGCTACCTATGGCTTACGGCACATTTGAGTGTAGTCGTTTAAAAAAATTAGTTTTAATCCAAGGGAGAGAATCAAATCTGCACTGTTTGTATTTCAGAAGACCTCATTTCCTGGGACTCTTGCTTTGGAAAGAAGGCATTTAAAGACTCTGAGCCAAATAAATATGTAGTACTTCCTGTAGACTGAACAACTGCTACCATATTAAAATCATTTGGGAGAACAACTTGATCCATATTTGCCCACATGCAACAATTAGTGACAGACAAAAATGACTCTCCATTCGAATGAAACCTTGGGCTAGATTCACCCTTGGCACGAGTAGGTACATCTCTATTAGAATTAAAATATTGGCAAACATGTATAATAGAAATGGTTTTAGCTTTTATGGTCTTTTTTTGCTTTGTGTGCTGCATACAAGCTAGTGGTTGAGCCAGTCATGCCAGTGGGTACCTAGCAAGGAGATGTTCTATGATAACCAATAGCTGTACCAACATAATTATACAGCATTGACACTTACTTGCATAGTACGCTATATTTGCAACACCTTTTCACCTTTATGCCTTTGTCTCATTGTGTAGGGAAGCTTGTAATCTGATTTTGTCTTGGTTTAGAGAAAAAGAGCTTGTTGGAAGGGTGATGCTTCATTTGTATGGTGGGAGTTCTGGAAATTATTTCAACCCTTCTAGGTCAAGGTTGCTCACACTGCTCTTTGAAATATATCAAAGAGAAAACTTAAAAATAAGATTTCTTGGTGGGTCTCATCACAAGTTTGTACCCTGTTGTGCTCTGAGTGGGTAGATTCAAGTTTGTTGATCTGTGAAGTGAACTTAGTCACACCTGGCTAAGGTTTGCTTCACAAAGCTAAAGCAGAGTGTTGTTTGTATTGAATATTGACTCAAACTAGCGAAATTGTCTTATACAGATCTGGAAGATGATCATCCCCAACCCTGATGGGTAACTTAATTTGAGCTTACATAATACTATTTGTTTAAGACCATCCCTTCTCAGGGGTGAGGAGGGGATCTTTCCAAACATGCCGTGTGTACATTGGCTCTGAGTAGCATATATGACAAGTGTGCTGTGCTGAGATGGGGTTGGGGAAGAAACATGGAGAAGCATCTTGTGTGCACTGAGGCCTGATACCCAGGCTTTCCTCCAGTGTGTTGTACTGACATCAATTATAGGGAATGGAAATTCTGTGTATGCTGTAGTTTCTGTTTTAAGCCTGCAGATAACATTTTATGTCTCATAGGCTTTATGTCTCATTTTGTTATCGATATTTTGTTACTTATAACATTATATGTGATGGTTGTACATTTAAATTACTATGGAATCGTAGAATAACTTGGGTTGGAAGGGACCTTTAGAGGTCATCTGGTACAACAAAGTAGGGTAAGCTTCAGATATCCAGCTCAGAGCTAGACTGGGCTGCTCGGGGCCTTGTCCAGTTGAACTTAGAATACTTCTTCCACAGCTCTCTAGGCAACCTGATTCAGTGTTGAACCATTCTCAGGGGAAGACTTTTTTCTTTATATCTAAGTCAAATTTGACTTTTCGCCATCTGTGACTGTTGCTTCTCATCTGCTGTGCGCTTTGGAGGAGAGTCTGGCTCCCTCTTCTCTTAATCTGCCAATAGGTAGTGACAAGCAGCAATCAGATCCCTCAGTCCTCTTCTGCAAACCAGGATGCCTCAGCTGGGGTTTATTTAACAACCAGTGACATTAGAGCTCTTATTTTTCTTGATTATTTCACACAATCACTTTCTTGCTCCCCCCAACCCAGTGCTAAAATCCCTAGGTCTCAACTTTGGTTCCCAGCAGGAGGTCACTGCTGGTCTGGGAAGGTCAATTCCTGCTATGCAGCTCCTTGCAGGTACCATTCTTGGGGGTTGCAGGTCAAGGTCCCTGGACATTCCCCAGTCTCCACTCAGCAGTCTTTCTTCCAATCAAGATCTTCATCTTATTCTTTCCGAGACCTTGCTTCTTTTTGGAAAACCTTATTTTTAGTGGTGCCTCTCATTTCTTGAAGTTTAAGTCCCTGGGTTTTCCAATCTAAGTAGCATACGTTCAGAACAACACATGGATGGCCTCCTAATTGGAGGTTCTGTCTCATGTCTCTTTATTAATAGGAGGATTCAGAATCCAGCCACTTTTGTTTAGTTCATGTGCTACCTAAATTTATGATCATCCCTTATTGGTTTCATCTAGCAAGTAGCAGAATTGCGCTCGAGTTTAATCCATTTCAGATGTTCACCAGCCCCCACACATGCGACCAATTATCTGCTGCCTGTAAACATTCACAGTGTAAGCTACTTTTTCACCTACGACAACCAAGGAACCCAAAACAGGACACAGTAGTCCCAACGTGGTGAACTGAGGGTAGGAGGAAATTTCCTTGATCTGCTTTCTACTTCCTTGGTTGCTATGTAGTTAACCTTCATCACTGCAAGGATGTACTGCTGGCATGTGCTCAGCTTCTGTCCACCAGGACAATTGCTTTTAAAAGCTGCTTGTTGCTGCTCTGTGGAGTTACCCTGTTGCAGATGCATGACTTCACATTTGCCTATGTGTAAAGTTAGAAAAATGATTCTTGGCCATAAAAACTCATAGTAAAATTCGCTTTAAAAGGGACCTGTGGAGGTCATCTTGGCCAACCCTCTATTTCAAGCAGGCCTGACTTCAAAGCTAGACGTGGTCAGTGCCTAGTCTAGTTGTGTTTTGAATATCTCAAAACTAATGAGATGTGTCTCTAATCTAATGTCTATGAAATGCATTTTATATTTTAAGGAGGGAACAAGGTCAATTTATAGGTCAGCTGGTGCCATCCTGATCAGGAAAATTAAAGACGAGCCAGTAGCACACTGGAGACAAAGAAGATATACTTGCAGGATAGTTCTGATTGACACCTTCCAAGACTACTAAAGGACTGGTTTGGACTGACTCTCAGAGTACCAGTGAACAAGGATGTTTCTTCTCATTTCTAGCCTTATTTCTAGCAATGTTTTCTTTATCAAAATTAGATACAATCAGATGCAATCTCTGGGGAGAAGAAGGGAAACAGATTTGTGAGGCAACATCCACTGTCCTTTGTCAGACCAGGAGGGAAGTAGGAAGAATGAGTGATAAGAAATTTATGTCTTGTATTTTATTATTCATCTGAAGTCTTCAATTATTAGTGCTATACTAATGAAGTCATTTAGGATTGTCTGACAGATCTCATGATAAACTCCTTAACAAAACAATAAAACTGTGAGGATGTCAATTGGCTAATTAGCTAATCATCAATATCCATCAGCAGCAGCTGTGACAAGATGGCAGGCAGATACCAGGCTCTGTTCAAGGGCTGGGTACTTTGTTGGTTCAAGTTTTGGGGAAGATACTGCCAAAACAATAATAATTGCATTGTAGACAAGAGTTAGAAGAAAGCAACAGCAGCCTAATAGTGACATTAATCTAAACCGAGTACTTAGAAATACTTTCTCCTACACAAACTATTACAAAGTAGTTGATCCTGGCAATTCATATTTTTTCTTGAGATGGGCATTAGGGCAGATGTGAAATGCCCTGAGTAGAACCTTAAATTCATAAGTCTCCAAGGAGCCAGGGATATCAGCCCATTATACATTAAACATTTAATTATAACTCCACAGATACAAGGCTGATCAGAGTACACCTTTACAATCTCAGAGGCAACCAGAACAGGATTCACTTAATTTAACTGTAGGCATCTACAGCAAAGACATGGACATTTAATTCTGAGCAAGCTATCTCAACTCCCATGATATTCAGAAACAAAAAGTATGAGTTGTCTGGTCTAACGGAGGTTCTGCATTATGACAGAGATGAGATGTGTCCTAGAAGTCTCTCGTTCTGTTCATTAACTCTAGAAGCCTAGGTGGCCATATCAAATGCCTGAAGTTAAGAGAGATTAATCTTCTCATGATTAACTGTGCTACAAATATCAATGATAATAAGAACTTGCTTGGTGGGTCTATTTATATGGCAGCTCAAATGACAGAAGTTATGTTTCGCTTACTGTCATACAGTTGAAACCTTGCTTACTGAATTTCAACTTATTCCAAATGTAATTCAGAGATAGGCATGGGCGAGCACAGTTTGGCCATGTTTCCACTTGCTACCAATCCATCTTTGGAAATGAAGGTCCCTATATGATTTTATATTGTGCTCCGTTGCAGTGGGTTGATGAGAACCTTACGGTATCATGGATGGGATATTTCCTCTGAAAATGAAGGATGAAGTTTAACCACCTAACCAGGAGATTTTTGGGTGCAGAAAATCCCTAAATGTCACAGAATTACCTCCCACGCTAGCTGGGAGTGCAGGGGGTTTCTGGGCTTGCATGAGGTAAAGAAGCAGGCTGGAGAAGACAGGGTGGCCTGGATGGTCAGGGCTGTGCTAGAAGCAGTTCCCTCACATCTAGCAGAGGATGTTGTTAAAAAATCCCTCCCGTGAGCTTCTGTCCCTGGTGCAACCTCTCCTGAGGGTTGTGCCGTGCTGCAAAGCACCTCAGCAACTCCTGCCCTTCACCAGCAGTTTGTGTCAGGCCTGACTTGCACTGGCTGGCTCTAGCCCAGAAAGGATGACCGCTGCTTACGCAGAACCTTCCAGCTTCCAGTGACTGAGAGGGCTTCGAGCTGGGCTTGGATATGTGAGGAGCAAACAGTGTGCAGCAGGAAGAGGCAATAGCTCCTGACACTGCAGCTTAGTGGAGTTCTGTGACTGTAGGGCTGATGAAAGACTAAGGCTTGAGATTTTAGTAGAAAATAAGGATCGGGGGAAAATAAAGAAAAAGCCAAGAAATGGCAATGCAGCAGAAGCAAACAGTTGACACAGCTTATTGCGTATTAAAGCAGGTTAGTGTTCCAGGGTTGTACTGCTGGAGAGTTTGACAGGTTTATGCTGAAAGACACCACTTAGAAGTGTTAACTTCTTTTAGCTTAGCCTTATGGAGCCTTTTCACTGCGGAGTATAAAGCTGGCTATAGCCTTCATAATTCATTCTTAAAATGTGAGGTTAATGTGTAGCTACATTGGATATTAAGGGAAACAGATGGAGCAAGGAACACAGTGAATCACAGGGAATCTGTTCAAGAATTTTTCTCACTAAGAGAATTTTTCCTTACTGAGTCTGTCTTAAATATCACAGAAAGCTCAAGTCACCATATAAATACCAGTTCCACTGTCCTCTGGTTGGTATTTGAAGTTTCGAGCTAAATGTTGCATTTGTTCAGGTTGGGACTTATCAAGGAGAAGCAGCAAATTCATTCTCATTGAATTTAAGTTAGATCTTTGTTCCTAGTCTCTCTTGAAAATCTAAGATTTAGATTTCTCTGGTGGCCATCTGGAATATTATGCTTTGTAAATCTTACGGTTTGGCCATAACGTGCAGGTCTGCTTATTTCAGCCATAAGAAGACACAATTCCTAACACAAATCGTACCTCATATCCAAACTTACTGTAACTCCAGACTACCCACAGCTTCCTGGCCAACTGCCCCAAGGCAGTGGTTACATAAATAGGGTTGTTGGAAGCATCAAGTCAGGTCAACTGGCATGGTTCCCACAGTCAGAAAGCCCAGCCAGGATTTCCATTGCTCTTCGATCAGATAGGATGGAGGAAGAATGCCTCTGATGATCTCAACTGCAGCTGGGGACTGATATCCTTCCAGAGCTGGATAAATTATAAATGGCCCCGGTGATGGATGTCTCAGAAATGTGCTAATAATTTTAATATAACGCACTTGATGGTATAGGTTTATGTTTGTGCCCTCTGCTGGTTGGAGCCAAATGATCTAGTGTTTTTGAGTTTTATGTAAGTGAACAGAAAATTAGGGCCTGTTGTTAAACTGGTGGTTATCCCGTGGAGGAAATGATCAAGGGAAGTATCACCACCTCTTGATGTTTTCAAAACTGGATGGCTTTCAGGAAGTAGAAGCTTTAGCTGAATACCTCTCATTGTGCTTGGTGAAGAAGTGAATGGATGAAATTGAAGTCTATGGAAGACAAGGAGATCAGACCAAGAGATCAAATGGCTCCTTTGTGCTTAGTTTCTACAGAAAATATTTTGCCTGTATTTTCTGTTAAGAGTTTTGAGTGAAACGTTTCTAACCAGCCTTTGAATTGATCAAAAAAAGAAAAGTAATTTTTTGTATCATTCCGCATTTTGAGAAAAACATTTTGGCTCGATTTGTTGTCAGCTGGTTTTCATATTCTTTTTTCTAATTTTTTTATTTCCCCCTCCACCCCCCCGCCCCCCCCCCCCACCCCCGGCTTACATTGCAATAATCTGTACTTTTGGAATGA
This sequence comes from Strix uralensis, assembly GCF_047716275.1. Taxonomy (NCBI): domain Eukaryota; kingdom Metazoa; phylum Chordata; class Aves; order Strigiformes; family Strigidae; genus Strix; species Strix uralensis. The sequence continues at coordinate 83,549,118 of NC_133976.1, forward strand.
GATGATCAGAGCTTAGTATCTGCCTTTATTGAAATAATCCTCTTGGCTATGATGTGTGGCAAAGTGGCAGGTCTGAAGTTTTTTGTAGCATTTGACCTCACCTGCTCAGTAGGATGTGGTAAGGAGCTGTGCTACTTTGCATGGAGCTACAGCAAAGTGTCCCCTGCCATTCCCTCTGCAGGAGGGAAGGACTTTGCACCATCCATTTGGCTAGGATGCCGTGCTCATCTTGGCTTACCTCCACATAGGCTAGTGATGGCGAAGAGTGGACGTGTCTGCGGGTCTGTCTTCCCACCCATCCTCAATTCCACCTATTTTGTTTTTGGACTGTGAGATACAGTCAATCAGTTTTAGGCCAGGAGGTAAACATCTAAGACCTTTTTTCTTCCTCTATAGCCAGGGAAGGAAACTCAGCTTCTATTAAGAGGGGACAGAAATCTGTGTTGATGTCAAGGTTCAGAGCTCCCATTAGCAGATACAGGTAGTTCATTCTTCCAAAAGGCTCTGTCTGGACTGACACTTGGTTTGTCCTGAGGCAGGAGAAGACATAGTTAACACATTTGCAAAGTCAGAGCTGGAATCCTGTAGCTGTGCTGCATAAGGCCATAGGTTTGTAGTATCGGGGGTCATGAACACACTGGAGGAGGTGTAGGCAGCCTCTTTTCCATCTTTGCAAGGGATGGCATCCTGTTGGTTTTCTGTGCCAATGTTGTGGCACACTGGGCTAGGCAATCCTCTATATGATTCTGAAGCAGGCTGTCCGCTTCCGCGGGGTGTTGGTTCTTTCAGTCCATAGTCTGAATGCTGGATCCCTCAGAATGAGTTAGTACTTACACCGCCCTGCAGGTTTATGTGATACTGTTCGAGACCTGAAATCTGCCAAGTAAACAACAGAGAAGAAAAGATGCCTCGTGCTCTTCCTGCTATTGCTCCTTGTAGAATACGCTGTGGTGTCATCCAGTGAGCCAAAACATGGGCCTTCTCTTCCCTCCTCTGTGTATTGGTTTTCAGCAATAGTGTTTCCGAATAGCTTGATACATTTCTACCATCCTGTATTTCACAAGGTTCCTCCTTTGCCGGCTTTCACAAACCTTGTGACCTTTCCTTAGTATTCATGTCACTCCCCAGCAACATCATCTGGGCGCTGGTAGGATGCAGTGCAATACAAAGCCTACCAGTGATCTGTCCAGGTGGTCAAAGCCCTTTTTAGACCAGAGGTGGCAGGAACACTGGGCCTGGTTTACACTGTCATAATTTCTGTGACTTGATTGGAGACGTTCCTTATCCACCTCCTCACCAATGAAGTGATGGGAGAGTCAAGGTGAGCATTTCTTCCGTTCTTTTGCAGGTGGGTGTTGTGTGACATGTGGCTTTGGAACCCTGTGTCACCGTAGTAACAGCAAGTGGTTGTTTCCTGGCAACTGTCAGGGTTGCTAAGAGAAAAATCAGCAGCATTTGTAAATCTGATGTCTTTGACATCATCCTCTCACATTACATTGGGATGAGTTTGATGGAAGGAAGAAGACCTGGTGGCCAGTCTCATCTCCTTTAACCCAGCTATATGTTGGTTTTCATAAATAATTAGTGTCTATAAGGCATTGGAACAGCCTGTCTGGGAGTCAGGGAACATGGATCCTGTCGTTTGCCCTCCTTGGTCCATTCAATAACTACAGGTAACACTTTCTGCCCTCTGCTATAAGATGAAATGAGTTCCGGGGATAAAAATCACTATCTAGGTGCTAAGTGTTATCACTGGTCTTTGATGCTTTGGTTCCCCAGTATATTTCATAGGTGGCTTCACTGAGAAAGAAGCTTTCACCAAGCTGTTTCCTCTGCCATTGCTTCATTCTTAAAACATTTTGCTTCATAAACCCACCTGTCCATAGGCCACTGGGTGAAAGTTGTAGTTGGAGTGAGGAGTGTGTGTGTGTGTCAGTAGGGGAAAGAATGGCAGATTCAGTAAAGTATTACTCCAGCTTAGCTCTGTGGAATTCAGTGGAGTTATATCAACGCAAATCTAAAGCAACACAGTGATGAATTGATAAATCCTATTTGCTTGCATCTGCCCACTCTGAGCCAGAGCTGAAGCCATTACTATCTGCTGGTGCATGCCACAGCATGTGCAGAGTGAGTTGTTGTGCTCTCTACAGTGCACAGGAGACAGATGGTGAAACCCACCCATTCTGAAGTGTGCCTACGGAGAGTACGATTTTTGCAGTGTTGTGGTGCTGGCAGACAATGCAATAGCAATATTCTTACATTTCAGAGAACTGGCTAGTCTCAGAAGTGCTATTTTACCAATATTCTCTTCTGGCACCTTGTTGTTCTGCAGCTGCCCGCACAGCTTTTGGCACACACCACTGATGGAGACTGGGTACTGCTCTGGCTGGACCAACTCTGCGATTTAGTGTGAGATCTGGATGACAGCGAAGAAAACCAGATCATCTCAGCTATGGGGTGCTCTTAGGAGAGGAGAACCAGTGGAGTGATGTTCTTCACCCCTTCTAAAATTACAGCAAACCCTCTGTGCTAGCACTGTATGGGCAGAGCTTCTCTTGGTTGGGGAGGGGGGGGGCAGAGCAGACTAATTAATGACAGAGGATGTCTTCTCTACCCTAAATGGATAACATTTCTTTAGCTGTAAAAGGGGCTTGTGATGAGACAATGAAGCCCTGTGTGCTTTTGCAGAAGCCATGAGAAATCCTGGGGACGTTCAGAAATGCTCAGTTTTCCACCAATTTCCTGCAGTTGACAGTACATTTGTGTTGACCTTGGTGACAGCACCAGCCTCGCAAATGAAAAGGACATGCATCACTAAGAGGAGAATTAAATTTGCAATGAATGGCTTGTATTTCATTTTCTATTACTGTCATTTTTATCTGTCCCGGCTAATCCTCCTGTCCCTAGAAAACCTGCCCTAGTGTTCCATTTCCTGCAGTGGGAATGATGCCTGCGCTCACAGCAGGGGTGGCTTTCTCCAGTTCTTTTGTCAAATGCTATCATGTACCCCCTGAGCTCCTTGTTCCTTTGCCAGTGGTGGGGAGTGTGCAGCTTGCTGATGTGGAGTCTTCTCCCACCTTCTCAGACAAAAGAAAAATCAGCTCTGACTTTTGACTGCAGCCTCTAAGGGCAGCATTTCTCAAGTGAAAATGTTGTTGCTGGTTTAGCAGATAGGGACTCTGTGTGGTATGAGAAGGGGAAAAAGTAATCTGTTGTATTGCAGCTGTCACTTCAGAGATTTTCCTCCCTCTCCCTTATGTAAGCATGAGAGTATTATAGACACAAAGTATGGGGGTTACAGGTGTGTGAAATGGCTTCAGACACCTATCTAGACATCCCTTTCAGCCTAGCTTTTGTTAAAGAAGTGGGGGATTAAAGAACATATCCTTTTTGTTTTAAAAAAATGTACAGGTTTGGTGTAGTTACCAGTGCAATAGTGGCATCGTAGGTGAACCCAGATGTGATTAGTGTTTTCTTCTCCTTTTTTTTTTTTTTTTTGTTTGTTTATATAAAATGTCACTGTTCAGTGTTGTGTGATTACTATTTTGTAGTGATCTGGTTCTGCTCAGAAGTTCCTACCTGGAAAATCTCATAAGGTGAAGTTATCCCTCAAGGACCAAGAGACAGTCATCTATAAAGAAGTGGGCTAGTAGTCTGAGCTAGAGATGTTTGCCTGAGTTGCAGAGGCCCATGACCTGAGTTTTGGGGAAGAGAAATGGTTTGATGTCAGACTTGAGTCCTTGGCTTCTGGAGCTGGGCCAAGCCCACTTCCTAGAATTAAATCATAATAGTCAGGGGCATGATGACAGCTGGAAGTGGCTAGGTGATCCAGTGACCTCTCCTGTCGTCCATCAGAGATGAGGAGGAAGAGGGAGCAGAGCAACTGGGGAACTGAAAATGGATCCCGTGACAGGTGCCACTTGCTGTGCCCTGCTCCGGGAGACTGGCTTACAAAAGAGGGAAGGGCGAGAGGCTGGCTCCCTTCCAACACGAGCTCACTGACTTTGTAAGGTCACTTTGAGGCTGCCTTGGTTCCTCATGCGCTACGCTCCCTGCCGCCCTGCCAGCACTCATGCGCAGCGGCTGTGGAGCTGTGGACTGGTGCTTCAGTTCAGCACAGCAGACGGCAGCCAAGGCTAGATGACTTTGCAGATGCTGGTGTTGCGCATGACATGACCTGAGATGAGCTGTGATGCAGCTCTCAAGGCAGGACTGGAGCGCTACACCCAGAGGAACAAGGCAGTGAATTCCTGTTCTAAGCAGAGTCCCTCAGAAGGATTTCCTTTGCAAAAGGTTTGGGATTGATGCAGCTGGCTGACGTGAGAATGCATCTGTGTTTCAAAGTCAATGGGAGTTTTCCTTTACCCTCTGTCAAAAACGAGGGAGACGGAGGAGCTTGGGAATTATGAGGAAAATGTTACCAAGAGCTCTGTGCACAGAAGAGATTTTGTAGCAGCAGCTCCTCGCTCTCTGTATGCTCAAACAGATCTAATTCAGAGAAACCTGAGCACAGCAAAGCCCTTTTCTTGGCAGCATCCAGCACCATTTCCTCTCTGTGGAAGTACATGGCTCCAGTTCTATGCAGACAAAATGTCAGGGATTCTTCTGTCTCCCTCCCTTCTACCAGCTTAGAAGCCAGCAAGTGCCTTTCTAATGAAGGATTAACTTTGCACTCAGATAGTGCTCCTTGTGCCCTCCCACATACAAGTATGATCATACCCAAAGCATATTAAGACATGCTCACCGAGTAAAGCCGGGTCAGGTGCTGAAGTGTTGAGGTGTCAGTCTGCTGCCTTATATGTAGCCCTAACTCCTTGAAGCTAGACTTTGACTTGGTTAGCAACAGTGAGGCTGTGCTATGGGTCCAAAAGTAGGATTGTGAAGGTTTTGCTCCCCACCTCCCATCTGAAGCACATGGTTCCCCGAGCTGGCTGGCACCCTTTGTTTCTCAGTTGTAATCCGCATGCAGACTCCAGCAAAAGTCCTCAGGCATTTAACTCCCTGAGCAAGGCTGCTGTTGGGTGCAAGAAGAGCTGGGGAGGCAGAACAGTAGTAGCCCAGCAGCAGGGCTGTTTTGAATTCCATGTTCTTGGATGCCAGCCCTAGCTAGAGAAGGGTTCATACTGGTTGGGCCACAGGGGAACAGGAATGAAAATGAACTCTGGGATCTTTGTGTTAAAACATGTCTCCCTAGCACTGACTGCACTAATCCTGCAGGACTTTGAGTGCCCTTGTCCCGACAAGCAGGGTTTTCAAGGCAGGTCTGGCTGGTCGGCAGTGTTGAATATGTCCTTGCTTTGCATGCAGCAGGCGTGGGGAAAAGAGCCTGAGAAAAACAGTAGCTCCCGCTGCCAACTCCGTAAGGCAGCTGACTTCTCAGATGTCAGGCAGATCTGAAACATCAAAGGGACGACTTCTGAACTAGCTGACCTTTTATTACACACATCCTTTCGCTAATACCCAGCAGATTATCTTTGCCTTGTTTTTGCTACTGTGTTCTTGACCTGTGGCAACCCCCCTGCTTTGAACATGCTCCATGATGGCAGAGAGGTGGCATTCACAGTGACTGTACTGTTGCAGGTGGCTCCCAGTGGGTGGCAGTTGTTCCTCTCTGAATTTTCTTTTGTACGTGTGTATGTGTGTTACTGGAAGTGCCTCCAAGCATGTGTCACCACCCCCACGCTTCAATCCGATCCTGAGCTGTAGGTGAGCATCAGTTCAGCAGACACTGAGAGAAAGTGGGTTTAGCCCCAGGTGAACTGTGTATTGCTGTGAATGCAAGAGTTGGCCGTGCTTGCACACGTGGTAAGCTGCATCCCAAGACCACTGAGGACAATAATTTCTGGTGGCTTTCTCCCTTGAGCAGTCTTTCTGAAATCCAGGGGAGTGCTGTGGAAACAGATGTGAGAGAGGTGTTTCTGGGGAACATGTTGCTGGTAACTTCTGGAGGTAAACGTGATTATGAGATGATGCAATGAAGGAAAGCCAGCACTGAAGAGAGAAGCCCCCACCTTTGAAGCACTGTTCTGCTGTGTCTCAGACATGCTGTTGTTGACCCCATGTGGTTCTTGTTGAGAGGCAGCTGCACAACATGCATGCAGATCACCTCTGACTCTGCCCTCAGGGCTGTCTGCAGCCTTCTCTTTCCTGGGTCTGTTTTTCTGGTCCTGGACTTTTTCCAGCCAATGCCTCCCACCTGCATTGTACTGTTATCAGTGATTCCCCTATCATGTTATAATCTGCTGGAATAACTTGCACTGCATAAGCAATTCTTGAAATGTGCATAGAGCTTATCCTTATGGCAGAGGACAGGGACTCACAAAAGATATGAGAATCACTAGATTAAAAACAGTTCCTCTGTGTAATGTGTTGCTCAGACCATTAGGAAACCCTGGTTTCTGGGAGAAGGGAGGAAATGAAAGAGGTGGCTGTGTGAGCCTGCTTGCCTTGGCATCCTGGACCAAACAGTGAGGGTCAGCTTCAGTCTGTAAAAGTGAAGACCCTGGAGGTCTGCTGCATTCACTAGCTATCATGTCACGTCAGCCAGTCATGGAAGCTAGTGGCCTGAGGCTGTGCCTGTAAAATTAGGTGTCTGCTTCTCTCCGCTGTCCTTTTGCAGCCTTCAACATCCATGCAGCTTGCGTGTCAAGTCTTTCCTTTGCGATCTGAATTCATCCTGCCTTCACAGTCAGGCCCGGGGAGACTATTCAGTACTGAGTCAGATTATCCACCAAAGTGACTTCTATCGACTTGGAACAGCCCAACTTTCAGTGTGCTCACACAGGTTAGCCTTTTGCCAGCAAACTAGCTTTACTGTTTGAGCACTGCACTTGCCAAATGGCACTTGATCAGCACTTTCACTCCTGCTTTTTCAGTTCTTTGCTTCCCGCATCATCCGTCCCTTTCTCAGTATGGAGATGGGCTGCCCAGGAAGGCTGAAGTGCCACTGTGAATGTGCTCATGTGCTACATGGAGGAGCATTGGAACTGACAGAATGAATAATTCTGTTGGGCATAGCTACCATTCAAAGTACTCTTTGCCTCTTCAGTCTCCTGGGCACCTATAGACTGTCATCCTTTACTAGCCTTGAAAGAGGCTGGGGCCGCTGCCACACCACTACCAGTGGATCAAACCCGCTAGTTCATCCTCTATATTTTTTTTCCAGTTTTCTCAAACCACAGTGAGTTTTCTTGATTGAAAGTTAGGTTCTAATGCTGGACTTAATCCTTAAATAATGAGGTTGAACACTTCGATAGGGTCTTAGTTCCAGGAAGGATGGTCAGGCACTCTATAGACAGCAAAGCCATGATGATTTTTGTTGTTAGCAGGAATACAAATAATAATTGATTATAGTTACCTCACATGTGCCATCTTAGAAAGAATCTGGAAGCTGCTGGATGAGGCATAGAAATATCAGCAAAGCTGTACTTGTAGGAGATAGGCATGAACTGTATGAAAGGTAGTCTGTTCTATATAGGGATAGATTTGCCTAGGCTATGAAATATTATTGAAACAAAATTGGAAAAACCGACTTAGGTCATGCAATGAGATATGTGATTTATGAGGATAAAGCCAACTCAATATCATCTTAATGACATGCTATTAAATACACATTACTAAATCTGATATGTCCAGGAGCATGCTGCCTAAGAGCCAGTGATCCTATCTAATTCAGTGGTTTCTACTCATTTTTGAACACATTGCATAGCCATAGAAAAAGAGTAGAAGCACTGTTTGGAAGGTTTCTCTTCTGGCTACAGGTAAAGGTATACAATTTACAGAAGCCTCACTTTTGCACACCACCTTTCTTTTGACCACCTGAGTGAAGAATGATTGATGTTTTAAGATAATAAGTCATATATAAGCAATGGCAGCCAAAAAGCCAACCTATGTTCACTTCTGTTTCCCTTGCCACAGGGAAACTAACTTCTGATTGCAGCGTGGGTGGTGGCAATATCTTAAACAATCACAGCTAATATAATGGCATCTCCATGGACCAAAAACATAGCCAAGCACAGGCATAGAGGTACTTAGACTTTCCCTTCTGTAGCAAGGAAGAGAAATGGTGTAAGACTTCTTGTACTTCACCTACCTAAGTTACTGTGAGAGGACCTTTCCGATGCTAACTAAGCTGAGTCAGAGTAGAAGGTGTGACACAAATAATTCTTGAACACACAAAAAATCAATAAACACACATACAGAGTCCTGAAAGCTTAAATTGTTTTCCCTGATGCAGACAATGTCCGTCCCCTCAGGTAGATGCCACCAAACAATGCTGGATTCCTGTCAAAGTGGCAGCTGATGGCCATTCTGGGAGTGTGACTACCAATGGTTCAGCATCTGACGGTTTGGCCTGTTTTGTTTCTGCAGGATTCAGGCAGCAGTTCAAGTTGGCCTCTCTCAGCAGAGGTCATTCCAGGGACTGAGGGGTAGAAAATCCCTTGCATGTAACATACCTTTGATACCCCAGACTTCTATTTCCTCTTGAAAATTGGAAGGTGTCCTGTGCCTCAGTTTCTACATACAAGGAGATAACCCTTTCCTGTCCTTCTAAGGTTTTTCCCCATGTTCTCAGATGAGAACGTGGCATAGAAATTTTGCTTATAATTGTGGCTTATGATTTCTGTCCTTCTCATGAGCAACAGCCAGCAAGAGGGAATGAGAAAGTGGTTTATTGATATTGAAACTTGTTTCTCTCTGCTTGTGACTATGCAAAATCCATGGGGTGTTGCAGCACTCTGCATCCAAGCAGAATGATACATGGTGATACTCCAGGTGATACCTGGAGGGCAGGGGAATTTGTGAGTTACGTCACAGCATCCTAGAAAGCACCCTTGAACCTGCAAAGAGGACCTGTTCCATTACAAAGTCAACTGATGTTTCTAGGAATGATATAATCATGTGAAAGGAGATCAGGGTTAAATTACCAAGTCAATAGACTTTTGGAGGAACACAGCTCTGAGGTGAAAACAGATAGCAGTACTGGGGTGAAGCAGAGTTCATCTGAATTACAGGGCATTGTGTGTGGAATTAACTGTGCTTTATACAGAGCAGTTGACTGGATGGACAGCTAGCAAGCCCTTGTAGAAGTGAGGTAGGCAGAAGGTTATGTGTTGATGTCTAAAGCAGGGTAATAAGTTATTAGTCTCTAGGGGCAAACTGTCACACAGACTGAGTTGCTGGGCTGGGTCCCAGAGAGATGTACAGGAAAGAGGACCGCCGCTTCCTACAGCAGATCTGGCTTGCAACTTCAACTGCAGCACAAATAGCAGGTTGGTGCCCTAAAGTGCTCCAGTAAGAGGTGCTTTGGTAAAAAGATGCAGTAGTGGTGGGACTAGCATGATGCTACTGGGGGAGATATGCAGGTCATGTAAGTACTGTTGGCACCAGTGGACCTCCATCCGCCTCCTCTTTGTCACTGGCAAACAGACTCACTCCATCTATGTTCTCTCTTCATTCCCTGCTCCTGATCACGCACGGAGAGTTAAACAGCTTGGTCTGTGCCACCATATTCCATGACTGCTGAGGGAGGGGCAGTTTGTCTCTCATTAGTATTCTGCTGTTTGGAAACAAGAAGCGGAGAGGGGAATTGAACTTAAACGCAAAGTTTTGGGGTCACATTCTCTGATGGTGTAAATCATCACAGCCTCAATGAGTTCAATTAGCGATGCTGACCCTGGAGTTACAAACATTGGTAAGTCTCTTCCTGTGAGTACTATGGCAGCATGCAGAAGATTTAAAAAGACCAATTTTTTTCCCCTCAGTTTTTCATAGACTGCATTCAAAGAAATGCTAAAGTTGTCAGTATTTGGGTCAAAGTTCTTGAACCACATATCAGATGCACTGAACACTCCTGTTGGCCTGCATCTCAGAGCAACCCTCACTGTATGCACTAAACTGTCATGTTCAGAGGACTATTTTCATACTAAAAATCCCCTTGAGTTAGATTAACAAGTGATGAATAAGCTGCTCCAAGTTCTTGTGGGAATCCTACAGGATATACTAGTGTGGGGACATACGAGGACTCTCATTTTTTCTTAGAGGAAATCTTGTCACCTTCTATGCATAGAGAATTTCAACAGAAGGGTCCATATGGATTCACAAAGGAAAATGTTTCCTGTGCATTTGAGATGGCAACAACAGGCAGGATTCCTTCCCAGTACAAGCACATGAATGTCCTCTGCGAGTGCGTAGAAGTGCCAGAAGGTCTTGGTGTCCAGTTTTTTGATTTTTTTTTTTTTTTTTGGGGGGGGGGGGTGACTTAATTTTAGATTGCAAGTGCAGCAGGTCTCTTCTGAGTCACTGATGGTCAGAAACCCAGGAAGACTGAATGTGATTTACAGTCACTTCCCATCAGAAATTGAGGGACAGCACAATCAGGGTCAAAGACTGAAGTAATAGCAGCTTTCAGAGTAACAACCAGTCTTTCATTTCTAGATCCCAATGCCTAGCTCAGTAGGGTAGCTTCAAGTAAATTCTATTTATAACAGAAAAATGTTCTAGACCAACTAAGCCAAGTACCAGAAATCCCAGTATGGCAAAAGGTCTGAAAGGAAAAAAAGTAGTCATTTCTATGCCACTTTCCCCCCAAATATGCCCATAAAAGCTTAACCAGGAAAGATAAGAAATGACTGGTCTTCATTCTGCCTTTACTTAGAGTATCCTTACCTGGATTTAATAGTTGATCACAACAGCAAATATCAACATGAACAATGGCACAACCGCATCTGTAGCTTAGATACTCAGGTCTATATTTCAGAAGAAAGGTTCCTGGGAGGTTAAACAAGCCTTTATCCTTAATTTTCCAAGTTCCCTGTCAGCAATAGCAGTAAATGCAGCATATCCTTCTGCCTCATGTGATTTTTAGACTGGACATTAGGAAGCATTTCTTCACTGAGAGGGTAGTCAAACACTGGAACAGTCTTCCTAGAGAGGTGGCTGATGCCCCAAGCCTGTCAGAGTTTAAGAGGCATTTGGACAATGCCCTTAACATGCTCTAACTTGGTCAGCCCTGAAGTGGTCAGGCAGTTGGACCAGATAATCGTTGTAGGTCCCTTCCAACTGAAATTGCTCTACTCTGCTCTACTCTGCTCTACTCTGCTCCACTCTTGCTGTCATTGTCTCCTCTCTGAATCTGGATAGGGGGGAAGAGGGAATGCGAGTCCTAAAGGGCATGGCTGTTCATTGAGGCTGTGGGTAGCAAATTTCAAGTGAAGCGGGTGCCAGAGCAGTCCACACGTGCCAGGATGTTAAGGAAGCGCAGCTCAGGAGTGAAGTGCATTAACAGCACTGCAGAGGCTGCCTACCCAGCACCTCCCTGCTTTGAACCTGGCTCGAATCAAATACATGAGCCTGTGGCTGCTCACAAGTTCTAAATCTAGCATTTAGTTTTGAAAGGCCTGTGGGAACTTGTTTTTCCTCCCCCCGCCCGAGCCTTTCGCCTCATTGACTTTGCTGCGTGGGCTGGGAGCGGGATGCTGGGAGCAGGATGCTGAATCTCTGCTACCCACTCTGCTCCTGGGTGGGAACAGGAAGGGTGCCATCATGGCAGGAGTACCATCGCTGCCCTGTGCAGGCTTCCACTTCCACAAAAGACATAAGCTGTGTTTGCATGCAGGGAGTGTCTGTGTCTTACATGCTTGTTTTTTCCAATAGCTATACCTCTTCCAAGTGTGTGTGCTGAACAGAAAGCTGGTAGAAGCAGAACCTCCATCAACTTAAGAAGAATTGTTCCTTAGTTATATCCATAAGCTAAGAAATTGAAATGAGGGGAAAAAAGTGAAACTTGTCATTATTTCAAGCATACATATGTTTTATTGTATGGAGTCCTGTTATTAAATAACACTCTCTGTGTATGTACATAATAAGAGTGAGTGTGTTTGCATGTGTGTGTGTCTGTTTTTCCCACCAGTCCCACCGTATTTCTTGTCAGGCAGGCAAATGATCATACTTTGCTGTAAAAATATCAGTGTTATGGCAAAACATGCATTGGACAGATATTTTTGCAGCACTGGTAAAGGTACATGATGCTCCTGAAAATCTTGATGCTTTGCATAACTGCAATTTGATGTGGCCAAATGTGGCAGAGGTTGCTTCTGTTCTTAGTGCAGTAGCTATGCTGTCTACTTTATTTCCCCAATAATTTGCTAAACTAGGGTTATAAGCATTTAGTGACTTCCTGGCTTGCAACATTTAAGCACTCCCTATGCTTATGTTCCAGAACATGGGTAGCTCCTGCACACCCCTTGTTCATCTGCAAACGCCCTGTCCTTATTATTGAGAGGTGGCTCCTCACTCCAGTGAGGAGTCTGAGAATCTCCAAGGATGTTGATTCCACCATAAATCTGGAAGACCTGTTCCAGCACCGCACCACTCTCACTGTGATTTTCTTTTCCTTATGGCTAGTCAGCATATCCCCTGCTGCAACTACTGAACAATCAACACAGATTAAGCAGAATATTTTGGCTAGGTTTTCACGAGTCTGAAATACCTCTGTGGCTCTGCTGGAATAATTTGATTTTGCAAAGTCTGAAATGCTTTATTTGTATATGGATCTTTTCTAATATGTTGAATACTTTAAAATTAAGTTAATTTCAAATAAAATGGTCATCCTAAAATTAGGGAAACAACATTTTCACTTTTTCACTTAGACAAATATCATTTTAACAATTTTAAAAATTTCTGAGGATTTTTCACATAAAATTATCAAAGCCAACCTTTTACTTTTTATATTTTGGTATTTTGGTGTGTTGGTTTTTTTTTTTTTTCAAAAAGGATGTTTTAGTCAAAACATATCCCACTGTATCAGTTTGGGAGCCTGTACAGAAAAATCTACTGCTAACTGTGCACTGATGAGACATGAGTTAGCTGTGATCCAAACCTGTTAGTTAGTGGAGGTCCAGGCTCCACAGGAAAAGCTGCTGAGATATAGATAGCTCTATCAGCCCTTCTAGAAACAAACTCTCTCTTCTGTCATGCTTAAGGTCTAGATTTATTCTGCATAACTATGAACTCTAAATAGGTTAGTGACTCGTCCCTCTGTTGCCTCTGAGGAAAGATAAGCATCTGCGAAGGGCAGCTCAGACCTCATCTGAGCTGGTTTCCCACCAGAGGTGTCCACCTCTCTGTGATGACTACCCAAGGATCTCAGCTTCATCCAACTGCTAATTTAAACGTTTTACAGAGGTGGCAAAAATCCATTGCAACAAATAAGGGCTCAAGTTCCCAAAAGGCAACTGCCTTTGGCCTATTGCAGGTATTTTCATCATCTGTGTTAAAATCCTAATTTAAAAGCCATTCATAAAATTGACGTTAAAGACTTGGTTTGTTATACAGAGACTGAGGAATGAGGGGATGTCTCCAGAGTACAAATGCATAAGCTAGTAGTCTCCAGCGAGACAGTCTGAACACCTCCCCTCCCAAAGAAGGTGGACAGAATCAGAGAAGGTGATACTTGTACATCTTTCAGGGATGGTTTGAGCTTGCTTGTCTAAAGGATGTTGGTGTGAATATCCATCTTCTGTGAGAAGACAAGCGCTTTCCAGAAGGGCTAAAGCAAGCTTATTGCAGAGTTGGCAGTGAAAATGAAATTTGGGATGGCAGCTTTCATCCCTGGCCCTGGTTGCTGGACTGTCACCACCTCCCTTTCATCTGATGGCTCCCCATGTTTTTTCAGTTCAGGGTAGGGAGGGGAACAACTTGCAACTGAGCCACACTGAAGTGTTCTGCCTCCGTCGCCAGAAGGCTTAGTTTTGCTTTTTATTAATTACAGGAGTTGAGTGACTGTTTAAAATGCAACAGTATGGTACCGGTGTCCTGTGAAACATATGGGCCCAGGAGAAAGGTCTGACCTGAGCCTCAGCTGGTGTCCCCTGACGTCAGACCAAATACACCTGCTTGGAGCAGCTGAGGGAGCTAGTCTCCTGTGTGCAAAGCTAAGCTGTTCGCCTAAAGGGCAGCCTCGGCTAGGCTGAAGGACTTGTTTTAGGAGGAGAGAATGGATGGTTCTGTACTTCCCACATATTTTTTGCAACGTTTGCATCAGCTTACTGATGTAGTCGTGAGAAAGGGAGAACGCAAGCCTTCCCTGATGACTCCAGTAGTACATGTATTCTTTAGCAACCCCAAAAAGGGAATGCTGGCTTCCTACGGTGAGGATTTCCTGGAGTTAGAAGCTGGTTAGCTTCCCAGGGTCACCAAGTCCTCTGACTCTTCTGCATTGTCAGAACAAGTAAATAGACAACGGTGCCAGGGACACTGAAGCTTAGATGGTCTCTGTTCCCTAGAGTTACTGCACCAAATCTACAGCTGGGAAAGGCAGTAAAATTCTGCTTTGCTGCATTCTCCTGTTTGAAGCTTCAGCCCTGAGGATTTGTTTATCAGCTCTTCAATATGCCACTATGCCATATTTCAGTATGAAAATTCAGCATGTTACAATGCTAACTAGAATGACGTTTAATTTTAGAAGACACCTCCTTTCTGTGTGTGGGAAGATGGGTTTTGCTGTGCGCTGAAGCGCACAATAAGGCTGTTATCGAACATTCCCATGCTGGTGTGAATTAGAAGCAGCACAGTTTTAAAATCAGCAAAGCTGCACCCACTTAAAACCAGTCTACTTTCAAAGTCTTTACAGGGGCATTTTGCATTTATTGTCTCAAGTGACGAAGTGAGTACTGAGGGTCACCTTTTCTCTGGAGCCACATCAGTTTATATCTGCTGAGAACCTGGCTTTGAATGCGTGTTCTACCAAGCATGTCAGATTTGCTATGCTGTTTTGCAGTAAATGCCTAAAGGCTCGTATGGTGCCTGGAGCAACGCTTAATAACAGGACTTGGCTACACCAGTGACCAAGTGGAAAAGTTCCCTTTCTGGGGAAGGAATGTGGGGGAAGCCATTCACAGGGAGACGGAGGACTTCTTGAATCACCTCTAAGGAGGGGGAGGGAAAGGGGAAGGAAGGGAAGAACGGCATATGAAGCTCCCCATTACAGGAGCTGTGCAAGAGCTAGTGCAGAGGAGGATGAGTCACCTTCAGGCTTTGGCTTGGGTGGCAAGGGAGGTGCTTCCAGCTCCCAAAATCCCCCTCCTTTTGCTTTATCACTGCCTTTCTGCTCTCAGGCTCTGCTGTGACCCTTGATTCTCTGTTCAGAGAGGGCTGGTGGCAGTGCCACACATGTGGGAAGAGCAGAGCAGGGAAGCACAGCACTTGGCTGTGGGGATCTCCAAGTCATGCCTTTTCACTGTGTCTTCAGTTGGCTGTCAGAGGACTGGCCTAGGGCCTGTGGGCAAGTCTGACTCTCCCATGTTTCATGTAGTCATTTATACCCACGCAAGTGGGGGAGGAAGCACCAGCAATTCAAAGCTTCTCCATTTCTTTGCACTAGACTTTGCTTGCTTTGCATTATGTTCCACAGAGAGAAATTGCTGCACAGAGCCCTAAGCAGAGAGCTTCAGACCTGCGTATTTTCGGTATTGCTGTTGATATACAAGACTGGAGGCAGCGAAAGGGACATTTCGCCTGATCTGAACTACCTAATACTTAGGCATAAAGTCTGAGTTAATTGTCTAGGCTCTTTCTTTTGTTAGTAAAAAAGCTAGGCGCTACTGACGGGTGATTCATGCCGCCCTATGGTAGATCTGACAGATAGGCACGGTGACTCAGCTCCTAATAACACTAATATGTCTCCACTGGCTGTGTGTTTGCTGAAGACATCAAACTTCCAGGTGGGTAAACTTAGGTGAGATGCATCTTATCTCAGGAAGCAATTTCTGCTGCCATCTCTCACCTTCCTCTGCAAACACTTCCAGTGAAACATGTGCGGTGACTTGTGAAGAAATGTGCTCTTCAGTGTGAAGTAGGAGCTCTGAAATGAATATCATGAAATGCCAGTGGCTCTATCCATGTGCCTTTACGTGTCTTACGAGGAGCGGCTGAGGGAACTGGGGGGGTTTAGTCTGGAGAAGAGGAGGCTGAGGGGAGACCTCATTGCCCTCTACAACCACCTGAAAGGAGGGTGCAGAGAGCTGGGGATGAGTCTCTTTAACCAAGTAACAAGCAACAGGACAAGAGGGAATGGCCTCAAGCTGCGCCAGGGAAGGTTTAGACTGGATATTAGGAAGCATTTCTTTCCAGAAGGGGTTGTTAGGCGTTAGAATGGGCTGCCCAGGGAGGTGGTGGAGTCCCCATCCCTGGAGGTGTTGAAGAGTCGGGTTGACCCAGCACTGAGGGATCTGGTGGAGTTGAGAACGGTCAGTGTGAGGTTAATGGTTGGACTGGAGGATCTTCAAGGTCTTTTCCAACTGAGATGATTCTGTGATCCTATGGCCAGCTCATAAGGGAGAAACCATTAGACCTGGAGTGGCAGCCTGGAGGGTGTCAGGAGTAGAAAACCACCAGTCCAAGTGCTCAGTTTGTTTTCACCCACAGAGATTCACTTCCAGACTGTGATCTCAGTGGTTCCTCTGAAATCCACAGAAAAGTTTTATTTATACCTGAGGAAAATTTTGCCCCATCTGAGCAAAGCAGAGTGATCAAATGGCCAAATCAACATGAAAAAAACCAACAACCCCAAACACTGTTAACAGCACTATTGGTTTGGAAATATCCACCTTTTATGACTATTTTAGAAGAAAAAAAAATACGTCTCTAATAGTATTAAGTATAGCCTTCATGCATAGGCGAGGTGCTTTTTTCAGACTACCAACAACAGGGAAGATGTCAGACATGCTGTATCTTCAAATAAAATGCACAAACATACCAGATGTGAAGATTTTTTCCTAAACTTCTATAACTTGAAACTAGCTGGCTGGGTGTCTGTTCGATAGATCCCAATCTGAAAAGTATTACACAGAGGATCAATCCATGCATTTTAAAGAGAGCTGCAGAAAGTTGCTCACATGTATAAATCATGTCTGATTTGATTATTAGGGGTCTTCTCTTACGATTGTATTAAACCACTGAATAGTTGCTTATTTGAACTTGTTCTTTCATTGGCAGAGAGTTGTCTTTGGAAGGTGAAGTTAAATACGTAGAAACTTCTTTAAAAACATTTTGCAGATTTGTACTCAGGTGCCCTTGTGCCACAGAAAGCTAATGTGGATTTTGCCAAATACGCAGCACGTTACAGGCCTCTAGTGGTAGAAATAAAAATACGTATATTAGGATCTACCCCTGTAACAGTTCCTGATGGTACTTGTTCCAGTCTTAATAAATTGCGTAATGCTTTCTGTTTATAGATTTGGCCTGCTAGTTTGCTCACTTGAGGGAAATGGAAATTCTGCAGAGGTCAGAGATATCCGTGACAATTTTCTCTTAATCTGAAAACCACAATGCAAAAGTAAACTAGGTTAAAAAAGAGAAAAGTACATGGTGTATAG
Source organism: Strix uralensis (assembly GCF_047716275.1). Taxonomy (NCBI): domain Eukaryota; kingdom Metazoa; phylum Chordata; class Aves; order Strigiformes; family Strigidae; genus Strix; species Strix uralensis. The sequence continues at coordinate 83,566,493 of NC_133976.1, forward strand.
CCCTACTCTTGCTCAATTTCAAGGGCTATCTGCAGTAGCCAGAAGAGGTAGAACACAAGCCCTCCCTGTGAGTCTGGCAGGTTACAACCATGCCACACCATATATGCTGAGGCTCAAGCCTTACCACTGCTTTTTCTGCCAGGTCTGTGTGTGCACAGGACCCTGGCAGTACATCTCAAAGCCTAGCCATTGCCTGGTTGGTGTCACCTCCCTGACAAATTCCCAGGTGCTAGTTGTCCAGCAGCATCCTCCTTTCAGTCCTCATAAAGGAGCAGACCATCCTGCCAGCTGATCTGGTACCATTTAACTCTTTATTTGCCCAGCACAAATTTATTTGTCTTCCACGAAGGACAAGACAGTGACTAATCAACTCCCAGAGCACTGTTTGGTCGTTTGTTTGGGGAAATTTTTTTGAGAATTACATATTTTCACTAATATTAAGAATAATACTCTCAAACATAGCTTCATAAACATGATGTGACCTTGTACCTTCCAAGGCTGGACTTCTGTACCATTTCCACTACCTTCTTGCTTCTCAAGCTTGTGTTTAAGGGGAGCTTAGAACTGCAGGTGAAGAACAGAAAGAGAGATGATTTGGAGGATGTGAAGGTAATGATTCCTGTGTTTTGGGTATTATTAAGTGGAAAGTGATAATGAAACTCAAAGAGAGTGTGGGGAGAAAATATGTTTGCTGGGTAGAACAGAGATAGGAATACTTGCATATATGAAACACTGATGGTAACAAGGCCAGTGGTTGTTAGACAGTGTCTCTAAATGGAAGGATCTCAAAGTACTGCATAAATGTTAGTGAGCTAGTAAGGCTCACAGGTTGCCTGTAAGGAAGTTTTGTAGGAGTGATACCAGTGAAAGAGTAAAGGTAAACACAGCCTGGCTCACACAGGAACAACTGAGAGCTGTGGGCTGTAGTGGACTGGACTGATATGGTATAACCAGGATCTAGGCTCTCCAAACGGTAGTGCATGCCTCAGTCTCATCATGTTACTACATTTTTACAGGAGTTAATGGTTTATTAAACATTGTTGATAGGAGTACTATATGTAGAAAAAGTGAGGAGTGTCAGAAGTGATTGAAGTTAGATAAATTATTCCACTCTTTTTTCCGTTTAGGTGTTCTTTATTGGACAGTGGATTCATCACTGGTCACTGCACTTTAGTGAAGAAGTAGGAAAATTTGAGAGGCTTCAGAAGAGAACAACTCAAACACTATATATTTGGGGCATAAAGAGTTGGGGAGAAAAGCTTAAGCAGACTTGAAAAGGTCATTCTGGAAGACAGGTGACTGAGCGGATGTGTAAGCAGAATCTGCATCAAAATCTCTGTGTGACCATGGGCCATGGCAGAAGTGATGGCAGAAGAGGGTAAAATTCTGTTGAGGTAGTCATTCAAGTCAGAACATCATATTTGGAAGGGAATGCGTTACTGTAAGATACACCCTCTTGTGCTTAAATTTCTTTAGATCCTCTTATCTCTATTTATCAGGCAGGGGAGGAAGTACCTATGTTGTTGGAGTTTGTCAGATAGAGTAAAAAAGAAACTGCTCATCTATTCATACACTCATTTATTTCTTTCTTTTGGCTTTCCTTGTTACAATTCTCTATCCTGACCAGGTGATTTGCGAGTTGTACCATTTTGATACAAATAGCACCAATATTTCTCAAATGTTCCCACTCGTGATCCACAGTGAAATTCTAGTGATCTGCAGCTACAAGCTCAGAAACAATTGCTCTTTGTGTTACGTGTTGTATTCACACACCTGTTTGTAGCCACATTTGAAGACAAGTTCAATGTCTTCAGTTGCTGTTCAGTGAGATGAAATCCAGCGACCTCCTGGAAATCACATCCAGTGCAGGAAATTCTGTGGGAAGAGGGAAAAGTCCTACCATACTATTAAGTAGTTATACCTGGTTATGATAAAAAACTTCCTTCATTTAGCCCAACAGCACAGTTGCAGGGCATCCTGCCATTATTGCTAAGCCAACTCACGCCAACTTTTAAAACAGATTGTTTTTGCAGCAGATGCAGCTGCTTAATGTTCCCAAGTACAGAAGAAGAGACTGTGATGCCTGAGACATGAATAAAGGCTCATGGCTACATGGAAAAAAAATGTTCAGTTAGTAAAATAACTGGCATCAGTCCCTAGTCCACAACTGAGACTTGGCATCTATGGCTGGCTTCCAGGTAGCTCACAGGGAATGAATGTTTGCCTGAAAACTACATGATATCTCTGATAATCCATTTAACTGATGTATAAGGGACCCAACAGAAGGGATTCCCTGATACTGTCGAGGGGTTGGTTATTCTGTTACTTTAGGACCACAACTGGTCTATCCTCTTTATGATTAATCAGTGCCTCTTATGGGGGTGGGACCTTCTTGCCTGCCCCTCCACTGCTGAGTGAATTCTCTTGCTGTATTGCCAGCTTCCCAGAGCATGTCTGCGAGCATGCAGATGTCACATTAGGCCCTTCACTCGTCACCTTTTGCTGTGGCAGCTGTTGTTTGGCTAAGCCGTTACTCCTGGGAAACAGGGCTGGGCAGATGAGGCTGTGAAATCCCACAGAGAATCTATCTGTAAGTGGGGTGGGAAGGACTTACTGATGATTATGGCACTGCACAAACCAGCCTGATGACTGCTTCTGCTGGCAACATGTTTTCACTTATCAGAGTCCTAAATGCATACCTTTGGATATGATTTTGCAGGGAGTAGCAGGAAACCTTTAAATCTGTGCTTCTGCCTTACCTACTTAGTACAGAGATGGAACTATCAACTTGGGGCTCAGCATATGATTCTAATTTGAGTGCACAATCTCTTTAGTCTTAAGGAAGCCCATGAGCCGTGTGAACACTTTTTGCAAAAACAGGTGCTTTTTCTTCTATCTGCTTTATTTGTATCTTTAGTCTGGGCATTGCTAGCTATACAGTCATTATATCATGTTTTAATTGCCTAAATCTCCTCATGACAGAAAGTCATTTGAAAGGCTTCCTTGATATGTTAGACATGAAGGGAATAAGTTGTACATCATCCTTTTTTTTTTTTTTAACAAACAAATGAGACAGAGGTATGTGATCTGCATGCTCACTAATAGTCTTTCTTTCCCATGTCAGTGTCTGCTTTGTATTGCATTGTATCTGCTGTGGCAAAGATCAGCATTTTCCTCTCAGGAGGGTAGTGTGTTGACTTCCAATTAGCAGTATACACTACCATTAAGAGTGTTTTTCCTATACTGGTATATAGAAGATTGTGTCCCAAACCACTGAAGGGCAACAAGGACAAAAATGCAAGCCCAGGAGCATGTACAATCCTGACTGGATGAGCTCCAAACTTCTTACAGTAGTTACAATAGGAAGGAAGGCTGAAGTATATTGCAGCTTGGAGTGTACTGAGCTACCAAGGCAGGATTGCTAGTCCACATCATCACCTATAGGCTGTGAATATGACAAGACCTATAACTATAGGCTAGGTTAACTTCCCCTAGTACACAATGCTGTCGTAGGGGAACGGAAAGCAGTAGGTTTCCCATTGCTGCATACTGCAGCGGAAGGAGAGAGAACTCCTGCACGTTACTCTGCTGGCTAATTTGTTGTCACCCTTATGAGGACTGTACTAGCCAGCAGCAACAGTGTTATTAATGATGCTTCCCATGAACATAGTGTCTTTCATCTGAGGATCTTCAAGCATATGTAAACTGTAATTAAGCTTCATAACACCACAGGGAGTTACAAAGGATTCACGTCACTCAGTTTTACGATGCAGCTCTGCAGCTGTTTGCATATGGCCTGGCTAGTTATTGACTGATTCACCACTAGCCAAAGGAGTCTGCCAGAACTGGAGTCACAACTGCATCCTTTTTCTGCAATAAATGGAGGGGGGATAGCATTTTTTCCCCAGTGATCATCCACTGTTTTCATTGCTGTGAGAGCGGTATATATAATCCAGCCAAAGTCCTCCCCAGCAAGGAAGTTGCCACTCTTTCAGTTTGAAGGAAGGTATGTTGCCTCAATAAAGATTTCATGTCACTGTTCTTTTTGTTCTGAGTTACATTAACCCAAGGCAAAGTCTTCTATATCACATAGATCATGCATGGATAGAGATTAAGGGTGGGCCAAAACTGAATCTTTTTTGCTGTTGTAAATGTAAGACAGTTTCAGGAAGGTGTCTGGTGTTCTCCAAACGGTAATTGCATCAGAAGAACAGAGCTCAGAACATTATGTACTACCTATTGGCTACACAATCCACCATTAAAAGTTGGAAAGTTGAATTGTTCATTTTCTGGCTCCTATAAATACCTGCTCTATTTGGCTTCTAGATCACTGGGAGCAGATGTACCAGATCATTAAAGGAGGAAAGAGGATTTTGCATCCTCAATTTTTATTGCTACTATAAGTACTTTGGTAGTCACTGTATGGGGAGTTGGACCCTGCAAAGCTTGAAGTCTGCATGTTAGACAAGATCAAATGCTTTGCAGACATGGGCAGGATATAGGTAGGAGTAGGCAAAATGGGAATAGAAAATGAAGTGGTAAGAGTTAGGGAGACATCCTGGTTTGGCAGTTGCCTGTTGGCCACCACGTGCCAGCGATTTGCAGGCATAATTAGAGTGAAAGATTTGAAGATGAAAAGGAGTGAGACAGTAGCCATACTAAGTTCTGTGTGGAGGTTTCTTCAGGTGTAGGGCTGAAACAGAAGAAGATGAAAGCATGGTGGCATCACAGAGAGATTTAGGTAAAACTAATGTGATGTAGACATCTTTGCAGAGGGAAGGTGATATGGGTATCTGCCAGGTCAGCAAGAAGAGGGAAAGATGTCTTAGACTTTCAGAATCCCCATGAGACTGACAGATGTTGGTGAGGTAATTCAGAGCATCTGATATCAAAACCAGAATACACATTATTTGCTTCTAATGCCAGCATTTCAATTACAAGAGCATCCTCTTTCCTGTAATGGGAACCCCAGTCATTTGTAGGTGGCCTGCACAAAATCTATGCACCATTTAGATCTTTCTTCAGCCTCTGAAGTAGCATGTAGTACAACTGGTGTATTTGATCAACTAGGTGCACATAGTGAAGGAATATCAGAAGGCAGGGTACAGACAGGAAAAAAAAATCCCTTCTCCAATGGCAGTGGATGTTCAGTGGCAAGTACTATTATGTACTTTCTCTTTGATAGGAACAGCTGGTCAGAATTAATTTCTCAGTTCAGTGCTGTTGATGGTTTTGTGTGGGAGTGAAATGGAAGAGGAAAATTTTCAAAAGAACTGAAACATTCAAGTATTACAAAGAGGGAGGTTTATAAAGGTTTTGTATTCCCTTGATTTCAGATGGGAAAACAAGAGACAGGGGTCATCATTCCAGATCAGACTGCCACAGCACTGTAGTCTTATTATGTAGATACTGCAGTAGTTGCAGCAGCAAATAAATGTATGTTCTGCCCATGGTTCATGCATATTGTAAATGCTATGAGGTCTGGTTTTGGAGATCCATATGCTGCTTATGTCAGAGGCTTTGAACAAGCTAGTTCATTCTGTGTGCTTTGTAGAGCTCTAAGACTAGAATAGTGTTCCTGCATCCCTTGGGTTAGGATTCCTCCCTCCAGTTTTATTGCCCTGATTCAGAGTTCATCATCAGTGACTCATTCTATAGCAAATGGAGAAAGAGGGGCAAGTCCAGAGGGCGACTCTTTTCTAAGACTGATATCTAAGTTATGGTTAATAAGTAGGTTACTAGAGGATTCTATTTCTCTGTGCAACTATTCCCAGGTCCTGGAGTCACCAGTTCAGAACTGGGCATATAAAACTAGGTGAGATAATCCCCAACCTAATGTCTAAATGAAAGCTCATCAGTTCCACCTTTTTTTCTTTTGGCTTCTCACTTCTGTCTGAGATCTTAGCGTAAAAACCTTGTTGCCATCACCATCCCTAAAGGCTGCAGGTTTTTTTATAAGAAGACATTATTACCCGTTTGGTCAAGACATACTTTTCAGCTTATTTCTGGAAGGTTTTTGAATGATGTTTAGGATCAGCATTAAGTCACTTCTCCTCACCAGTCACAGTCCAAATTTGAAACAATACTGATTCAAGACATGATGGTCAATAGATTTGGAGATGAAAGTCAAAGGTTTCTGAGTTCTCTAGGCCTAGAAGTTGTTTGGGAATGCACTTTTGGAGACAGGGCTGTTTCAGGCTCCTACAACCAAGACTGATGCTCGGTCACAAAAGCACATAATGAGAGAAGATTCTTACCTCAAAGAATAAGTAAGAAAGTAAAGGGGCAAGACTGAGAAAAGGTGGGTATAGAAGCGAAGACAATTCAATTCGGGTGCTGACAGATAGGTATCTAGTGTTACTGGAGGTGCCTTAAGATAGCTCTGATATCCATGTGGAGCTCACAGATATGGCACAGAACCTGGAGGAATCCTTTACCTACCGGAGCAGCATGAGGTCAGGTGAGATACCTCAGGCACCCTGAATGTCAATAGGTTCCTATGTGTGGGCAGCTGAATCAGTCCTTAGAGCTCCCCGAAGCATAACAGAAGCTACATCAGATGTAGACACTGTCATGGATGAAAATATTTGACACGGTTATGATTTAGTAGGAATTTAAGAATTATTAATGGTGTGAGGTAGATCAAAAGGTTGAATTTTAGCAGCACTTAATGGTTGACCAGTTTAAAGATTAACAAGGTGATTTAGCAGAATATGTTATAATTAAAACAGTGACTTAATTACAGATTTCAGAATGACAAAATTCACAGTAACTTACTACAAGGTACCCTAAATCAAAATATATATATATGTATAAACACAAAACATACACACACACAGAGACAGCAATATTTGGATATCCCGTGAAATAGGTAGACATCCACATGCATGAAGGCAAATGTGTGTATTCAAACACGTAGATAGGTAGAGAGGTGGATGGAAGAGACTATTCTGTAGTTAAAATTTCCCTCTTCTTGGGTTTAGAGCAAACACAATATATAGGCATTCCTCAATGGGAGATAACTGAACCTTGAGAAGTCTGACTTCACCCTGGCCTTTCGTCAGCTTTGTGGGCAGATGATCTTTAAACCTCAAGGAGTCTGAGCCTGAGAGGTGTCCCAGCTCAGGGGAGATGCTGGTCACAGCCCGCTCTGATGCAGGAGAGCTCAAAAGGTCTCACTTAGGGTCACTATTTATAGGGTCTGAGATAACTGACTTTCATCAGGTACTTTTCCATTTCAGGCCAACTTGGATGACAGAATATTCTGGTACTTTCCACCAGTTGCACAGGCCCAGAACTTGCTATATCTTGAAGTTCTGGTATCACCCCCTTTGGGCCACGACCCACGCACGGATGTACTAGGCTGTCAGGAGGTGATTGATTGTCATTCTCATTCCCAAGTGACAGGGGGGGCAGGAGCCAGGTGTGCTAAGGGGGTGCCTTCATGCTCTGGTCCACTACCTTTCCCAATCCATCTTGGGTTGTTATGTGGCCCGGGGGTTGAAATTGTACCAAGCATGGAGTGGCCCAAGAGAAGTGGGATGCAAGTTGCACCACCACAGACAACCTATATCTAGACACCTAAATTTAGGTGTCTTATAAGATGATTCCCACTTGAAATCACTTGTCTGAGGCCAGAAAGATAATAGCCTTAGAGCCACAAGTAGTCTTGCACTGAAATGAGCAGAATATGGCTGATATGGCTGTACATTAACTGCAGATCACCTTTGCCACAGTCCTGTGGATAGGAAAGTTTTCCTTCTGTTTTGCAGATTGGAAACTGAGGCACAGAGAGGCTGACTGACTTCTGAGACCACAGAGTATGCTTAATAGATCGTATGCAGAATAATTAAACTGAAATATCTATGCTGGTAAAATTAAAATTCTAGGTTTTAAGACCATAATTTACACAAGAGCTGCTGTAATCTTCCAGTTTTATGCATAGAGACAGGCTGCTCAGCACCTCTGCCAAAACCTTTCTTCCTGTAATCTGTGCTAAACCTTCCAAGGTCTGTGCAATTGGTTGCATGGTGTGTAAGTGAGGCAATCAAGAAACAGAATCCCCGTGCCAGAAGGAGCTTCTTCCCTCAACTGCTTCACTGTGCGTCTTAAGGGCTTCTGTTTGCTCTAAATAGAGGAGTTTGGATTTTTTCATGCACAAGAGCTTTGTGGACTAGACCCAAATATACTGCAAAGTTTATTTAGGTTTTCAGAGTGTTTTAATGATGGTTGATTGTCACCTGAAATCACTGTATTTATCCAGAAGCATATACGAGCTGGTAATTGCATATTAGCAAAACAAACTGAGTCATTCAATTATTATTCTGTAGGAAATTCTATTGCTGTAAAAACATCTATTATTATGTTACCCATTGTTGAGAGAATACTCATAAAACCAGTTGTTATTTATTTCTGTTGTTAGTAATTGAAAGCTGATGTGGTTGTTAAAGAGCGTGAAGTAGGGGAGATTATGCAAACCTCCCTTGACAAATACACTCATGAAGATGCCATTTCAGAAGTTCAGAGCTTTCTTTGGAGGACAGTCTTGCCAAGGAGCAAGGTAGTGCTTCATCTGCTGGTAGTGTTGACAATGTGATCCTGTCCTTGAACTTCTCATGACTTAGGTACACTCACCCCAGGAGATATGTTATCCCGTAAGTGGCTGTAGACCTTGTTTAGCAAGAGTGCAGATGTAGATATGAGCTGAATGAGAGATTTGGGGCTTTTTGCCATCCTGCACTGTGACATCTGCAGCTCTGACATTTACATCTTACTGAAGCTTTTCTCTGGCTCCAGGACCCTCCATGCCAGATGAAGCTGGTCAGGAAAGTGCCACCTGAGATGTATGCTGCAAACTAGCGGTGTACATCTTCCTTTGGACTTCATTCCTGGCCAGGTGGTGTAAATTTCATACATAAGTTACAAGTAATTTTAAATATCTTCATATAAAACACTACATATGATTATCTGTGTACATAAAACACTTGTGAGGTTTGGTTCAGTTAAATTGCATAGGAAGTGAATTTGATGCCATTCAAATTTTCCGAGGGCCAGGTATGCAAGTTTTAGAAGGTATCTGGCCACCTCAGATCTTTAAATGTGTGCTGGTAGTTAAGGTTGTGGTGCCTTAACTGGTTAGATATTTTTCAACCCAGCTTGAAATTCCTGCTGCTATTATTTGGTGTTTTATTGATTTCAGCAGGCTGGTGATATCACCTGAAGGTATGTTCCACTGCAGAAGAGATCTTGTCTTTCACTGCTTACATTATTACCCCATGCATCCCTGCAGTTTAGAAGCTGATAAAGAAAGTCAGTTTGCTTCATTGGTAAACTTAGTCTTTTTTTTTTTTTCAGGCAGATTTGTTGTTGCTTATTGGTGTTGTATGAGTGGGGCTTATACCTTTATAACACCGTGAAAATGAACATAAAGGGGATGTTGAATCTGAGACTTCTCTGCCCAATAAGACTTGACCTAGATTCAGTGGATAACTGAAATAATAACATACTAATGGTTTAAAGATCAGAAAAGCAAAAATAAGTATTAAATTTGATGTAACAGCTTGATTAATAGCCAGAAGCAGTTCTTATCTGTCAAGCAATTATGTCTATATTAGAAGATTTTTAGGCGGGTACGTAATTTTGATCTAAGAGAATTAGTTAAATTGCTCACAGCTACAAAGAGCATTGCTAAAAGCGAGGAGGTTAGAACCCTTTAGGTTTTGGACTTTAGATGTGTACCGCAGTACATCTCCGTCGTATGAAGTGTAGGTGGGAAAAGCAAAATGCACAGGGCTGTCAGATCTGATAAGCCTCTGCTGTGGTGTTGAGAGCATCACCATGACGTAGCCTGCATATCCAGATGAAACAGGCCCACTGCTCCTTCTATTTCTCAAGTATTGAAACAGGTCGTTTTTGATAATTTGTGGGTTTTGTACAATTTTGCTTGGAAGGAACAACAATCAGAGGTCCAAATAACAAAAACTTCACTGTCTAGAAGCTCTCAGAATTGTTTTACTGTTGTTATTTGTCATTGATAATGATTTTGTGGCAAACACCCATGTTATATGCAGGAGATATCCAGGTTTTAAAATAGAATATGCAGTCTTTTAAATCTCTGATTGACTTGTCTGAGCTGTCACATACAATACATAACTGAGTTGCTTATTGCTATGGCTGTAATCCATGTTCCTGGAATACCCTTTTTCTTCACAAGCCACTGAATGAAAAACCCAATTCACTTTGGCATTCAGAACTCCCCTATTACTATTTCCGTGAAGGAACAGTGTTTTTTTCTATTGAGTTTTTGCTGAAACTGAAAGCCCCAACGGCTTTTGTGTGTGGTCCCCACAGAGCTGCCCTCACGGTTGACATCCATCAAAGGACACCCATTCTTGGAGTGTAAAAGTACCATGTTACTGATGTCATCTCTTCATCTGCCAGCCATGCTAGTGAACATCTGCAGCAGTACCACTGGGAATACTTCAGGAACAGGGCAGGTTTTAAAAAATGAAATATGCTTCATGGTATTTTTTTAAAAGTTTAGTTTACACGAAGAATATGAAATGTGTTTGTGGAAATTCACTTCAGCTGAATTTTTGTCACCAGTGTAAAAAAGTTTGATGGAAAAGTTTGTGTCTGTAATTCTGAGTCTCATACATCAATATAAATCGCTCAACCAACACTACCTAAAGTTACCAGAGAGAAGTAATAAAATACAATCCCATCTACACATAATACACAGATAGAAAGGGCTGGTCTGATTTATTACCTCCATTGATTTACACAGCTAAATCACCAAACCATTTTAAGGACTTGGGCACCAAAACTTTAGAAATGAAACCTGTTGGTTAATAAGCAGTTTAAAACCTTGAGAAAGGGCCGTTATAGGAAGCTGTGCAAAAAAATATGTAAAGTTCACTATCATTGCCTCCCTGAACCAGAATCAACAACAACATGGATCAACAAAAAAAACCTCAATATGATGCCAAAGGTCAGTCAAAACTTCTTCTAAACTGGGTTGCCCTTCTGACCCCCCCCGCCCTCAAAATGCAAAGTCTACACTCTAAATCACCTTTTCCAAAAGTATCTGTTTGATTTCTTTCATAGTTTCCACAAGTCTTGGAAACACAGTAGTTGTTCAGCACCATCAACAAGTGATGTGTTTCAACGAAAAACTACCACCACATGGTATGTCTAATTATCCTGCTTTGAAAAGCTAATTTTTGGTGTTTTGCCCTTCAGAAGTGCTTGTGATGTATCCAAAGACAGACAAACACAGTGGTACAAGGTATGATGCTACCCTTTTTTCTTCAGAGTTCTGCTAATAAACTGTGCCCACTGGGAAAATAAGAGGGCATATCTCCACCCTAGGTGCAGGTACACCTCAGGTTACCAAGCAGAACCCCATCACTTATCTTCACGTTGTTTCTTGGTGGGACGGGGCCAGGGTTCTGCACTGGTACCTCCACATGGGACTGAACACGTGCACTGTGGTTACTGACTTGAGCCACTGCCAACTAACGCTTTCTACATTTTTCCTTGATACGGTTGCTGGAGATTATGGAGGGGGAATCTTGGTATCACTCTCAAACTCCTCAAAATTTCTTCACATATATCTTCAAAAACAGTAAATGTGACTTGCCCAGGGATAGAGGCTGGATACAAGGGGATGACTCCATCTGAGTTTGCTGTGCTTTCCTTGAGTGAGTGAGTGAGTGAATGAATAGGTGTTCCTGCCATTCCCCACTCCCTCATTTTGTGGTTTGGACATATTTTGAGCATACAGAAGGCTCATAGACAGCCCCTTGTGATGGGCTGAAGGAGTGCTTCAAACAGACTGTTTTCCAGGGTCTTGTCCAGGCATGATTCCTTATCTTTTACTGTTTGAAAAGCTGTCATGACATGTCCTGAAGAAACCTGCAGAAGAAATGTTGGCCTGGTTCCCACTTGGCCAGGCTCCCAAGCGTGACACTAAAGGTCAGTGGTTCATTCCTGTGGAATCCCAGTCCTCTTCTGCATTTTTTTCCCTCCTCTTTCCAGTCCCCTAATCTGATAAATTACGTGGGGAGAAGCAAGAGAGGGAGGGGGAGGAGTATGTGCTGTAACGTCCGCTACGGCAAAGTTACGAGACGACACCACGGTGCCTGCAGCTCATGGTGGTTTTATGGTGGGTACTGCTGGGGCACTGAATCATGCTGAAGAGGCATGAAGATCCACCACATCTGTGCGAGACCCAGCGGGTGATGTACTCACCTCGTTTGCGGAGAAGAAAGCCGAGCACAGCATCTGCTTAATGGTACACGCTCTTGCAGCTTCTTGTTTTGCTGCCTGCCGCATGCACCCAGCGTGAGAGGAGCAGCAGCTGCGTGCTGAGGACACCCCTGAAGAAAGGGAGGCGCGAAGCCAGCTGCACTGCTGGGGTAAGTCTGTTCTGCTTCCTGGGTTTTCCCATTCATTACAGTTTGGCGGTTCGGGGGAAGCCAAGGAAGCGGAGTGGAGTGAGCTGGAATGCGTATGGATTGTTTGAGGGCATGTAGCGGTATGGAATCCCTGCTGGATTGACTCTGAGCCAGCTGATAATCACTGACTAATCTCTCTGCTGACAGATTCTGCCCGGATTACAAGGGCGTGTGTCTCTGTGTCAGGATGCGTATGAGACATGTTTGTGCTGATGGTCTCAGGGTCTGTGTCAGAGAAACACACCAAAAAGGTATTTGTCTGCAGTGATTGCAGGAGAGAAATTTGTGCAAGTACGCTTCTGTCACCGACATGGTGCTGCGTGTGCAGTTGTGTGTCAGGCTGGGAGGTCTGCACACAGGGAGGTGTAGGTACAGCAAGTTTCACTGCTTGTTATGTTTCACCAGGGTAAATCTGTACACAGCTGGGATACAGCAAAGCCTTGTTAATTTTAACAAGCTTTATCCAGACATGCAAAGTCAGAAGTACAGTTGGTAAACAGTGCCAGGCACGCTCTATGATTCTGTAGTTCCAGCAGAACTATGTGGTCTGGGTATTAAGAAACTGTTTACATGCATAAGGCTCCTTAAAACACATTTATACCAGTATAAGAGGCCTTACATTAGGCTGTAGTTTTCCCTGCCATGTAATGTAGAGCTACTGTGCTGCAGGGACCCAGTGGTCACAGGAGAGTAGAGGCCAGGTCCAAAGGAGGCGTGGGTACTCATACTCAGCAGTCTATGAGAAGTCAAAGGAGAAAATGTGTTTTTCTCATTATCAGGAGGAGATAAAATTGGGAGGAAGCTGGTCCTGTGTATTTGCTAATGTAGAGAACTAGGGAAGGTAACACAAGCTGTTGGAGGTAACTGCAGTAAAGTGTTTTCTAGGTGAACTTCCAAATGCCATGGAAAAGATCTCCCGGCTAAAGGAAAGAAGAGAAGAGGAGGAGCCTTATATTCTATGAGTATTCTGCTTTAATATACTGTATTATACAACATATACAAGATAAAGCAAAGCAAACTTAATGTATAAACTGGGCCTCAGAAAACCAAATAACCACCATAGCTCAGTTAACATCTCTGGAGTTGCAGCAGTACTGAATTAATCCCAAACTGCCTGCTAACATTGTGAATCTCTTCAAGAATGCCTGCAGAAGGATGCAGTTATGCCACCTGGTGTGTGTCCTTGCATGAATGCTGTGCCTACACCGCTTTAGGAAAAATATCACATGGTTGATTTCCCAATATGGTCCACAGAGCTCCTGGCTCTGGTGTTTCTCACGCAGATACTCAGAGTATTTTTAGAGGTGGATCTTCAACAAAATATCAAAATCTGGAAATAAAAGTTAAATAGCTAATCATCACAGGGCGGTTCTCTTCGTTCCTTTTTTAAACATGACTCTAATCCTGGTCCAAAATTTCAGCTTCTACAAAGCGCAAACTATTTTCATTGGCTGTAGTCCTGAGCCTTTGTCTAAGGACCCTCCTTATTCAAGACTCAGTCAAGTCAGGATAGATGGGGTTAATCTGATTTGGGGGATGCTAATTTTAATTTCTTTCCAGAACTGTGATGGCTTCAACTTGGCAGCAAACTCAGGAATTCTACAGCTGGGTCCTTGAAAATGGAGGTAGGTAGAGGTGTTGTCTTAAATAGGAATTTCAACATAAATGGCATGATCATGAAGAACAAGCCTAGAACGAACATGATCCTCATATAAGCCCACATTTTTTTCACTAGGCTGATTTTCACTTTTCCTTCTCCATGATCGTGAACTTCCTTTAAGTCTTGAAATATATCTCAGGGACACTCCAGCTGGATCACAGTAAGGAATGAAGGGATGGGGGATTTCCCCTGCACATAGCTGAGAACTCTCAGCAGCTTTCTGTTTAATGTACAACAGGCTCTGACAAGATAATGAGCAATATGTGCTCAGGATTGCCTGTTAAGTCTGCAACATTAAAGAAAGTGAATTTTTAAAAATGCATATTCATCTGTCATGGGAAAGCTTAGTAGACCAAAGAGTTAATACTTTGAGGTTTAAACTCCTTGTGATGCCAGTAAAACCTATTATCAAATGAAATATTGACAGAAACCACTCCTCAGTGTTTGAGATTTGACATTTTGCAGTTAGGAGACTTCAGATCTTCAATAGCTAGAGGTTCTGCAGGTCCAGTTTGGTCCCGCAGGGCTCTGTTGGATTCCTGGATTTAAAAGTTAAGGAAAAGCCACAAAATGGCATGAAGGTGGAATTGCAAGTCTGTGTAGCGGCTCTGATAGGAGAAGGACATGGTGCATAGTGCTCAAGCTGTAAATGTTTCAGGACTTGAATTCCAGGAAAGAGTGTAAATTGGGACTTAGGACTTCTGATGGACTGTTAAATCCAGAAGTTCTTGGCACAGCCTATAATAGGAATAGTAAAGGATTGGGAGGTTTAGAAGGGATGGGAATTAACAGAGTCGTGTGGACAGAGACGGTGTTTTGTAAAAATAACCTGAGGCCCATGGGCTCACCAGTGAGCCAAGGACTAACATTCAATAGAGGACTTCTGCAAGTATCCTGGAGCTCGGATAGTGAGAAGGGTCTGGGCCTTGGGGCTGGCAGGTCAGGAAGAAAAGGGAGATGCTGAGGGAGTTTAGAGCACTGACCACAGTGGGAATAGGAGAGGGAAGCATGAAAGGGGAACTGGGATGTTTTTGCAGGTATATATAATGTATCCTGCATTTCTGTGGGTCAGGGATGACGCAGGTTCCCTTTCCTGAAGCACTGAAGAGCAGTGTTAGCAGGGAGTAGTATTTTGTAATTTTCCGGTGAAATGGCATGCGTTTAAGAGAGTCTACCCTATGAGTAGATATAAAAATAAAGGGGTGAAGAATTTCAGGTGTCCTGAGTATCACGGGGCAGGAAAGAAATAGCACCAGTCGTTAAAACTGTTATTTAGCTGGAAAGATTTATACTCCTGAAGATTCAGGAACTGTTTGGTGTGTTCCTGTGCATCCCCACTGCATGTGTCCTGAACTACTTCTTTTGCCCACGTGTGGGTTGCTCTTGCAGCCTGTGATGAGGAGTCCAGCTCATGAGAGGAAAAGTCTGTTCACTACTGTGCTGCAGAAGGCTGGTGCTCAGCAGAGCAGTCTTCTAGGTCCCAAATCAAACATCATGCTCAAGCCTTTTAGCAGAGTCTGGCACATGGAGCTCCAGGGTGGGAGAAGGACTGTGGTACTGCTTTGTACAGACACATGAGATGCCCAGTTTTCTTTGTGCCAGAGAGCATGCCGCAGAGAGTATGCTGAAGGGAAGTAATTAAATACATCTACCACATAGTGTATGGGATGTGCCAGCTTTGGCTGCTTGTTTTACTTTTCAGATCCAAGGACAGACCCGTGGTCCCTGGTGCACTCCCCACTTCCAGCCACACTCTCTTTGCCTTCTACCTCTTTGTTGTGGCACTGGGACCCTTCTACATGTATAAGTGGAAACCACTGAAGCTGCGAGGCCTGTTGATTGCGTATAATCTCACCTTGATGACATTATCAAGTTACATGTTTTACGAGGTGAGGAGACAGGATTGGCTCCTGGGTAAGCATCCAGGAAGCATTAGAAAGCCAGAGCCATTTCAACAGCTTTTGCTGACGGACTCTAATGGTGGCAGTGAGAGCCAACTTGGACATGTCTACGTTTTGCCACAAGAGGAGCAGTATTGCCCTGCTGAAAGCGTTATTTCCAAAGCATACCTCATTTCCTCCCATTTCTCAATCTTCCTTTCATTCATAAAATTAACATTGAAAGGTTCATGAGTGAACAGCTTGAAAGTTGAGATGTCCCAGGTAGACACAGAGTGTATGGAGAACGTGGTACCTCCTCATTTTGTCTCAGGCCTGGCTGGTGAGGGACCTGTCTCTGGGAATGAGAACTGCTTTTCCAGACTTATGTAGCCCTCTCCAAGAGTGCCAAGCACACTACAGCTTGCCGCTGCCGAGAGTATCGATGACATTATTTTCTGCTTGTTCTCAGTGCCTTTCTACAAGCCTTTCCCTAGTTTATGTAGGCCACTGAAAACTCTTCAAGGGAACGTGGCTGAATAGGTTTGAAAAACATTTTGATGACCACAAATTTGCAGTTTTAGTTTATAACACAATTGTTACATTTAGTTAAAGCAAATACTACTCAGTCTGAGGACAGGTATGAAAATTGCTTGTCTGTGCTTGGTTGTTCAGTTATACTCATTACCCGGTCCAGTTTTTGGCCTTCCAATTAATAGGCAAATGCAACCAGACAAAACAAAACAGTATTTGATCTTTGCAAAGGAAAGCAGCATATTTTCAGAGAGATTCTGAAGCCTAGCATCCACTATTCCTGCTGGAGCATTTTTGAGCAGTCCAGTGATTACATAAAGAGTTACCCAGACCAAATTTTCTTTTTCAGATTCCAACAAGGACATGAAGTGCTTTGTTTTAGTTTTTTACTATTTGCTCAGTTGTATGAATTACATGGATTTTCTGACAGTGAGTACTAGAATGAGACCCTATTAAATTAGCATTAATATGAACATCCTTTTGGAACAGATGGTGTTGAATAGCAAATGGATCTCTATTGCTTTTCTTTTGTTTCAGTTTCTGGGAACTTCAGTACTGGACAACTACAGCTACCTGTGCCAGCCAGTGGATTACAGCCGAAGTAAACTAGGAATGAGGGTACAGTTCTATACAAAGCTTGCCTTAGGTCCTGCTCCTCCCATGGGTATGCAGATTATTTTGCTCCTAAATAGCAATTTGCATGCCTAAAGAAGGCTTTTACTCCAGTTTGTTCCTTGTACATCTATTTCACTAAATCGTCTGCTTCCACAGTTGCACTTTGCTTTAGTTGTGTATAAATTAATCATCTCAGTCAACATAGCCATCTAAGTTCTCTCTTTGATCACGGGAGAGGGTGATCCTACAATCTGAAGATAGATGTCTAGTATAGATATGGCAAATTACCTCTGAAATATATGTGACTCTTTCTACTGGCTATGTAAGGATTCTGGGTGATCGCTATCAATGAGAAAACCAATTTTTATCGTCAGCTTTCCACGACGCAAATCTTGCTCAGCATTTCTTTTAGCAGGGGGATTTGGCTAAAACTATTGCTTGCCTGGCCATTGCAGGAAGGTTTGGGTCCTACCAACTTCAGCTTTCCGGAATGCTGCATGAATTTTTTTCTGTTTGAATTCAGAGCTATTATGCCTTGCTTCCAGATATAACCAGACTTTGAACAGATGCAAGCATGGATGTTAGCTTTTCAGTTTTTCAGATATTGCCATCGGGCTAGAAACAGTTTCTGAGCAGCTCACCCTTGGCTTGTCAAAGAGCGAGTAATTCAGCATCAGTCTTATGTCAAAGAGCGAGTAATTTATCATCTGTCTTATGTCAAAGAGCGAGCAACTTAGCAACTTAAGTCATCTAACCAGCCAAAGCAACCCCGAATGCCTTCCGTTCCCCCAGATCAACAGTCCTTCCTGAGCTCCCACCCTGAGAAACCAACAGCCATAAAGAAGCCCCCGAGTTTTTCCCCTTTGCTGTCGATCCCAGGTGGGCAGCGTTTACCTGGTGCATAGTCTAAAATCTCCGATAGTGAGGGTGAACCGTGACCCTGCTCCGGGGTCTAACAGCGTTTCCTCGTGCTGCCCAGCAGATGGCAAGAGTGGTTCTTCTCCAAAGTCATCGAGCTGCTTGACAAGGTAAGGGAGGGCTCGGCTGGGCTCCATGTAGCGGGACTGGTGCTGGAAATAAATCACTCCCTTCTCAGAATGGGGCAGGGTGCCAAAAGCTAATGTCCTCGGTTGATCCTGTATTGATTTGGTTGATGCTTTTCAGTAAATGCTGTCTTCATGGGTTCTGCTCTGCCTGTTTGTGGGAATGAGGCTGATAGTGTTAAAGAAGAGGGCTCAGCTTCAGCATGCTGGTTTCTAACAGCGTGTGGCCTGCGAAAGTCCAGCACCACCACTGGATATCATGCTGCTAGGCTTCCCCAAAAGCTCCTTTCCAGAAGAAAAGAATCACTGCTGTCCAGTTGGCCTCTCTCTGTCCCAGTGGCTGCACTCATTCTCTCTCCAGCCCCCTTCCTGCGGGTGGGCATCCCCTCCTAACCACAATGCTAGGGCAGAAGATTTAACCTTGGCTATTGTCCCCAGAATCTTAGCTGCCAGTTGATTAAGGCTGCCAGACAGGATCTGCCATTGCCTGTCTGGATGAATGATAGTGGTTAGTTGGGCAGTAAAGAAACTGCAAATGTACAAGTATGTGTCCTGGCATTTTTGCTGCCACAGATTATCCCAAATTTGTGGAGTAAAGGTTTGTGTCCCATGTGAAATGAAAGTTCACCTGATGACATTATCATTTTATAGCTTGTCTTCAGGACTCCTATATATTATACATGAACTAACTAAATAACTGAACTAGCAAGAAAATCCCACCTCTCTGCTTGGTCAGCAGGAGTAAATTGTATCCTAGCCTAAGACTTCACAATCTAGTGCTCTTTGGAGTATAAATTGACAACACACTGTCTGAAAAGTGAATCAGCTTGTGGAGCCCTCCTAGGCCTATTGCTACTGGGTTGATCAATCCTGTCTCTGTTTTCATCAGCAACAAAAGCAGCTTTTTACCAGTCCTGAGTCCCTGAAAAGCAGATTCACTTTTTGTTATGTGTATGTGCATGTGTACACAGAAATAGTGACCTGACACCTACTCATTTGCCAAAAACATTCTCTTTACTAATGCAGATTCCAGAAGGGTTTGGGCACTCAACACAGCACTTTTCCTGTGGATCATTGTCTGGTACCAGTAAACATCTAACCTATGTCCTGAAAAGGACCAGACCCAAGCAGCTGCAAATTGTATGGAAGCTCAGTTAGAGTCTCAGATGTGTCCTCTTTGGACCTTGGGATCTTAATTCAAAGGTAAAAATAGTTGGGGCTCTGTGGAAGAAATTCTGCCTTCTGGTTCCTCCCCATTCCAGATAATGTAAGATCTATCGCATGTGCTGAATTTCACCAGTTTCTATCAACAGCAGAGGAAATAGGTTTAGGAGATTCAGAATTGTTAACTTTTTTTTCCACTTTTTAGCATAAAATCTTTTGTCTAAACACATCAACGCAAGATGTTCCTTTGTCTGGCTTCTTTCAGGATTTCTTTATTCCGCACAAGAATCAAGACCGGGTGACTTCTCTGCATGTGTACCGTCATGGCACTATGCTGTTCAACTGATGGTCAGGGGTCAAATATGCGCCTGGAGGACAAGGTATGCTTCTGTAGACACCTTGTGTTTCAGTTTTTCTTGTGCTGTGGAGATAGCATAAACAGTGCAGATGGGCTGACTGGCAGGTAGGAAGCTCACCTACTTCCAAAGGTGTGAAAAACACGTGTGTTTCAGTTGATACCATCTGCTCAGCTCTTTGGGCTATTTAGACTGCACTATTCACTGCCTCATCCAGAATGAGAATGTGCCAACAGAATGTGTCCAAACAGAAAAAATAGCACCCTATACAGGTCTATGTATATCTCCACCCAGACCAGTGCTCTCTCGCTCCCTATTCAGCTGGGCCTGGTGTAGCAGCCCAGGTTCTGGCTCTCTGTTTCCTGTTCAGACTTTGTCCAGCCTAGTCCTCACTCCCTTTCTGGTCTGTATCCAGACTGCTTCTCCTTTTTGCTCCACCAAAAGAGAAGCATCTGAGTCCTAGGCCACTAAAGGTAGGCCCTATACAAGACGCTGGGGTATTCTTTTTTGGGAAGCCATTTTGGCTACATGGCCTTGACACCAGAATGGCATGTTAGGTCAGAAGATCAAGAATTGTCTCCTCTGCCTTTGAAGCTCTTCCCTGTCTCTGAACACTAGATATGGGATGGATATATGCTGAAAAGAGAAGGGAGAATATGACATGCTTCCTTGGCAGAGTCTGGATTGAAGGATCATGCATAGGGGTGCTATGATGCATTTTGAAAGCATCATCATAGTAGCTGTGAGCTCATCGCAGGGTTAGTCTTGAGTGGTTTGTGTGTCTTGTTCATCCTGACTTCTTTACTCCTCAGCCGCCTTTATTTGGATGCTAAACTCCTTTGTACACACCTTCACGTGTGGCTGTTACGCCCTGGCCAGCCTGGGACCAGAGATGCACCGTTACCTGTGGTGGAAGCCTTATCTAACCATCATGCAGCTGGTAATTAGTTCCATGTGTTCATCTCTACAACTGTGTGACAGGTGTGGTGGCCTCTGCTGTCTGTCTCTGTCCCCTCACTGGCTCAAATCTTTCTGTTTGCTGCCTATGGAAATCACCATGTCCTTAGGTGTCCTCATGTATCACTATAAGAGGTGAACTGATTGGTGACCTGCTCTCAGTGGTACTCCCAGAAAATTAGCAAGAGGCCTCCAGTGACCATATCAACTAATAAGCCCCCACCTTTGTAGTGGGAAGGAGAGAGAAAAATTAACAACTGGATTTGTCCCTTTTCTGTTGTATATGGCAGCCTTTTCCTCTCTGGAGCCCAGAAAATACAGCTTGACTTTGAGAGGTGTGGGGCAGTAACTCGGAGAAACTTTGGATTCTCAGTGTGGCAGGAGATTAGGAAGCATTCATTCTGTTTCTTCAAAAGGAAAGAGTATGTCTAAGTGCAGGCAAACAAAGGCGAGTTAAAGAAAAAGATGTGAATTTTTCTGTAGAGAATTCCTTTGGATTTTCTTTCCTTCATCTCTGAAGAGGTGACAAATCCTGACAACCCTGTGGTTTTTGAAAGATACAGCATAAAAGAAATGTTCCAGACAAGGACAATGATTTTAGTTAAGCATGTGCAAGAGTTAATTCCACACAAAGAGACATGATGCAAACAAAAAGTATGCAGTTACCAGAGGAGAGGAAGAGGAGCTAGGGTATATGTAAAATAGTGGTGCACTGAAGGTTGGTCCAGAATTCTTATTTATCCTGAGTGGTGAAAGCAGAATAAGAAAGCATTGCATGAAATGAAAAGGTATTTGTAATGCAAAATATAGCACAGAAAATCAGTTTTTATTTAACATACTTTTGGTAGGTTCGGGTTATTGAGACAGGTGACTTAGTAAAATATAAAAAAGAATTAATATTTAAATGACTAAACATAGCATCTGTAGTTCCTCTCTGTAAGCTAAAATACAAATCAAAATCATTATGGGTATAATAGCCTGATTACCACTGGGGAAGAGGAGTCTCCCACCTTAGGTTTCCATATTCCAAGATCTCAGCTACTGTCCGGTGGCAGAGGAGAGGCACAAGGGCAGTGGTCTGCTCCCAGGCAGGAGAGGCTGGATTCCAAACCTGCTCCCTGCAACAGTGGGCAAGCCTCAATGCTTAGTCAACACATGACACCCTTTCATGCTGGGAAAACTCTGTTGGGCTTGAAAGACAAGGGATGTCAGGAGAGGCAAGCAGGTGATACTGTGGGTTGAGGACACTACCAGTATGTTGTGGTACTCTTTGTGATGGCCCTAATGGTCAGTTGAGGTATGTCTCATGTAGGTTCCCTAATTTGGCTGCTTCTTTTTTCCCCCTCTTCCAGTGCCAGTTTGTAGCCATTGCTGCTACAACCTCTTCACAGAATGCCCGTTCCCTGATGGCTTCAACACTGCAATCTTCCTCTCATGCTCAGCCTCATTGCTCTCTTCCTACACTTCTACTATTGGACCTACATTAGGGGAAAGCAGGAGAAGCTAACTTAAAGAAAATCAAAGAGGAGAGTGAGCACAGACTGATGAACTTGCACATACTCTTCTGCTTCTAACACGATTGCATGAAGGAAATGTATTTGGGGAATGTGCTTGAGGTTGGTGTACAGACTCACGGTTGCCTTGAAATATCTCAAGTTAGGAAGAAAAAAGGAATGACATAAACTCAGGGATTAAGGTATTGAGGAGCACACTTACGCTGATGCAAAGCCAAGCCAAGTAGTCATCAGCATACAGCAGCCTTTGTGAAATTAGCACCAGAAGATCTTCTCCTTCCCTTCCATCTGCTAGCTCTGTTTGGAAGGTCTAGCATCCAACCATGACTCCTTGGCTCATTTCTTAGGCTACAGAGGGCTTCTTTGCGTTCATAAGACTATCTCAGTTTACCGTTCTACATCAGGCAGTGTCAGGTGCCTCCAGCCTTGAAAGCAGTGTCCAGGTAACAGCAGCAGCTGGGAACTCACTGGGACTGCAGTTCCGGCCTTTCCTATTAGGGAAGCTCCCACTAGGACTGGGGTAAATTACAGCTATGTGGCCCTGATGGTTTAATTTTATACTAGCATAAGCATGAAAGAAATTGGACATTATGTTGTCCAGCTGGACAGTTCCCTCTGTTCCTTCACTGTTTTGAAGATAAAGAAGGCATTATTAGCACTTTCATCCTAAGTATTAATGCAGTAAGAATCATCATGTACCATTTTCTGGAATGCTTATTTGCCTTTGGTTGCTCTCACAACAATAGAGAACTTCTAATACATGAAGAGTACTTGGCATTCCTCCTTATAGATTGCTTATTTTTTTTAACACAAAGAATAGGTTGAGGTTCCCTATTCATAACTTTTTTCCTCCAATTTGTTGTTGTTATGATTTTAAAATTTTGCTTCTCATCAAAGACAAAAAACTTTACACCACCATAAGCAACCACCTCCACTACCTAATTGTACACGTGTTAATACAAAATATATAAAGTTAATTCATTGGCTAGTGCAAAGCTGCATAGCTCCATTGACTTCAGCACATCACTTATTTGCTTCTTTTTCACTCCTAAATTGATTACAACTAGAATTTGGCACTTACATTCATCTGCAGACAGTTAAATACTGTTAAAGTTTTGATCTGTTAGTGCTTTGAAAATCCTAAAATCAGATTTTAAACTACAAAATGGTATTTATTTATCACATTCTGATTAAAACAGGTATTATGGAGTAGTGATTTTTTTCACAGCTGAAACAGAAAGCTCTTGAAGGAGAGCATTAGAATTAGCAACATGGTGCATTGTCATTGCCAAGCCAAATTCACCTGAAATGTAAAGAAGTCTAACTCCTCTGGGAATGTCCAGAGGATTAGATGCTAGTCTGAACCTAGCAAATGGAGGTGCATAAAAAAATGGTATGCTCTACACCAATCTGAAGTTTAGTGGCTATGCAAAATAAATGCAACTTGTTCATCACTGGTCTGTGTTCATATGCCAGACTTTAGCTACTGCATGCATGTGTGTAAGAAAAAACAGTGTTCTTCTATCGCTTGCCCTCCTCCCCTTGGCACACAGACACAAAGGATTTGCTTCCATTACCACAGTGATACATCATAAATGTTATTCCATTGATTTGAGTAGCCTTCCTTCTGATTTTCACTGGTGAGTATGAAAAGTAAAGCAGGGCTTATTTTACATGTATGTGCTAGCTGTTTTTCTTCCTGTCAAGTATTTTCCCACAGTACTTAGTCTATAAATTGTACTGCTTTTGCATACTAGAATGCGACTTTTGTTAGAGCTTTAAATAATGAACCTCTGGGTGGGTCCTCCATTCTTCCCTTTGTTTGGTAAGGCAGGAAAAAAAAAAAAATCTGCTGTGTATCTAACATACTGTATTCATGTTGAGGGTTTCCCCAGAGGCCCCTCGAGCATAGAAGACTTAGTGAAACTAAAGCTCTTCCATTACTCCTATCCACTTAATGATCCACTTACAACCCTATCCTGCTTAAATCATCAGTACATTTGGCCCCCTAGTTTCATGACAAGAGCCTACTTCCCTGCAGCCGGCTAAATTATCTGTGCTTACAAAGAAATCTAATTAATTTAGCTCTTTTTCCTTAATGTGAAGGGATCATGAGTAGGTCTTAACCTCAGTTTCCCCTCATGGAAGCTTTTTCAGATTGCAGTTACTAATTTCAAGGGCTTCACTAACAATTTTATACCAGAGTAAGCATCACATATTTTGATTTTCCTTGATTCGTTCATAATTCATGTCTGCTTAAAAATTAGGAATGAGCAGGAAATTTGGATGAGATTACTTAATGTTTTTGCAAATCCACTCCTTTTAAAAATATATAAATTTGTAAACATGTCATTTAGCTTTTTTTAAGCAGCCTATGCAGCTTAATTTATGTCTGTGTATGACAGAGCTTACTGCAATGGATTCTGGACTGTGAGTGGCCACATAGCTGGTAACAAAATACAGAAGTATGAATTTGCCACCTGACAACTTGAAGTAAGTGACTGATCACCTAAATCACACGCCACTATTTTTCCTAGACATGCAATCTTTGATCCATCTATTCCTGTCCCTCTTCCCCAGAGACTGAGTGGCTTGATCTTGCACTTTTGAATTGGTAAGATCTTTTTGTCAGCGTGACTTCAGTGGCCATAGGATAAAAATGAAGTATTTTTAGTTGGGTGATAAGGAGGGATTAAGTTTGCCCAGAAACACCATGCTTTTCATACAGAAATAGGTATTGGTATGGAGTACAGCCATTACAAAAGCAGAGGTGCAAACAAAATTCACTTGTCAGAGTATCTGCAGTGGCAGTGAAGATAAAATTGCATAGGTATAGCTGAGTGGCTCTTGGTTCTTTACTCCTTCAGATTGCACTCACTTGTCTTCATTCTTCTGTTTTAAATTGGGTTATCACAGTTGGTACTGTCCACTTGGGGCATCCTGTTGTGCCAAGAGCAAAAACCTGAGAGTAGACGTATGTGCTCCCGGAATTTAAAAGAGAATAGAGGCACAGAATGAGATTTCCCCTTTAAGATCAAGTCCCTAGAGTTAAAGATTACATCACAGTAATGCACTGTAAGTCAAAAGGGCTGGAAATTATAAATTGCAAGTTTGGATGATTCATCCTGTCTGGCAGAGTCCAAAGCTTTGAGGTTGAATTGAAAATATCCTGTCGCAGCTGGATTTATAAAAACCTCTGGGCCAAATGCTGATTCCACCAACATCAATGACAAAGCCTGCAGATTTCACTGGAAACAAGATGGCACAGCTGTGTGAAGAACAATGCGATCAGCTACACGGCCTGGTTTGCGTGTGAGCAGGCTGGAGTCTTATTCCAGCTGAACAGATGACTTTTAAGGGCACAGTTGTGTGCAAGTCTCCCCCTTATAAAATGTGGGTCATTATATGTCCTTAGAGTAGTTTACATTCACAAGATGTAAAGCATAATGTAAGTAGTCTGTTTAAATGAATAAGCTTGATATCTGGTGGTGCTCAGCATCTTTCCTACTGTCCAAGCCAATGTAAATTATGGATGTTCTGATCAAATTACTTTTGAATTAACCAGACCATTTACTCAGTGCTTACTTTCTCTCTGAAGATAAATGAGAGGGATTCTCATTTTAATCAAAACAAAATACAGAAAAGAAAATCAATTACTATTTAATGCTTTTTCCATCACTGTGTGATGGAAAGTTTCCAGAGGAACTTGGGCTTAAAATTGCAAAACAATATAAAATGCAGGAACGTGTTCGTTTTTAACTATCATATTTTTTTTATACACTATCAGAAAATATGTCAGTGTGTGGTTTTTCAAAAAAGGCAGAAGAATTATTCTAAACAATTAATGAAGCAGAAACAGAACGCAGTGGATTGCTTTGCACAATAAATAAAAATCTGTTGATATAGATGTAAAACACCTCCAAGCCAAACATTAAAAAAGATCAGCCTACCCTATATATAGAACAGTGTGAATTTGCTGAATTCATTAACGAATAACTTCATGGATTAGGCCTTGATAGATGGGAGCGGTCACATCCAGATGTTTACTGTGATTTGTCAATGGCCTTGTACTTAATCCTCCTGAACAGGAAATACGAGTCTTTTCTCTGGGGTGTTCCCTGGGGACTGTGGCAGTCTCTCTCTCTGGCCTGAATCATCTCAACACAGGATCAGGCTTCTGGGGAATTAACGAGTGGAGAAGGCACGGATTTGCCTTTAACCCCTTCGGTTTCTCCTCGGCTTCAGATAGCTTCCTCACCATCTGCCATGATGGGAATGTTATTTAGTTATGGCAAAGAAAAAAAGGAGTCACTCATGTCGTCCCATGAGGCATATTTGTGGGGTCATTGTCCCCACAGAACGTGTCAAAGCAGACACGACCAGTCCCACCACCACCGAGGGGGAGGACTGTGGGCAGATCAAGCCTCTAGATGCTGGTGTATGTCTCTTCACATCTCAGCATTGTATTTTTATTTGGTGAAGCTGCATCTCCACAGCCACTGTTAGTGGTAAGGATGGCCAAAGAGGGAGTATTTGGGAAAAGACTAGATGTCCCCGAGGTGTGCTTAGTCAGGTATACCAGAGGGTGTGTAGTGTGAGTGTACGTGTGTGTGTGTGTATGAATGCAGTCTCTGCAGACTACCCCCATTGCTCATTCTCAACGTGTGAGACCCTCACATGGGATGGGTCACTCATTTCACTGCGTGGGAGTGTCCCACCAAATGACAGCTCCCAGCACCCACACCACTGCCACTCCTGCTATGTAATGGTGTATACTGGGTGCTGCTCGTCAGCTCATGATCAGCCAGTTGCATCTGGCCCAGTCCCCGAGAGCAGGGGGAGGCCAGTGCAAAGCTGAAAATGCAGAAGATGGGGCCTGTATTATTCATGTCCCCAGCATGATGGCTGTACAGGGCATAAGTATATGATCCTTTTCTCCCCATGGAAGTGTTGGTAAGGTAGCATTGGGGATGCAGCCTGCCTTTAGGTGAAAGAGAATCTCTAGCTTGGACAGTGCTGCTTCTTCTGCAAAACTTGCATGAGCCTCTCATAGGCACTAGCTGGTAGAGAATCTTAAAAGAATTGCATTTATGCAGCCCCATGATGCTGCCTAACCAGAGGAGTCCCGTTTACTAGCCATTTGTCCAGTCACCGGAGAAAACTATTAGTGGGATAAGCCACTAATGTTGCTGTGAGGACCAGGTAGGGGGGGTGGCAAAAACCAGCATCCCAGTCAGAGGGTATGACAAGAGGTATAACTGGATTAGAAGAACTGAGCTGCAGTGGGAGCTTGAGAGAATGGTAAATTTTTGTGTGGATGTGCTGGAGTGTGTGGGACTGATCGCGTGTGTGCATGTGCTCAGGGTAGAAAATACTTTTTGCTAAATCACAAGTATGGGGACAAATAAATTCTTTGTCAGGGAGTGCCTGTTTAAAACATTAGTGGCACATCAGAGCACTTGGTATGTCCCACCATTCTGCATGTCATCCTTTCTCTCAAGTACCTTGGCTTTCTGCTCATAGGACTGCTCTTCAAGAAAGTGCTCAGAGTCTTTTCATCACACTCAAAAAATTAAGGATGCTGAATAAGAATTGCCTTTAAAATTCCCTGCTTGGAGTAGCTGTTTCTTCCCCTTTAACATCATCATCCTCTCACTTTCTCTTCACCCTTTTCTCCCCTCTGCCTTTGTACCCACATATACAGATACCATACTAGATTCTCACATTTGTTAAAGCCACAAAGAAAGTAGTTATATTCTACTGAAATGCTATACAGAGCAGCTGTATTTTCCTGCTGTATCAATTAATGATGTACATTTTCTTCATAGGGTTTTCAGTGAGGCTTTCAGCAAGATGAATGTGGGCAAGTCTGTCTTTTTCTCCGCACTTTAGCATAATCCCATCTGCCTGCAAATTCAGGATGTGAACACTACAGCACAACATTTAGAAGGGCTAGAAACTTGGGTTTTAATCAAGGGAGAATTTAAATTCAGCATAATCTCTCCCAGGCATCAGAGGAGTGCCGCTCCCTGTTGTTGATGAAGGAGCAGCAGAATGGCTACAACCATTTGAGAGGCAGCAAGTTTACTAGTGCTCTGCGCACTTTTTTCCGCTCTGTGCGGTGCCCACCCTCAGCCCCCCTGGGCTGTGTCCCCAGCAGACTGCCTGCCACAGTCCTGAGGATTCTTACTGTCTAGGGGAAATTTTGAAAGTGCCTCTAGGATTGAGAAGGGAAGTGGAGGAAGAGGGTTGAGAATGGATGTGGGGTTTTATGAGGGGTGCTTGAAAGAGGGGGGCAGATCTGTGATGGTTGTTAGCATGTGTGTGTCCCTCTAAGGTGCTGGGGTTTGTTCCCGGAGCCTGTGGGGACTCATCTAATCAGTGACAGGTCACAGGGTAGTTGCAAGCAAAGCCAAAATGTTACCCTTGTGGAAGGAGGTCCCTGGAAGGAGGTTTTGCAGATGAGGAGAAGGGGGTGTGTGTTCAGACACACGCAGGGCCAGCAGGCGGAATGAAAAAAGTACAGAGGTGAGGGAGCAGGCACAGGTGCTGGCAAGTCATCTGTTTTATGTTGTGTTGCTGGTTATATTCGTATGCAGATGACAGCGCAGGTGAGTGTCTGTGGATGCTTTTGACCCGCCCTGTGAAAGGGACGTATTCCCTGAGCAGACTCCAAAGGTGTTTGTTGTGATAGCCAGGTGCCACAGTTCCTGGGGTGCAGGTTATTAATTTTGCCTGGCATTGTCTCCGGGAGATCTATATGAACTTGTCTAGGGATGTTTCCTCTTGAAATAAATGTTTATTCCTGAGGCAAGGTTTGGAGGGAGAATAGCTTCCATTAGAGGAGCTGACAGAGCTGGAAAAAGAGAGTAATTTTCCAGTGTGCAAGCCCTTCCTCTGGTTATAATCCCTGTGTTGATAACATATCAGCCGTTATTTGTTCGGGTGCTCAGGTGTGGTGGGTTGACCCAATACACCAGGTATGTCTGTATTTATTAGTCTCAAAGGGAATTATACTATGTTTTGCAGGTTTGATACATTATTTAAGAGTAGGGTTGACATAGCGCTGAGGGATCTGGTGTAGTTGGGAACTGTTAACGTTGGGTTGATGGTTGGACTGGATGATCTTCAAGGTCTTTTCCAACCTAGACAATTCGGTGTTTCTGTGATTCCATTAAATAACTGTAAATCAAAGGGACATTATTTTCAAAGGGCTATTCTAGAAAACTTACCTGTAATTTTGCTTCTAGGAGTTACTTGGGTAAAGTGGTCCTTTACTTCACCGGCTCAGTGGCAAAACAGGTCAGCGATTCTGTGCTCAGTTCTCAGAGGTAAATTACAGAACGTGACCATGTCATGGGCAAATCATCACTTACAGTAACCATTTAATTATGGTTTTCTATTTTGGCACTGTTTTGAATATCTCTGGGTATATTTCATACACAGAGGTAACGTAAATCAAGTGAAAACCCACTGATCCCAGTAAATCTAGATAAACTATTTGATGGAGCTGAGTGCTACCACAAGGATTCAGCAAAAATGTCACCGCAGTGATGCCAACTGGAAGGCAAAATAGTTTTTCACTTAGTACTTTCTATACTTGATTTTGTTAGAAACGCAGGAACTCCACAAGAATGGAGTGGTATATATATGTATAGGTTTTAATGCTACAGTATTTGTATACATATTTAGTGCATTCCCCTGTAGACCTTGAACAGATGAGTTCGTGGCTTGAATACAGACAACAAGATCTCAGCATTGATTGTATTACTGAACTGTAATTGAAGTCATTGTGTAAAGCTGCTTCAATTCATTTTCTCTAATAAAATGTGCATCTACTGAAACGTATCTGCCTTGGACGTGGGTTTAAGAATGCATCAGAGGGAAAGTACGGTCCCAGTTTGCAAAGACTAACGTGAAGGGAGCCGGGTAGAAATGTTGTTTGCTGGCTTTGGAAGCACCTTCTAGAGCTGCACCAGTTCTATGATAAACTGGGGGGAGAAGGGGGGGAGCGAAGCAAAGCGAAAAATACCCAATCCCTTCCTTTGATCTAATTGTGGGGGGTGGGCGGGTGGGCACACACCAAGATGCTCCAGGAGCCCCCGGGCTTTCGGTTCCGATTTTCATTCTAGGTGAGCGGGGTTTTACAGAGCCCTGGCTGCGCGCAATCCCTTTAGTGATCCACGCGTGGGGAGCCGCACGGGGTGAGGTGGGGGGGGGGACAGCGCGGGGGCTGGGGAGCGACCGCCGCCCCCCTGCGCGGCCACCGGTGTCGCCGCGGCCCCGCCACCCCCTGCGCCCGGTGTCCCCGCGGCCCCGCCACCCCCTGCGCCCGGTGTCCCCCTCCGCGGGAGCGGTCCCGCCGCGGAGAGCCCCCCCTTCCCCCAGCACCTGCGGGCACCGGCAGCAGCCGCCCCGCGGGTGGGCTCCGTCGCCCGCAGCGTGTCCCTGCCCCGGCGCGCAGCCCCAGGCGGGGCGGGGCGGGCCGCGGCTGCGGTATCCCGGGGTGCCCGGGGGGGGGGAGGCGGGGGCGCGGAGGAGAAGGGATCCTCTTCTTGACGTCAAGCGACCATCCTCTAATGCTCGCCCGTTCGTATCCGGGTCCCCGGGCGGCTCCCCCGGGCCGCGCTCGGCCGCGCTCGGCCGCGCAGTGAGGCGGAGGCGGGCAGGGCCGGGCCGGGCAGGGCCGGGCAGGGCGGGGCGGCCGCCCGGAGGTGGCCGGCGGCGGCGGGGCGGCGGCGGCGGGGCGGCGAGCGCAGCATGCCCGCCGCCTCAGACGCGCCAGCCTCCTGCCGCCGCTGCCCATGGAGATCGCGCTGGTGACTCTGGAGAACGGCGGCGCCACGGCCATCGCGGGCGGCGAGGATGCCGCGGCCGGCGGCAGCGCCCGGGCCCGGCGCCGGGGCAACGTGCTCCACATCGCCGGCTCCGCCGCCGCGCCGCGGCTGAGCGACGGCAAAGAGGGATCCCCCCCGCCGCCAGCGCCGCCGCCGCCGCCGCCTCCGCCGGCGGGCGAGGAGCGGGAGCGGCCCCCGCCGGCCCCCCGGGGAGGCGGCGGGAGGCCCCACCCGCCGCCCCGCGCCCCGCGCCCCGCCGCGGCGGCCGAGATGGGTCCCCCGGAGGAGGGGGGGCACCGGCGGGGCATGGCCATGGCGGCGGCGGGCGAGGAGGAGGAGGAGGAGGAGGCGGCGGCGGCGGCGGGCAGCCCGGGCGCCATGCACCACCAGCGGGTGCTGATCAACATCTCGGGGCTGCGCTTCGAGACCCAGCTGGGCACCCTCAACCAGTTCCCCGACACGCTGCTGGGGGACCCCGACAAGCGCATGCGGTACTTCGACCCGCTGCGCAACGAGTACTTCTTCGACCGCAACCGGCCCAGCTTCGACGGGATCCTCTACTTCTACCAGTCCGGGGGCAAGCTCCGCCGGCCCGTCAACGTCTCCATCGACGTCTTCGCCGACGAGATCCGCTTCTACCAGCTGGGCGAGGAGGCCATGGAGCGCTTCCGGGAGGACGAGGGCTTCATCAAAGAGGAGGAGAAGCCCCTGCCCCGCAATGAGTTCCAGCGCCAGGTCTGGCTCATCTTTGAGTACCCCGAGAGCTCCAGCTCGGCCCGGGCCATCGCTATCGTCTCCGTGCTGGTCATCCTCATCTCCATCATCACCTTCTGCCTGGAGACCCTCCCAGAATTCAGGGACGAGAGGGAGATGCCCGTGCCCCTGCCCCCACAAAGTGGAGGTTTGAATGGCACGGCCGGGGACTCCCCACCCATGCAGCCACCCAGCAGCCTCTCTGACCCCTTCTTCATCATCGAGACCACCTGCGTGATCTGGTTCACCTTTGAGCTCCTCGTGCGCTTCTTTGCCTGCCCCAGCAAGCCCGAGTTCTCCCGCAACATCATGAACATCATTGACATTGTGGCCATCATCC
Source organism: Strix uralensis (assembly GCF_047716275.1). Taxonomy (NCBI): domain Eukaryota; kingdom Metazoa; phylum Chordata; class Aves; order Strigiformes; family Strigidae; genus Strix; species Strix uralensis. The sequence continues at coordinate 83,598,601 of NC_133976.1, forward strand.
CCTACTTCATCACCCTGGGCACCGAGCTGGCCCATGAGCAGCAGCAGCCCGGGGCTGGCAGTAGCAATGGGGGCGGGGGCCAGCAGCAAGCCATGTCCCTGGCCATCCTCAGAGTCATCCGCCTGGTCAGGGTCTTCAGGATCTTCAAGCTCTCCAGGCACTCCAAGGGGCTGCAGATCTTGGGACAGACTTTGAAAGCCAGCATGAGGGAGCTGGGCCTCCTCATCTTCTTCCTCTTCATCGGCGTGATCCTCTTCTCCAGTGCTGTCTACTTTGCTGAGGCCGATGACCCTGAGTCTCATTTCTCCAGCATCCCTGATGCTTTCTGGTGGGCGGTGGTGACCATGACCACTGTGGGCTATGGGGATATGCGACCTGTCACCGTGGGGGGCAAGATTGTGGGTTCCTTGTGTGCCATCGCGGGTGTGCTCACCATCGCCCTGCCCGTCCCTGTCATCGTGTCCAACTTCAACTACTTCTACCACCGAGAGACTGATCATGAAGAGCAGGCTATCCTCAAAGATGAACACAGTAGTGCTCAGGGCAGCGCAGCGGGGGGAGATGCGAAGAGAAGATCCAGTAGAAACTCTCTGAACAAATCTGTTGTGCACTTGGAAAACAGTGAGGGGTTCAACAATGGCACCAGCTCCTTAGAGAAAACCAATATCAAAGCGAAAAGTAACGTAGATCTCAGAAAATCCCTTTATGCTCTCTGTCTGGACACCAATAGGGAAACAGACCTGTAAGGAGAGGAGAGAGTTAGAGTTCGGAGGTGCAGAAGGATTTGCTGGTGTCAGAAACTTGCTACTATAATTATTCTTTTGGTACCAATTAGTTTTTTTAAATCAGGCTATATTTTATAAATTGATCAGTGTCTTGAGCAGTCCTCCAGGAATACATGTTTTTATGTTCTTTTTCCATGACACAAAGGGTCACCTATTTTTAAAATAGACTAAGAATAAGCTACGCTCCATGATGCAGGAGCCGGTAAATTATGACAGTGCAAATCTAAGTTGTAGAAACTTATTTTAGCAAACGGTGGTTGGTTTTAAATGGGTCATTTGTAACCAGTTGCTCCAAGTTTAGTGTTAAAGAATTGGGGGATGTGTGTGTGGAGAATGAATGGACTGGGGGGGAGGGAGGTTGAGGTTTTTTGTACTGTAGTTTCAAACTGAAATTATTCCAGTATATTTTATATCTGTATAACTGTATTTATGGTTGAAAGGGGATTTCTTATTCCTGTGAAATACGACATTGTTAAAGCACTAGGAACATTAGCAGATCAGCACTTTCCACTTGTGATCAGTACAGATCTGGTTATCTAGTATGTGAAGTGAATTTGGTGCTTTTAACCCTATAGCAGAAAACTTTTATTGTCATTGATATGTTAGTTTCTTGTGAGCCTTAAATTATTAAATATTGTAGATATACTTCTTTATAAATAATTTTATTAATTACCTTACTGTTTCAGAATTTCTAAATAATTCAGTCCTGTGCTTACTGTCCCCACTCAAAAAAATGTATGTGCAGCTTTTTTTTTTTTTTTGGTAGTTTTACAGTTTTTTACCTTTGTTATATTTTTGAGACCGAAAGAAAAAAAATTCTTGTCTGCTGTTACTGGTTTCAGTCCAAGTGCACAACAGATCAAAAACACGAGGGAGTGGACAGATATAACAAGAAAGTAGAATACGAGTGCAATATCTGCAAAACTGTTTTCATTGTACACTCCAGAGTGCTTTGGCATGTGTATCAGGTCACGTTTATGTATCCATACCGTTTGTGTACACAGTTCACCGTTTTTAATTATCATAGACTGGAAACGGATGGCACTTAAAAGAGTCTAATGTGGCATGCCGTGCTACTTAAATAACCATTGCGTGGCTTATATCTCGGACTCAGACGGAAGGCATCACCTTTCATCAAAACACATCCTTGTTTTATTTCCAAACAAAACCTTTTCAGTGCTGTGGATTTTACAGTTAAAATGTTGTTGAAAGACGAATGACACATTATCTTCATCGTGATAACACAGCACTGTACAGCTTGCTAGTGAAGACTGACACAAAGTTGCTTCTTTAACTCAAAGAGCTGTGTTATCATTTTCCTTGCAAGGGACGTCTCTGTTTTTCCCTCAACCTTCTGTTTTATTGCTGAAGGATGTTTCATGCCTTTACCACGTACAGTGGCACAGCAAGACTAGCAGAAAGAGAAGTCTTGATTGTCAACGCTCAAGGTTTGTTTCTAACAGATTTTCTAATACAGCTAAGCAAATACTAGATCAGGATGACAATTTATGCAAGTACCTCAGATAGATGTACTGTGATAAATTTAAATCAGCTTTGCAAAACAGCGTTTTGACATTCTCTCGTCCAGATGCAAATTCTGCTTACCTGTCCCTTACCATGCCATTTAATGATAATGACCAAATGCATGATATTTTTCCTTCCTATTCAGTAAAACAGGCATAGTGAGTGCCAAGCAAATAGTGTTTCTCATGTTTAGTATAAAGAACTGTTACACAGAGCTCAGCCCAAAACCCAGGGGTGAGGGGGAAGGAGGTTGAATCTGATAGTAGAGATCAGGATCTTTCACGTTCATTTTAGACGTTGGTTTCTTGGTTGGTTTGCTTATATATTTAGATGGGGAATCATGCTGTAATACGCTGAGAAACTGTCTGCGGTAAGACTGACAGAAAAAGTGCCCAGTCCAGCTCCACTCCAGACTCATGCAGATCTCCTGTTTGCTTTAGTGGGAGTTTTTGCATCAAGGTGAAGTGCAGAATTAGCCCTTCGGTGAGCCTGAATCTAAAGTGAAACAAGTGATATAATTGCCTGTTGCACATGCTGAGATCTCAGTGATGGACTTAGGGAAGCTTTTTGCTCAGGCAGGTAGTTCGATATACTTTTTGGTGTTTAAATCCATCTGACTCACCTGAATAAGTACCAGACAATTCAGTGAGTCTTTCAGGATCAAGTTTTGGTTCTGTCTTCCTCCAACTACTACCCCCACTTTCCCAGCCACTTTTGTCTTCCATGGTTTGCTCTTCCAGTTGCATATTGTGCTGAATTAGACTGTCAGCTCCTCAGAGCAGGGGCAATGTGGATATACAGTCCCTTGTTTGACAGTGGAACCCTGCCAGGGCTTCTGGATATTAATGGTCTGAACTACATAACAGTAATTACTGCAATTAGTGGAGTAATACCAGTGTAAAACTGATGTAGGTGAAAGCAGATCAGGGCTATGGGGAGTGGGTTGAGCTGATTTTAAAAGCCTATTGCTGATGGAAAGGGAAGGCCTTGTATTCCTCCTTCCTTTTTAGTTGGCTTCCTCCCATTGTGTGCCCTTTTGTTGCTTACCCTGGACTGGTTCTATCCTTGTGCAAGTACATGTGTAAGTGCTACCTTGTCTTCCAGGAGCTGCTTGAGCTCACTAATCTGGCAGAAAATCAAGTTCAACAACAACAAAGTAGATCTTTTTCTGTCAAATTAGTGAGTTGTAAAGCAAGCGAGTCCCGGAGCTAGTGCACGGAAGGGATGGGGAAGGTCAGTGGTGCGAGGAAGTGAGGAAGCAGGGAGGAGTGAAATCCTCACCCTTCAGTGGCAGTGAACTATTATCACGACTGCTTGTTGAACTCAACTTCATGTTTGCCGAGAGATACCACAGGACTTGGGCTTGCAAGGTGCTGGGGGCCTTTAACTTCCCACTGGAGCCAGTTTGCAAAATGCAGCTCTGGATTCCAGCGTATGTGCCCTGCTGTAACTGAGGGCAGAACTTGCCCCAGCCAAGATCAAGCTCTGTGAGAGCAAAATACCGCGATTGCTGCACAGGGTTCTATGCAAGCTTGTCAAATCATTCCTCGACCTTCAGTTTGAACATGCTGCCTTTTTCCGTAATAAACCAACAGAACTTTCCAATAAAAAGAAAAACAGTTATTCTCAAAATATGGTTGAAAATATTTGTTTGGCTTGGCTTTCTAAACAGTTGTCAAGCACAGTTCAGGCAAACTCAGCTTTTGACACCTTCTTTACAAGGATGCATAATTTCTATTGGCTTATAAGGCAGTAAAGGATTTGCTTTCTAATGAGAGAGGTTGCTGCCAGACACTGAGTAATACGACCAGAAACATGGTTAGAGCACAGTTCAGCAAAGCACTTAGCATGGGCTCGGCTTTAAGCACGTGTTTAAGTAAAGCATTGTTCAGCAGGTATTTTAGATGCCCTGATCTTTGAGATTGTCACTTAAAGATGAACTACACATCCTGCTGAAACCTTAGAGCCATCATTTCCTATTGGACTTTGGTACGTGCTGCATGTTGTGAGTCTGAAAATAAGTGGTGCTGCAGGACACCAGATTCTTACTACGGAGACTATTCCTGCAGCTGCTACTCATCAGAGCAGTCCTCTTGCAAGCTGAGTACCAGGATTGTCTGCGTGAAGAATTGCAACTTTGGCCAGAATGAGAGTGTAATTGCACTTTCCAGCAGTGAGAACCTGCTTTTGCTGTAATTGGTTGTGGTATCAAGAAGCTTCATTGAGTTCAGTAGGCAGCAAGTATCTGTGTCTGGGATACAAACAGTGCAGAAGCCTCATAACACGCCGATCCAAATTTCTGTGGCAAAAGAATATGAGAGAAAGAACCAAATCACTCTGAGAAAGCTGCTGTAAATGTGAGACAGGAAGAGAGTTTAGGCTATGTATGCCAATTCTAGGCTCATTACAAGAAGGAAATCTGTCCAAACTGTTATTGATCTTATGTTAGCTGACCTGGAATGAAAAGCAAGCTGAATAAAACCTCTTTGGAATATTAAAAGCCACAGGATATCACAGCTTAATGAATAGCAAATCATTACAAACGTAACAAAACCCAAACCCAACCAACTAGGAGCTACACCACGGAAGATTTCTCACCCCACACATGCCTGTATGCCATAGTTATTAATGGCTTGTCATTTTTTGCGGGACAGTATGTACTGAAATGCATTACCCTTCCATTCTTCCATTTTGGGGATGCTGAAGTGAATATTCTTTTTGGTTCACCAGTAACGTTAAGTCTAGTTTGCTTAGCCTGGCCCCAAGGGGACTCTACATTCCCATTTTACTTTTCCATCATTCTAAAAAATGATAAAACAGGAACTAGCAGTTATATAACACCATTCATCTCCTAGCACTTTCTGAACAATAGTACAATGATCTTCTATAGACAAACATCGTAAAGAAAAGGCTGTGGAAGGGAAGAATGAGCCTTTCAAAGGGGGAGAGGGCTAGGATAGGCACAAAAATGAACGGGCATGGCTGGCCTGGGACGGACATCTAAAATGTAAGATCTCAGGGAGAGAGGGAAGGGAGGAGAGGGATATTCACCCTGTGGTCTCTTTTCTGGTCTCTTACACGGCTCTTGGTGGCTCTGCAGGCAAGGGCTCTGTGTCAGCATCTGTGACCCATCTTGGGATCACTGAACACAGAGGGAGAGTTAATGCTGCTTTGAGCAGCACGAACAAATCCCTCTTTTGTGTGCTCTTTTTATTTGGGCTCTGTAAGGAGAAAATGGCACTTCTGCTGTCTCTTCCCTGGCCTCTTGTGCTGCGAACACAGCCGTTCTGGTGGTGGTGGTGATGGGGGCTGTGGATTCACAGCGCACTCAGCACTGCTCTGGAGTAGCTTCCGTTCTCCACACGCTGCCGTTCACCTCTCATTAGGTAACAAGCAAATATCAGTGCACTTTCAGTCTCACAGAAGATACATAGGTACGCAAAAAGCTTTACTCTTCTGAAAAGTTAACAGTGAAGCTAGTTCCGAGGTAAAACAGGGAGACCATTTAGCAGCACGCAGCAACGCCACTTAGCCATGGTGAGGAATGTGGCTACCTAGCTGAGATTTGTTCAGGTCATTTGGCAAAAATGTCATGACCAGTAGTGAAATTTGACAAGGCCCTGCAGGTAGATTGCTGCTATGAATAGGGAATAATGAAAGGAGGGCTTTAAAGACCTAATCAAGACTTTGGCCTTGCTAATTGGGCAGTGATGGGATCATTATGTTGTATGGCAGTCAGTGTGCTGGAGAGACCTCGCTAATAATGAGGTTGATCCTGTTCAGGACAGAAGGGCTGGAAGGAAACTGTGAGATAAAGCTTTAACAGCACCTGCCTGCCTTTGGTGCTGCTTTAGCCTGTCATTGCATGACCACCAGTTTCATTAACCTCCCTCTGTAGGCTAACTTAGCTACGAATGTTTAAAAAATTAAATAGAAAAGGTCTTTATAATAATATAGACTATAAACCATCAAAATCGTTGTTTCAAAATCATTCTGCCAAGGCTTACGTTATATTCAGCACCACAAAAATTTTTAGAACGTGCCATTTACTGTGTTTGTAGCTTTTGCAAGGTTTCGTTTTTGGTTGTTTTTTTGTTTTTTTTTTGGTTTTTTTTTTTTCCACTTTCTTGCTGTATGCATTAACTGCTCCTCAGTTCTCCTTGTTAGCTTGTTAAATTTCTTGGCTTAATTTGGGACCTAAGGGTGCTGGCACTCTTCAGTGAACCTGAGTCATGCTGTCAGACATCAGTGTGTCAACTCATAATAGGAACGAACACAGAAATTCTCCAGTAACTACTGTGGGTCCACTGGCCAGAACATCCCCTATATTTGTGTGATGAAATATTGCGACAAATCTGGGTGTTGTATCATTAAAATAATACGAAATAAGAAGTTTTATCTCAATTGGAATAGGAAAAAAGTAAAGCTTATATGACTACAGAATTAATAGGAATTAGAAATTTCCAAGATAAATAACTTGTTTAAAGAAAAAGAACAGCATTCATACACGATTAGTGTAGATATATTGCAGTGCTTTCTCACTTCTGTAATCTAGTAATGTAGTGTCCTTATTTGGTATTTTTTGATTCCCAGGTATCTATACTGTGTTTTTACCACGCCTGAAAAAGTCACAACCAGAGACAGACCCAGAGCTGTTGTGACCCAGTGCCTTGAAGATGGCTTGTTTACCCAGAAGCATTTTTTTTTATTTTTTCAATAATACCAATTGATGCAATAAAAGCTCATTTCTCTCTTCATAAGTACTGCAAGTAAGCATGTTTGTATAGTTAGCATAGGTTGGCTGAAGTCTGCACTCTAAAATCCCACTCCAGAACTCAATGAACAGGTAGTCCAATTTAGGACTAGCTTTGCATCACCGGCGTTGGAGCTTTCTTTAAGAACTTTCTGCTAGGGACAGATACCTGAATTTTGTTCCCGTTGATGCCTGGGTGAATCCAAAATAGGGCTGTTAAAATCCAGTGGCTCTGACTGCAATCTTGTTTCCATTGCTCTAAAGGAGATGCAACATCCTTTGTTTTCAGTGAATTTGTCCGTATTTGACTTGATGTGACATGAAAATGAGGTTACCCTTTCCAATGGAACAATGTTACTTTGAATTGTCAGCAAATCGACCCGATTTCTAGAAATTACCCGATCCAATAGTGAAATTAATAACTTTTCTAGCTGGCAACAAAGTGTTTCCATTAGAGCATGGGCTTCCCAGCACACATAGTCTATGCGATTGCTGCAGCATTAATAATTTTCCAGACAGAATTTAGAATTTACCAAATCTGCAGACTCTCTTCTGTATTAGTAATTCACTTGTGTTCACTGTCATCAGGAGGATGTTTCCAAAGAAATCAGTGTAGCATGTCACACTTGTCTAACATGCAGAAGACAAAAAAGAAGGATCTATCTCATTTCTGTGTTTCAGCTACAGTGTGCCATGGAGACTGTCATTTGTGATCTTGTGGGAAACAGCTTTTAAGCAACCAGGGATAACTGCATTTTTTTTAAAACATTCTGTCTTGGTTTTCTCTGTAGTTTATGTTACCCATTGCAGTCCTTCTCACATGAGTAATGATAGACTCAGGGTTCCCCAGTTGTCACTGATATTATCTGAGAAGATGCAGATCCAAGATGAAGAGTTGCTTCTGAAAATAGAGGTGGAATGCATTTTTGCCTTCTCTTCCAACTCCAGTTGTTTTGTTCTTGGAATATCCTGGCTCATACCCTTTGGATTAATACCTCACTGCTCACTTCCTCCCTTCACTTTTATCGCACAGGATATTTGATGGTGATAGCAGTCATTACTGCAAAGCAGTAAGTGGCAGAGCTGTCCTGCTGCTGTATGCAGTAGATGTGATTAGTGCTGGGCATTCTACAGCTGCCTCCCTTCCATTTCTGATGGATGTATTGCAAGATGTGTTTGTGTTAAGGTTGACATAGGAAAGCATGGTGCTAGAGAAGCCACCTTGGCTGGAAATCCGTAATAATTCCTCTCAGGACAGTGGTAATTCTACCTTTCAGCAGTTTTCTGACAAAGCCAGTTTGGAGATAAATGTTGTTGAAATACACGGTCTCTTCTGTCAGATCACATCTCCAACCCAGGCCAGGCAGTGGTGGTTTCCATGTGGTTTGTTTTCTGTAGGTGAGGCGTACAGTGCAACCTTGCAGCTCTTCCCATGAGAATACACTTGTGTAATAAATACTCATATTCAGGGTTGCAGTTTGTGTGGAGATACTGGAGGAAAAGGTGCAGTTTAAATATACTAGATTGGTAGCACAGCTGTCTAAGGGTCTAAGGTGTGTACAGGGAGCAGAGGGTGGTAACGTGAAAATTCCTCCTGGCACTTAGTAATCCCCCCAGAGAATCTCACAAACCCATACCAGGGGTTGCTTTGCTCCCTCCAGAGTTATCAGGGACTAGTTAGATTCTACCATACTTAATTCTCTCAAGCAAGTTGAACAAATTTAAAACCTCTTCCACCTCTTCTTCCTCTCCTTTCTCCCTAATTGTAAGTAGAAATGCATGCGATTGGGGGGGTGCACTGAAAATTGTTTGAATTATTTAAGCAGTGTAGCCTTGTAATTTTTTTCTGTTTAAAATTATTTGTAAATCTGAGGGGGTGTGATCGAGGGAAGACTTTAACGTGAATTTGCAAAGCAAATTTTATTAGTTCCTTAGTTCAGAAAACACTATAATTTTCAAGGCAGTGCTGCATAAGAGGCTAATTGAAAGAAAGGTTAATGTAAAAATACATGTTATTATTTTATTATTATGCAATTAATTCTTGGAATGTTTTAATTAGGAAATACAATATTTAATGTGCTGAGAAATTCTGGCCATGCAAGAGAATGATGCAAAGGAACGGTCAGTCTGGAGGGTGACAAAAGATTGTTCTGGGAAGGAATAGCCTCTAGCTAAAGCTTAGCCACTGTGCTTTGAAAGAGACAACATTCCTCAAGCCAAATAAGAAGCAAGGGGAAGAGCAGGAGTCTATAGCTGAGATATCAGGGCATTTGCCTAAGAAAGGGATGTTTCTGGATTTCAGCTCCCAGAGCTCCCAGAGTTGTTTCTGGATTTCAGCTACTGGGAAAAATACGTACACAGTATCTCTCAGGGTTGGGTTTTATAAGTCTGCTCAGTGCTTTGAAAGAAAGGCTACAGATACCTGTCTTTAGGAGAGTGTGCTAAAGTGTGGATCCAAAGCAGACACTGGCATCTTTCTGCAGGCCTGGTGGAGTAAGTCTCAGTAAATGGCAAAATTTCAGTCAGATTCTCATCGCTCACTTGTGTCACAGGGTATCTCTAAATGACCCGTTCCTTGGGTTAAGATGCTAATTTATAGTGGCTCTGATGCCAGTGTGTTGAATATTTACAGATGCCCCAAACCTCCTTGTGGGCAAAAACTCTGTAACCAAGGCATTTCACTCTGGATTTCTCTGGAGCTGAGCACAGCATGGATTCTTCAGCGGCCCTATCTATCTATGGGACTCCCGAAGCACAGAGGAGCACCAACAGGTATACACAGCTTGCTCACATATAGTGGTTGCAACAGGTAAACTATTGCAGTAATGATAAATATGGAAAAAAATATTTATCATTACAAGCTAATTAATTTTCTAACTTGGTCTGATAGTTTTGCTCTGATAGCAGAATTCACTTGACTACATAAGAGTGTTCACAAGCTCGTCCTAGTTGGGTTTTGGAGGATTTATTTTTTTCTTCAAATTTTAGCTGTCTTCTTCACATTTTGAATTGAAACCATCTTAAGCAGGTGCTGGAAGAATAACAGGGGATGTAAGAAGGATCTCAGTGATGCATACTGCTAACGGAGCAGAGGCTGAGGAGCACAGCATTTTGGAGCATGAGAGCGAAACCTCTCTGGAAGGCTTGGAAACACTCTGCATTTCAAAATGGAATTTGCACTGCTTCTTGCTAGTGGAAAATGGGGTAGGTTCAGTTCTTAATAAGGAAGCTGGATATTCCACTAAGGAGGAGATATGAATTCTCATAGACATCCTGACTGCATCTATATTAGAAAATGAAATGTGCCCAGGACCATTCTCTGGCACTGAGGCCAATTGGCATGAACAGCCTGTGTTCATACTGTTAAACTCTCCCTCTAAAACAAGGTGGCCGGAGGCAGGCAGCCTAATGGGCTCAGTTCCTGACTTGTGCTAATTCCCAGATTGTGCCTAGGAAGTATTTGGGAGAGAGCTCTCTAGTACAGATTTACAAGTGTGACCAGGAGCCTGTGACAGTATAGCTGATTGTGATTAATTGCCTGGGAACATTCCCTCAAACTGTTTAACTGACAGGTGTAGATAGTTCCACACTTAGGGCTGAGAAGTATGCCCTGCGTTGATGCTGCATGGCATCTTGCCCTCAGGCAATTTCTTGGAGTATATCAAAAGCTTTACACATTCCCCCTATTGGTACTCTCTTACCTTAAACAATAATAAGTCTCTATTCATTGAGCACAATTATTTCTGCAGAAATCTGTTCTCATCTAATTCTGCTTCCACCTGAGCTCGTGTATATGCAACTATACTAAAAGTCACCACACAAAACTCTGACTTTTCTAAGTGCAAATGGAGGAGCACAAGTGAATCTGACAGAGCAGGATACTGTTGCTTTATTTTCTGACCGATTTTCCTGTTTGCACAGCCCTAGACTAGGCTATACCTTGTGTTTCAGTCACTGCATCTTCTAATTCTGCTTAGGACCTGTGACACAGCTGAGGCCCTGATGGCCAAGTGCATCCCCCATTCTTGCTATCCAGCAGGCTGCACTAGAAAACAACCAGAAATTTTAAAAAGAAAAAAAAAAAGGAGGGGGTGGGGAGGCACTCCTAAGTGCATGAAAAGAAATTTAGGCAAGATGAAACCTGAAGAGATCTCACTGAGGCCAGCCTCCTTCCCAAAGAAATGCTCAGCCTCACCTAAATGATCTTCCGCAGATATTTGCCTGGCCTGTACCTAACATGGACGAGGCCCTTCTGTGTTTGTCGGTGGTGTTTACACTGTGGGTTAACATTTACTTCCCTTTGCATATATGCTAAAAGGATAATTTTCTCCTAAACTAACTGCAACCTGAAAGGGGAGTAACTAAAGGTCAAAACAAGTATGTACTTTATAAGCACTGTTAGCTTCCACGTGGCTTTGACTTCTCCAAATCCATTGAGATAGCCTCAGAAAAATGTGCATGCAAGTGAGGACTGGTCTGAAAGCATCACCAGGCTTCCCTTACAAAGCATTGGTATTTTGGATGTAATACTGGAGGCAAAACTATTACAAGCATGTGTAACTGTATTACTGCTTCTAGTGCTGTAGAAACCATGGATCACCATGGACCACCACTGGAATTCTCCTCTAACTTCATGGTGAATCCATAAGCCAGCAGTTGCTCTTCTGTGGTGCCCAGGGACTAGAGCATTAGTTAAATTCAGTCAGACTGAGAAGTAAGAGTGCATGTCTAGAAATAAACTTCCACTTGAAATCTTTTCTGACACTGTGATATTCCTGGATCTTGATATCTCTAACTTCAATAACATGTTAATGCTGTCAACCACCCCAAGAAGTGGGTGAGAAGCAAGTCCCTCTGAAGTGACCATTAAGGACAGGTGAACCTATCAGTGGGCTTTCATTTTTTAGTTTTTGTATACACAAGCATCCCATATGATCTTCCCCTGAACATAGTCCTTCTCCTAATGACTCAGTTTTGTCCTTTGTCTCACTCCTCTGACAGAGGTTGTCATCCTTCCGTAAGAGTGGCAGGACAAGACTTCTGAGTGCTGAAGGCCTGTTTGATGATGGCAAATGTTCTGGACAATAGAAATTGCTGGCTGAGGAATTTCTGCTGTGGAGGTGGTTTCCTCCAGCAGATGGGTGGGCAGATGACTTAGTATGGGGGTCATGTCTTAGGTGATTATAGCAAAGACCACCAGAACTTGGGGTCTAGAATGCTGAGGTCCACCACCTGAAAAGTCTAATGAAACTTTTTACGTCAGAGCAGCAGTCTTTAAGGTCTGTCTCAACAACAAGTATGGTTAAAAACTCTGTTTATCATAATTATGTATGATTCAATATTTAGAGACAGGATATATACTTAAACTGGACATGTAAAAAGCATGTAGATTTGCAAAAAAGCAGAAGTATAATTCAAGAGCCAAGCACATCTTGGAGGTAGTGAACAAAATAATCATTGGAGCCAGTAAGGGGGGCAGGCCTTTCTATTAATTTTCCCTAGAGAGAGAAGTTGTAAAGTCATTATTGCAGCATTAATGGACAGTAAAATATATATTTAAAATATTTCAGGAGCACATTCTGCTCTCTGTTCGCTCTGTAATTACGGATCAGTCCTACTGAAGTTAACTTCTGTTTCATTGCAGGAATCCTGCTCAGATAGATTCAAGGGCTGCAGTGATACCCTTTGTTTTCCTCGAGTCTTGACAGACGGAATTAAATAGAGATTTCTTTTATGGTGATAGCATGCTGACGGCATGTGCTGTGGGGAGAAGACAGTGTGGAAACAATATTGCTTATTGCCCCAACTCAGCCTGCAAAATGGCAGCATGGCATGTCTTGTTCGTCTATACGAGTTTCTCAGGCACAGCAGGTGATGCTGGGAAGGTGTGTGAAGGGTCCAAATTTGGAAGAGAAAATAATCAGGCTGATGACTGGAACAAAATGCTCAAGCCAAAATGCTTCCTCCCTGGGGAAGCTCTCCCACAGTCAGATGTAGTGTTGTTTAGCTGTCTGGTTTTAATTCCAGGACTGCAAAGCAAGCATGGCTCTTAAGGCCCTGACTGAGACTTTGTCAGCTGTTGGGTAACGACCCCAAACATACAGGAATTAGGCCTGAATAAGAATCTCACGTCACGTACCATCCACTTCTCATCTCTGAAACCCACACTATTCCCTCATCTGATTTTCTAATTGAATTGTCATGGGTGTAAAATCATGCTGTTAAAATTTCCTCCTGTTGTTTGCATAGAGTTCAGAGGCAGGAGCCAATGTAACATACTTTGAATTTGTTTTCCTTTTTAGAAGGGACTTGCATTTTGGATTTTTTTTTTTTTTTCCCGGGCTAATGTACATCTGATGTCAGGCTTCCCAGATGAGAATGGTTAGACTGGCGTTGACATTTTTAGAAATATGTGCGAATGGAAAAATATCCTGGGAGTGCTGCCAGCGGCTGATTCTGTAAAGTTTTAGTCTCTGTTGAATAGGAAACATGAGCCAGGTACCTCTACTGAAAAGAAGCCTTACTCATGAGGTGTCTCTACTCAGGTGTGTGCCGTGCATGCCTTCTCAGTTTAAGGAAAGGGCAGGAGTGAATTCCTGCAGCCTGTGACTCATTCAGGTGATATTCAATTCCCCTTTCTGACCAGATGATAAACAGCCAATTAGCATCTTTCCCAAAGGGAGGAACAACTACAGCAAAAGATCCTGGCAAAAAATGGATTTTCCAAGGTTTAACTGCGAGGATGACAAATAAAGTGGTTCAGACAAATCTGCCTGATCCGTGGCTGTTCCTTCCAGTTTGGTGCTGACGTGACTGGGACAAAACAGCGTAGAGCTGAGCTGATTTGCAATGAATCAAGCCTGCAGCTTTCCATTTCACAGCGAGATGGTAGAATCTGGAAGATGAGTGCAGCTGATTAATGGTGCTATGAATGTCAATAATTTTTATAGGCTTTGCAGTATGCTCATTTTAACTGCCTCATCAGGGCAAATGTCTCATTAACAGGTAGTAGGCTTTCACAGAGCGCAGGTCAAATGCTGCTCTCCCTTGAAGAGAAGCAGACCACCCTAAGTGAACAGGGGGTTGTACAGGGGTTAAACCAGCGTAGGACATGCTCTAAGGGTGCAATATCAGTGCTCTCTGAGAACAGATTAGCTGGGGCTATATTCAGGGCTACAGCCGACTCCCGCTGAGTTGCTGGCTCTGTTGAGTTTGGATCTCAGCAGGAGCCTGGAGCCAGGAGCTGGTGCTTTTCACTGAGGCAAAACAGCGCTCAGTGAGTGGCAGGGCCTTGCAGCTCCAGCTGAGCTCAGTGCTGAGCCCAGTCCACCGACTGGCAGCGGCTGCCTCCGTGAGACGCAGAATCCGTGCAGTTGCCCCATGGGTTGGTGCTCAACAGGAGCAGCGGCTCTCCTTGTGCTTCGGTGGGTGCATCACACGCAGCCGCCCTCTGCTCTCCCCTGATGATGGCAGGATGCTTGTCTGCAGCACGGCCTTGCACACCATCGTTCTCCCAACGCTCTCTCTCTGACGCAGTCAGCAGTCTCTTTCTCATCATCACCTCTCTTCAGTTTACCTTACGCTCACGTGTTGACAAGGCTGCATGGATGTGGCTCTGCGCTATGGAGTGGGTGTTCTGGCCATGGCAGGGCTCCCTTGGCTGGCTCGTGTTGTGGATGTCTCCCCACGTAGAGACACCGTGGCTTGGCGGTGGCCTTAGCAGGAAGTTTAGATACAGCTATTTTCACACATCATTTGCTGGTGGGATTGCTCTGTAACTTCTGCGTGAAACACCACAGAAATAGATTATATCAGCTTTACAGAAAACAGTATGTTGGACTGAACTGGATTTACTCTGATTCATTCTGGAGAAGGGTTTGGTGGTTTCCAAGGGAAACAGAGTTTTCTTAGTTATTCTTTTGTTCACTAGTAACTTTTGAGCTTCTTGGCTATTTTCAACCAAATTTGGCAAAAGGACACCAGCCTTGAAGTAAATAAATTTTTTTACAACTCCTTTAAAGGTAGCTGACTGTGTGGGGGAAACAAAGACCTGAGTTAATACTGCTTCTGTTAGGGAAAAGCTGTGGTGTTAGCTCTCCTAAATTGTTGCTCTATCAAAACAGGAAGGACCTGGTGAATGAAATACACTGTCAACCCGGGTATGTTCAGAGACGACTTCTCTGAAGCGTAGCAAATACTGGTTAGATGGGACTTATAGAATAACAGCAAGAAGCAGAGTTGTGCTTAGAAATAAGGCAAACAGTGTCTTGCATATTGAGGCAGAGTTCCTTCAGTTCTAGTAGTACTTTCATTTTTCAGACTTCTAGCTTGTTCTGAAGTCTGTTGTAACTGGGGAGGCAGGGCAAGGAGGGTTTCTTGGTTTCAGTGAGTTTGGGGTCAAGTTCATCATGGTCCATCTCATGCCATCCCGGTGTTTTACCAGTTCAAGAAACAAAACCTTGAAATTAAAGCTCGTATCCTTTTCTGCTGCATTGCAGTGGTGAGCTTGGAGGGGTAGGAGGGACAGAGGAAAGTGTTTACAAGAAGACTGGATCTTTACTATTGGACTTTAAATAGACTGGGTTTAAGAGGATTGGCTTGCACGCCCCTTAGCAGCCCTGCACAGCGGCAGTACTAGCTGCAGCTCCTCTGCTTCCCAGAGCTGAGTAATAGCTCATCCTATTTGCTTTTCTAAGCATAAGGCACTCTGCAAAGAGTTTGTTGATTCCTCCCTACTCGCTAACCAACTCTCCATACATATTATGCCCACCAGTGGCATTTACTATAGGACTTTCTGGCCTATTTGAGAATGGACAGGAAGAAAAGCAAAGTATATTACTATGCTGTGTTTAAGACTGGACCTGAAAAGCATAACTGGGCTCTAAACTTTCTCAAGATGACACAGTATTGGGGTGCAGAAGAGAGGACACATTTCCTGGTGGGGAGGCTAATACCTTAATTTTAAGGACCATGTGTTCACACTTTTTGCCCACATGTTTTACAGTCATAAACTAAAATGAAACTGTAAGGTACACCTAGCCAAAATAACTGTCAATTGACTGCTGTCTAGCAGGACAGCTGTTACATGCACTGTTCTGTGTTATCTGCAAACATGTTTATCGCTCTAATCACTAGACTTTACCCTTCTGGTCTAGCCAATGCAATCTGGTTTATTTACATTCTTATACTGTGTTCAGCACCGATTCTGTGGATGAGTCCCTTCCAACGATGCCATAAGAAATGTGGCTAATAGCCCTCATGTATTGGTTCTCAGCCTGTCCTCATGAGAGCTGTGAAGCAGTGAAGCAGCTGGCGTTTTTTAAAAGAAAATATAGATACATATGTATTAGCAGTATGTGATTTCTGAGAAGAAAGTAAATCTTGAAGTTTGTTCTTTATCCTTCAAACTTTGGCCCTATCCCAAAGGAAGTGTTATTCCCTGGTCCCTTATGGTAGGATGTTTTACTGTGCCTGCAGAAGAAATTCCCTCGCTGTAACTATCTACTTGGAGATCTTAGTTGATTTTTTTTTTTAATACCTTGGGCCAAAGTTCTGTTTCCTCAGGGCTCAATTCTAGGGCCAGTTCTGTTCAATATATTTATCAATGATCTGGATGCAGGAGTTGAATTCACCATTAGCAGGTTTGCTGATGATACCAAACTGGGAGGTGCTGTTGACTCTTGAGGGACAAGATGCCTTGCAGAGGAATCTGGATAGATTGTAGCATTAATAGGATGAAATTTAACAAGTCAAAATGCCAGATTCTGCACCTGGGATGGAGTAACGCTGGGCACAAGTATAAACTGGGAGAGAAGTGGCTGGAGAGCAGCCCTGCAGAGAGGGACCTGGGCGTGCTGACTGACAGCAGGGTCACCAGGAGCCAGCAGTGTGCCCTGGCAGCCAAGAGGGCAACTGCATCCTGGGGTGCATCCAACACAGCATGGCCAGCCGGTCAGGAGAGGTGATCACCCCGCTGTGCTCAGCGTTGGTGCGGCCTCCCCTTGAGTGCTGGGTGCAGTTCTGGGCCCCACACTTTCAGAAGGATCTGAAGGTCCTTGAATGTGTCCAGAGGAGGGCAACAAAGGTGGTGGAAGGGCTGTAAGGCATGTCCTGTGAGGAGCAGCTGAGGACTTTGGACTGTCTAGTTTGGAGAGAAAGGGCTGGAGGGTGACCTCATTGCTCTCTACAGCTTCCTGGGGAGGGGAAGTGCAGAGGGAGGTGCTGAGCTCTTCTCCCTGAGATCCAGTGCCAGGACACATGGGAATGGTTCAAAGCTGCACTAGGGGAGGTTTAGACTGGACATTAGGAAGCATTCCTTTACTGAGAGGGTAGCCAAACACTAAAACAGTCTTCCTAAAGAGCTGGTCGATGCCCCAAGATTATCAGTGTTTAAGAGGCATTAGGCCAATGCCTTTAACAACATGCTTTAACTTTTGGTCAGCCCTGAAGCATCAGGCAGTTGGACTAGATGATCATTGTAGGTCCTTTCCAACTGCAAATGCTCTATTTTCTCTTTTTCTATTCTATTTTCTAAAGTTATGGATCACCCTGGAGGGGAGGCAGTTAAACTTGATTGGTTCACATACAGACAGGTCTGTGGGGGGATTAGAAGGCATTTGATCTGATGACATTGTTAAGAAAGACTGCAGCATTTTGTGATCAGTATAGTGATGGATTTCTTGTGAAATCTGTTCAAAAACACTGGGAGATGCTCACCATATTGGACACTGGCAGTATTTCGAACTTTATACCACACAAAATACACATTATCTCTAACAAGCCAAAGGTAAACAGGAAGGGCCCCACATGTGAAATCTGATTTTTAAATTAATCTTATAATGCTATGAAGTCCAACTCATGATTGTTGAATACTCAGCCTATCCTATTCTGTCAAAAAGCAGCCTTATTTTGAATGGTAAGAAATGCTGTAGAAGGGCTGCAGAAGAGGGGCAGAGGCCCAAACATCCTGTCCTTGTAGTTATTGAGGACTTCCAGGTTCTAGAGGAATTTTCAGTAAAAGCCTTGTGCATGATTTGATTTCCCTTTATATTATTTTACCACTGCAAAATAAATGTAGCAGTCTGCTGCAAAACAAACAGAACATAATCTGCCATTTTCTCTTGACCATTTTGAAATAGTCTACTAGAATAGCCAAAGAATGGCATGCAGGCAGTTTGTGAAATCATTTTGCATGAAGGGATTTCAAAAAGCTTCCCCAAAAGCTACCTACAAGTTATTAACTCACATTTGGGGACCATCTGCCTAGTGGCTTTTCAAAATAATGCTCTAAGTACACAGGCTAAAAGCAAGGAATATCTTACAAAAGCATATCTTCCAGAAAAAAAAAGAAAAGGCAAATCCCCAAATAGTTGAACCTTACCTTTTGTTATACCCATAGGTGATAAATCATAAGGTATTTGGGAACAGAAGTGTATCTGGGGCATTCACACAACATATGTATGTTCTGAGAATCATCTTGCAGTTTCTGTTGCAGAATTTTGACCTATTTTGGTGCAGCTACATTTGTTTGGGGAAAATGCAGCATATGTAACAGGGACATTACTATGGCTCTTCAGACTTTACGATCAGGAATTTACAGCATTTTTCCTGCTGTAGAGAAAGACCAGGCATCAGAGGTAAGATTTTTCTAAAGCTGTAAGGCTTCATTTACATGGGAACACTTGGGAAGCGTGATCTTAATGAAAAAAAAAAAGCTAGATCTGAAGTATGATGACTTGAAATGAAGCATACTCCTCTGTGAATAATCACATGTGTAACTTAGTCCACTTCAGGATACTGAAACAAATTTAATCTTTATTATCTTAAAGGAGAATGACTGGGCAGGGACTAACAAGAATAAACATGGTTTTTCCCTAGGTAGACAATCCCCATTTTTAAAAGTCATCTGAGAAGTCAGGACAGACACTGAAAGTCATTAGAAGACAGACGCTGAAAATCATTAGAAAACAGACATGCCATCTCTATAATCTGCTGTACACAGAGAACACAATTCAACAAGATGCTGAGCAATATATTTTTTTTAGGTGCTAAATTCCTTTTGTCATCTGTGGGTGTTGAAGGCAATTGGTATCACCCATGATGAAGTACAGATGGCGTTGAGAATGACCTGTGCTGCTGAATATGCAGATATATCATGGCTCTTATCAAATTTCATAGGTATTGAATGAAAAGTAACTTAATCCTATAAAGTATGAAAAAAACTTTACCATTCTTAGCTGCAAAACATGCTGATGACTGGAACTTGGGCCAGAGATGCCTCCTCCACCCTTGTTTGATTCAAATTGTGTTTGGACTCTGATGGCCTCTACTGTAGAACTGAACGGAAATTTTGCAACTGGCTTCAGCACATGTAGGATCAAATAGTATTGCTGCTGCTTTGGGTACATTTTCCCACTGCTGGTTGGACAGAGTAGCGGTCGGTCTGAGCCTTGTTCTGAACTAGTGAAAAAAGATCACAGAGAGTGCACTTTGAAAAAGGGTGGGGATAAGATTATTATTCACTGTCAGCTCTGAGCCTAAATTATAATTCAGTCTGTTTCTGTGCTCTCTTGAAAGGCATCACATGGCATTATATAATGTCACTGTCAGTAGATAATGCTTAACCTGGAAAAAATGGAGCTGCAGCAAGTAGAAGGAATTTGAGGCAAATAGGACTTTTGGACGTTCCTTAAGAAAACTTATCTGAGGGGTTAGAAGTAATGAACTGATGTTTAAAGACCTTGTGTAGCATCACAGGATGCCACGCTAATACTAAGTATTTGAAAAGATAGCTGAAATAGCAATCTATTCCATGTTTTTATCATGTGTAGTTTATAACTGAATAATCTGCATATTCCCATAAGTGTCCTGTCCCTTTGGAATCCAGTTAAGTTTTTGGCCTGTATGATTGCCCGTGTCACTAAGTTCTATAGCTTAATTACATTTTGTGTAAAAAAGTAATTCCTTTTCCTCTTTTTAAATTTTTTGTCATATATTAGTAACTGTCCCTGGATTTTTTTTTTTTTTCCAGAGAACAAAAAATCCCAGTCCATCTGATTTACCAGGTTCTATATAGCATACATTTTGCCCAGTCTTCTTATTTGTATCCTTTATAAGGCAAATAATCCAGCCTGTCCAACAACTTTCAGTATGACAGTTTACGGATGCCCTGGATCATTAGCACGTTCCCAGTAAGCCTTCTCATCTGTTTTGAGCTCCAGCATCTAAAGCTGGACACAGGATCCCACCAGGGGCTGATCCCCTGATTAATGTAAAGATGACGCGACATTTTCAGCTTCATTCTCTTTCCCACATACACCCTAGCATCTTTGTAGCTTTGCTGCTTTCATGGTGACCACAAGCCTTCACTTTGCAGGTAATGAAGGCCGTGTCTACACTGGTGGTCTTTCTCAGTAACTGAAGTAGAGCACTGACCCGAAGTGGTGGCAGCCAGGTCTCTTGAATGTTGACTGTCGTGTCAGGCTGATTCAGATTTAAATGTTAATGTTGAACACTTGAGCTATCTTCTTCTTAAACGGCTTGTATAGACATACCCAGAGGTGCTCAAGCCCTTTTTCAAAACGTATACAAACACTTAGATCTACATGTAAGGATTTTTTCTTTACAAATTACGCAGCTGCAAGTTTCACTGCCCATTTTGGTGTGTATTCATCTAGCTCTTTTCTCTTTCTCTGAAGGACCTCCAAATTCCTTCTTGACCGAACTATTATAAATAAATTGAGCATTTGCAGACTACTCTATCTCACTTCTACTTTTCTGTGGGAGAGAGGCAAGTCGACATTGGCCTGTCTCCCACACTTTTCCAGAGAAGATGTAAATACTCAGTGAAACAAGATCATTGGGGACCTTTGCCTGGTCTTCTCCCATGATTACACCAGCTATGTCACTGACTGGACATTCAACCTTCCCTGAACCAGGGCAGACTTCACAGGAACAAGTGACTAATGCATTCGCTAAAGACTGTCCTTTGAATTTGAACCAGAAGTTTATGATGTGCTGGGATCTTTGCTGTCTTTCTGTAGATTTTAGAAGGCCAAGCTAGACTGCTGAGTGCTTTAAGTTAATAGGAATGACAGTGAATGATTAAGGACTCCACTGGGCACTGACTGTGTCCGTTAGCCATTCTGAGTGCAATAATCTTAATTCTGAGATGTTCAGGTGTTGCAGTGAAAGTAAAACTGTGTGTCTCGGCTGTGGGTGTGTGAGACTCTCCTGAAACATGCTTTCATCTTTTGCTCTTTTTCGATTTGTGAATGGCCTGGTTCTTTGTACAGCTACCAAAGCCGTTAGCAAGAGCGCCTCATCAAGCTGTCCTGCTAGTTTTGACAGCCTTCGTGAGGCTCAGAGAGACAACACTTCCTACAGGCTCTAGCAACACCTGTTGAAGTTACATGCTGTCAGATTCAACATTGCCTTGCCAGCCTGAATTTGTCTTTGAAAACAGGCAAACTGGTAGCTGCAGGACCAGGAACCTGACCTGATACTACATTATATTAAGGGAGCTGGTATCATTTCAGCAAACCCTGTGTTTTTCTGATGTGAATGTGCTCCCTGTCTACGTTCGCAGCTCACAGAGAGAAAGTCTGCCCTTGCAGAGGCTGCGTAGAAGCAGGAACAGAGGGAAAGCGATGCCTCAGAATGATTGCTCTCATCTTGCTGAACTATCATCAGGGTCGATCTAATTAAACTGCATGCATGGAAATGAAGGAGCTAATCTAACCCTTACCATGGCAGGCAAAGTGTGCAGTTTAGGTAATTGCCAGTGTCTGTCTTAAAAACAATAGTCCCAGTCCCGATGCCGTTGAAGACACTCGGCGCAGTGCCACTGTCTTCATGGGGATCAGAACTGAGCTCAGTGTTCTATTTTAGAGCACAGTTCGAGGAAAGGGTACTGGTCTCTGTCAATAAGTTAAAACTGAATCCAGTTGCCACAGCATCAGATAATTTCTTAGGGAAATTTGTTAGACTTTTCAATATCAATACTGAGTTTCAGCAGTATATTTGCTGAATTACTCTTTTGATAAAACCCCTTTATAGGCATGTCTGCTCTCCATCTGGTGCTGATCTTACTTAAAATACAGTGAGATTGGCAACTAATTCATTCATGGACAGAATAAGTATAAAAGTTGCATAAAGTAGTTAATATTGGTAAGACCAAAACTTACTTGTAACTTCTTGAAAAAACCAATTATGAACCTTTCCTCTTAGGACAGAAACTCTTTGTGAGATGAAGAAATATCTCACACACTTCTGGTGCTGAAATATCAAGTAGTGATGTTTGTTTTTTGCAGATTCCTTTCCTGTTAATTCTTGTTCCAAATATAGTACTATACTTGTCTTGAAACTGGTTACACTTCATGTTCAAGGCAAAATTTTTGCACTTTAAAGATTCGGTTTTATCTTTAAGGCTTTAATCTTGCATCAGTAACTTTAAGTGCTTTCCAGTGATGCACTGAGCAAGGAATTAACATCCTTCTTTGTTGTTTTCAGTGCCAGATAACATTTATATCCAATGGTGGCCCTCCATTTGCCATGAAGATGCAGTTACAGGGGCTGTAGTGTACAGATGTCAGGCAATTTGATGAACGCTATCCAGAAATTATAGTGATTATATATATTTTAGGATTTAGTTTACCTTCTAAGTCCCAGCTCCTTCTTTTGAATCACTGAAAGAACATCATGCCATTTTTATTTTTTTCTAGAATCCCCACTAAAAATCTTGTTTAAAATCAGTGTGGGAAATCCACTAGCAGATAAGGATGAAACTTCCCAGGCATAGGATTAAAATGGAATGAGTTTAGAAAAGTACATGTATGGCTTTTTGGTTTAACAGTGACAAAAACCATTTTTTCAAGTAAGGATGTAACTATTCAAACTAAAAGGCTGTATTGACACACACCAACAGTCATAGAAATCAGAGCTTCACTGACCTTCTCATTGTACGATCAGGAAGGGGAAGGGTGTTGGTCTTGATGTCTCAGGCTATCAGAGATGAATGAAACCTCCTGAAGGCTTGAAGTAATGAGAAAAAACTGTGGCCTTCTCTATTTGACAGCCAGTACACTAAAGTCCTTTATGACCCACATTAGAGTTCACTGCATACTGTATTCCCCGCCCATTAATTTCTGTTTTCCTTTCTCCATAAACTCCAACCGTATGATTTTTCATGTGAGATGAAAGGAGGATAGCACACCTCATCAGCGTGAGAGACTCAGGTCTATAATCAACATTAGACACTCAGGTTCTCATCCCTCACGAGAATGCTGCCAACTTGGGGTTTGAACTGGCCCTTTAAAATTCCAAGGGGATATCCTCTAAAGGGTTGGATTTCTACTGTTGTACTTTTTTTTTTTTCCCCCACAGGCAATACCATCCAGTGCCTAATATGTATCAAAGAATACTGCCTTCATTTGGTCTGCTGGCTGCTGCATCTAGGAATGTGGCAAAACACAGAAATCCTCCCTTGTAATTTCTCTTTTGTGATCTGCTGTACGTTTGATAGTGTTCGCTGTTGTCTTGTGAAGTCACATGAAGTGAGACCATCCTTTGCATTGTTTTAGTCAGGAACATGCTTAGGCTGGTACAGAAAAAAAATGTACAATTACCATCCAGGATATGTGGTCTGTCAGCCTACAGTGCCCTTGTGGCCCATCAGCCATGTACAAGCAGCTATCAAAAACAGGTGTTTCAAGACCAGCCTGCTCGAGCTTGCAGGAACTGCAAGTTATTGTCTGCTAGAGGTGGTGAAGAGACTGTCTCCCATCTGACTGAGAAAACCTTGCCCAGAGAACTCTGAATTGAAACAGACATGTTTTCATGAAAAATGTCTCTTCTGAGGACCTAACATCCTCCAAAGAAGATGGTTCACTGAGAAAGTCCCTTGTTTTATCCCATGTACCAGCTGACTCCACATAAGCACAATTGTAGCCCATACAAATGTTTCCTATCAAGTACAAGGACCACTAACCACTATCTTTATTGTCTAAGCCTGATATTTTGTATAAACAATGCAGGCCTTGCTAACGACTATACCCTTGAAGAGGAGCTAAAATATTGATAAGAGGAGAACATCCTGCCCCAGAAGGTGCCAAAGGCTGGATGATTGCCTGAGAAGCATGAAGTCAGCAAAAATTGGTGGTATCTAGGGGAAAGGTAGAGGCAGCAGGGGGACATCATGACCACCAACTCAATTCAAGACCAAGAAGACCTGCCCCCACGCTTGTAAGGAGCATGCGTGCTAATTTACATAGCAAGCGAGGCTAATTTAAATATAGCTAACCAATGAGGGATGAAGTGATAAGAAACTAACCCATGGTCATTGCAGTAAATGTGTTTTCGTGTAGTTTGAAGTGTATAAATACCTTGAAGTTCTTTTGTGTGGTGTGCTATCTTTGTGGAGTTACGCCCTAGCACCCATCTTCGCACAAATATGGAATAAACCGATATCTCAGCTTTGTGTGTAAGATTGGCTTTTTGCACACCGGGTAACAAACCCTGTCTGAGGGACAACACAATGGACTGGATATTAGGAAGTATTTCTTTGCAGAAGGGGTTGTTGGGCGTTGGAATGGGCTGCCCAGGGCAGGGGGGGAGTCCCCATCCCTGGAGGGGTTGAAGAGTCGGGTTGACCCAGTGCTGAGGGATCTGGTGGAGTTGAGAACAGTCAGTGTGAGGTTAATGGTTGGACTTGAGGATCTTCAAGGTCTTTTCCAACCTAGATGATTCTGTGATTCTGTGACTGTGCCCATGCATCTTCCTTTCCTTGTGTTTGGAGGAGATGAGTAGGAGGAAGTGCACGGACCCAATACCAACCTCATGTGAATGGAGAGCTCCTTTTTACAAGTGGTTTCCTGGCTGTTCTGAGCAATTGCTTTCTGGCCTTTTGTGCCTCTCAGATGATAAGACAAAGCTGAAAAGTAAGATATTGTGAGTCCCACTTAATTCATACAGTTAGCTTAGGACAGCTGCAGACAAGTACAGGTACAGGACAAGAGAGTGCAGCTCAGGACAAACATTACTCTAAAGGACTGCCAATATGAGTTTGACAAGTGAAAACTCGTTGTTTAAGTCAGTAGTACCAAGGAGCCTGTCTATTGAACAGAAAGCTCACAGCTGTTCACAGCAGGAGACTGCTGCTTTAACAAGATTTTCTCTGGCTGCTCCAATTCCCTTTAGCTTTTTTTGTTTGTTTGTTTTTTTGTTTTTTGTTAATCATCTTTCAAACTGCAGCAGCATTTGTTGTCCTGAGGTGCTGACTCTAGTGGAAGAGATTCTAGTGGAAGCTTCTACTGCAGTTTGCACAGGCTTCATTTCAGGTCACTAATCACATCCTCCTCAGGCTCTCCTCAGGCTCTTGCATTGATTGTCCTCCAGCTGGAGAAATTGTCTGAGAGAAATGACATGACTGGTGTGTTGAGGTCACATTTCTAGATTGAGGGTGGACCGAGGGAAGCTGCTGCCTTTTGGATTCAGGGAAGACCTGACTTTTGAATGTGGCGTGGATGTGCAAGCCTTCAGTCTTCCTTCCCTATCATGCCCATCTGCTGCCCTCCAGCCAGCCAGTTAGGTTGGGAATGGACAAGAAGAGACAACAGAGGATGTGATGGGTGACTTGAGCTGGCGTCTGGATGCTGAGCAGCAAAATGTCTCTGCTGGATTAGGCTACTTCACCAAAAAAAGACTCATTGACTATTCTCTGAGTCACCATCAGAAATTCACATGAAGGACTTGAGTTGAGGTGACAGGATAGGAAGTTTGTCCCAGGGCAAATCTGGAGAACAAAACAGTCACAGAAATAAAACATGCTTTATGTTTTCCAGTATTACCTGTATAACCAGATTTGACAAGGGGATCTAAAAGCATGAGATGAAGGGCTAGTTGAGATCTTTTGGTACGTTTTTCTGTGAAAGCTGGAATAACACAATGGAGCAAATATGATCCGTTTGCTAACCTTACTCCAGCACCAAGATGACTCCTACCTACCATCGCAGAAAAAAGGCAGATTACTTTGGCTAGATACACACTAAGGTCTTGGAGAATTCATTGCTCCAGTACCTACATGAGGGGATTCTTGCTACTGAGTGGAATTCTCATCTTTGAGTTAGGATTTTATTCCCCTTTCCCCACATAAATGCCTTTTTTGGGAAGATGCAGCTCTTCTGTGGACAAGGCTTCTTTGACTCCTTCCAGTGAAGTTCATTTTTCAAAGTGACAGGGCAAAAAAAGGAGAAAACGTGACCTTCTAGCCTGAGATTTACCAGTTGTTTTCTGGTAAGAATATTTTTTGAAAGATACTATGGTGTCCAACTGCTGATTCAAATGGTATTGAAGTACTCCCTCTAGCCTAGGGAATATTTGTGAACCCTCTGCGATCTTGGCTTGTGATTGGTTAGAAAATGCCCTCAGGAAGGTGGGGATGAAAGTTCAGATACAGGCAGACAAAGGAGGGAGTTGGGATTCTTGAGCAAGGTCTCTTAGCACTCAACTAGGAGGTAAGGAAAATAATTATACTTCCTCTGCTCACCCTAATTTCTGGGATGTGGTCGAACTTAGGTTCCTAACTAGTGAACACCACGTTACTTCTGGATTTAGACAGAGGCCAGAGCCTAGGCACTTGGGAAACTGAGTCCACTCTAAGTATGAGTGCAGGATTATACAGCAGCAGACTGAACTGGGATTTTGATGTTCTACATTTTGGATCACAGTAGCTATGCATGCAATTAGTTAGGACATAAGATCTAATTCCTCTTGTGACCTGGTCTTCCTATCCCACATCAAGTAACTGTGGTTTAGATCCCTAATGATCTGTCTAGTGTGGCATCGAAGACCATATCCCTGAGGTGATAAAGTTAATGAAGAAATGTGTAAGGAACAGTTCTTTTACTGATGTTGAATTTCATTAAACCTGTCCCATAAGAGCCCTTTATCACCTCACAGGACGAGTCCTGTACTTTTCTAAGGCTTGTGCAGTGTCAGCTTTCCATGTGACTATCTGTAACTTGGAACACATTCGCCATCTTCTATCCAGCAACATCACCAAGGCTATAAAAAGGGGAAGAACTGCAGCCCTCACAAATGCTGAAGACAGTTTGCTAAAGAGGCTGCAAATAGTCAGAGCAGTTATGTGATAAATCAGTAAGTGACGTTGTCTCTTTGTTTTTAAGAGCGACCTGGAGCTCATGCAGTAGCGCTATTCTCCAGATGGCTTTCCACAGCATCGTCTTCCGTAGCACACCAGTGAGCCACGAGACTGAGACAGAAATTCCAGTGTGGGGAGGGTGTGAGTCATGAGATGGTGAGTGAAAGAAACAGCAGGATAAAAATAACAGAGCACAGTATGATGCAGAATATTAATCTCTTACCCTGTGTTATCCTAGCTTGTATTACATACACTATTATGTTATACTGTAGATGCTCTACTGCTCAAAACAGATCTCTCTATGCTACTCTGAAAGATTATGGCTCAGGATGCCAGATTGCAAGGACTTCTAATACTTGTGCCTTTAAGTTGGATGAAAATTCTTAATCAAGACATTCCTGCAATAGAAAATATATAATCAAAGAGTATGAGAGTGCTGCTTCTGTGACATTCCTATTTTTTATATTTTATATAAAAACATCAAGTTCCTTCAATTTAACAATTTAATAAATCTATTTATTGAAAAATTAAAATTATATCTCTTTTAAAATTTCTTTTTCCAACCTTCCTTTTTTAATTCTTTTTCCTTCAGTAGGAGAAAAGAAAGAAGAAAAGTATAAAAATATAATGGAAAACTGACATAAAATTCAACTTTGATTCTAGCTAACATGAATCAATAGGAAAAAAGTAGAAAAAGTAGAAGCTGTAAAATCAGAAGAAAAGCCAGGTGTTTTATTTTGAAATGTGAACCACTATTTTTCTACTCAAATCTGCCATTCTGTCCGGGCTAAGCTTCATTCTGAGATCACTCACAGCAAAATCCGGAGTCCTTGTAGGGGCTATTATTTTCAGCTCAGCTAGTTTGAGGTATTTGAGTAAAGCGTCTAACCCAGTCACCTTGACATCTCCTATAATCACTGGAGCAAGACAGAGATCTTCAGAGAGCTATTTGGAGCTTAGGAAGCCTATTATGATGTTATTTTTCAATACAGTCAGGAATCTGGGCATCATAAAGAGAGCGGGAGCTTTTCCTTTAACTTCAAAGGGTGCCAGCTCTGGCAGATTAACACATAGACAGCTCTTTTGATAGAAGCTGTGTCTGTTATTTGGGAGTGGGGAGAAATGTTTATTTTATTTCACACAGATTCAATTCAGAATATTTCAAAGGGATTTCACTTCACTTTTTTTTTCATGTAAGTCACCTTCAGGCTTTGTCAGGACTGTGGAAAACTTTGCCAAAACTGGGGAACATCCAAACAAATGACAGCAACCTTCTCTGCCAAGCAGCGAGGTGGCTGTGTGGTCCCAATGCTACAGCACTTGGAATGTGAATGTCTTTGTAGGACTCTCCCTCTTCTTTGGCCTTTCAGGGCTGCTTGGTGAAGTGAAGCATTTGCGCACACACTGAAAAAAGACGCTGTTTAGTCATGATCACTTGATTTAAGGCAGGCGTGTGTGTAAAGCAGTATGGTTTAGGTATGCAGTTATGGTCAGAATACCAATGTATATACTGTATATACCATATATATGGTATATATGGTCAGAAACCAATTTCTTTGATCACACTAAGTTGAAACTACTTTGAAAAATCCCTTTTTTTCTTATTCTTTTTTTTCCATTTTGTCTTACAGAGGCTGCCTGGCAAGCTACTTGGGAATATGTTTTCTGGTTTTAAATACTGTTCTTAAGCAATCTTCTGTTATTTTTTACATTTATATTTCCATCTATTTAACTTATTCTTGTATATCAAGTCTTTTTATTTTCCAATACGTAAAGAAAAAAACATTTATTTTTGAAGTTATACAAAAATGGAAGTCATTGTAATCATGATTTGATATCCTTGGAACACGTTTTATTTACTATTCAATAGCCACTGTTTTTATTAGGACATTGTTTGAACGTAACTTTAAGCCCAGTAAAGTTCCAGGGCCAATCTCCTGGGAGAGGATATTTATGGTCCATATTTTCAGAGAGGGATACTGGAAGTAGAAAAAGGCTTAAGTATTTAGGCCTCGGTTCAACTCTGAAGTCAGGGGAAATCTGTCCGTTGCAAATTGTCATTGGACCAGTTGAAGTAGTTCAATATGCAAATTCTGAGCTTGAAGGGGTAGTTGCATTCAGTGTGCTCATTGAAAGCAGAAATGTAGGCCTCAGATTGTGTCTGTTACTGCAGGGGAACTGACCTATTTTTCTGGAGAGAAAAAAAAAAACTACCATAAGAATCTAATTTGCAAGAACTGTAAGAGTGGAAACAATAGGATATTTGGTTATGCAAACAAATTGATGAAGAAGACATTTCCAGCAGGAAAACCATTGATGGTACTTGGTGTCACTCAATATTAACACCCTTGAAAGGAAAGTGAAATACTGGTGCATCTTTCACTTGGTTCTAAGCCATAATTCTATATCCAGTGTGGAGCCTAATGATTTGCTCTTGATATTTACTATAGCTTTTTGCATTACAGAAGTCTGATTGCTTTCCTCCTGCAGATACTGACCATTAGGAAGACACTGCTGCCGAGACTGAAACCAAACCCATTTATTCCTTGTTCTCAAGTCATCTTGGGTTAGAAGCTGCCGAAAAATTTTCTCCTGGATAAATAACTGTGATGTCCCCATCAAGCATATGTTGTCAGTGAGTTGGATTTCTTCATTCAAATTGTTGAAAATCTGTTCTGCTCGGAAGTTTCTCTTGTAGAGGAATTTTTCAGCACCACAAAAGGAATCTGCAGGGGTCCCATAAAAGTTTAAATGCTTTGAACTCACTCCCAGGCACAAGAAGACTTTACTACTTGAGATTTTGTTTGGAAATAAATGAGTTCTTGTCATAGATTGGGCATCTTCTACCATGGTCCCTACATAACAAAATTTCTCATCATTCTGGAAGAAGATTTGAGTGCTTGTTCTTTTTCTTTTATTGGCATTCATCTTTGTTTATTTATTTTGCATTCTTGAGATGTGTTGCATCTCTGGAGTTTGTATTTCTACTTTTAGCGTAAAAATGTTGTACATACAAGTCTAGAATGCATCTGAAGATTAGTCTAATTTTTCATGTGACTTTGACTTGAACATTTTTCTGTTTATGTTTATATTGCTATTTCAAAAATGTGCATTACCTGTATTCTTTATGCCTTTTCCCCATCTATAACTCAATAAAATTATGTCCCCATTCTGCAGAACCATATCACGTGTGCATAACAGTGATAACAGTTTTTGAATAATAATGACTGATAATTGAAAATGGGTTAATCTGTATCTATATTTATATCTATATCTAATCTATATCTATCTGTCACAGCCTAAAATTCTTCTGATGTACGATTTGAGATGGTGAAAAAATTACCAGTGAGCAGTAAGCTCAGCTCAGGAATAATTCTTCATAAGGCTATTTGGACTTAAAAAGATTTTTTTATTCCCTAAAGGTGTACGTTCTTCATTTCAGTTCTCAGCATGGCTGAGTTTAGAACTGGTATTAGCCATGTGAGTCAATGGAGTGTTACCCATTTCATCAGGCTGCACATGTCTTTTATGTCACTACAGCTCTGGGATAAATAAATGACTGCAATATGTCCTTTGTCACAGAATATGCACATTTCTAAGGAGTGCTAGCTTAACCTTTCAGACTTCCCAATCACTGTGTGATTAAGAAGGAATATAGCCCAGGAGATCATCTGCCACTGGCCTGGAACAGCAATGGCTTGGGTGACGTTGAATGACCTAGTTTTCTTTGTGAGAGCAGGTATATTAGATGAGTTCCAAACATATGGCTCTCATTGGAAGTTAACAAATACGAATTTGTGTACAGAAGAAGATGTTCACTGCCAGGAGAAACTTGAGGCCATTGTACACTAGTAGCTTTTTACTGCTGTAATATTCCTTTGGGTCTCCAAAGTTTAGTGAAGTCATTGGGAAATTTTCTATCAGGTACAATGTGTTGGCAAGATATCCTTGCTTCAGGTAAGACTCCATCAAATACAGTTATTTACAAAGCATTCAAAGAGGGAAAGACAGTTCTCATCCGTTTCTGTTTAATGCTGTATGCCAAGCCTGTGTTCAGGATTTTGAATCGTATAAATTGAAAAGTGCCCCATTTAAATAGAATGAAGTCTGAACCAATTCAGTCTGCTACTCTGTAGGATATTTGCCACAGGGAGAGAGCAATAGGACCTCCAATGGGTTGTCTGAGGACTGTGAGAGATGACAATGGTCATGATGACAGGTGACTAGTCTGACTATAGACTTACGTGCACCAAGACAATCTTCCTCACTGCACTGTTGACTGTAGTCATGTTTTCTCTTGTAGCCAGAAATGACAGCTTCTGATTCCTGTTACATTTTGGAGTTACAGTCTATACATCTAGACATCTCCAAGCAGTGACAAGATATATTCGTGTAAACAAACAGCTTGGACTGGATTATAATTAGGGTTACTAGTTATAGGATATCTTTCATTTAGGTGAACTACTGCTGCTGCTTTGCCAAAAGCATGTTCATTAATTTCTAACTTCTCTTTGTCATTATTAGAGGATGGAAAACAAGTTTTGACCTCCTGGAGGAACTTGTTTCCATTTGCAAAATGCTTTTATTAAGTATGGCCAATGGCCTTTCTATTTATTGCCTTTCTTGCTCCATTTTTCTGATAAATTTTGCCAGGACAGTC
Organism: Strix uralensis; assembly: GCF_047716275.1. Taxonomy (NCBI): domain Eukaryota; kingdom Metazoa; phylum Chordata; class Aves; order Strigiformes; family Strigidae; genus Strix; species Strix uralensis. The sequence goes on from NC_133976.1 coordinate 83,630,481, forward strand.
ATGGTTTACAATGTCCACTGTTCTCTGTTCTCACAGTTCAAAGATAACACTTCTCTTTATAATTCAGTTGCTACTGTAATTTTTGCAGAATTCTGAAAAATGCATGGAATTGCAACATATGCACAGTAAAAAAAAACAGGACTTTGTGTCTACTTCTTGTTATGGTAAAGCACAGCCTGGATAGAAATCTTGAAAAAGAAACTGTTATCACAGGGTGCAGTCCTTGTTTCAGGAAGTCCCCTAAAATTGATTGACTGGGGCCAGGATGATATGTTCTGATTCTAACATTCCTCCTTAAGTATCTGCCATAGGATGAGCAGATTTTTGTTTTGCTCTAGTACAGAATTTCTTGTTCAAGGAAGAAACAGGTAAGGGGGATCAAGCAAAGGATAATGACAAAATGGTAACAATTTAAAGAATTAAAATTTAGTTATGTGAGCTGCTCTAGTAGGACCTGTACATCTAGATGGATCAGTATTTCCATGGTAGACTTGAAAGCCTGTGATGTTGCATGCCAGGATCAAAGCACATGGGCAGCTGAAATGGGTTTACTCATTCTTTGAGAATTAGGAGGTTCTGAGGATGATTTCCACTTTGGGCTGGGAGGAAGAGCTAAACCAGCAAATATGTTCATGGTTTAAAAAGCTTATATTTCAGACTAGGCTAATCAAATCACTTTGATTCTATTTATCAGCTTTTAATTTACAATAAAAATTCAGTTTGGATGAAAATATCTTCAACCTGAAAAGGGGAGTTTGATTAGAAATTGATTCTGTCCCTAACCAGCTTCTAGTTCTGTGCTTGGGCTTTGTGCCTATAATTTCAGAAAAAAAGCCCAAGGTAGGCAGGAAACACAACAGAAAAGTCTCCTAATAATAAGACAGAGGTGAATGTGGTGCAAAGACCTGACTATGATAGGATGTTTAATCATAGGATTCAGATCCATAGACTTGCAAGTGTGTTTGCATCAAAGAAACCTTGCAGAGCATGTGCCTGCAATACGCCCAGCTGAATCAGCTGCCAACACTCTCCTGAACACTAAGTTCATTCATCATTATTGCTGGGTTTTTAGGAGGCAAGATGAGCAAAATCAACATCAATCTCCAACAGATGGGACTAGAGAAGGGCAGCTGCAGGCATACGGTGCACTACATAAGGCATGCAAGCGCACGTGGAATCCTCTGCCCCCAGAGCTCTGGCATTTCCGTTACACAGGCAGTAGGAAAATACAATTATCTGAATTATCTGTCACTCTGCAAATCCCTTTACTTTGTGCTGCTCAGTCAGAAAAATAGGCAGGACTTGGGGAACACTTGGTGCAGAGGTGCAGTTTGTCACGTGGCAGCAAGGGCAGCAGTGAAAGAGCATATTACTGCCTACGTGAGATGAGCAAGGGCATTCCTGTGAGCCTCCTGCCTTTTCTTTTTTTGTTCTTGCTATCTTGTTTTATTTTTTTACCTTTGGGGCTGAAAAGCTGGTAAATAAGATTACAGCACAGGCATGCAGAAAATAAAATACAGCGGAAACACGTGTAAACAAGATTACTAGGCCAAAACAGAGCCTCTCAGCACATTAACTGCACTGTGGGGTATGTACAGCTGGGGCAGGCCTTGAGGCATTTTCTGGGTACAGCAGATGTGGGCGGAAAATACTAATGCAGTGCTATTGAGAGAGCTGCTCTCATCCCTGTTCATTGAGTGCAGACAAACTGAGGGTGGGAAAGAAGCATGAGTTTGATTTATTTGAGGATTTTTTAATTTTATTTTCCCCCCACCCCAACCCCCTTGAAATCATGTTGGATTTCCACAACTTTAAAAGTTATCTCAGGTGTCATTTCGCTGTCTCTCATGCATGTACCCACATATATTTCTAGCTCTGAGGGCTCAAAGATAGGGCATTAGGAGTCGCCTTAGGATGAGGAATCCAATAATGACCAAAACGTTTTGTTGATGATAGGGAGGGGATACTTTTGGATGGGTTGTTTGTTGTTGATTTAAAATGCTTGAGGTTGTTGATATAGCCCCTGTCTGCCCAGTCTGCTAACCTGTCCTTAGTATGGTCTGAAGTGCTGTGAACTCTTATCTTCAAGAGCTCCACACGAGGAAGGGGCCACAGGAGAATAAAATTAGCTTGTATTTAAAAAAACAAAACCACATCACGACAAACCCTCCACTTTTCTGCTTGCTGGCAGAATCTCTGCTGCCTCCCACATAGCCCCAGCTGGAGAGCCTTTACTTGCAGCGAAAGCTACTCTGCCTGTGCCAGCCTCTTTCCCTTCTCCGCTCCCTCTCCCTTCCTCCTTCACAGGTAGCAGCAGCAGCAGCTGCAGCAGCCCTCTTTTCTGACGCCAGAGGGGTGTTCCACTTACGTAATTTGTGGAAAGCAAAGGAGGAAAACATCTATTTGGTGCTAGATGGGGTCAGGGTGATCTTCCGAGCTGCAGAGATTAACAGGTCCAGTTTTGCAGTGAGCATCCTACTTCACATCAAGGTTGGAGTAACGTCTTTTACTCAGGCCTTGAACCTGTTTCATCCATAAAGTCAAGGCAGAGGAGCTCTGTGCTCATGTGCTTCTGAGTTTAAAAATGTCTTTCAGGCTATAGTCGAACCTGGTATTTTGAATCAAGCTAAGTTAAAGGGTTGTGGGGATAATGGCCATGTGGGAGCTTTTTTGCATGTGACTGGCAAAATCTGGTCTACTTTGGCAGTGGAAGGATCAGTGATGCTGCAGAGGGATCCTCTAGTGAGAATGACCCCTTATTCCACTCTCTGTCAACCAGGGGAAGGAGGGACTAAATATCTTATCGAATCATGCTGAGTCCTGGCTGAGTCAAAGGCCCATAGTTTTTATCCATAGTGAGTAAAGCTTAAAGTAGCTTTTGGGAAGAAAAAGGGGCAGAAGGCAGGAATTAATTTTCCTCTGGTAACCCGGGGGTCTGCCCCATTCCCCACCTATCAGTGAAATGCATACTAGTGTGGAAGTTAGAAACAGATGTGTGCTCCACTAGTTAATGAAGTGTGAGTGATTGCTTCCCTTCTTAGGAAGCACAGCAGAGCTCTTGCTTTTGTGCCACAGGCAAGTCTCCAGTCTGAATGGTGGCTCTGAAGCTCCAGTAAGGCTGCTAGAGAAGAAGTGTCAAGGAGTGAGGAATGAACTGAGCAGCCTTTGGGAACTGAAGGGGTGGCAGCAGCTTCAGTGCTATTTATATGTAGCTAAGATCCATTTTATAAATGGATCACAGCTATCATTCCTTAGCTGCATAGAGGTTACAGGCCTCTGGGAAGGATAACCAGTAACTGGGATTAATTTAAACAAGATCACTCACTGAAAGAAGAAATGCAAAATACCGTTTTGAGAAGAGCATTCTCCTAAAGTGTAAAAAAGATGCAAAGCTGACCAAATTGCCAGGTATCTTACTTTCCTGGGAACTCACCAAGTACTTAGAAACCTGGTTTTCTTCACATATTTCTGTGATTCAGCTTTTTGTAGAGCTGGAGCTTATAATGACTTATTAACATGGTCAGGTAACTGTGCAGTAGGAGGGTTATTGTAGCCATTTTAAAAGAGCTTTAAGGTTTTAGAAGTCGACCAGATATGAGTAACAGAAAAAGACCCATGTAACTTAGATGGGCAGGAGTGAATCATGGCTATTGAGTTACAAATAGAAGTTCCCTCAAACTTTAAAATCATCTACAGGAGTTTGAGATATCCATATAAACAACTCATGGGAGAGGCACAAACGAGACTGAAAGGAAAAAAAAAAGAATTCTCACACAACCACCTGATTGCTAGAAATCATTACCCTGATATCCCATGAGTTTCTTTCAACTGTTTCTCTCATATTCTCTTTACACTGCAGGGTGAAAGTCAAATAGCATGTAAGAGCAAACCTTTTCCTATCTGATTACAGAAAGAATTACCTCTGTTCAGTGGTGCGTTATGAGAAAGGTATAGTGGAGAAGAAAACTCTCCCATCAGAGCCCTCGCAATGCCATTCTTCACCCTATGTTGTGCATACCTGGGCCCCACTGGCACTGCCTGGCTATGCAGGGGAAGAATTCCCAGGCTCAGCACCCCACCCAGAGGAGCTTCTGGGTTGCTTTGGCTTTGCTTAATTTTTCCATGCCCTTTGTGTTTCATCAGTGTGACAAAAAAGCAGTCCACTCCCTGCATGTATTTGTTGCACACACATAGAGAAAAGAATAAAGATCTTTAGATGTTGAGGGACATATTTTTCTCCTCAGGTTTTTCCAGCCTGCTTTGCCAGACTGGGATTCCCAGGTCAGCCTCCTTTGGAAATCACAAATAAATCCTGTACTGAAAACCTTGAAAATGCAAATAACCATAAAGATAATGAGTGCAACAGTTCATAGCTGACCAAACTTTTCTTCACTTAAATTGGGGTTTTGTTAGGCCAGGTTTGGTATCTGGAAGAGAAAAATCTAATAGCAAAATAATTTTAACATTTATCTTTTTTTTTTTTTTTTTTCTTTAAGTCAGTTTAATGCACCAGGATGCAGTTCACAATGCATATAAAGAAGCAGCTTTTATCACTTACTGTTGACCATCTAACAGGTTGTCTGTGTGGAGTACAAACAAGAGCTGGTGGGAAAAAGAAAGGGACAGGCAACATTTAATGCTAGTTTTTAAAACTAGCAGTTCAGGTTAGTGCAGCTAAGTAAATGTGACAGCTAAAACTCTGACTTCCCTGACTCTGTCTGTATGAATTGCTGGTAAAACAAAATATCTTGCCTTCCACTGAGATGAACGCTTTGTGGTAGTGGTGTATGTCCTGAAGAACTCCATGGTGAGCATTGCCATTCTCTGGATTTGCACTGGAGCAAATAAGAATAGAAATTCCTCTTCACAACTTTCTTTATTCATGATATAAGGAGATTCCAAGAATAAATTCTAGCTAATTATCTCCTGACCCACTCTCCAAAAAAATGAAACTCAGGCCTAAAAGGTTCTTTACACTTGTGGCTGTCTAGTTTAGAAATTGATGATTTTTATTACAGTTCTCATAGTGTTCAGTGTAAGCACAAGGAAAAATCTTTTGAAAGCCATCCTCTTAAGAGCTATAGCCTAAGTAAAAGCAGAAACACATGAAAGACTGTGGATGGGATATGGGATAATAATAGATTATTTTGCCAAGACTGAGGGCCAAGAAGTTGGGGTGGCTGATAAGCAGGTGAATCAGATGAAAATGATGTAAGAATATTCTCTTGATTGCGCCTTGGACACAGAGACATGGCAGGTCTATTCTGAAGAAAGTGCTTTGATTAAATGGAAGCTATTTTCAGGCTACATAGCGCTTCCCTTTCTCTGTGTAGAAGCAAGCACCAAAGATGGTGGAGGAGCAAATAAATGTACCAAATTCCTAAAAGGATAGAGGCTGCTAACAACCTGATAAAGAAGGTATGAAAGGCTTGGAGAGAGAGAGCATATGGAAGGTTGTACAGTGAATAAGAAAGTAATAGGGAATAACTAAAAAAAAAAAAAAAAAAAAGTAATTGTAGCCCCAGAAATTCAGTGCAATGAACTGCACCACATCATGGGTGTCTCCTATAGAGAGTAGTGAAGTACCCAACCTGTGAATTTTAAAAATAAGCAAATGATGTTTAATACTGTAGTTCACAAATGATGTTATAAGGCCAATGAAATCTCTTCAGACAGCATTATGGTCTCTCTACTTTGTGCTGAAAATGTGGCTCTGCTAGTCACAGAATAATGCATGCAAGAGAGTTGGAAAGTTGGAAAATTTGCACCAACTAGTATTCCGAAGCCAACCTCCTCAACACAACTTTTGGACAAAAAGCCGATGTTCAAGTCATCTAGGGCTTCATGGTTATTAGGGAAGATGTTTCCTACAAAGGACTTGCCACGCACAAACACAGAAGTGCTCATCCATTAGCCTGCATTTTTTGAGTGAAACCATCTGTTACCTATTTTGAACATAGTAGCTTCTGTCAATGAACAAACACCCAGAAGTAGAGCTGTAGCATGCCCAGTGTCTGCCTACTGAAAGGACTTGCAAAGGTGTCGGGACATATTTAAATAAGTGCACGTCAGCTACCTAGTGCACACTGTCTTGTAATCCTACGTCTGCAACAGTAGCCTCCTGGCTTCTAAAATAAGCAGGCCAGGAAGAGCTAACACAAGAGTTGCCACACAATGCTGGGATTTATCGTGACAGACTGTTAGGGGAATAGTTACAGCTAATGAACTGATCTCAGTGAATTAAAAGGCTGATGCTGACACAGTGTTATCTTTCTTTCATAGGGTGGATTGATTTCATCAGCCTTTTCCTTTCAGTACAATACCTAAGTACAAGTGACTAGTATCTCTGAATTGGATTCTGCAGATAATATCTCAGGTGAAAAAGCCATAGGGTGTACAGGAAGTTTCCATAAATCTATTGTCTCAAGTAGCTATGTTATTGAGAGCAGTTTTCATGACATTTCCTGAAATAAATTGCAAAAAGCAGCTTCACTCAAGGGCCACATTACCAATGTAACTACTTTTTAAAAGAGTCTAGAAAGAATGTAAAGACTTGTCCATTCCAGCATAAATTTCTGATCATGAGGCACCCCACAGTGTCGGTGACTTAAAATGCAAACTGTTTCAGAAAGACTTTTGGCTTTCTCCTGGTCCCAAATTTAGAGCAGAAGTAAAAATACTTAATGAAAGAAATTGGAAATTTTGAAAGCATAAACAGAAATGTTTTATAAGCTAGCATTTTTCTTCATAACTGAAATGAGACACAGAGCGCCGTGAACAGAATGTGTATGAAATTATGGTTACACTTAAATAATCTTATGTGTATTAAGTGTCATAGAAGGCAGATAAGAAGGTGAAACAAAACTTTACTGTTATATTGAATGAAACATCTCGATTCACCCAAACCATGTTATCCAGCAGAATTTTTCTAATTCTAATTTTTCCCACTAGCTCCTTTTCTGCTCAAAATTGCATGAGACATCTCCCATTTGCCAGGAAATTAAAGACTATGGTGATGATCAAGACTGAAACTAAGAGTAGATAAGGTCTGCATTTATTCTACTGTGGAAGATGATCTGATATGATGTGTGTGGTCAGCTTTCTGTGGCTCACATCCAGGATCCCCGTCAGCCTGTTTGTAGGCTTTCCTCTGTCCTTGTAGTCTCAAAGCACCTCTAGCATTGGAAACCATAGGAAAACAGGTCCTGCACTGAACATGCTGATCTAACTCTGTGCTGGAAGAGTGATATGGAAATATGAAGAATAATATGTGAGGAGAGTAGTCTCATATTTCTGATCTCTGTTCTGGGAATAACATCATTCCCTTCCAGTGGTACAATTCCCCAGATACCCTAAATTAGAGTGAATAAACCTCCCATATCTCAAAGTGCGTTTGTCAATGCAATAATATAAGGAGGAAAATATGAAACAGCTGAGATTTGTGGTAAAGTTAAGAATAATGAATAGGATTAAAAAAATACCAACCCTACTGAGGTAACAGCTCTGGTGTGCTTCACCCTAGTACTACAGTCCTTGTGTTTGTTTCTCTATTGCCAGAAAGCCTAATGGAGGATAAGGTTTCTATCAGTACTTGAGATTTTATTTTGATATTTCAGATACCACAGAACATAACTCAGGGAAATAATAAAATTTCCTTTAAATAACATTTATCCAATTTGGTCCTCATGTTCTTTTGAGCTCTAACAAATCAGAAGAGTTATCTTGATCACAAAATAAACAACAAAAATGCCTTTACTATACGTAGTTTAAGATAAAATGGTGTGATTGCATTTCATTCCCTTATGTAGATTAAGGTAAGAACAGTCCGGCACCAGGACAGTGTTCTGATAGTGAACACTGTTTATGCAGACAGTCCCACCTGCAAAAGCTCCAGCCTTCCCAAAAAATTAGTCTTTGAGCATTGGTAAATTAGGTAAGATTTTCTGCCCTTGCCCTTCTTAATGTCCTTCAAAAGATATATTTTTTTCCTGTTGCCTGTAGTTATTTATCTCTTCTTCTTAAAATGTAAGATTTTTTAAATCTACATAATTACTGATTGTGTACATTGTCATATTATTGTATCCCGTGAAGTTTCCTGGTCTCTGTGGATTGTTCTTTATTTACTCATTGTATTTCACACTTCGATGTTTAAGAAAATAATCTTTATATCTATTGCTGCGAAACTTAGGTTGAATGATAATTCAGCTACTAATATTTGGTGGTCAAGGTGGCCCAACAACAATTATATTTTCACATGGTATTAAATTTAGATTCTTCTCTATCCTAACACTTAACTCATGGTATGAAAATACAAAATGAGTGTGAAAGACTACAAAGTTGCACTCAATCTGTGTAAGTGCAAAGAAATGCACAAAGTACTAGTGGAAAAACTTCTCTCTTCTCTTTATTTGTCACACTTAGAGAAGTTTAAGTGCTGGTCTTTAGATAAGTTAGTCCAGTTCACATCAGGTGAGTGGGAGAAGATTCTAGGTCAAAGAGATTGAACTGATCACAACATGAAGAAAACTTGACCTGACAAAACCAAAATCTGCTGCAGGATCAGTGACCTCAGTGGCTCTTTCCCTTTTCTCTCCAGTGATTTGCTTCATGCACCATGAAATGTACATTAGTTTGACAGCCAGCAGAGCACTGAAAGATGGAAAACGAATATTACAAATGTAAAGTCCTTGACTCATTGAGATGATCTGGCAAAGTACATGAGTTTTGTCATGTATGTTCTTTAAACTCAAAAACCATGAAATGACTCTAAGAAGACTGTGACAAAAAGAGATCTGTTTAAATCCCTAATCAGCCCTCTAATTTCTGATTTCTTTCCTTTCTCTCTTGTCTGCTGTCCTTTGCTCACAGAACACTATTAACCAGAAGTCAGATGCTTGAAACCGCTCAAAACATTCAGTGTTTCCAGTAGAAACTTCGCTTCTGATCACTTGCAGTCAATGCTGTTTGCTCCTTGTCTTGCTTGAAGATAAAAGATTTTTCTAAAAGCAGCTGCCTGGCTAAGAACAGAACGTGGAGAGCTGAAATTCCGGGGATTAAATTGGATTTTCCCATGCAAAAGCACGTATACAGTGAGATACATGCCATTCTGTTTATTCCTCTATAGAGTCCAGTGAAGACAGCTTCAAAGTTTGCAGATAGCTCACATGCCAGGAGAAGTTACTTCTCAGTGATGAATCCATACTAAATTTATCTCAATTCCAGAGCAGCAGTTTATAGTGCTATAGTTTATAGCAGTTTATATTTTAAAAAAGAACCTTCTTTCCTTGTCTTCTGAGTTAAGTTTCACTTGGGAAACTTCTCTCAACAGCTCTGTTTTTTTTTTCTCTTTCAAGTAAAATCACGAGCTGCTGAAAGGTCCCAATTTAAGTTCTGTGGGACGGCAGGGCTCCCCAAATGGTCTTTACAGAAATGACTCTTGGCAAAGGCCACATGCCTGCTCTTTTATTTGATTTCCTCTGTGAGAGTGAAATTCCCACCACAAGGACAGCCATGGGCTGGAGAAGGAAGGTACTATATAGTCCTAGAAGACAAATAGTCAAAACATTAATAAGCTTAACCTCAAAGTGATGGGAGGGAATACAGAACTGAATGGGTACAGGAGGCAGATAGGTAAGGGTACAAGTTGTGAGGATACAATGAGAAAGGTAAACAAGAAGAAGAGTATGGGGGACATTGTCTTCTACTCTGTGAAACAGTCCATGTAGTCAGTGGATGCCACTGAAAGGAAATCTGCTTGGGTAAAGGATATAAAAAATAATTAGGAAGAGGCCCCATAGTCAGATAATATCATTATAGGAAATGTTCTGGAATGACTGCTCTGAAGCATTTTCATTCCCCAGTGAAATAAGTGTAAGATACATGGAGGATTTGTAATCATAGAGGTTTCACATCATTCTCAGACTGTCCAGCTGAGTATAGAGAGAGGAACATGCAATCTAACTGAATATGCAACTGGGCTGATATCTTTCTGATATGCTGTTTTGGGGTGTTTTTTGTTATTTTATATAGTTGTCAGATATATTTTGTACAATGGGTACCCAGTAGTAATAGCTGGAATGCAAAATGGCTCTGCTTATTTTCCTCCAGTTGCTGCTCTGAGACTTAAGCCTGGAATCAGATCACTGTAAGTGGACCTTTTTGGCCCATGTAGGCTCACATTCCCTCTTCCTCCAAGTCCACTGACTTTGCTGCATTTTGAAGCATGTGTCAAGAATATATCAGGTATAGGTCAAAGGTATTCATTTTCAGATATGTGATGTTTCAATGTGAAGAGCAGTTTTGTGGTTATAGGATCCTAGCGAACTTGGGTTTAGGAATAAACTAAAAAAAAAAAAAAAAGTTAATTAAAGACCTATTGTCAATAGCTTCTCCCTGAAAACAAAACAAAGCAATTCTTTCATTTCTTCTGAGGACTCTAAGAAGAACCTGTAGGTTTTAGCGATGTGGGTGGATTTCATACAGATGTCCATTCTGACATGTAAATTCTGTCCAACTCATGTCTGAGCTGAGTGGAGTTCTTGAACATCATGGTAAGAGACGTACATATATAGTGTAAGTGCCGACACACTGTACAGTAGAACATGTGTAAAATACATTGGTTACATGATGTCAATAGGTACATGGTTAAAGATCACCGACTCTAGTGGATGTTTTTGTCTATATGACACTGCAGAACAAACAAAAGTTATGCATAAAGTTGATGTAAGAAGTGCAGTGGAAATACAACCATTTGTTTCAAATCCTGTTCCCAGCTCTGTAGTGACAGAAAGTATTTCTTTGTTGCAGTCCTGAATGTGAACTTTGAGTAAAAGGAGGAGAGAAGAATTGTAGGTTTGTGTACAAGCACTTCTTTCTTGGGAGAACCACTCCATCCCTGAGATGTGCAGCTGAGTAAGCTAGGGTGAAACTCATGAGTCATCTTAATCATAAGAAGCAGAGACAGCAGAAGAGGTGCAAGCAGTTTCGGGGAGCCACACTGGAATTCAAGGTAACCTTTGCAGGTCTGGAAAAAAAGACAAAAATTTAGGGTGTAATTCAGCAAGGAAATGTGTGTGCAACTCATATAGTTGCCAGTTTTAATCTAAATGCAAGCTGGGAAATGACTGGTGAAACAATGTTTCTGTAGAAAAGGACCAAAGAGCCAAAGAGTTATACTGGGGTGCAAATTGACCTGCAAAATCATAATACAATGGAAAAATCTAAAATTATCCTGGGATGTATAAATATGTGAATGAAATATCCTTGAAATAATCCTTCCTTTGTACAAAGCATAAACATGATCTTGGCTGGTGCACTCTGTCTCCAGGTCAAAGAAAATGAGCACAGATTGGAGGAAGTCCCCATGTGAGCAAAAGGAATGAGGCTCAGAAAACGTGCCTTCTGGGCAAGACTGAAAGTTTGCTTAGTCTGGAGAGGAGAAGTGTGATGAGAGTTTTGATGTCAGGTAAAGAAGAAGATAACATTGTTTTGGGGCATTTTGGAAGTGGGATGAATGCTGGAAGACATTTGTGAATGGAAGCAAGACCAGCAGAGGAACACCAAGGTGATTCATGACATAGGAGGAGAGGATGAGGGAACTGGGCTTGTTTGTCTGGGAGAAGAAAAAGCTAAGGGTATTATTGCTAATCTCCTGTTACCTATTGAGTGGTTACAGAGAACAGAGGGTCACATTCTTCTTTCTCAGAGATGCACAGTGATAGGCTAAGGAGCAACAGAATAGTTCACAGCAAAGAAAATTCCAATTAGATATGAGAAAAAGAAGATTCAATGAAACCCATCAAACACTGGAAGAGGTTGTCCAAAGAAATTATGGAAATTTTCAACGTTAGCTGGATAAGGCCCTGAGCAACTTGATCTCGCTTTCAAGTTAGGCCTGTTTTGAGCAGAAGGTTAGACTATAGACTTCCAGAAGTCTCTTCATACCTAAATATCTCAGTGATTTTATGAAAAGAAATTCAGGTTAGAAATCAGGTGTCTTTTTTTAATGGTAAGAATAGGAAGAGCCTGACATAGACTGTGGAATCAGTGAGGTGTCTCAACTGCCAGAGGTTTCCAAGAACAAGGTAGACTAATATCTAAAGTAGTATAGAGAGAATAGTTCCAAATTCAGAATAGAAAAATGGTCTAGATGATATCTTAGAGTCCCTTTCAGCTCTGTTGTCTCTGATTCTCTGAGAAAGGTAATAACGATGTATTTATCCAAACCCTCATAGCTTTGGTTCTCTCTTTGACTTATCTATTTATCCTAGCTATAGAGAAAAATGGCAAAAATAGTTTCTGGACTGAAGTACTGAATGCCTGATAGTGACACCATACATTTTGTTGTATCTCAGATATGTGGGTTGACTCATAAATTTTCAGGCATTGCGCACCTTTAAATCCTCAGCTGCAGAAATTAAGCTATGAGAGGAACAGCTCCAGCTTCTGTTTGCTTATGTTTAAAAGACCTTCCTGTCTTTAGAGAACATGTCAACCATATAAATGGAACAATCTAAGGAGGCAGAATGCAAACCTTCTCATTTCCTCTAGTTGGTGTTAACAGTAGTGTGAGAGTTGGGAACATCAAGACTCAAGAAGCAGGCTTGCTCTTGAGTTTGTATTGTGTTAATTAATTACCCTAACAATGCCAGTCCTCAGAAGAGGAAAGAGCTTGTCATCTACAACCATATAATCATAATGCACAGTGTTAATCATTTAGATTAACAATAGAGGTACATTTGCTTCCAATAGGATTTTTCCAGTGATGCTTATTCATGTGTGTTAAAAAAAGTGCCTCAATACCTCAGGTCATCCTGGTATTCCAGGAGGAAAACAAAACAAAATCCTTATTGAAACTGTATCAGAATGCTGCTGACCATGCGGGAGAGGTTGCCTGTTAAAGCCGGAAAAAAGATAAGATTGAAATCATGTGAGGATTACCTGAACCTCTTCCCTATCCCTGCATGCTAGAGGAATAAAGCAAGATAACCGTTTGATGATGCAACTTCGCTCATTCAACTTAGAAGGAAATAATGGCCTGTTAGATTCTTGCCTGCTTGCATTTAAATAATAAAAAATAAAAAATAAATACAGTTCCAAGATCTCAGGGGCTGCAGTCTTCTGTACAGAGGAAACCATCTTCAGTTTAGTGATGAAAAGAAACATTTTATGCACTCATCTTCCTCTATGTTGCAGAAAATCAAGGTTTGGGGAGTGGAGCTAGGGGGGTGAGTTCTTCTCCTGAGAGAGGAGATTCAACAAAAATCACTTCAAGTAATTTTACTAAAACTTATTTGTCTTTTTATGGATCAGTAGCTTGCAGGCAAATTGCCTATTACTTTTACAGAGTATTAACAGCTTGTTTAACAGTTCTCTATTATGCAATCTTTTTGCATCCATCTCCTCTTGTGCTGTTCCCAATTTCATATGGGCTATATTGTGTCAAAGCAATGTTTTCTCTGCTGCCAGATTATGTGCAAGTTCTACTGTGGTTCAGTGCCAACTTCTTCACTTTAGGGTGAGGAAGGCAGATTCTCATCTGGGATTTATTCTTGTTCTGCTTCTTTTGTGCACTTGAGATGAAAGACTTTTGGAATTAAATTGAGAAATTGTGTATCTGAAGAAATACAGAAAGAAATACACTGACATGGTGGGATGAGTCCTACGACTGGAGTGTTGGAGTGGAAGGATACAGGCTCTTTAATAAGGACAGGCAGGGGAGACAAGGAGCGAGGAGCGAGGGTCACCCTCTATGTCAGTGACCAGCGGGAGTGCATGGACCCCTGCCTGGGGATGGATGAGGAGCTGACTGAGAGCTTATAGGTCAGGATTAAAGGGAGGGCAGGGACAGGAGACATTATAGTGGGGGTCTGCTACAGGCCACCCAACCAGGTAGACCAAGTGGATGAGGCCCTCTATAGACAGGTAGGAGCAGTCTCATGTTCACAAGCCCTGGTCCTCCTGGGGGGCTTCAAACACCCCGATATCTGTTGGAGGGACAACACAGCAGGGCACAAGGATTCCAGGAGGTTCCTGGAATGTGTTGATGATAACTTCCTTCTCCAAGTGGCACAGGAGACAACAAGGAGAGGTGCTATGTTGGACCTTGTTCTCAGCAACAAGGAGGGACTGGTGGGGAATGTGAAGCTCAAGGGCAGCCTTGGCTGCAGTGACCATGAAATGATGGAGTTCAAGCTCCTTAGGGTAGCGAGGAAGCTGCACAACAAGCTCTCTACCCTGGACTTCAGGAGAGCAGACTTTGGCCTGTTCAGGGATCTTCTTAGTAGAGTACCAACGGGATAGAGCCCTGGAGGGAAGAGGGGCCCAAGGAAGCTGGTTAATATTCAAGGATCACCTCCTCCAAGCTCAGGAGCGATGCATCTCAACAAAGAGGAAGTCAGGCAAAAAAGCTAGGAAGCTGCATGGATGAACAAGGAGCTCCTGGACAAGCTCAGACACAAAAAGGAAGCCTACAGAGAGTGGAAGCAATGACAGGTAGCCTGGCAGGACTACAGAGAAATTGTCTGAACAGCCATGGATCAGGTTAGGAAAGTTAAAGCCCTGATAGAATTAAATCTGGGCAGGGACAACAAGGGCAACAAGAACAGCATCTATAGCTACGTCAGTGATAAAAGGAAGAGTAGGGAAAATGTGGGCCATCTCCAGAAGGAAATGGGAGACCTGGTTACCCAGGATATGGAGAAGGCTGATGTACTCAACGACTTTTTTGCCTCAGTCTTCACGAGCAAGTGCTCCAGCCACACTGCCCAAGTCACAGAAGGCAAAGGCAGGGACTGGGGGAATGAAGAACCACCCACTGGAGGAGAAGATCAGGTTTGAGACCATGTAAGGAACCTGAAGGTGCACAAGTCCATGGGACCTGATGAGATGCATTCACGGGTCCTGAGGGAACTGGTAGATGAAGTGTCTAAGCCACCATCCATCATATTTGAGAAGTTGTGGCAGTCCGGTGAAGTTCCCACTGATTGGAAAATGGGAAATATAATCCCTATTTTTAAAAAGGAAAAAAAGTACAACCCAGGGAACTGCAGGCCAGTCAGTCTCACCTCTGTGGCCAGCAAGATCATGGATCCTAGAAACTACGCTATGGCACATGGAAGATAAGTTGGTGACTGGTGACAGCCAACATGGCTTCACTAAGGGCAAACTGTGCCTGACAAATGTGGTGGACTTCTATAATGGGGTTACAGCGTTGGTGGATAAGGGAAGAGCAACTGATGTCATCTACCTGAACTTGTGCAAAGCTTTTGACACTGTGGGGCACAACATTCTTGTCTCTACATTGGAGAGACGTGGATTTGGTGGATGGACCACTCAGTAGATAAGGAATTGGCTGGATGGTCGCACTCAAAGAGTTGGATCAACGGTTCAATGTCCAAGTGGAGCAGTGACTAGTGGTGTTCCTTAGGGGTCGGTGTTGGGACTGATGCAGTTTAACATCTTTGTCAGC
This sequence comes from Strix uralensis, assembly GCF_047716275.1. Lineage (NCBI taxonomy): Eukaryota > Metazoa > Chordata > Aves > Strigiformes > Strigidae > Strix > Strix uralensis. The sequence continues at coordinate 83,645,950 of NC_133976.1, forward strand.
GACATGGACAGTGGGATTGAGTGTACCCTCAGCCAGTTTGCCAACAACACCAAGCTGTGTGGTGTGGTCGACACGCTGGAGGGAAGGGATGTGCCATCCAGAGGGACCTTGACAGGCTGGAGAGGTGGGCCTGTGCAAACCTCTTGGAGTTCAACAAGGGCAAGTTCAAGGTCCTGCACATGGGTCGGGGCAATCCCAAGCACAAATGAGTGGATTGAGAACAGCCCTGGGGAGAAGGACTTAGGGTACTCGTGGATGGAAAACTGACTATGAGCCAGCAATGTGCGCTCACAGCCCAGAAAGCCAACTGTGTCCTGGGCTGCATCAAGAGAAGTGTGGCCAGCAGGTCGAGAGAGGGGATTCTCCCCTTCTACTCTGCTCTTGTGAGTCCCCCGCAGCAGTGCTGTGTCCAGCTCTGGGGCCCCCAACATAAGAAGGACACAGACCTGATCGAGCAGGTCCAGAGGAGGCCACAAAGATGACCAGGGGGCTGGAGCACCTCCCCTGTGAGGACAGGCTGAGAGAGTTGGGGGTGTTCAGCCTGGAGAAGAGAAGGCTCCAGGGAGACCTTATAGCAGCCTTCCAGTACTTAAAGGGGGCTACAGGAAAGCTGGGGAGGGACTCTATCAGGGAGTGTAGGGATAGGATGAAGGATAACAGTTTTAAACTGAAAAAGGGTAGATTTAGATTAGATGTAAGGATAGAGTGTTTCACTGTGAGGGTGGTGAGACACTGGCACAGGTTGCCCAGAGAAGCTGTGGCTGCCACCTCCCTGGAAGTGTTCAAGGCCAGGTTGGACAGGGCTTTGGGCAACCTGGGCTAGTGGAAGGTGTCCCTGCCCATGGCAGGGGGGTTGGAACTAGATGATCTTTAAGGTCCCTTCTAACCCAAACCATTCTGTGATTCTATAAATCAGGCAATTCTGGTCTAACTTGGGTCTAACATATATTTTTATCATATAATATTTGATCTGATCATATGCAAGTAAAGTATGACAATTCCAGTGGCCATACAGGGAGACTTTTCTGAGTGAAGCTTTCATCTGTTTCCTGAGTTTCTGTATGGGTTTAAATTTGTGGGTTTGTGGTGAGTTTTTTTGTTTGTTTGATTGGTTGTTGTTGAATTGATTGTTCTGGCATTTTGACATGTGGCTTTTTTGAAGAGCTGTCCTTAAGATCCCCTCTGACATCCACTTAAATTATACTCAAGTTTGCATTAAGGAATAGAAAACCGGCCAGAATTTAGGGAACATCAGGGTTGTATTTGCCTTGTGAACAGCAAGGAGTCTATGCTTTCTAAGGAAGCACCAAAGGAAGAATTCTACTTCCCAATTTTCTTTTTTTCCTCTGTTCAAAATTAGTTATCAGTGTAGGTAGAAAACACTGGGCCTATGACAGTGGATCTGAGAGGAGACTTGGGCCTTTCTCAGTCATATATTTGTCCTCAGAATTCTTTAGGGTAAGGTGGCATAAGGTAGAGCAGGTAAAGTTTCATGTTACTGTGCCATGGTAGTGCACAGGAGATCCAGTGACAGCTTGGAGGCCAAAACTTACATGGAGATGTTTAAACGTGGGGCAGATTAGTTGTGACCTTTCTGCTTCTGAATGGCTCTGCATGTTGAGAATTTGGTCATTACCAGCTATGTCATCATCAGGTTTAAATTTATTTTGGGGTTGGAGGTCCACACACTGTATATCTTACTGTAATACCTCAGTAGCAGCGAGACTTAGTTCTTACACTCGTGTAGGTAGGCAAGCTTAAATAGGACAGCAAGTAATCTGTCAGGTGCAGCATGACTGCAGCAAAATAACTTGCAGTGTGAACTATCTAGCAAGGGGAGTGTGCACGTTGTTTTGCTGATAAACACGCCATATTCAACAGTGGAGAAACAGTCCCAGCCTCTTCCATGAGTAGCAACTGTCCACTACCCATTAAAAGAAGAAGGAAGAAAGCCCTTATGCATCTGGAACTCTCTTGAATTAATTTTTCCTACTTCAAAAAAGACCATTTCTATACTTGGAGCTTGGTAAAGCTGGAGATTAAAATCTGAAAAGGGGGAAAGTGACAAATACTCAAAAGCTGACATTACCTGCTTGTCTACACTCTGGATGGAAATATGAAAGATACTTTGTGGAAAACCAGAGCAAATTTTGTGCTGTATTTTGGTATACTCTTTTTTTCTGACCACATTTCTGATTTTTCACTACATGTGCAGGAATAATTAGGGTGTGCAGACTTCTATGGTCACAGGAGTTTGTTTCTGTATCCTTACATCTTGTCTGAACATGACCATGTGAACTTCATGGACGTTATGGTCATGACTTTAAAGTGTAAAGCTTTCCATGTTTCCATCCTCCTGATTATAATACAGACAAGTGACAGGAGGAATTGATTAGTACAGTGGTATTGTGATGCTGCATCAAAAGCTGATCGTGTTTCTTCAATATGTTGTATAATGAGGCATTGCCATCATGACCTTCAAAGCAAGGTTATCACATGCAGATGCACACATCCTGACTTGGGAATTAGTGTTGCGATGGCAAAGCTAGGTTTCAAGGGCCTTTGAAATTAAGTTGACTGAGACTTGCTTTTCTTAAAACCAGCTGTTGTGCTCCGCTGTAGTCACCTTTGTTGCTGATTCTAATGAAAAGCATTTGCAATGATACATGATATAGCCTGCTAATGTTTTGGAGAGGTGAAAGCCAAAGGCTGGTGTGGGGTTTCAGTTAAGTGATTTCATAAATTAACTTTAACGTGACCTGTAGTTCCTTTGTCAAATAATAGGTTAGCAAATTAATTTGAATATGTATTAACTGAAAGATGAAAGCTAATGTTAGCATCTGAATGGGACCTGGAAACCTGACAGGTTTTATTGAGCTCCAGTCTTCTTATCATATCTGGTGAATAATTCATGTCCTGAAGGTGACTATGGCAGAACAGCTGCATAAGCAGACTTGAGACAAAACCAGAGACATTTACCTCATCCCATTCTCACCTTAAAGTGTGTGTTCAGATAAAAACAAGACTCATAAACTAATTTCCTTAAGCGTTCACTAATTCACAGCATCTTGATGCAGCCTTCCACTTAAAGGAGTGGACCACGTCACTGTGTCAGAGAAGGCAGCAGGGGTAACTGGCGTTTGAAGTTGAAGGGGTATAGTTTCCTACATAGACAGCACTCCACTGTACAGGGAGCTTCTGAGGAGCCCACTGATAAGGATGTGCCAGGACATTTATTTCATGCATATGACATTATCCCATCCTAGATAACAGACAGGTGAGAAGAGATACAATGTGGATGTGGGACTGCACATTTAATTCAATATAATATTGATGTGTATAATTTTAATACATAGTTTATGCAGCTGTTGCCCCAAATTCTTGCAGGTTAGCATAACAGAGTGAAGCAGTCATAATCTGGGAACAAGATCGGAATAGACTTATGGAAAGAAAAGAATTGTCTTTTCCTTCTGCTCATGGAACATGATGACAAATGTTTCTACTACGAACTAAGCTGAGATCACAGAGTTTCTTTTTACAGCGTGCATCAGGCAGGAGGAGCCAGGTGTCTTGCTCTGATCCAGGTCTGGCCTCACTTTGAAGAGCTATGGGGATCAACGACCATTTTCAGGCCTATTCAGCCTTTCCAGCATGATGTGGTCTGTTGCAAAAAACCTCTGGCCTTCTGGAAATCACTTAGTGGAGACTTATTGAATGATTTTATCAGTGAGAACAAGGAAATAAAATGCTGTTAAAATGCATAAATAATTGATTCTATTGCTAGAAAATACCCACTGAAACTGATGCCATGACTGAGAGCAGTTTTTTAATTCAGAAAGTAAAATGTCAAATTAAACACAACCCTATTGATACACCAAGAAAATCGTTCTTGGTATAATGCCAACATCAATAATTATAAAGGGGAGACAGCAGGCTAAAAGGCATGGCTGGCAGCAGTTTTAAAATATTTGTCCTTGGTGGGACCGGAGACTGATTTACTTCAAATTTAGATTCCAAAGAAAACTAACATTTCAAAGGGCATATAATAAAACTTTCTGGTTTATTTGTTGCAAATCAGAACAAACAAGATACAATAGAACAAGCTTTAAAATACTGTAACAATGCTGCAGTCAGATGAGCCAGTCAATTCAGTTTGCAGTCCGTGAGGATTTAGCCTAATAAATCACAAGAAGTGGGAAGTGAAAACAGTAACATGAATTTCTGAAGGCACACATTTGTTTAACAGGTATTCCCCCAAGCAGTGCCAAGCAAAGCCTCAAAGGCTCTGTATCCAGAGTGAGCCTTTATGATGAATAGACACTGGTCTTTTCATCTGCTGGTGTTCTGAGGTGCAACCCCTGTCGAGCAGTTGAAAGCTCTGATTTTTTTCTGGTTGGGACTTATCAATAGCTACATAAACTATCACTGGTGTCAAGGCATGACAAGGCATTACCAGGGTGGGTTTTGAGGCTTTTGCTGTGCAGGTGATCCTAACCAGTCCCTTCTGAATCAAAATGCTTTTAATCTCTATGGTGACATTATACAAAATTACATTTGAGCATCAGTTGGTTCTTAGTGGTGGGAGAAAGGTTTGCGGGGCACAGTTCTGCATGAGGAAAGATGGAGTATTGGGTCGATTTCAGGTCATAATTGTGGGAAGTTTCTATGTGAAACTAGACTGTCCTGTCTTTGAGGAAGAGATCATATTTTCAAATCTCTGTTTGTCAGTGTCCATGAGCATGTGGTATATTCTAGACAGTTCCAAAAGATGAAGAAAATGAATTTAAATGGACAGATTTTGTCCCAGTTATGGCTCATCTCTTTATGATTTATCTCAAAAAGGAAGCAGGTCCTGAATGTGGAGGGCAGACAAAAGGTCTCCAAGCGAATATTAGCTATTAAAGTCCATTGAGTGGAAGTCTGCTTGTAGTTTATCAAGTGGTCATACACTTAGACAGTTAAGGCAGAACCTATTGCCAGGGGGTGATCTAAACATTTTCTGGCAGATCTTGAGAGATCTCAGTATGGCTGAGCTTTGTGAAAGAAAAAAACTTGTTAGCTCATTCAATGTTCTCCAACCTGTAGTGCATGAGCCCAGTGATGGATCAGAGTACAAACATGGGCTGAGCTGCACTGAACGCTCATCAGTGGCACAGGTGAGAAACACCTGGAGCAACCCAACGTGTCAAAATAAGCAAAAGAAAGTTTATTGTAACTTCTTGCTGCTCCTGTGGGTGCAGCCTGTTCTGCTCATAATGCAGACACACGTTGCACTGGTAGGGAGCTCATCTCTGGGGCAGAGAGAATAGTGTCTCTGAACACAATGGAGATGACTTAGTCTTTGGGACCAAGCCCAACAGGACAGTGAAGTGCAGTGGATGATCTTTCCTAACCAATATTTGATAGTTCCACACTCTCAAAGTCATGTCCCTCCAAGGAATGAAATAAATAATGGTTATCCTTTCAGGGCTAGTGCAAAACTCTTCCATGCATCATCCTTTTCCTAATTGTCAAAATTTTTCCAGAATGTCTAGGAAAGAAATGTCTACAACTTCTCTTAGGAAGACAGTGTCCAAGTTAGGATTCTTGGAGGAACTGATTGCCTAGTAGCTCCCTTATAAAATACTTCTCTTAGAACTGATTTGCCTCTATTTTTGGGGAGAAAGCTGTTGTTGTTTATAAGAGTGCTGCAGGAGTGGTTTCAGTTTGTAGCATGAAATACTGCTTTCATTAAGATGTAATCTGGTTACAAATGGTCTCTCATGTCTTGCTGCTTCTCAGGCAACTTGCAAAATACTAACTACAGAGAAAGTGTTGTACATCGAGCTGATGGCTACTCTAATGTAATAACATTATGCTATTTTGGGACACAATAACAAATGCTATTTTGGGAATACTATGTCTCTGTCAGAGACATTTCATGTTATCACAATGCATGGGTCTAATAACCCACATTACATTGCAGAATCAACCGTTGAGGAAGAGGATATAAATTGCAGCTCCCCCGCAGACTTGGCCTGTGAACCCCTTGCTAAACAATCTATTCCTTCTCTAGGATGTTTCTTGGGGTTGTAACTTCCTTAATACAAAGTATGGTGATGTAGTTAAAAAAAAAAAAAAAAAAACCATCAAATTTACATCGGTCTTTCCGCTGAGTATTGCATCATCTTTTTTGACTAGCAATCACCTAATCTCACATATTGTGCCTAGTCCAATAGTTAAAACAGGAGTCTGATCCAGCATCTGAAGCTCTAATGATGTCAAAGAGGATACTTCTTCAAGAGCACTTGCTCAAAAGTTATTTAGAAGTCTTAATTTTCATTCAAAATAAGAAAAAAGAAATCGAAGCTTTTATGGTGTCATTTTAAATAAGCACTCTAAAATTCCAAGTGTGACAGCCTAAATACTGAAAAAAAATGCAATGTATATTAACTTTCCAGTAGATAAATTTGAATTTGCAATACATTTGTATAATAACAGCATTTACGTTTGCTGAAAAAAAGACATTGCCTACTTACTACAATAGTTGTGTAGTCCCAGTGAAGATGCTACATGTCGGATAAAGACCTTTTTCCTGTGTAGCCACAATGTTCTGTAATCTTTTACCTTCCATGTTATGAAATTACTCTGCAAATACATAATTTTTAAGGAATTATTTAAGATTGTAATTTGATTGTGTTCTTTTCTAACCCTATGTGAAAACTTGTTCCCTTCTACCTACCACTAGAACTGCAAATTCTCTTGAAATTTTTTAAATATCCATAGCGTCGTGCCAGGTCACATCAAGTCATTCAGGCTTTCAAGACATAACATAAGCCTACACAATGTGACATGCTTGCTGCATCATGTCACAAATCTTCAGAGATATTATAGTTTTTTAAAAAATTAATGTGGAAGTTACCATGGCTACAAACCCACTTTATTCTGTTCAGATGAAACATTTTTAAATATTGAGTAAACCACTCTTTCCTTTCAGCAACAACACAACAAGTGTTTGAAGTGTGTTTATTGTCAAGTTTCACAGATGAAGAAACCCCCAAGTATATTTCCATGGTTTTTTATCAGCTGTAATTTCTCTCCTTGGGATAAGTGTAAAATGTGAAGAAAGGGATTTTGTAGCGATGTAAATAGCAACTAAGAGGACTAGAAAGACGTGCTTCTTAGCTGCTGTAGGCCAAGATGAGTCCAGTTTACAGACTCAGTGGCCTGTGAAGGTCAAGGTGTGTGTGGGTTAGAAAAGCGCAGTGTCTGGAGAAGGAGGCAGTGCCCTGTGAATGTCAGCTGTCATTCCAGCTCAGTAATTCTGAGTTACATAATGGTTCTCATTCTTTCCTTAGTCACAGAGATATTAATGTGGAGCAGCTTGTCAGGAAACCCTCTGCTCTGTCCTGTGGTGAACAGCATGACAAAGAAGCTTCAATTCCCACCATAATACTGGTGGGGGTTTGCTGGTTTTATCAGTGAAAGTATTTTACCTCCTTCTGCAGGTTCTAATGATGGTGCATTGCAATTGCTATAATGAATGGAAAAGGGTAAAATAGTGCACGATGGCAACTCAATGAACCTGAAGCCCATTTGCCCCCCTGCCTGTGTGTAAGGTACTTAGCTGAATGTAGGATTCAACATGCTGGTTCAAATATAACATTCCTCTAGTCCAGACTTCTGCCTTTGATGGTGGCCAGAACTGGATAGCCCCAAGGGAAATGAAAAAATTTTGAGGGTGTGGATTATGTTTATAGATATGTGAATTATGGATTATGGATGTGGATTATTACTTGTCTTCTCTTGACACCTCACTGTCAGGTTAGCACTGATCTCTACTAAGGAGAGACCTTAAAGCAGGCAGTTTAATAAAATATCTTTTTGTTTCTCTTGGTATGCTCCTAGTTTCCCCTCTTACTTCCTCCTCATTTCTTTTTCCTTCCTCTTTTTAAAAGCAGAGGGTTTTATTTTTATCATTCTGGTGTCCTCCCCTAGCAAGTTCCAAAGTCAAACACTCTTTCTAAGAAAGCTTGTATGACTCTGTTTTGAGCTTGCAGCCAGATTCTGGGAGCTTCAGAGTCTGGGGAGGAATGTAGCCTGGGAAAATAACCTCTGCAGAAGGAAGATAGTTTTCTAAAATCATTTCACCAAAGGGGGACCAGTCATAGTATGTCACATTGCAATGACAGACTAGCAGCATAGGATCTTACTCTTAGCCACAGAATTCTGGGTGAAAATAAGCCTTTAGGTTGTGGTTCCTTATTTCCATGGTAAACAAATCACAAAGATTTACCCTTGAGTTGAGACAGTAATTGCCACTTCAATGTTCTCTGAATGTGAAGGGAACCTGGAAAAATGAGACGTATAGTCTCCTGCTTAGTCTTGCAACATGATTGTTTTTTTCTAGCGGAGTTGTAGTGTGCCCTTACATTGATCTGAGGAGGCTTCTGAGATGCTGCGGAGGCAGCTTCTTCTGGGAGAGAAACACACAACTGAAAGATAGATAGCGCTTCCACGGGTTACAACGGCTTGTTGCTACCATGTTGCAGGAGTACAAGTGAGCAGGAAAATGCTGGGAATAAGTGGCATGAGGGTTACATGTATTTGAGGACCGGATGTGGACAAGCAGTTACTAGTACCTTCACTTTGCTGATCACAAGAGCAAGAACACATCTGGGATTATATTCCTTGTGTGTAATTCTGGAACACGCCATGGCTGGGTTTACTAGGGTGAAAGGAAGAAGAATTTACTTATCTGTTGCCTTCTTAGTTTTCATTTGCTTTTAATTATTTAGACATATTTTTAATTTAAGGATTGTATTATTCCACAATTGATCTTAGTTTTAGTTAAAATACAACACTTATGACAAGCTTTCTTAGTAATGATTTTGAATGCTTTCTGAAAGTAATGAACGGGAAATTTTCTGGAATTTGACCAGATGATTTAATACTCTCTGTCATAATTCTCTAATATCCACATGATGTACATGTGAAATCTAGGAATTTTAAAAAATTTAATTCTATCATCCTTTCCCTTCGGGGATTTTGCACACACTACTGTTTAAGGGCTCTCCACTCAAAAAAAAAAAAATCCTGAAACCCACCTACCCTAGCAATTTTAAATGATTTTCTTCATTGCTAGGAAAATTGCTAGGACTAATTGCTAGGAAAGTAGCAGTTGGCAGGATGGAAGAGCTTGAAGAACAAGTTTTAACAGAAAAACATCTATATTAGGAACCTTTTTTCTGTTCTTCCTCATTGTCATCATAAAAATGGAACAAATTTTAGTGATTAAAATGGTTTTAAAAAAATCTTCCTTCTCAAATGCGCATACAAATGTTGATGATCTCAGAGTAGATAAACCTACTATCTGGCCAACAGCAACTACGTCAGACTTGCATAGATTTATATACCAAGAGTCAGTGTGCAGCCTCTGAGTTGTGCAGCTCTCACTTCACTTTTTTGCAACGTATTTTTCCTTTGTATTTTATTCAGTTGTTCCTTCCTGTGGTTAGTTTCTGAAATTCCTGTGACTAATCTGTTTCTTAGGTGGCTTTTTTTGTAGTCAAACCTCATTCTGTGGATGAATGACATTTTGTCTGAATCAGTGGGGGCAACTGAAAAGAAGGTCGATGAAAGCCATGCAAGTAGCCAATTTAAAATGGCAGGGAAGGATAACCAATGTTTTGATTTTTCTTCCTCAGCAGTCTCCTCACAGTGGGTTCGAAGGGATCATTTTCAGTTGGTTTCTGTTCTGTGACAATTGCATCTCTTTATAATCCATCACCTGAGGCCTTTTAGCTCCTGTAATTTTTGCTATCCATTTCAGAGGGAAATCTAGATGGGCTAAATTTAATGATGGCTTTACTGGAATTGATTCCTTTCATTTCTTGTACCCACTCTACCTGGGTATGAAGGGATTTAAGGTAGTGTAATTTAAGTGTCTGAGAACTGCAAAAAAAGAGAAATGTTATCATCCTCCATTAAGTAGTTCTTTGGTTTGTAAGCAAAACTGAATTCTGAAAAGAAAGATCAGAAAGAAATGAGTTATTAGACTGTAATCCTCATTGCGGGGCAGCAGGAGAACCTCTCCCACACAGTGATTCAGTTACTCCTTCGGGGTTCCACTTTCGCATAAGGTGTGATCTGGCTTGTACCCTCTATGCGACATGCTCACCTGTACGATGTTATTGTGTACAACTTCTATGAAATTTATTGATGTGTGCATCTCTGCCTGTGTCTGTGTGAACAGGTGGATGGCATAATTGGGGTAGGGCGAGAAAATCTTTTGGAATTTACCTTTGGTCATTTGTCAAATTCTGGAAATCAGGTTTTTTCTGCCCGTTGTCAGGGAGCAGCAAGGAAATCTGCTCCATGAGGGAAGGAGACCTGAGAGTCATGGCAAGACAGACATGAGTAGCACCCTCATCGACAAGGGCACAGTCCCACCGATCCAAACAAGAAGTTCAGAGAGGATCCGTGATGATAACCAAGATTCCTGGGTGATCCAGTGATTACCCAGCAGGTCTGTAGCGATGAGGTAGGTCTGAGATCAAGCCAGCAAGTTGACTCAGTGATTGAGGATTGGGGGGGGCACGAGACAGGGCACAGCCACAGCCACCATGCAGCTGCAGCCAACCAGCCAAACTCCCGGTGGCAGGGCGACTCTCCAGGCTCTGGCACTTTTTTGCTGTATATTGTGCTTGCAACACAAGTGCCAGCCATGAATGGGGCTTCGGTGCAGCACATTGGACAACAAGTCATGCAGGCTGATACTTACAGGACCTACCGCTGGGCATCTGACTGAGGTGGTTCATTATCAGGGCCCTGAGCTTACAAATAGGCTTTCATTGCCCTGACCTGGAGCCTCCACCCATGCACCCTCTGCTCATTGCCCCAGGAGTATCGCGTAAGCTCAGACCTGGGAACCCAGCTGTGGCTTTACAGAATCACAGAATTATCCAGGTTGGAAAAGACCTTGAAGATCATCTAGTCCAACCATTAACCTAACACTGACTGTTCTCAACTACACCATATCCCGTTATAGGTGGATTTTCAGGACTGACCTTGGACTTGATTTGTTTGCCTTGTCAGATGATCACAGCACCATCAAGGGAACCTGTTTCTGTCACCCCCCTGCTCTGCTCACTCTGCTCAGGCCTTGTGGGACTGTGCCCTGGTCTTAAGGGTGGTGCATCTACCCATGCTATGGTCACCCTTGGCTTCTTGCTTGCTTTCCTTCATAGAGCAGCCCTGTTCCTGTTGCTCCCTGACACTGCCTGGGGGAGTTGGGTGCCTTTAGACCCCTCTTCAGTCACTGCTGGGAGACACAGGCATGTGGAGAGGCGGTTCTCTTCTCAGGTGGGTTTGAATGGTACTTGTGGGGTGCCTTTATTCCTCCTGTCCCTGCAGAGGACACCTAGGAAGGCTAGGCCCCAAGCTAGGTAGCATGAATAGCACGAACGGAGTGAATAGAGCACACTGGCAGGAAACCTCATGTGAGTGTTACGGTAAACACATGTGCTGCTTTTGAGAGGGTGAAGAGAAAAACTAAGAGAAAGGGATAAGGAGAACAAAATGGTAGAATAATCTAGAAAGGGAAGTGTTGAATGGAGTTGAAAACACTACAAAGAGAATGCACCACAAGAACTGGAAATTGCCAACCACACAGGATTGAGAAAGTCCAACCACAGACATGATAAATGATAAACCTTTTTGTGGTTGCTTCTATCACTGTGTATGAGCACAGTGTTACTGTGTCTGAATCCTCATTCTGCAAATTTCATCTCAAGCCAAATGGCACAGGTGAGAAGAAGTACTGCTTGTGTCCATTTTGCTCTTATGAAGTCTTCCTTGCTCATATCTGTTGTTTTGAAGAAAAAATAATCCTGGTGGGAACTCCCACACAGAAATGCTGGGTAGATGATTCTGCATCTGCTTCTGCCACATCAGTCCTGTGTTCTGAATTCCTAGCTGTGAAAAAGATATTCCTTCCCTCTGTGCTTGTTTGGCTTTTTACTGAGACATAAAGTCATCCTCTGTGGTAGAGTCAGTGTAAGGATGGGAGAGAAGAATCCACAATGTGAATATGTTGACATCCATTGGCACGTGGAAGGTGATGGGGAAAGGCTAGTTTGAATAAAAAGAATAGCTGGGCTTTGGTATGGCTGTGCTTTTTCAACAAGATGTCCTGCTGGTGGGATCCTGGAACACAAGAGCTCTAAGTTGCCCCTTTCACAGGAAAGGCATAGCCCAGCCCTGCAGTGTGCCTTCCCCTTTCCCATATGATGATGTTTCACTCGCAGACTAGCTGACCCCAGAAACTTGTTTGGTTCAGTTTGGCTGCAGCAAGGTTACACATGTTGTTTAATATAAAAAGTAAGTAGCCCTGCCAGTGCTTTTTAAAGACCTGGCAATAGCACATAGAGGCGGTTTTATTACTCTACAGAGTGGTTCTTATGAGTAAAATGAAAATGCAACCAAAGCTTCATGTTTCTCAAGAGGGACCTAATGCCTAAAGGGTCTGTTTTTCTAACACTCCACTGAATGATGACTGTACATTTCTAAATGAGAGCTATTCTAAAGGCACTGCACTCATTACAAGGTTCTCCAAGTATGATATCAGTGTTATGGATTGGATGCTGGCAGTCATTTGCCTCTAACCCCTTAGCCAGCCAATAAGGGGATCATTTGGTGGGTAGACTTGTGGGTCCAGGCTTCACAAGTTAAATTTTGACTAGAGACTAATGCTAGGCTATTGTGAAAACCGTGGTCTGACTTCACCATGCTCTGGACTGTGCTGTAAATCCACTGCTCCTCAAACCGTGATCAGACAGCTTTGGCTTTTCCTGGAGAGCTGACAATGATGCTCTAGGGAGAGGCTGAGTCACGTCTGTAAAGCTTTACTGGTGGCTGGTGCCTTTGGTTCCCATTAAGATGAGTGGGAGCATCTGCTGCTCCCCTTCCTCAGACAGCACCATGTAAAAGCAAGCTGCTGATTACCTGGTCTTTTGCTCAGCAGTGCATTGGCCACTAAAACCAGCAGACAAAAAGGCTAACCACCTTATGAAGGGCTGAGAGTCTTGGTCTCCTTTGAAACAATACACTGTGGAAAACTTGCACATAGCTCTTGCAAAATTTTAAGGCAAGTGGATGTTTCTCTGAGCAAACTATCCCCTAGCCAGACAATCACAGCTGATCACGGCCACTGCACAGGAGCTGATCAGTGGTTTATAACTAATACGAGTGGCTGCAGGGCAAATGCTCCCTTTGCAAACATGAGTCTGAGCCAGCCAAGGGAAGAGATTGGGCTGATGCAGCTTGCCACAAAATCAAGATGCTGCAAAGTTGGTTTTAAGTTAAACCTTTTAAACTGAAACTTAAAAACATTTTACTTTTCACCAGGGTTTGAATTTCTGGTCCTAGCTCAAAGTTTGGCCTTTGTAATATCTGCTGCCTCTTTTATTTGAAAAGTTTCTTTTGCTCTGTGTGTGTATTTTTAAGCTTCCACATGAGATCCCAACATACAAAGAAACTAATAAAACCCAAGTTTCATTTGTTTGCTAATACCTGCTCTTGGATATGTGAGGGCTGACTCCACTGAAAACAGTGGAGCAACATCTGCGCCTCTGATGTATTGATGCAGAGCAGTTAGTGCAAACAAAAATAGCGGATGACAACAGCAGAATTGTGCTGCTGAGCTCTTAGAAATCAAACTCCTTCAGATGATTTAATGGTAGTGATAAAACTGTGTCAAATGATTTCCTCGTTTATCTGATAGCATCTAGATACGCCAGATATTACAGCTCCATTGTGCTAGGCTCACTGCTTATATATGATAATAAATATTCCTTGCCCCAGAGCTCTTGCTGTGTGGATGTACAGTGAGAGACAAACTGACAGGAGGACTGCAGGGTAGCTGTGAACTGATTAAGATTAGTATAATGAGCAGCAGCCATGGTACACCAGCTGTCTGTCCTTTGTCTAGAAAGGATGGAGCAGAGGCTACGTCTTAAAGAGGTATGTCAAGAAAGATATGGCAATGGATTTTCACATTATGACTGGAAGTTTTTCCCATACATAGAACAAAAAATGAAAGGATGAGCATGAAGAAAATCTAACAGACAGTCAACAAAGGCAGGAATCAATATCTGCTGTGTAACCCATAACTGAAGATTTGTTATCTGTATTTCTTCCTTTTTGACCTTAGTAAATCATTCTGGACCTCGTTTTCCTTGAATATAACATACACATCCACCAAATACTTCAGCCAAATAATTTCCAACCTCTGGATTATTTGTGAACTGTTAGTCTCTTTGCTTTGCTCTTCCTCCTAAGTTACATGCCATTTTTTGTCTTAATTACATGAGTGAAGGAGGTTAAATAGAACAGCAGATAGTCACTGATGGACACTCCAGAGTGCCTTTGTTATACTAAGGATTCTGAAGTGCATGAGATTTCCATTAATAAAGACCAAAGTGTCTGTAGAACCAATTAAAAAAATACTTGTGTTCTTCTAATCTCTGTGGGCTGATTAAAATTCTCCCCAACTTCCTCTTTCATTTATGGAAAAAAATTATGTTTTGTTATCCAGCTAGCAGGGCTTGTAGTAACTATATGTTCTCTCTAAAATGTACGTACATATCCTCTGTGCTAGAAGCCTCCCAAACCATTCAGCTGCGAACAGCACAAAAGATAATCTAGAATGATATCCAGTGTGAAGGGAAACAGACTCTTGGCCTGTACAAGTCAGGGGTTAGCTGTCACATATCATGGTCAAGTCCCCCAGTCCCCTGTTCCTATAGCAATGTGACTGGTGTGATGCCAGAGTTCAGGTCTTGAGATACTTGGTTGCTTTGGAAACTACAGCTTATTTTCATGCCGAAATATGTGGGCTTTAGCCAGCGGGACAGTCTGTGTTCTGCCACTAGCAAGTTTCTTTGCAATAAAAATAAACCCTGCTGCTAGTTCATCAAATGGATTAGCTTTTGCCTCTATTTTCAGCTTTTTTCAGGCCTCTGGCACGACTAGCTTTAACCTTCTGGTGGTGATTTTATGTCCTTCAGTATTTGCCTTCTGTGGTAATTTGGACAGGATAGATTTGTTTGTTTCCTTTTTCTCAAATAAATTGGTATTTTACCTTTTTTTTTTTTTTTTTTTTTTTTTACATTTACATTTTTAATGGCAAAAGTATTCTTCTCTGTGTTCTTTCCCTTCAAATTTCAGGAAGATGAAAGGCCCATTGCGAGGTATCTACATCAGGAGACAACGTACTCCCAGGTGGTGCTCACAGTAGCTCAGCGTAGCTAAAAAGTAGCTGCAAACTACTGCAGTTCCCTGGCCCAGAGCACCAATCCTATTCCCCTGCATCACGTTTCCTGCAACGTTGGTGACAAACCTGGCTCCCAAAGGTTTTTGTCTTGTGCTGAGCTCAGCTTCCTATGGCAAAGCGGTGGCTGCAGGCATTCTCTGAGCAGCTCACTCACTTACTGTCCTCTGGGTGAACCCCTAAATGCTCTCACATCAAATAAATCCTTGCAGCCAGGTCCCCTCTTGGAACTGACCTCTCCGTGGGCAGCTGTAAAAGCACAGCCAATGTTGCTGTGCAACAGGGATGTCCCTGGCACAGGTGCATGTTTTGAAATGGGTAAATTTGCATTCTTTTTTGTTTTCTTTAGGTGCTTCACATCCCAGTTCCAGTTCCTGCCCTTCTGTCTGGTTCTTTTTCCTCTTATTGGGGAAGTGGTATGACTGGAGTCATACTGTGGCCAGTATTTTGTAGGGTTTTACAGAGTGATGGGGAAAAGGAGCATATCTGGCTCTGTTCCTGGGAGGGAATATGATGTGGAGTTGTATGAGTTGCAGATGGTACAGGAAAGTTTTTGCTCTATCAGCTGTAGAAGAAAGTAGGATTCTGTGTTTTACAGCAAAGTATTTAGTGGAAAAAAAAGTGCTGTTCTCCCTCACCTCCCCCTGTTTGCCCTATAAGCATGTGGAGAGCAAGAAGAGAGGGAGCAAGGGTGAGGACATTTGTGCTTGTGCACATAAAAGCTAAGGGTAACTCTGTGCTCTTCTTGATGAAGTACAGGAACAGCCAAACTTTATTGCATGAAAAATTATTATAGCTTCTTTATTACTGTTATTATTATGAGAGCTTCTTTCAAAGCCATTCTAAGTACAGGCATTTAAACATTAGACTTTTTAAAAAGAATGAAGAAAAAGATATGGAAACAACTTGTTTTCATTCTGCCTGGGGTTGTAAACTCAATAAGATGAGGCCTCCTTTTGCCCCCTTTACTGATCCTGACAAGTGCTTGAGTGAATGTAGAATCAGGCTGCTAACAGACATTGTCATGCCATGGCCCTGGCCTCTTCTCCGTGCTAACTGACCCCATCCATCCTGTAACAGCCTGCTTCTGAAATGGACTGTGAGGAGCTGTGCAAGTGGTGGGAAATTTTTGTGCACTCTGTTGGCCTGTACGCACTTTTCACATGAGCACAGGGGCTTTTTATGACTTCAAATCTTCTTCAGGCTCAGTGGATTTTATGCTGGAGCTTGTAAGGTCTGAGATGAAGTATGTGGCTTTTCATCCCCTCAGTGAGGTGTCTTTGGAGCCTGGTAACTTGTACCTTTATTATGCATTTCATGCAACTTGACAGGTTTTGCATGTCATTGAAGAATTGTTTAGGTGAAGACTATTCAAAGGTGGGCAAAGGGAGGTTTAATGGTCTACAGCAGAGGGCTTTGAGGATCTTGTAGCTGCCTGACCCTTTACAACTCCTGTAAATACTCTTTGGACTGCGAAAGCATCTGCATAAGAAACAACTGTTTTGTTGTGAAAGTCCGTGGAGAATCATGGCTTTGGATGAGAAAGTATATTTGTATGCCTAACACAGTCAGGCAGGAAAGGGTTGTGAGCTGTCTGTGTCCACATCAGCCTGACCAGCTCTGTAAGGGTGAGCACTGCTCATGCTTGTCTCTGCTATTGTACCTCACCTCAGTTACCAAAAATGTGAACCATGGGTTTGCTGGGAGCAAAATGTGTTGTACCACTTTCCATTCCTTAAGAAGGGTCAGTGCTAGGCCTAAGCAGCTTGGCTGTGGTCCTGTTAATTAAGTAGCTATCACTGACTGAAAGGATGAATCAGCAGGGTCTTCATTCATTGCTGGCTGAAAGCATCAAAGCAGTCAGCAAAGCTGCCAGAATGTACCTACACTGTCCCCTACATGTGACACAATTTTGTGTGGGGCTGAAAGAAGTCTAACTCCAGGAAGCTGACATGAAATGTCAATACTGCAGACCATTTCTGACATGCAGGAGCTTATACTAATCCAACTTAAGGTTTATGCAGACCCAGCCATTCATAAGTCCTTCAGTCACCCAGCCCCTCATGTGTGCTCTGAGCCCCTGGAACACACAGGGCCATCTGCTCTTTTAATGGAGGATTAATTTCTAGGAAACTCTGGTGTCTACTATAAAAGCTGACATGCTTACATCCATGTTTGGCCAATTTTTAAAATATTTTTATTCTGGGCAATAGTTGACTCTCACTCAAGATAAATAACGCACACGCACATCTTGAGATTGGGCCAGCATGTACAATTTTTAGAGCAATAGGGTCAGGTTTGCTAAATCCTGTGACTCCAGGTGAAGGCTTTGTCAGTTATTGTCCCTGTCCTGTAGTGGTGTAGATGATCAGGTATTGTGTCCTTCTGAGGAAGAAAACCAATGCAAATAGAGGTAATAAACCACAACATGATGTCATAATGAAGCCAATTTATCAAATAAATCTATTTACTTTATTACTATTATTTTTAGTAGTAAATGATAATGTGTGTAGTACTAAACATAAAATCCTTATAAGAGGACAATGAGAAACGCACTGTCAGTGTAGAGTAGGGGCCTGCAGCTTTGTCAAGTGATGTGACAACTGGCTTTTTCTTTTCCAAACAGGAGGAAATTTGGAAAAGATAAATGTATCTGGAGGCAGTATTTAATTTTGCAAGCAAACTTTATGAGGACATGTAAATAAAAACCTGTAGCTGCTCTGAACTTCATTTGCAAAGTACATTTGCTGGGGACTGTTAGCAGTGCTGTAACCCAGTGAAATGCAGCAGGAGCTGGTAAGGCTGCTGCTTGCTACAGCAGCAAAGTATCCTCCTCCTCATCAGCTCCTGGGAATGAGATGGTTATTCATGTGCCAGGAGAACCAGCCCTGCTATGCTGCCAGATCTATACCTCCCTATATCCGCTACTACACGTGCCATAGTGTTAGGAGCTGACGTGTCACCCATATGCTGCCATGTCCATATGGAGGGTCATTCACTTACTTCACATGTGCCTGGTGTTAGCTCAGTCAGATTCTGTATCTGGTGATAGCAGTCAAGACTAAGGCAATCTCAAAATTCTCTTGGGGTTTCTGGATGGAAATTCAGTGATTAGTTTAAATATGATGCTTTATGGAAAGTATCTAGTTTCCTCAAGCTTCATGTTTTTCCTTGGGGAAGGTGGTAGGGTTAGGGGGTAGGCACACATTTCTGGAGGTTGCTATTGTTTTTCTTTGTCAGCATTTTCTATGGTAGCTTCTGCAGTGATGATTTTCTGTGTATCTAATATACAATTCTAATTCCCATTCACGAACTATCTAGATGAGGATAGCTTAAGATCCTGAGAGCTTGGAGCTCTGACTGGTCCCGTGGATTCAAACTGTACCTGAGCACTCCATCTTCAGGCAAATTTTAGCAGGATCCAGCATTAGAAACTAGCACACAAACCCAGGCTATATTGGGATATAGAGATGAGTGATCATATAGGCCTTGTTTCTTTTTTTCATTCCTAATACTGTCAAAATTAAACAGTTTCTCCAGACTTGGTGGGATGTATCTATTTAACTATAGATAACTTTAGATAACTTTAAAAGATACCTTTATAGAAATAGCTCCCTTTCTCTTCCAGAAAAAATCACCATCTTTTTTGGCTATCCTCACTTACAGCTTGGCTACGTCAGTAGATGGAAGAGCTCTTAAGTAAGAGCTTGAGTACTGATTATGAGTAAACTTTAGCCTTCGTACTTCTGTTAAAGGCTAAAAATGCCTGGTTTTCTCTTCCTCCAGATTGCTCTCTGCCTTTTGATCTTGCCTCTCAGTCTTTCCTTCCTGTTCTTCCATCATCTGATCTTCAATAATCTTCTTTCCTCTCCAGTTTCTTACTAGTTTCCCATATGTTTGTACTCTCTCTCCCTTCCTTCCCATCCTTGACAGCTATTCTACTGCTCCTGTCTCCTTCAGCTCCCAGTTTTCCCCAGGTGTTGAACAAGTCTATGATTCGTGTTTCTTGAAGTCCACAGCTGCTGTCTCCCCTTGCAGAGGACAGAAGGTTCCCCATGCCATCTACTCCACACCTCACTGGAAATGAATGCAGTGAGAAATGCAAGAAGGGTCCTCAGAGCAGAAAGTGAACGACCATATTTGCAAGAAACAATAACGTGGAAAAAACAAGGCAAAAAACTAGGAGGAGGCCAATGATGTTGGAAAGACATAGACCATAAAAGAGGATTTTTTTTTAATAGGATATAGGAAATTGTTAAAAGCGTTTGGAATGGGCAAGAATATAAACAACCCAGGTTGTTATTTAAAATTACAGTTAATGATAGGAACATTGTGGGAAGGATATTACATCCTATTTCTTAGGCCAATTTCTTTTAAGGACCAGGAAAAATTATGATGTTTGTGCACAGGGCAGAGTGAAGGTGACTGTCCAGGCAGATTTTTCTACTGCAAGTTTGTTAAACTCTCTGCACAGTTTCTGAAAAAAACGTGACAGGCTGGCTGGAGCAGGGTCTGTGCCACCCTGACCCACCATGTTCCTCCAAGTCGCACCTTTAAGAATCCCTGGCCCATACAAATTGATTTGGTCAGTGCTCTTGGCACCCTATGGTACAGCCATGCCATAGTCTGCACAGCTGACTCTTGACAGAAATTCTGATGGCAGAAAAACTGTAAGGAATGTGGGCAGGAGACTGAACAGCCCTACTGGCTTCCCCTGCTGGTGCTGGGTCATGCTGGTATTGCTCTGTGGTGTGATCCAGCTGTTGCTGAAACAAAGTCTGTGCTGAGGCATGTTGACAGTCTGTCAGTCATATACTTCTTGTTGACTCCATTTAAAAAAACCCCAAAACTGAACAAATCTTTGATGAAAAGGGCAGTTGGTCAGACTAGCCTGATCTATCTCCTTCATTTTAACCTACCCTAAGCAGCTTTCTTTCTCTGGTAACAAGAAATCATTCTGCAGCAGTCTACATTAAACCCAGAGTCTCTGTCAAAATATCTGAAAAGTAGGTTAAATCTGATACAAATATCACTTGATTTTTTTTTTTAATGGGATGTTTTTGAAATAGGATGATTAATGCTGCTTGAATTAAATTAAAAAGGAGACAGAGGAATGATAAGAAACCAAATATAAAATCCGTAAATTGGGAATGAGAATGATGAGAACAGATTTGCCTTGACCTGATGTCTTTAATCTCTTCTTTTTTTAATATTCTTCCTGAAACTATAGAAACAATCTCTTTTACTACAAATGTATATTTTGTTGTACTGAAGCACAGACAAGAAACTAATCTAGGATCGTACTGATTGTCTGACTGTGCTTGTATGAAGGAAGGAAACCCTTAGGGAACACAACACATATCTTGCCATGAAATCCTAGGCCTCCACACTAGAATAAAGAAACATTTTATTTATATTACTTTCTTTAAATAATCTGCCCTCACCCCACATGGCTCAACCCACCCTTTTAATGCTGTTTTGTTTTTTATGCCATCCTGAGGTGCGTGTAAGAGGTGCGTGTGTGATGATTTTTGGTTTTATTTTTCAAGCCTTGCCTTGCTCAGTTCAGCATTGCCCATGGGGATCCAGGCATATGGGATGTCTCCAAGTTTATGGCTTGATTTCCTCCCAGATGCACAAAGACTATTCTGACTGACTGCGCTTTCAGAAGCTACAGCCAGTTAGCCTGCTCCAGACTTGCAGTAGCTTAGTAGCTCTGACCTTGGATTTGCTCAGACACTGCACCACACAGCCTGGTTGTACCATCTCCTCTCAGTTGGGCACATTCTGATGGCCATAAAAAATAAAATTCATTAAATGCTAATATTGAAAAGCAGTAGGGTAGCTGGGCAATGTCTGCAATGCTTTGAAAAGATTTGGCAGTCAGGAAGATGAATATTTTATGTAAACATATAAAAAAGTGAAGGATGTCTTAAGATCCTGTCATTAAGATGTTAGTGTATCTTATTATATATTAAGATATTAAAAACATAATCCTTCCTCCTTTCCTCAACCCAGCACAGATGTCAGCTATGGAAAAGGATGTAAATAGGGTCTTTTCCTTGGACCGCTTGGAGTTTGCTGTGAACCTGAGATGGCTGAATTGCAAACAGGTAGCTGATGCTGGCCGTTGGCAGAGACAGAATACCAGCCTACGCAGGACACTGATGATTTTTTAGGTGGAAAAGAAGAAATGGTAACTGGCTAAAACCTGACACACCCACATGTGTAGTCCCCTTCAAAGGGATTCAATGGGGATTGAAAACGACCCCCTGGCTATATCAGTAGTGAAGTTCAAGCCTTTAATTTTCCCCACCATTTGGAACAACGCATGTTCAAGACTAGACTTAATAGCTTTTGGGGTCAGCCCCCTCCTCGTCTTTTACACGCTGTGGGTGGCAAGGACAAGGCAAGGAAGAGGAATCAGATTATGTGAGAATGGAAAGGTGGAGGGTTCCTTCAGGCAGCAGCCTAGCACATGTGCCTTTGAGCAGGAGACCTGCATGGCCACCCAGCATCCTCCATGCCTGGTGTGTGTGGTTTGGGGCCCCCTCCTCTGCCGTGGTCCCCACACTGCTGCGTTGAGAGGATCAGGCTGACATGCAGCGTGTCTTCCCCTAAAAGGGCTGAGAGGCAGCGGGTGTTTTTGGAGCATGGCCCCAGCTCTGCTGGGTCAGAGCTCATAGCTGTTCTCTCTGCTGCGAGGGTGCGGGGCGTCCCTCTGCTGAGAGGCAGATGCCAGGGCTGTGGCGGCCTGGAGTGCAGCCTGTGAGGTTTGTGCAGGATTAGGAGCGGGTGACAGATGCACAAGGTGGCCTGAGGGCTTGGAGAGTGGGCTGGCCGGGCATAAATACCACACCAGGCGGTGGACACAGCTTAGACGGGCAGGATGTGGGAGTCGGAGCGGTCTGGGGGATGCAGGAAAGTGGAGCAGGGAGGAGGGGTGGATGCAGACCCTATTTGATAAAAAGGATGAAGGCAGCAAAAGATGGAAGAGACAAAGCCCCAGTTTAGAGCTTTGGAACAAGGAGAAAGATCAGGTGTAACAGCAGTGTGGTGAAATTCTGATTTGGGAAGATGCAGTGGGCTCAAGACAGCATGTGAGGAAATAAATCTTGAGCTAAAAAAGGCATGTAAGGATTTCTGTAGCAGTGCGAGGCTTTGGCTTATCTACATATTGGATGACAGCTCCCAGCATTACTGATGGCTTTGCTTTACGCGTCCTGTCACCCCCTGCGTAGCCGAGGATGTCCCCGGTGTCCCCGGGGACCCCGCTGCCGGGTTGGGAACAGCGGGCAGCGCGGCCCGGGATCTCGCAGCATCACCCCGCTTTGGGGCTCCCGCCTCTGCAGTTCCTGCCCGGCGTCTTCGGGACCGTCGTGTCTGCTCGTCCCGAGCAGGCGGCGGGGCCGGAGCGAGGCCGGGGACAGCGGCGGATCGCCGGCGCCACCTCCCGGAGGCGCGGGATGGAGCGCGGGTACCGCTTGCGCGCGCCGCCGGACTCCCCGCCCCGGGGTGCTGCTACCCGGTGTCCCGGGGTGCTACCGGGGGGTCCCGCCCCGTTGTCACCCAGTGGGAGAGCGTGTGCCCCAAAGTTTAGCGCTCAGGGGAGTGCTAAGGATCTCCGAGGTCTCTGCCTCGCAGGAAAAACGAGGACGTCTTGCCTCGTAGGAAAAAAAAAAAAAACTGGAGCGCCTTTAGTTTGAGAAACTTACCCAAAAAATCGTTTAAGATAGAATTTTCTTGAGGTGCAAAAGCACCGTGTAAAGATGCTCAGTGTTCTAAGCTGAACATGTTGTAGCATCCTGAAATCTGTAAAGTTACTGTTTTTCCAGTATATGGTCTGGAAGATGCCACTAGTTAAAATATTTTTTTTTTCGCATGTTAGTTTTCTCTTCTCTTTTTTTTTTTTTTTTTTTTTTTAATGTTAAAAATCCTCCTCACAGGATCTAACATTGCTGTATGTTAACCTGGTTCTGTTTTTATGACAGACTTCAAGTAGATGAAATAAGTTTCTGCAGCAAACTGCGTTTAAAAAACCTACAGCCAATCTTTGCCAATGGATTTAATGAACACTACACTGTAGGTAGGTTATTGAGGCATAGCCGTGGTCTTTTATCTTTTCTTCGTGTTTGTTTCTTCTTGTATTTTTTCCTATTTTTCTGTGATGGAGGATGAAAAGTCAAAAGAAAACTTCTGGCTTTCCTTGCAATAGAAGTTATATTTCTGTTTAGACACTCAGTTTGGGCAGCTTCCTAAACTGGGAGCCACCAGGAGCCCTAAAGTAGTGAGCTTTGCACTGAAAATAAAGATGGTTAGACTGGTTTGATTATCCATGTCTCAACCAAATATACTGACAAGGATGTGGTCACTCAGCTGTGTTTCCTTCTCTCCTTCTTTTGAATCTTTCTTTTCTAGTAATTAAAGCCTGGAATTTAGTTGATAACCCTCTGGCCCTTTATATGAAGAGCATACTTGCAAATATTGTATCATGTATTGAAACACAGTTTTGTTAACTTTGAGATCAGAATTTGTACCTCGCAGAGTTGCAGGCCTGTGTAGTGCCTCTAACTGGGAGTCTTTATGAACCATGTGTATTAACCCATCAGTAATCTCATCAAGAACAGTAGAAGTGTCTTGAAGCACATCACACTGTTGAACACTTACTCTAACCTTTCTGCAGTGTGTGTGTGTCTCTTTTTTATGGGTCATCTGAGGGGGCAGAGATACAGTAAATTCACCGAGTAGAGAAAAAATGGAAGATTGTTTTTTCAGTTGTGGTTGTGATGCATACAGCATATAAGGTGTCCACACAGTTGAATCAAGCTCTTTGGGAGGGAGTGGAAGAAGGACAGGGAGTACAAAGAGGACAAGAGTGTCTTATAGGGTAGTGTCAGTGTGTAACTGCATCCTGAACACTAAGACTTACAATTCAGAGACAGCGTAGCTTTTTTTTCACAGAATCACAGAATCATCTAGGTTGGAAGAGACCTTGAAGATCATCTAGTCCAGCCATTAACCTAGCACTGACAGTTCCCAACTACACCATATCCCTAAGTGCTATGTCAAGCCATCTCTTGAACACCTCCAGGGATGGGGACTGCACCACCTCCCTGGGCAGCCCATTCCAACGCTCAACAACCCGCTCTGTAAAGAAATACTTCCTAATATCCAGTCTAAACCTTCCCTGGCACAACTTGAGGCCTTTCCCTCTTGTCCTATCGCTTGTTACTTGGTTAAAGAGGCTCATCCCCAGCTCTCTGCACCCTCCTTTCAGGTAGTTGTAGAGGGCGATGAGGTCTCCCCTCAGCCTCCTCTTCTCCAGACTAAACAACCCCAGTTCTAAACCCAGTTTTATACCATTATATCTTTTATTTATACCCACTAACAGACCTGGAGCTAAACTCTATCAGCTGCTTTAATATAGGAGAGGCCCTTTTCCTGCAAACCTTTCCACTTCTGTCCTTGGATCATCCCAACAATGCTGTTCATACTGCCTGTACTGCAACTTTCACCTCCATCTGCAGACGCTCCAATTATGGGAGGTTTATAAAGGTCAGTTTTCGCCTGCATACTTTACTAAGCCAGGTAGACGGAGTCCTCCACCAACATTTCACTGCGTGAGGTGAGGGAGCTTCAAGTCACCTTATTGGTGTTGCAGTATTAGGCACATATTTTTGTGCTTCTCCCTGCTAGACACTGAAACAGGAAAGTTTTGCAAAGATTGATGTTTTAAAGGTGCCAGAAATTACTTCTACAGAACAAAGGCCTTTTTTAAAGGTGGAAACAGCCGTGAACTTGGAAGTTGTTAGTTACCAATATGGAGAACTGACTGGGAAAGCTCACACTCTTCTAGACCTCGCACAGACAGAATGAGAGGGACTCTAATGGATGTTACAAGAATTGGCTTCAATTATCTCTCATAAAATTTGCAGTACGTTCTGTCAGAGGGAAGTTGTACTTCTTGACATCGTATGAGATTGCTGCAGTTCTGACTGGAATTTGGATACTTGCCATAGCCTGCTAAGCAAAGCAGCACACTCCAGTACCTTTGTCAAACTTGCTTTTTCATTTAACTAATATTTTAATAAAAAGAAAAAAAGTTAAATCCTTGTGTGGCCATATTTTTAAATACATCACATTGTCCATGAGTAACTAGAGCTCCTAAGGTCTTCAAATTTTGCACGTGCATCTTGGCATCTTCAGTGGGAATTCATTTTCCTTCCTCCTTCCTTCACTCCCCCTCAATGGGTGGTGGCTCCCAGGAGACCAGAGCTGGAGAGAGGCTAGTATGGTGAAACCTGAGTGGCC
Source organism: Strix uralensis (assembly GCF_047716275.1). Classification (NCBI taxonomy): domain Eukaryota; kingdom Metazoa; phylum Chordata; class Aves; order Strigiformes; family Strigidae; genus Strix; species Strix uralensis. Next base: position 83,671,571 of record NC_133976.1, read on the forward strand.
AGTAATTTCACAGTAAGGTGATTTTGTGACTGAATGCAATATAGAAAACTCATCTTTGGAGACTTTCTACTTGGTGGAACCTTTAAAAATCAGCTTTCAAAGTAAAATTCCAAGCAGAAAATAAAGTCAGTTCTGTAGGATGCAATGTGAAAAACAAAGTTTTCCTAATTTTAGACAAATGTAATTTTTTACTTCTTTCTGATTTTCTGCTCTGAAACGTTTCTCCTGCACCTGTCATAGGAATTCATAAATATAAGCACTTGATATTTCTTCCACATTTGGCCTGGCAACTTTATGCTTTAGAGAACATTTGCTGACCTCTATTTCTGAAAAATGCTGATTTTAAAACTTTAACCTTTTACAGAAAAGTTTAGCTTCTGCAAAAACTCAGCCTCAAATATATTATGAGGAAAACGTTTCAAGATGGTCTGTACTATGACTTAACAGTTATGAGGATTTTGGGGGTTTTTTCGCCTGCTTAAGACCACTTTGCACAACATTATTTTCTAGTTTAAACTCTAATTTTTATTATTTTTTAAATTTTTAGATTGAAATGGAATACTTCATTTCCTGAAAAAAGATCTTTTTTCCTGCAAAAGATCATCCTTCTTGAGATCTTTGGGGTTTTATCCTAATTCAGGAAGGAAAAAAATCAAAACCACCATATTGAAATTGTTAGTAAGATAGGAAGCCATTTCCCAGCTGGAGCCATGGGCACCTGAGTCTGTTGGCCCAGAGTTTTGCATTGTAGCTGGAAGTTCTTGTACTGAACACTCTGGACCAAGTCATAATTTTGCCATATTTAGAGAAGAAATCTGGTTTGGGTTTCTCTTGTCTCAGGACATTGTCCTCCCAAAGAGGATGTTGTCTGAGGTCTTCAGCAGGTGATTGATTATTCTTGTGCCATGTTCAGCCTGAGTCACCTGAACTGCAGCATCATCTGAAAATCTTACACAGTTCTGTATAAGACATTTTGATGAAATTACATGAATTAATTTTTTACTAGCTCTGCTGCCCTAAAGTGTATCATGAAAGAAATAGGACTTGAAGGCATCAGAAGGCGTCTTGTCCTCTGTATGCGAAGGAGAATCCTTTGCAGGTATATATGGTATCTTTTTACAACAAAAGTTTCAGGTTCGTTTATGGTAGAGATATTCTAGGTACATCAGTTACACCAATGCCCATATGCTGTTGTTCTTTCAGATTAGGCTGTTGGAAAGGGGACGGAGCCTGTTCAGCCTGTTTAGATTACTTGGTGTTTGTGTCATACCTTCTGTGTCTCTTTCCATTTGTGAAAGGGTAGGAGGAATGTGAATGAAATGCGGGGCCATATTTCCTAATATACCTTGACAGGACTTGGCAATTCATCTTTCAGATCACCTTACAGATGAGATTCAGCAAGTTTTTCAGTCTCTCCTGTTTCTCACAATCACTTTGATATCCTTTTTATTACAGACGTGTTTCTTTTGTAGCCTGTGTCTTCAAAGTTCCTGTCTGTTCCCCATGTTTCTTCTCCACTTACTGGCTCTTATCACATATTCAGAGCACTGCTGGGGTGGTTTGGCTTTTCTCTTTGCTAGTCACAAAGTATCTGCTATATTGATGTTCCATGTAGGGAGTCTCTAAAGGCTCCTGGGAAGGACATGAAATATAAAATTACCCAGCTTTGTCTTGAGATGATCATGATAGTCCTCTATCAGCATACTTTGCTTCACGCAGATGAACATTACTATCTGAATAAGAAACAAGATTCCAACTCCAGTTCAGTTAGATATTTCTGAGTGCAAGCTCGTCCTTCCCATCACCAGGTATACATTTGTGCTAGGTCATTTGAGAGAAGGTCTACTTATAGCTAACATCCCGGTAGCTAACAAGCTGGTAGCTTGCCAGAGGATGTGGTTTCAGATTATCTGCCTTCAAAGTTCTCCAGGGGAACATAAATTTAAAATATTCCCTAGGGAAAGAGGTGGGAAGGTTGGTAGGAGGGAATAATGGAGGTCTGTTCCAAACAAACCAGATTAGCTAGAAATTTAACTAGAAATAATTTTTTTAACTGAAACGTCTGTGCAAATGCAAAGGTAGCATTGACCCAGTCAAGGCACTAAAGAACATCAAACTGGATTGTGTTTTTTCAAATATAAAGTTTACTTGTGACATATTTGGTAAGATAAGGAGAAAAAGGGTATTACGGCATTGTCCAAGGGAAAGGATTGCCTGTTACAGAGTTCTGTTTGTCTTCTACTTTGGCCATTTTCATGATTTAGCGTTGCTGCTATTGATCTTCCCATGAATAATGTTGCCTTGAGTACTATGAAAAAGTATTGCTCTCTCCATAGGTACTAGCATGAACTCTTAGGCTTGCATCAGACAGGCAAGATGAGTTTGCTGTTATTTCCTTATTTTCCTACCACACAGAACAGATGCGCAAAGGCCCTCTTCTTGCTTGTTAACTGGAGATCTTGTCCTCTGTCGGTGACTTGGTCTGACCCAGCAGTGATAAAGATCTGACCTAACTAAATTCCTGAGCAAGACACTGGGATTTGGAGTAGGCTGAAGAGTAGGGTGAATGGACAAGTGATCCCAGGAGAATTAAACTAAACAGAGTCCTGTTGTGCTGCTTTGCTATGCTTATTTATGTTCATGGTTGTGTGCAATTTGCCTGTTTCCATTCCCTTCCCTTTTTTGCAGTCTTAGTATGGGTGACTCCATGCTTCTGACAATTTTAATGGTTCTGAGTGGAGAACACCCAGTGTCAGTGCTGACCAACAGACTGTGGCATGTTTTTCTTACAACCTGAAATAAAAGCGTAGCTCAAGGAAGGGGCTTGGGGTTTTTTGTTTTGTTTTCAAAAGAGATTTAGCTGGATTGATCCTGGCAGCAGGCAAAGACTGCAGATGAAGCAGGCCCTTATGATCCTTTCCCATCTGTTCACCTGCATGTGCTGATGCTTTTATTTTTGGACCAGGGAGCACCTCCCTCTTCTGTCTAGGTACCTCTGAGTGCAATGGGTGCTGGTCAGTGGTGATAACGCCACAGTTCTGCAATAATCCAGAAAGCCCTTACTCGTAAATAAGTACTGTCTCTCCCAGACATCAGAAATATTTCAGTGTCCTTGAGATACTCCTTTGTGCTTTCCTCTGCTTTAGCTAACATTTATTTTTATTTCTGATTCTTTTTTGCAGCTTCCAGCAGAAGTCTATGCAACCTTGACTCTTGGAAGTCAGATGTTGGTGTTATGAGTCCTATTTTTGCTCTTAGTACTGGCAGGGCACCCACAGGGGTTCTGAGATGGCTTCAGTTCATACTGTCCCTGCTTGCTGTGTCTGTGTGCTAGATGAAATAACTTCCTCTGGACTACCTTTCCTGTTTATACTTTTTTCATGTTTCCAAATGTCTTCTCTTTCTGGATTTAAGCCACCTGATAATAATTAACAATGCAAATGGCAGACAGTTACAGTCACTCTTTTCTTATGCTCTCTTGGTTCTAAGGGGATCTGACATAAATATAAATAATATAATTACAGTGTAATCTATTTATGGACAAAGTTCCTAGTCCTGCTGAAGATTTCCCAGTGGGAGCAGGAGGGAGGAAGTCAGTGCATCCATGCCATGAAGAACTAGCACCATCCCATTGAAAGGAAATTTTACCGTTGCATTATCAGTCCCTATGGAGTTGCTCTTTTCTCCTGCTGCAGAGGGAGTGGCTGCTGTTTTCATGGAGGTGAATTGAAAAACACTATGATATTGTTAGTCTTCTTGCCAAATACCCACTATGGCCTGGGCCCTGGGGCTGTGCGCATGGGTTTGTTGCACTGAAGAAGGCTAAACATTTCCTTGCAATCACTTCCCTCCATGTTCAAATATCCACCAGTAGTGGGACTTTGTCGGGCTGCCTGTGTTTTAAGTGCAGTACGCCTAAAAATAAGTAGACCTGAATTTTCCTGAAAATAAATGTGGGCATAATTAAAAATTCAAAGTTTGTAGGGATTGAAACCTTTTCCCCATTTGCTTCAAGGACTCAGGCCCCACTCAGGTGATGTGACTGGGATGGGCAGATGTATTACAAATGCCTTTCAAGCCTCCTGCGTCTTTGCTCCACATGAAGCTGTGTTAAGAGGGAAAAGCGAGAGAGGAAGAGAAAGAGGCAAGGCAGTAGCTTTCCTGCAGAGGAGCTTCACTTTCTGTGCCAGTGGTAGCAAAAGTCTGGGCTGCAGGCAGGAGGTTGCTGTGATTTTGTTTTGTTCCCTGGCATTGGATGGTAGCTTTTGCTACTGATCTCTTTTGAGGTGACATCCAGTCTTCAACACTCAGTGTCTGGCTCTTTAGAGTATCTGCCTTCTAGATATATTAGATTGCTTTTATTGTTATTAAAATTAGAATAATAATTTCTAACAGGAAGATGACCAGATGTCCTCATTTAATCAGAACAGATCCTTTTTTTTCTGTGTAACATCCAGCTGTCCTAGCACTTTTCAGAGCAGACCCATTTATCTCCATTTTCTTGGTGCTGAGATTCTTGAAAACTGTCAAGAATTCCTCACAATTAATTGCATCTCTGATCCTTTCATCAGGAGTAAAATATGACTCAAAACTCTAGGAAATACTGGTTAGTGATCAGAACTTCTTTAATAAAAAAAGGAACCGATACTTCAGTCCCATCCCCAGTGTAAAATATTTTTAAAAGAGTTCATTATGAAAGTATTTTTGGATTAGCTTTGATTCAGCTTGTGTGCTGTTTTCTCAGACTGTAGGAATGCGGTCTGACAGAATATTTACGGGAGAAAAAATACACATTTTTACATACTGGAGGGCTGGAAGGCTGGACAGAGCGTTGACTTTAGCTTGGCATTATGAGAAGGAAAGTTTTCCTTAAGAATTATAGCCGCTGTTGAATATGAGACTGATCGACTAACTCCTTGTCGCTGCTAACAGCATAAACACTACAATTAAGTTGGGAGGATACTTGAAGTTATTTTTATTCCAGCCATAAGACCCTGGTACATTGCATAATTATTTTTATATTAAGTGTTTTATAATATTTGGCTTATCTGTTTTCACCAGATTGGAATAAACTACTTTGGGATAAACTGTGCTTTCCACTTTTGGTGTGGTTTTAATTGAAATAGTGTATTTAATGAACAGAAATTATTGGTGCACATAAGCATTCAGTCTGAAAAGGGGAAGAATGGGATATATAATCATGGGTAGCTACCAATACTGGCACTTCTTGTCCCACAGAAATCTGCCACTCTGCTCAGATATTTATTGTCCACTATAATTACAGCAAATCTTTAAATCCTCTCAGATGTTTTTTAGATGCTTTGGGGGCTCATGGTGGTTGTTTTCAAAAATTGTCCCAGGGTGTCTAATTTCCACTTGGCGAGATAGCCATGGTAGGCAGAATATGGATTAGATTTAAAGTCTCGGGTGACTTCCCAGAGCAGCACCTTATTTACGCATATTTACTTGACTGGAAAAGTATGTTCTTATATATGGGAAGATACTTTTTGATAAAGTTCATTGTCTATGTTTGCAGTACACAACAAATTCCTTAAACAGTTAATGAAAAGAAAACACGCCATAATTTGTTAGGACTGCTATTGACCTGGTGCTTTTGATGCAATCCAGCACAACAGAAGTCCAAGGAGATTCCTGGTAGTGGCAGCAATTTGAGCAAGATAGCAAATGTTTTGGACATTGTGGTTTGCAGAGTACATTACAACTGACATACGTGGCCATGATGGTCTACTCACACAGAGACATCCAGCTATATGGCCAGAGGACAGGGTAAATGCTGTAGACTCAGATGCTCATCTATACAAGGGAGAGCTATGAGAAGGGAGACTGAAGCCTTTTTCATGACAGAAGGGAAAGAAATGTTCCAGAAAACCATTCTAAACAAAGTATTTAGTGTGTGTTGGGGAAAATGAGTGTGTGCTGGACAAAACTTAAAAAGGACCTTTCATTGTCAAAGTGCAACAAAGGCGAGGGAGTATTGTCCCGTGGATGAGGAGTCAGTCACGGTATATTTTAAGCAGCCAGCAATAGATCCTTTCATACCTAAAAATAAAGATCTGTGGGTCTCATCCAAAACCCATGGAAGCAAATGAGATTATTTTCATTGACCTTCGAATTGGCAGCCATAAATAGATGGTTTTTCTCTTTTTCCGCTTCTGCTGGAGAGGAAGTCATAGCTCTTTGAGTTAAGCTGCTGAAAGACTGCGCCTGCTGATAGCTACACACAGATCCCTGTCCATTTCCATTCCTGGGAAAAAGAGCACTGCCGGTGGTGAGGTGAGCTGAGAAGGGGTGAATCGTAGGAATGACAGCCTCCAACATGCCTAAACATGAGTAAAGGGAAAAGATTTTTATACAGAAAACAACAATTGGAATAACTCTGGTGTCATAGGTGGGGGTGAGAGAGTTGATTGTTTTTTAAGGCAGGAGCGGAATGAATCTTCAGATACTTGCTCTGACTTTCTTTGTAACATCTGCTATAAAGCCATGCTTGGCAGTGAGCCTAGAGCTTCTGCTTGAGCAGTAAGGCATCTTAGAAAGACGTCTTCTTGATTTCAAAGCAGTGTATGTTTAAATGACAGGAAGTGTAAGGTGTCTGGCTGACTGAATACCATGTATGCAATTCTGCAGGGAAGAATCTGTCTCTCAATGTATTTCCAGAAAGCTGTCCACTATGCAATTAGTACTATCCTACAGTGTTATAGCTGTATTGTAGTATTGTTATTCCTCATTGTACTAAAAATGAGTGCAATGAGTTTAGTGCCTATGCACTAACAGGCTTAGGGCACACGGTAGATTGAGTGGACAAAGGACAGATCCTGTGTTGGCTTCTTAACATGATATTTGCTTGAGGGTAGTTCCCAGTCCTCCCATGTCCCTGCAGACTGTCTACGTGGATGGCTAACTCCCCGTGTAAGAGGTGCTCAGAAAGGTTTTGGATCTACACACAGTGGTCCCTGGTTTGCTTAATGTTTCAGTTCAGTCACTGAGTTTTGTCCCTCTGGAAATATTTAGCCAGTGTTGGGAACCAGACTCCTGGTACCCTATCCCATCTCCCACATATAGCAAGCATCTCCAGATGGGTCTGAATATGATGATGCTGTTGTATTTGTCTTTAAAATCATTGCTGAACTCTTCTGCTGACACATCTTCACTTTTTCAATGCCCCAAGCTCCCTTGTTAGCTCTAGAGGCTGGGTTTTTTTTAATATCTTGCTGTTTCTTCTTTAATCCCTTTCTTCTTGAAGAGAGAAAAAAACTAGGACATGCAGTGGAGTCAAAGCAGCCAGAGCAGGTGTCGTAGTGTGATGAATTCCTTTGAAGAAGAGGAGAGTTTAGGTAAAAAAGAAGATGCATTATAACTTTCTGTAAGAAACAGAACAGCAGCAGCAATGACAGTACATGAAGCAACAGTTAGTAGGTCTGGAGTAACTAGGTCAGGCTGAGTACATAATTAATGTCACCTTTTCCATATTCAAAAACAATATTTTTTTTTTGTTATTTCTTTGGAGTGATGTTTGAAATCCTTTGGATTTGGAGAAATTAAGAGCAATGTACCCAAGAAAACATTCTTCTTCAAGACAGGAGGCACCAGGAAGCACCTATGGTGAATGCCCAGAGTCTAACAGCAAAGCAGCTTTGGCTGAGTGATGAGGGTTGGATTTCCAAGGAAATGGAGGGGGGTACATGTTATATTGCCCCCAAGAGTTAGCAGCATTTGATTGCCCAAAAGCTTTTTTGAAAATCCGGAGCTAATATTATTAGTCTAGATAAAGCTTTTGGCATTAGCGTTGAGTGGAAGACAACTCTTTCTAGTCTCTGGTTATGGCTTTATATTCTGAAAACTTTTTACGACTTCAGGTGTAAAAGTCAACTCACTAGATATTCCTAGAATCAACCAGTGATTGCTTTTGCTAGAGCAGAATTCAGCTTTCATTCCTACTCTCTCACTTTTTAAAGTTTCTTTCAACTATCTTAGACACATTTCAGACTATAGGTTTCCATATAAGCTTTCAACCTACAACCTAAAAATGAGAGTTTTGGCTTGTAGAGCTCTCCTTTTTTGGGGGGCATGGGAGGGTAGGTAGGAAGGACAAGTGCAATATGTACCTTGGATAACTGATACCTGGAAGAGGCCTGAAAAATGTTTCTAGATCACTCTCACAATTTATGGTAGCTACCATTAGCCTTTCACAAGATTAAATTCTAGAAAACAAGCTACAGCAGTGCTGCTGTGTAAAATGTATGGGATCTGTTGTCTGTCTCTTATGCAAAATGGCACGGCACAGCTCACATCTGTACAACTAGGTTTTCTTCCTTTCCAAAACAGATTGACAAGATTGCAGTCCGCCTACTGAGAACAACTCCTGGCTCTTCTTGTCACCTGCCGTCCCCAGGCACTGTCTGAGAGAAAATGTTTTAACAGTTTAAATAGCATGGTCACTATTTGAAACCATGTCCTGTCCCTCTTTTATCTACAAATACAGATTTAGCCATGCACAATGGTGCCAGAAATGGCTGTGTATTGAAGTGTGTACCTCAACAAACCTATGGCAATGTAAAGCAGTGCTGGACTGTTTCCTCCCTTTATCCCCATAATGAAAGTTTAGAGGCCTGGCCATCATGTCACAGAATCACAGAATCACAGAATCATCTAGGTTGGAAAGGACCTTGAAGATCATCTGGTCCAACCATTAACCTAGCACTGACAGTTCCCAGCTGCTGGTGTTAAAGGATTGTTCCTCTCAAGAAAATAGAAACTGCTTGATATGTGAACCCCAAAGCATGATTCTCTTTATTTACTCTGAGAGAACCTACTTGATAGGATTTTTAAATACATGGTTAACTTCAGGCATGCAGCTTCCCATTAGCCAGTCATGCTCATGCTCAGAGATAAGTACTTACACTGCGATTCAGCAAACTCTTAAAGTAAGCTTGCCAGGCTGAATGAAGACAGCAGGAAGAGTCCTGCAGATAGCCATGTCCTTTGATATAAACAAACTGGAGCTGTGATTTATCTCATGCCCTGATTCTGTCTGTATTCTTATGCTCTGATTCTCTCTATTCTAACCCTGAAAGCAGGGTTTTACTCATTAATACCAAATTCATATTTGTCTGGTAGCATCCCAGTCTCCAAGCATAGCCTTGAAGATACAGATGGTTACTTGCAGTGTGGAAGAAAGACCCAGAAGGTGGTGGTTTTCCTTCATGGTACTGTGAGTTAAGTATCCATACGCCTCTCATTTTGCCCCAGAATGAAAACAGCATTTGTAGGTTTATTTAGTTATTTCGCATGAAAAGGAGTTGTTTTGAATTTTCAGCCAGCTCTTGTTTCAAGCATTTCTTTGAAATTGTAGGACAGATATCTGCTGTCCTACAGCAAGTTAGTTATTTAGGAGAAGCTGAATTTATGATGTGGCTTTTTTATATCAGTGCCCAGCATTTTAGGAGAAACACTCTGTGCTGTGAAGCTTATTATTAAATTGCATTTGTTAGTAATGCAAGAATTTGCTGTTATGAAGGAATGGAGAATCAGGCCTTGGGAAGGGTATTCTAGCACTGTTCAGATGGATTATCAAGATCTGGCCTCACATATTGACTTTCCTTTTTTTTTTTTTTCTTTTTCCCTTCTCTTATCAGATACCATGCCACCTGCTCAGAAAGCCTTGTTTGCTGTTGAGCTGTCTGGATCTACAGAAACTTATTTTGCCTGTCATTTAGATAATGTTTGAATCACCCTTCTTTTCAAATGCAATGAAAGAGATCTATAAAGCACTCAGTAATTTGCTGTGGTCTTTCTACTGCCCAGATCCACTTTTCTGGCTCTGTTAATTTGTTATATATATATGGCTTATTGTACTTATTTGTAACAATTGTACATAAGTAACAGTAATTGTTACATAAGTACATAATTGTTACTTGTACATAAGTACATAAGTAACAATTAACTAAGGCTCTCCAATGATAACGTTCAGGAAACAAGAACAACATACGAATTTTTCTTCTTCCAGTACAACAGTGAGAGAAATCTGAGTTAGCAGTTAAAGAGCCATTTTGGGAAGCTGTAAGATCTAGTACTAATCTGTAGCATCACCTAAAGCATGCAGCTTTTGGTTTTCAGATCTCCATCTGTCAAGGTAACACTTCACAGAGGTGTCATAACGAGTGCAGAACTCTTCATGACCTCATGTGGTAGGTGCTATGGGAGGCCACTGTTGTGTGATTAAAATGGTGGGTGAGAATCTTGGAATTTTAATGTAAAACTAACTTAAGATACATACACAGGACCAAAGATGTTTGTAACACTTGGGTGCTTTTTGTGATGTGGAGCCGAACCTTTTGAACTCCAGCCAGCACTGCTGGTCATGCTCCTGACATGCCTCCTAGCTGATTCCATGGAGATTTCCTTGCATTTTGTACAGAATGTCTGCTCTCAGATGGTGTTTCATATTCTCATGACTTCAGTCTGCCTGTTCTGAAATACCAGCATGCCTGCTGGTCACTCCTATATGCTCTAGTGACTCAGTAATGCTGTTCTCTGGCTGGTGTGGGATTTCCTTCTGTTTCTCAGGGATACAGTGTCAGCTTAGCTGTCCTGAGTTTACGTGTCCTGAAAGCCTTTTTCCTCATCACTTGTCAAGTCACATCTGCCCTTTCTCTTCCTCCTACCCCAGACCTTCTGTCTCTTTTTTGTGATGTCGCTAGACTTCCAGTGTCTAAAACGGTTCACATGTGGGACTCACTTGAAGCTGAAGTAAAGGTGGTTGAAGGAGGGAGGGAAAGGATATATCCATTAAATTACAGGACTCCCTAAACAAAAAAGGAATATTTGTCACTCTAGTTTTTCTCCAATTTTGGGGTGGGAAAGTTAGTTCTCTTTTTTTTTTGGTCAGAGACTGATTTTTCAGAGCTTTAACATTAGATTAAATACATCCTTTAGAATATATGATTGCATGCAATGTACTGGTGTTTTCATGCTGAAAAGACTACACTCTTTACAACAATTTTTGCTCTGGCTCAACTTCACAGTCATCGGGAAGTTCTAACAGTTGAAGAAAGGCAATTTGAGTAAAGCCTTACTGTTCACACTGACAGAACCTTGCCCATAACTGCAATATCCTTGTTTCTCTAGTCCTTCACCTTTCACAATCAGTCCTGCACACTCCAATGAAGGAAAAGGAAATAAGCATAACAGGGTACCTGAGAGAACCTCATTCTGCATTCATGAGAGTGCTAGCATGGTGTGGTAGCAGAGTTTCTTCTTGGTGAGGGAGAACATATTAACTAAGTGCCTTAATAACTTACCAAATATCCTTTCTAATCGAGTTTTCCACAGCACATATATTTCTTCACTGTGCCTATATTTCATATCCCTCTTCTATGAGCAGGATTTCTGCTGTAGAACTTTCTACCTAATGCTGGACTGCCCCAGGTCATGAGTAAACCTTCTCTCCTTGACTGTCAAGTGCATCTGTTGAGCCCACGGCACAACTTCGTGTGCCACTGACTTCTTTGGATAGACAAACTGAGGTACCAAGGGGAATATATGACTTAAGACCCTGCAATGAGGTGGTAACAGATGAAGAAATAAAGATTGCACAAGTCTTGTCTCCGACACTAAACCAAAGAGAATATGCACTGTGTCATGAAAAGGTTATAGTGAGAGACAAAAACTGCTACCATAAAAAGAACAATTTAGGGTATATATATTCCCCGACATTTGGAATGTTCTCTTTCCATATGTAAGAGATGTAAGTGGGTTACTCTAGCTCATATATTCAGGCTGCAATGTGTCAAATATAACATGAAATTGCAAAAATCTGATGCTGAAATGATGATGAATGTGTGATAAAATTGTGGGAGCTCACAGTCCTAAATGCTGAGTTACCATTTACTCTAGTAACATGCAGTGTACACACCATGTATTTCATTATATCCATTTTTATATTAGATTTTTTTTTTTTTCTTCAGGCTGTGATACTGGTTATTGATCTGAAGCATTTGTACAGGCTGATAACAAAGGACAAGTAAAGTACAGATACAAATGATTATTCAGTACCTTCCATGTCCATTGCCCAATAGTTAATCTTGCAAAACATTTTAATCTGTAACATGGCAGATACAGTTTATTTGATACGACAGCTTTGAAAGTAGAATGCTTTTGTGCTCAGTGCTCTGCAACTTTAAATTCAGCAGACACTCATTTATACTAAGGAACACTTTGTCCCTTGAAGGCCACAGCCTTTACCACTTGAGGCAGAGACTTTGTCCTCTTTCACCAGCTGCTTCACTTTTCTAATTTCTTTTAATTATTTTAGCTTTTACTTTACAGTCTGTGGAAGAACAAAATTTTATCATTAGAGTTAAACACTTTCTGCTGATATCCCTCTGACCTATTCCACCTGCATGTTTGAGTGATGCTTTTTTGATTAAAATAAATATATTTTTTTTTTAACCAAGGAACAAAACCAACTACCAACCAGATAAACATTACTGGAATCAGGGGAGCAAAAGAAAAGAAAGCAATCTTTGCCACAGATCCCGCATTTCACCTTGTTTTTTTCACTACAACAGTTTCTTATTTGTGAAAAATCTCACTGGGATCTCACAAGAATAATCTTATTCCTGCTGTGGTAAACCAGGACCCCCACCTCCTCATGGTATCTTCTTCTCACAGTTTGGGCAAGAAGCGGTGTATGTTACAGCTGATCATGACCTACCTGTGGGAGGACTCACAGAACAGGAGTGCTAACTGTTTAGCTCAAGTTTACGTGTTCCCCTCACATCCTAGGGCATCAATTCAGCTTTTTTCACTTTCTTTCTCCTACTGTTCCTGAAACTTGTAAGAACCTTGGGTCTTTGAGACTTCCATTCCTTTGATAAATTTGGATAAAAATGGGCAGTAAATTGGAGATAAAGGGAAGGGATGATGCCAGCTATTATGCTATGACTGTATTAGCTTAATTGTTTTAGGAAATCGTGCCTCCAGATTATTCCAGCTCGTTCTGTACACACAGATAACTCGTTACAGAAGTGTAAAAGTTCAATCTATCCTACTGGTGGTACAAAGTCAGAACTTATTGTTATCTCAGTAAACTCTTGGATTACAATTTTTTAAAGTAATTTAGATAGTTTGTCATCCAAAGTCCTGTTTGAAAACAGTTAACCATTCATAGCCTTAATTTCACTAAAATGTTCATGGGATTTAGAAAACCTAGCCTATAAAAGAGGTTCTGTGATGCATCTGAATAGGTATCTGAATATCTTTAAGTAACTGGGACCACATCTCTCTTTGAAAAATAATTATTGAACAGGTGTCGTGGTACCCTTCCCCTCATCAGGAACATACCTTCTGTAAGAAGAGGCCTGAAAACAGGTTCTGAATGCTTTCCCACAAACTTCCATGGTAATGGAAAGTGAATCAGGCTTAAAGGCTACAGAGATTAAACTATGCAACAACAAATGCGATACTCTGAGGCAAGTCAGTCCATATCTAGTGTGCCATGTTTGTTGTACTTCTTATAGCATCACTATAAAATTTTTGATCCTTCTGGGCATGAATATTATCCCGCTTAATATTAACAGTATCTCCATCCTTGTTTCCCAGTGTTAACTTGTTGATTCATATCTCATGAATTCCTTCCCTTTCACTTCCTTATGTTCTTCTCTTGCTTGCTTTCTGCTTCCAAAATGGGCTGGGTACATTTAAGCCTGAATATGTCTGTGCAGTCGGGCCATCTGGGTACTCTGGCATGCAGCGTCATCCAACCAGCTTTCCCAAACTCTCTACTCCTATTGTTCTGGTTTCCCACCGCTCTTCTCCCTCTTTCTGCCAGATGCTGCCTCATTCTGGGTCTGACTTGAGGATATTCAATCAGTTCTACTTTCTGCAGCTTGCATCCCACAGCTGTTATTTGATCTCATTTCTCCCTTTTTTTCCCTCCTCACCCTTTCAGTTTTGATCTAGTTCCAGAGTTTCATTATCTAATTGATTTGTTCCAGTAGACCTTTAATTTCTTTGTCTTTTAATAGGTCTTATGAGGATTGTTTTCTCACTTTGGAGCTTAGTGATGGCTGCTTTTCCCATTTAACATGTACAGGCTGACAGTCACTTCTACCAGACTTCATCTCAGTCTCCAGCAGTCGCTGTTCGGTTCATGGTTGTTATCTGGCCTTTCCCAGTAGTTGTTTGGCTTAGAATCAAAATGCAAGCATACACAAATACCCATGTGATGGTCAGCCATTGACATTACAAGACAATTACTAGCTTACTTGGGAGATTTTCACTCTACAAATGCTACATATCTCTACATGTTGCTGGCTATCGTTAATTTTTGAGGTGTGTTTTGAGACAGACTGGAGAAGTTACAATTCCTGCCATAAACACATGTTTGGTCACCTCCTTGCTGAGTTTCAATATGCAGGAATCGACAGAGCTGTGCGTCATCTTGGTTGTGACGGAACAGTGGTAGACCCTGAGAGCTGCCTGCTGAGAGATATCAGTTTTCTGTCCAGAACTTGGGTCTTAGCTTCTAATCACCTTCTCTCCAATCATCTTCTCTCCTAGTTATAAGTATATTTTTTCCTCTTAACAAAGGGATATTTGTCTCATCTAGATACTTCCAGATACTGCTGTAATATAAGTGTAATATACAAGTAATTTTAATCAGTAAGTGCTATTTGAATGAACAAGGAAGGTGACTAAGAACTTGGAAAAGTTGCATTTTATGAGTTGCATCTTACCCAACACACATGTACTTATTTAGGTGTTTTAGAGTTCTTCAGAAATATTTTGATCTACTAAGAGTATAGTATTACTTTGACATTCAACACGAACAGCATAGTGGGAGAAAGCAGGGAGAAGGTCAAGTGAATTGTGATTTTTTTTTTCCCATATAAATGCTACTGATTTCTATAAGGAATAATTGTTCATATTTAGAGCTGCTTGGCAAACACAATTCTTTTTTTTTTTTTTTTTTTTTTTTTTCTGAAGAAATTGAGGGAGTGTGGATGTTTCTAAGCCTCTGTACAGTTCAGCCTTACATTGATGTCTTGCAGGCATTGAGTGGTGCCCACACTGTGGTAGCAGTGCCATTTTTCTGCTACTGTTTAAAGAACATCAGGACACCACAGTTTTAGTTAAAAGCTGAAATTGTTCTTATCCAAGAAATGTAAAACCAGTTTATTTTTTTCACTGTGCATGGTTTTTGTTAGTTTTGTTGGTTAATGAATTCCTTGACTGAAACTTTGAGTTGCTATTCTGTAGTGATGGAAGAGAGAGTCATACGACTTTGGCCTCCATATTTAGCTGGCATTTTATTTTGCTTTAACTCCAGATAGCTTTTTGGATCAAGAAAAATCCTGCTTCACAGAATGACTGGGTAAGACTGTCAGTAGATATGAGTTGGTGTAGTACCAGTGAAGATGGAACAACTATAGATTATCAACTAGATGCATGATAAAATATAGTAATAACAAATGCTGGCTTTCCCAGAACTGCCTTCGTGACTCTTCCTCTTGTTAGTGGGGCAATGTGTCACAGGTTCTTTTAGTTAAGCATTTTTCGTCTACCACCATTTGCCTGCTCAATGGTTCATCCATCTCCTTTCCTAGAATGAAACATGACTAGCAATCCTGTCACAATGCTGCTTTATCAGTAAAGTCTGGAGGGACTAAGAGTGAAAAGGTCACGTTGTTTCACTCCTGTCAGAAGAGCAGTGGTCATCTTCAGACATGGTTTTGTTGCTTGATCTCTTTCCACCTGTCCAACTTCAGCCATCTAATGCATAAGAGTGGCCTACGATTTTTGTTGCTAATAAAGTGAACTCTGGGGGAATTCT
Organism: Strix uralensis; assembly: GCF_047716275.1. NCBI lineage: Eukaryota > Metazoa > Chordata > Aves > Strigiformes > Strigidae > Strix > Strix uralensis. The sequence goes on from NC_133976.1 coordinate 83,687,427, forward strand.
CACACAGGCAGTTTCATCTTGCTCTGGAAGAAAACTATCACTAAAAACTTAACTGAAAGGTTGTATAGCTTCCTTGTGACTAAATTCAGATGATCTTAGCTGCCTGACAGGCAAGAAATAGTATCAATATCTTGTGCTTTTCTCATAAGGGAGTTCTGACTCCAAAACTTATTTAGTGGCTTTGGGGACTGAAATCCACTTGGCTTCTCCCAGCTTCCTGGATGGCTCCAGAGCACGGGCTTCCACTGACAGTGAGTTTGAGGGTGATGCTGTACTGCAGCCAGCCTGTGGGGTGGGAAATTGATGGGAATTTTACCAGAGTCTTCAGCAAGTTTAGTCAAACCAACAGTGAAAATCCCCTAACAAAGTCGATTCTGTTATGCTGTTACCTTTACAAGAAACCAAATAATGATCTAACCAAATGAGAAGGGTTGTAGACAAAGAGTTAGGAAACATAATGCTGGATTAAAAAAGTACCGCTGTAGAGACATATATATGTCAGATGTAGACAGCCTACCCTTAAAGTGTTCAAAGTGTTTTAAATAGCAAAAATTCTGGACTGTAATGATAGACATCCAGTGTACAAGCTAGTTTAGTAAATTGCAAGAAGCAACAGCAAAATTAATTATGTCTCAAATAAGGGAAGTTTCAATGTCTGCAGGAGAACATAAAAAGCATGGATGCTTAGTCTGAAGTAATGTGGGAAGGAAAACTGCTTTGAGTGGCAATGAAATCTTTGAATCCACACTTGAAGCACTTACATAAGACCTTAAAGTCATAAGAAAGAGCAAAAAGCAGATTGATCTGCCTTGAATTTTGGAAGTTTCTTTTACATCCCTTTGTCAAAGAGGTGCTCAAGGAGTGGCTGCTTAAGTGACATGAGGTTTAAATGGATGTTTATGAACCTTATAAACAAAAAAATGCCATTCTGACTGTGGAGCTGTGAATCTGCAACACCTGGATTCTGTTTCTGATTTTGCTCGTTAAACTTTAGTGAACTGCATTATTTTTCTAAGCATTGCTTTATTCATCTGTAAGAGATACTTAGAAGCATAGTGGGAAGCAGTTGATTGTGTATGTATATGTGCCTTTCAGTCCCTTTTATTTACCAAATGAAATTTCCCCACTAAGCGTGGTATTTTAATTCTTGTTTTCATTCTGAAGACAGGGAAAACCATCTTTGAAAGGCTTTCCCAGGGAAACAAAATGAAAAAAAATACATATGAAGATGTCAGAATATTTATTTTGATAATAGACTGAAATACAGTTGAATGTAATGAGACATATGATTGTAATAAGTACGTACTTAGATTTAGTTTTGAATTTTGGCATTGACATAAAATATACCAACTATACAAATTAAATATTTAAATATTATCTAAATTAATTGAGAATGTTAAAACACATTGTTAAGACCTTTTCCTTGACAAGGAGTTAAACAAGTTAACCTTCTTCTGCAAAATGTTATGATAGCAAGAAAACAGGGTTTCTCAACAAACAGTTCCTCTTCTTATCTTTTGCTAAGTAGATAACTGACCACACCTTAATATGGACATCCAAAAGAGAAGCAGTTTCATTAAGAGTATTTATGTAAATTACCATGAAATAAAAAGGAGTCAGCTTTGCTTAGGATGAGCCAAGGCCCTAGAAAATTTGAGAAATTTTAAAATACAGAATGACGAAGTGCATGAGTTGATTAGTAAAAGATGATGGGAATGGTCGCTGGTTCGCTAAATCTGCTTACAGCTTGTTTCAACAAGTAAACTATGGTTCTGATCAATTGTATTAAGTACTACATGGTGAATTTCTTTACTGAAAACAAAGGTATAAAGTGTGTTTGATTTTCAGATTTGGTAGTTACACCCTGCTTAAATTCCACCTTAAAATTTTAATTGTATACACTGTTCTTCACTTCCTGTTCTATTGAATTACATATAACTTCTTTTCACCTGCTGCATTAAAGTTGGGACCCTATCCTCTTTTTTTTTTTGCATATGACTTTTGAAAGCAGGAGGACTATGAAAGCTGAGCTGTATGACTGAATCATCATCTTGGAAGTGATTGGACTGTTCTTTTTTGATGAAGGGAACTTCAATTGCACTGTACATACACTGTGTGCACAATGCACTGCATCAGTAGAAATATAATTTTACCTTTGATCATTCTTATGTGAAAAGACTTTGTTGATAAATTCTGCCTATGAGATTCTTGTAGGATAAGGTATCATGTGAGGTGAGCAGGGAAAAGGAAGTTACACTCCCGGAAAACCTTTTTTTATTGTTTTTTAGTTTCACCTTCCTACTCAAGGTAAAGCAGAAATTGGAACATAAGAGCTTAAACTTCAATACGGATGATTTCAAACTTCCTCACATGAGGATAAAAGGTATAAAATAAATGCAAAGCTCTTTGCCAGCAGCTGTTGGACATTCTTTTCAGACTTACTGTTCATCAGCTCAAACAAACCACCTAAGAGTATGTGAGTGTGTGGTTTTTTGCTTGTTCTAACAGCAAACTAAAATGTTTTAGCTTAAATCATCCTTAAGAGGTTCACGTTGTGAACCCACAGAGATGTAAGGCTAGCTATGGGCTGGATGGAAATGTTAAGCAAAAGTAGCTTATTGTTTACAATGGCCTATCTATATTCCAATATGACATTATCAATTTAAGATACACCAGTATGGAATCATTTGGTCTCTTTGGTAATGTGTACATTTTCTTTTTAGAACACAGATTTATATTTTGTGAAACTTTATTTTATCACAGATTTAAATGCTAAATTGGACAAACTCAAGAGGACATGTTCCTTTAAATGTCTTTATTCTTCGTAGATGACCCTTGATTATTTTCTAAGAAATGTTTTCTTTTGCTTGTGTAATGGTTTAACCCAAAGAGAGTGTTGATGATAAGAAAATGAAAATGAGAAATGACCTGAAAAACTTACCAAGTTTTCAATCTTAGTGTTGTACTGTCCCTGCATAACATATGTAGTTCAGACTGATTTCCCAAAATATTAGGTGGAAGTAGGATCAGTTATTAAAAAAAAATCAATGATTTAATGAATTTCTAAGAAAATCTTCCTTCAGTTTCGGTTGAGAGGTTGCCAAATTATAAATCATTTATTGGAAATAACCGAGTTTCTTCAGGGTATAGTACCTTTTCTTTTACACTTGAACAACCCCATCTCTTCCACATTAGGTCTTTCATGTTTAATATGAAAGCAGGAGGTTGTTCAGGATAAACTGGAGCATATTTTGGCTCATGGGACCTCATTATCACATGAAAATAAGTAAAGCTTCATTTGTCAGAAGCCAGGTTAAGAACCCTGCAAAAAGTTAGAAAACGCAAATGTTTTGTACTACAAACTGACAAGAAGTCAGCAAGGCCGTTTTCACAATTTAACTCAAGGGTACAGGCTAGAATGCAGGGGAGAATTATTTTTTTGCTTACAGTATATTTGGCATGAATTAGAAAAGAGGAACAACTCCAGACATACCATGCCAAATTTCAATGTTTTCTGTATCTGATGTTCTTCAGAGAACAAGTGTGGCTTGTCTAAAGTAGGGAACCTGTCAGAAAATTCTATTAGTTGGCTTGATCTTTTTTCTTTTACCATGAGATTAATTTAGGTGTTAGAAGATATTTAGTGATATTTTAAACTTCAGAGAACATTGAATATATCCAATGAAGATCTTCCTCCAAAATCTTTCCCTTCCAGATTTTCCAGTGGCAACTAAGCACTTCCTTATCTGAGAAAAAAAAAAAAAAAGGAAAAAAAAAACCCAAAACACCAAAAAAACCCTGCTGCCCAAAAAACCTGAACCACCAAAAAACAGAATTAAAAAAACAAACCCCAAACAACAAAACCAACAAAACAGTCTGCATTGGGACACTCAAAATAAGACAGAATCAAAGTAAGGTTCTCAGAATCCCATATGTGTAAATAGGTAGCTGTATTTTTACAGCTTCCAGAAAGATTTAATATCTACTGGGTTATACACAGATTAAAGATCATTAAAAAAATATGTTATTGCATTTTCTGTGAAAAAATAGGGGTTTGAGTGAGCTAAGTTTTTGTTTTTCATTTTTGTGTTGGTTTTGTTGTTTTTTTTTTTTTTTTCTTTTCAGGACTTGGCTACAGACTGAAATTTGCAAACTGAGGTATTTAAGGCAAAAATTAATTATATGATAAATTACTGTTGTGTTCCATGATCTGGGAAAACAACTAAATTGAATAATACGTGGGGCACTTCCAGTAGACTGTAGACTACTTGAATTTGTGATTATTTTGAAGTATAAAGATATTAGCTTTCTCTATCAAAGAGGCTTGGCAGTCAGCATGAATGCCTCTTGCTCACTGTACCATGGCTTCTTCATTTCATATCAACTTAAATTCCCTGAAAGGTCTCTTTTCTGAGAGCAGCTGAGCGTACGTTGTTTGACAGAATAGTCTGGGCTGAAGTAGGCGGGGAGGGAGACATAAGTAGGAGACCTGCAGCAGAGGAGTGACGTAGGAGATGGGAAAGGGAATAGAGGGCCTACATGCAGCAAGGAGCAGATCTGAAGTGAGGCTTTGGGTGAGATGGAAAGGAACAAGTTTTCCGTATTGAAGCAGTTGCATTTTCCCCTAGCTTTGTTGTAACAGTTAAACAAAAAACATAATTTTTGAGATTGGAAGTCTTTATTGTCCCACATTTTTTATTTTAAGGGGAGGAGGAAGGACTTCAGTCCCCAGGCTCTGGTTGTATAGAGGAAAGAGTTGGACTTTATGGACTTTATAGAGTACACAGTTCACCAGGGATCCCAGTTCTCATACGAGGATGTACGCACAAGAAGCAACCAGTACGTCCAGCAAGGCCTCATAACTCCTGTATGTGGTCAGTAATAAGAATATTTTAAACCAAAACATTTTGCATTCTTAGCAAAGAATAAAAATTCTTTAAATCAATTGCACAGATTCAGTGAAAACATTTCCCCAATTTATCACAATTTAGCTATGTTAACTTAGTGCAACTTAACCTTGCGTAACAAAATTTAGGTGGATGGAGCTAAACAAATCATTTTCCTTGAGCATTCTAACAGAGAAAGCAATCAATTTTGGACAATCTGTAGCAAGGAGCACTCTGGACAGAACACATGCAGTGCTAAGGGACATCCTTACTCACAGGAGTGAAGGCGTTTTGTTGTAGTGAAGAGTCAGTGTTAAGGCCTGAGAGGTCTGTGCTTTGTTTGATGACTGTGGGGGTCTCCTTTTGTTTTCCTGAGCGTGATTTGGCATTATCAGACTTACTGCTCCTCTAACTGATCTCTCTCACAAGACAACTCTTCTGTTCAGCAGATTGTATAGAAGTACAATTTAAGTATTATGGTCACTTTCAGAATGTACTTGTCTCTCTCCATTAAAATAGATTAGTCCCTCAGATATTTTTCAATTTTTCTTAATTTTTCATTCATTATACACCAGAAAAACTTTTTTTTTTTTTTTTTTTTTTTTTAAATGGAGGGACTGTCCTGCCAACGCCTAGCTGCCTCTTAATCTGGCATTATGTGCTTTGCAGCTCAGACCAACCAGTTCTTCACACCTTCCCACATGCTCTTCCATTCTTTGCCTACAATCTTGCAGGTCCTCATGAGTATTTACCAATTTCCAGTTCTGCTTCAGCACTTGGCTGCATGTTTGGATGGGATTAATTCACAGAATTGAGACAGGTAGCACAGCTTTATCCAGTGCAAAAAAAAAGGTTCCTAGTTTGTAGCTTTGTTACTTGGAACTATTTAAAAGAAAAATTAATCCAGCCAAGGGTCTCAGACACTGTTACAGTCACATGTATTTTAAACAAAGAAACCCCTCCTTACAAACAAACTAGTGAACTTTATGTGTCTTTCAGTCCCTTTTATCAAGTAAAATGTCCCCTTCTCTTCCCATCAACTTGTTAATAGTATGAAACACGCCCACTTAATTTATTGCATGCTTCATTTGTTCTGGCAAAACGGACAGGATTTGTATGGAATTTCCCTGTAAGTTTGAAGAAAAGCTGCTTTCAGCTCAACTAGTAACAAGGCTTAACAATGCTGATGGCTGATGCTAATTCAGAACAGTTCTGCAGGTGCTTGAGACTGTTCTTGTGAGATGCAAAAGGTTTGACCTAAATGTAACTCCCAGCAGCTCTCAGCCTCTCTTGTTCTGCTGATCTTTAGAAGTCTAAGACAACTCAAAATGGTGAAAACAAAAGCATCTCTGAATGCAATTATTAATTTTTCAATAAATCTTAATCTATAAAATCAGTTAAAATCAGGCAAATGTATCACAAAGTTCAGATATGCTAATCATGAATTTGGGCAAGTAACAGTCACAATTGCAATTGTCTGAAAATCAATGAATTAAGTGGGAAATAGAGGAGATCTGTCCATTAGCTAAGACATCAAATTAATACACTCAATAATCATATAAGGAAAAAAACACAGCATGAAGACAGATCTGTAAAATACTAACCTCTAGAGAAGACACTTTTCCATTTAATGCTAAACCTTTCACAGGAACATTTACAGCAAAACGATTGACTGAATTAACTAAACATTTTTGACATCAAACCCAAACTTGTTTAACCACTGGTACTCAAAGCAAATTTAGACTCCTGGATCTCTATATGCTGAATACGATACGGTTGATGTGGCCCCTCTCAATTTACTTGCTTTTTGATACGGTAGCAGTTAGCTGATTTCACTCCTCCTGTGAAGTACAGCACGGCCTTTGCCAGATCCTTTCACTCTCAGATGCCTGGCAATTTTGAAAGTAGGAATTGCGCAGTTTATAAGTTTAGGAAACGGTGACAGATGTCTTTTTCATAAGAACTTGTCTGTGTGTGCTGAAATTCAAACACATGCTTAGAACTTCAAAAGTGTCAGAGAGAATGGTAACGGATGATATCCCACCCTGTAGGAAAACACGAAAAAGATACAAATAGTTCCTTAAAATTGGAGGAAAGATTAATTCCTTGATTTGCACAGTCTTTGGATGTTTGTGGTAGCAGGCAGTCATTGGGAGATTATGCTGACATCATCTGTTCACGACTCACCTTATGCTGATGGCATCATTTTGGGTGCTCAGGCTGGTTGAGTCATTGCTTCATCTTGTCTTTCCACAGGATCAAGCTCAAAAAGCAGGTATCACTCTTTCTTGACGCTGCAATTGCCTGAGAAAGAGCACCATCTTCTGCCTTCAGTTTAACCTTTAAGGTTCTGATTCTGACCTGTACTGCCCTGTAACACCTCCCCTCAAGATCTCCTCAATGAATCAGGACGTGCAGACACCTACAGCTCTCCCCTTTCCCCCAGCTTAGTCTGCTTGTCCTCATAACTGGCGAGCATGACCCTTGTGAGTTGGGAAAACCGCCCTGAATCTGGCAGTTCCTTTTCAACATCCCCTGTTACAGCCACAAGCAATGCAGACTCCAAAAATAAACAAGGAGTGGGATAAACAGGAGGTGAGCTTACGGAAGCTGCCTCAGCCCCCACTTCTTGGTAATAGCTAGAGGGTACCACTTGACACCAATGTGCAGTCATTTTCCCTCGCCCACACTCTTACATTTAAGGGTCTTGACATGTTCAGGAGTGTGACTGATGGTCCAGTCAATGGTGCTGTTCCTTATCCATGCTTCTACTTCTCCATACATTTTGATATAACCTCGTAATACCACCTAAAATAGACATAGATACATTCTGGGAACTGTCACATCACCCTTTTACCAGGCAATGAATTAATTGTTTGTAGCTTTAGGTAGTGCAGGGATATAGAGTCACTCCTATCAATTGCTAACAAGTGTTATCAATTGCTAACAAAGTGCTGATTTAGATTCTTAGTGATATAAAGTTCATGCAAGGTAAAGAAAATTAAAACATATGTGAAGACATAGTCTGACTCTTCTGTAGATTGTGAGTCTGATGGTAGGTTAAGATTTCAGCAAATGCACCTTGGTTATTGAATGTTTTTTCCAGGAGAAGTGAATGAATGTTACTTAAATGAAAAGAATGTTACTTAAAACATTACTGTATTCCTCATACAGTCAGAATGTAACAAACTGGTGTGTTATATGAAATGCTTCAAATATGAGTCAGTGCAAGATACCAAAAATTTACTGTGAACTTTTGGTTGCAGGACATATACTCACATTTGAAACATTATGCCCTTTTAAATTGGCTGAAAATGACTGTCCTGAATTGCTAATCAATCCAGAAAGTTGGCCACTAAAAATTATTAATCCAGTGCCCACGAGTTCAGCCCCGTTTAGAATGTAAATTGTTTCTTATTACTGCGAGTTATTTTTACATTACTAGCATTAAGTTTAACAGCTGAATGCAAAAAAAAAAAAAAAAAAAAAAAATAAGCTCTTGAGCTTTTTGACATTAAGAATCAGCCATCTAGTTGTTTAATTTGGTGAAAAATAATTTCTTCCATCTCCCGCAATGATACCTATGTCATGATTCGGTGCTGCTGTGATCATCCATCACAGGAAGAAAGGAGTGTTCTCTTCTGAAAATTTCAAAACCTCAGACACCTCCAATCACTTTTCATTCTTTAAAGATCCTCCCCTGAGGCTTCTGATGCTACAAAGTACCATGTCAAGCCCCCACAGTGGTTTATTATTAACTTTTATTCTGAAATTGTTAATCTGGTTTTATGTGACTTAGGACACCTAATCAATCAAGACAGTAGCTTTTACATTATGTTGATGCTTCCAGCTAAGGACTCAGTCAAAGGGCGTTTTACCTGTTGACGTGATCCAGAAGCCTGAACAGAAATGAGATTAAGATCTAGAAGAGGAACTGCAGAGAGCAGAGATGTTTAAGGAAGGGGCTCAACCATCCTGTTTAAACACAGTAATGAGGCCCATGAAATCCCAGCACATTGCAGATGGCTGGAATTGACCTCTGCCATTTTGCAATTTAGTGGCAAAGGCAGGCTGGGCTCTGTAGCCATTTGAATTTTGCATTGTGCTAGGCAGGTGTGGCTGAGCCATAGAGGGCAGACTCTACTTCCTTTCCCCACAGATTCAAGATACATTTCTTCTTTCCCCCCACCCCCTGCTCCCTTTAATTGGCTCCCATTCAGAACTAATTTAGAAGCAAGGCTGCAGCTGACCTGGGTGTAACTAATTGGAATTGGGTCGTCCCACCTCTGATTCATTTCCTTCCTAAGGTCGAGATGTAGCGATAAACTCCATGAAAGGTAAAGGTTTGTGATGTGCTGCTGGACTGGAGGGTACGGCTGCCAACCCAGCTTCTCCTTTCCCTGGTACACCCGTTACCGCCCCCGCTTAGTTTTTAACGGTGACTGAATGCGTCTTTATGGAGGTTGTTACTAATATGAAGTCTGGGAAAGAAGACAGTAAACAAAATTTGATCAGGAGGTATGGGATGAACACGTACTTTACCAAATGCATTGTTAAAGTACACAGGAGGCGGTGGGAAAAAATAGATCGTACAGAAATGCTCGTGAAAATTATGTTTCCTTTTTTGGTCCACTCAGAGAAGATGTAAATATCCTGATGTGTCGCTTGGTCCCGGAGTTCAGCATAATATTTTCAAACTCTCTCTTGTAACAATCCAATTTTTTTATTTCAAAGATAAAACCTGTTATCAGTCTGGCCATTACCCTGAACATGATAGTTCAGCTACATTAGTAGCTCTGGCTGAAGGCATTTTTAACACTAGATGACCATAAACAGTTCCTACTGATAAAATCGTATTTTCACTCTACAGTTTCACAACAGTATGGATAGATCTTGATTCCCAGGTGCTCATGGCTCATCTACAAAGTTGGGACTATAGAAATCAAGTTTCTTTTGCTACCGAGAGCACAAGGGGCACTGCCTTCTTCCCTCTTGCAACTGGTCTCTTCTAAGCACGACAGAAAGATGTTCAAGCTTACTTAAAGATGCTTGACCTATGCAATTTTGAGCACAGATGAGCGTGTGATTTCTCTGGCCTGACCTTCAAATGTGGAAGGGCTTATATGCTTTATATTATGCTTTGTCATATTTCTTTTCTCTCTTCCTCCATCCCCTTTTCCGTTAGTTGTTACTGAGCTGGATTGAGTAGACAGAACAATTTCTCAGCTGGTACTATTTCCTGGTGCTCCTCATTTCAGCTGTAGCCATCTTCTGTTTCTTCTTTTAAGCTCCACCAGGCCAGGACCATGTATATGCACATAATATGTAACACAGTAGTGCTCTGGCCTATGTCACTTTGCACTTTCACCCAGCCCTCAAAGGTGCTGAAGTGCTGTAAGCACATGAGGTATTCCACTGACTTCAATTATGCTTGCTTCTTGTTTCAAGACTGCTATTTATTGCCAAAGTAGTGCAAGAAAGCATTAGAATAAATGAGATGCAGGTCATAGATTTATGGACACGATACCACAGCTAACAAAATTAATATACCACAGCTAACAAAATTAATCTAAAAATACACTTTCAGTTCACCTGGAACAGGATTATGTGCAGATGAAGCCCAACAATATGCTCTTTATGACGAATGTGCATTTCTTTTTTTTTTTTTCTCCTGTCAATTTACAGCACTTTGGACCTTGTCTGTGTGACGCTGATTTAAACTGAACTGGTGAAACAATCTCAAGACCAATGTGATTAAATGAATGCTAATCTCATGCTGTCCCAGTTTAATAGCAATTTGGTTTATTTTATCTGAAGTTAGCAATGATTTATTTTAAGGTCGCACCTTCACATTGCAGAAACAAGGTTTCATAGGCTTTGGGGTTTTTTGGGCGGTGATTTTGTTTGGGGGGTTTTTTGTTTGTTTTTTTTGGGCTTTCAGTTTTAAGGCTTAACTATATGATCATTGTACAGGTAGCTGCAGTCTTTTACCATGCTGTTGCCCTTTCCGTGAAGGATTTCCCGACCACATGCAATGGCCAGAATGCACGCACTCTCCTTAGACACTGCAGGGAAATTCTCTGCCTCTTTGTGTGCACTTTTAGGGCAAGTTAAATTACTAGACGTTGCACTGAAGCATCTGAGAAATGCTGCCACGTGCCATTGCACAGACATTATTGTGAAAGCAGTGACTTCCCCAGAACAGTGTGAACAAGTAACAAAGGTCAATGACATCTTGACCCCCTGCTTCTTACTTAAATGAGAGTCTAAGCTTTTGCTGTATCAGTTTTTTAACTAATTTAATTGGTATCTGCAGTTTCCTGACTAGACAGTGCCTCACTAGTAAATCCAAACAAACCTAGCAAAAGTAGGGGGATGACAGTGTCTCACCCATGAGCTCTGGACATTTTTTCAGATGCAATGTGTTTGAATTACAGAATTATAGAAATTATAAATATTTAAAGGGGGGAAAGCACAAAACCCAACCTTCTTCCAATGTATATTTGAGAAACTAAACCCTGAAATTCTTTCTGGACAGTTTAAATGAAATAATGTCTGCAGGCACCATCACAATATATTCATGTGCAGTCCACTAGTAAGACATTTCAATGATGCCAAGTTATGGGCATTTAATTCACTTTGTGCTTTGAAAAATCTATTTGTTAACTAATAGTGCTTTTCTTCTGTTCTAAAGAGACTTTTAGTACACTTTTAAGAAATCTATGAATTTATCCAATGATCCAGGGTGAAGTGACATCAAAGTTACTGACTGTTCACAGTGGGTATTTTTTGTTTTCCATGCAATAGTCCTTTTAATTCATGATGCAGTTCTTTATGCATAGCCATCAATAAAACTTCATAACATACTGACTGTCACCCAAGGGGGTTCATGTGCAACAAAATGCTAGTGGCAGGGAAGGGACACAGAGCTGGACCTTCAGGAATTTTGAGAAACAGCTATCTACAGATTTCATCTGAGGTTTCTCAAGTCCCTGTTGAGCTGACATATTCAATTCATGTCTCTGCCTTGAATTTTAGCAAACAGCTCCAATGGAAAGTGCATTAGATCATGTTTAAAGAAACATCCAATCATGTTTAAAGAAACATCCTGAGGATACCAATGCTCTTGTTGCTTAGTGACCATGACAAGCTAATTATTCTTCAATGTGCTGTTAAAAAACTCTTGTCCAGATTTTTCTTTAACCCACTTGCTGTTCATGCATTTAAACCACTCATGTGAGCGTGGTTATGTTTTATATGTGGAGTTTCTCACATAGCCTGAGGTAAGAGGCAGAAGCCAAGAAATACTATTGCCTGATCTAGTGAGCTGGCTGCTTTGCAAGGAGGACACAGGTTAAACCACTCTTTCCTTTACCCTCTGGACTTGAAGAAGTAGGAGGCTCTTCCTACAAGTCCCCAGGAGAGGCTCTGAGAGAGGCTCAGGTCTGTGTAGCCTCAAGGACCACAGGTTTGAGCTTCCAAGTTCCAGTGATGAGATAATTGAAAGTAGCATAAGTGTGGACACGGTCAATTACACTCACTTGTGTGTGACTTTAAAGTGAAGTCATTCAAACTTGAGCCAAATTAAGATATGGTCATGAATTAATTAACTTGAATTAACTTGTCAGGGGAAGCATATGTGAAGCCTTGTCCCAGTCAGAAGGATATTTAAAGTATCTACTACTGCTGTTCAGTTGTACTACTAAAATGCCTGTTGCTGCTAAAAGGAAAAATATTGGATTTGATTATTCTTGTTTCTTCTCAAGCAGATGTTTGCCATTAATTTGTCCACAGTCTCTTAGCTATACCTAGAATAGGGTGTAAGTTATTATTTTTATGTAAAAAGCAGGGTTTAAGGTCCGTAAGAGGCCAAAGCAACTCCTCTTGGAGCTGAGAACAGCCAAGGACAGATCTAAATAAGCCCTTAGAGGTCATGGTGCACTCTGAGGGTGAAAAGGAACACGATCCTTGCCCTGCCTGTCAGTGAAACTAATTTCTGCCACTCTAGCTTTATGATGAGGGGGTGGAAGTGAATGGGGTAGGGATGGGGGGTGGTGCCTGGGCCCCAAATCCAGACAAGGGAAGAACATGTTAGGTTTTCTCCAGGATACGTGAGTTCACAAATATTAGGACTGGTGGAGTCACAAGGCTGGCTTGTTGATTTAATACTATTCAGCTGTTCTCTGTTTCCATGTAACTGTACACCTTTCCTTGCAAAACTATTTATTATACTATATTATTAATAGCAATGTTTTTTCAAAGTCACCTACCACAACCTGTCCTCACATCTAGGTCTCAGACTCTCTTGCGGGATTCTGGAAAGAAATTGTCTTATCTTACCCAAAGATTGCAGGTCTTATGAGATAGCAGAAACTGCTTGTATAATGTTTCTGCCCTTAAACCAGAGCTCCCATTTGGCCGTAAAAACCTCGAAGCACAGAATGTGATTCTCAACTTGAAGTTGCTTGTCCTTATTATAGCCAGGGAGTAGAGTCTCTTATCAGCAAATAAACCATACAGAGGTTGGAAAGTCCAAGCTAGCCGGAAAATTTAGGACCCTTTATGCTGGCTATGGCAGGCCATTAAATCATGTGTGTCGGTTATCTCATGAATTCCCAGTGCATCTTATTTATTTTTTTATCATTTTATTTCGGGATTTACTGGAAGATGTGAAAGCATTTTCTGTGCCTGTATGCATGTGCTGCTTTTCTTCATAGTAAGGATTCCTCAGGCTCAAACATGGCAGTCAGACTCTTCTTTATATGTTCACTTCAAGTAAATTATTCGGTATTCCTTGGTTTAAGTACATGTTTGGTTACGTAAAATATCTGATATGATTAAAGTTATGGATTAAGAGATTTTCCTCTTTGGGTTGTTTAACTAGACATTCCTCATTTGAAACTAGGGCTTGACATGTCTAGCTAGAAGCATTTTCTAATTAAAGAAAATATTCTTTTGAGGTCAGGCATGTATTAGTAGCCTTCAAAATAAAAAAAACAAAACCAAACAGCAAATCCCAAACAAGTTAGTCTAACAAGTGGATGTTTTTATTTAGGAAAAGTCCATTAAATGCTCAAGGAAAGAAAATGTGTATCTCTGGTTTTGAACTGGAGATATTATTCAGATCTGATATTCATACTTATATGCAGTGATTTGGCAATCTGGTGAAGCTATTCTCTCAGGGCAACAGGTTAGAAGGATAAGCTAGGTTCCAAATAAAGTTATTAACTAATTTATCTTGTTTAAAATATGAAATCTGTTTGAGAAAGTCCTTTTGGACTTCTTAATGACCTATTCCATTTCATTAGCAATTTTTAAGTAGCAACAATCTTCTCCTCTCCTGACAGAAGGCAGTGTAACTTGACATTATTACAACTGACAAAACCACCCAAAGAAAAAAAAACAAAAAACAAAAAACAAAAAAACAATTGGGTTTTTTACATTCTGACTCCAATGAAACAGTTGCTGAAGTGAGGCACTATAAGCTATCGAATCATGCTGGGTCTAATCTGAGCTCTGCCAAAAATTACTTGTGTGACCTTGGGTGAGTTTCTTATCATTTCCAAAACCATCTAAAGGCAGGCACCTCAGTCTGTAACCTCAGTTCTGCCCCTTTGGAAATGTTAGAAATAGGGGTGTACATTTGTGGTTTGAAAGGATGTCTAATGCACAGTATTAGCAATTATATTTTTATCTATTTTAATCATCACAGTTAAAACAAACCAAACAGCTGAAACTAAACAGTTCATTGGTTGCTCTAAGTGAGTATAAATAATATTGTTTTCCACAGATTCGCATGACCTAATGCTATTTTTGTCATCATTTCACTAACAGGTATCAAAGCCACTTAATATTTCTCCCATTAAAGCTCCTCTTACTGCCATTGCCATGGGGTTGTGTGTTCTGAACCCACCCACAGTCCTTCATATCTCAGCCTTTAGAGCCAGAAACAGTGAAGAGGTGACACCTCATCACGGATACAGAAGTCCTCTGTCACCAGCCTCCCACCTCAATAGTTCTTTTTGCAAGGTCAACCTAACAGGCCCTTGTTATTTGCTTTCCCTATACAATATCCCTGGTATTCAGATTTGATATTTCAACTATTGAATTTTATGTCTGAGAGCATACAGCTACAACATGTTTTTTCCTACACACTTACACGTTGAAAGTGGGATGTCAGTTTTTCTGGGCTGGTTGCTCAGGCAGGCTTCACAGTCTAACAGACTTTTATATGTGCATATATACATAGTTATACACACATATGCATTGTGCTAGTGTATGGAAGACTAAGCATAGTCTTTAAATCCTTCCTTTTACATCTACAGCTGGAGGTAGGTAGACTGCTGATTATTGCGTGCTTGTTTCAAGTACCTAAACTGAGTGCTTGCTCTCACTTCTAAAACATACTATGCTGCTTCGTAGTTAAATACTCTCCCCCTGGTCTATTTACATGCAATTACTTTGAGAAAATCCAGATGTGGATGCCTGCTACAAGTTGTACTTTTCAGAGCTTCATTGTGAAAATTGTTGGAAGTCCGCAATACTGCTGTGGTGCAGGGGGGGGAAGAATTTCTAGAAGTCTCTGCAACTGGTGCTGACACACGGGTCTACTCAATATTAGCAAGTGAAAAGTTGATGCTGCACTTGCTTGTGTAGGATCCACCAATTAATATTTAGATAGAAACTACCCAAGGCATTAAAAATATCCCTTGACAAGTCTTTCTTTGCTGTAAATGGAGAGCTATTCCTCAAATGAGTGACCTCAGGAGGAATTTTCAGCAACTGCTACATCAAAAGGGTTTTTTCTTTCTACTTACTGTTCTCAGAGGCATAAGGCTAGGGTGCATCAATAATAGCTTGTGTTTGTGTAATGTGATGCCACGAGCCATAAAAACTTAAATTCAAGAAGTAACTTGCTTAAGTAACCAGGGAAACCAAAAACAGCCGAAAAATGTCCCTTTGCACCTCATAAAAATCCACAAATGGTGACCAGTGCCTGGGGACAAACCTATTGTAGGCTTTAAGGGAAAGGTGAATTTCAGCGTCCTGTTGCAGTCCCTGTAAAAATCAATTGCAAACCTAATAATGGGGATCTTCTGTTGGTTCCGCCTCTGAAAATTCAATTTTTATGACTCCTGTGGTGAAAGGGAAATGTTATGTCTGCCACTTCATGTTTGCTTCTTATTTATTCCTGTTAGCACAATAAAGGATTGACAGTCAAAATGTGTGGGAAGCCAGATAGAATAAAGGAACAGAGTGGGTGGCCGTAACTTTAATAAGACCTGTCCTCTTTGCAGATTATTCCTGTCATGTTAGCCCTGACTGGACAACTGCTTGCTGGTAAAAGCAATCAGAGTGAGAAAAGAGACTTTCAACTGCTGCTCCTGAAAACCTCTCTACTTCTTTCTTCCTGCTAAGAAAGAAAAAAAGGGCACCTTAGCTCTGGAAGTAGGGATTGGAGTTGAGGGCATAAGCTTTCCAACCCCAGGTGCTTGGAAGAAGCTAATAAAAAATGGGACTGGATAACTATAGGAAGTGTCAAAGAAGAGGAAGAAGATGTGGTGTTGTATGGTTATGTCCAGGGACTACAGTGTGGTTAAAAAAAAAAAAAAAAAAAAAAAATCATTAATTTTCCATACCTGAGAGAGGCCAAAAATGGTAACTACAGTTACTAGATTTTTACAAGGCTGTTGCTGTTTTCTTGACATTTCAAAGTGTTATATTTTCCAAAGAAATATAGTACTCATTACCTGTAAATATTTTTTAATGTTGTTAGCCCGCTTTTAAGATTTTTGTTTTCACATTTTGAGTTTTCATACTTGGAAAATAAGGAAATCGAGATCTGAGCAGATTATTGCCAAAGCTTTCATACTTGATAAAGGTTATGTTAAAAACTAAAATAAAATCTAATCAGTAATTTACATAAATATGATTTCAGTTATTGACTTAAGTCACTGATTTAAATGGTCTTGATTTAAATAAACCTGCTCCCAGTGCTATTATTAAAACTTGGAGTGCAGCAGCATGCAGTGATACACTTCTACTGTGTTGAGACATGGTATGAATCATGCACTAGTATATGGTATAGATCATGACTGAAGACGTAGCATAGTTGGAAATGTTGAATATGCTATCTTAAGGGGTCTGGCTTATAAACATTAACACTAAATTGAGGATTATCAGGCTTGTAATTGTTCATAACTGAAAATTCAACTGCTTCAGCTATGAAAGTTAACGTAATGAAACATTTTATTAGTGCCTAAAGGCTTTGTTACCTAAAGCTCATAGGACACAGTAATTGTAATTAATCATGTAAATGTAAAATGTAAAAAATATGGAAATAGATAAAGTTAAGCTAACCAACCTACTATTCATTTGTCCAACTTCTGGTTTTTTTGAGCAAGCTTTTATGGCAGGAATGATGAGGACATCACTGAATTCTGCCACTGGTGGAGTTCCAGAGAAAGACATGTATGTAGAACAGAAGATTACTTCTGTCGCTGTGCCAGATGTTAATGATGTCTGAAAATCTTCAGATAACAATGCTGCATACACCATGTCTATAATCAGGCCAAAATTTTAATAAATATCCAATAATTAAAAAAAATAAATTCCTTCTTATGTCCATTAAAAATTGTAGGATCCTTTTGGAAGTTCAGACGTTGGTGTAAATAGTAACTCCTAGTAGCAAGGACTTTCAGAAGCTAAGGGTGTGCAAAATGCCATGAACAAATCTAGAAGATATAGAAAAGGGGTGACAGTGACCATCTAACTACATTAATGCTGTCCATGATCTGAACAACATTAGTGTAAGCATTATGCATAGCAAATGCGGGCAGCTACATGTAATATCTGATTCAGTACAGAAATACAAATAATGCCTGATGCATGCTGGTTATTCCATGTGCATACTGATTATTCTATTACCGTCTGCATTTTTGCATCAAGCAGATACTGCTTTCAAGGGAAAAGACTATGGAATGTTGACAAGACAGTGTTTCACTATCACCTCCAAAGATTCAACCTGGATTGTAAAAAATGAGTAAATAAAATAGAAAAATAAGCCACACTCTCTTCGTCTCCTGTCTCCCACTTTATCGATTGTGTTAATATTTCTATATTCTGGGTTTCACTGGTCATAGTAGCTGCTTACTCATAGTAGCTGTGATGGGCATTGTACAAGAGTAAGCAACCAGAACTGAAAAGAGTATTGTTGTTCAGGTATGAGCAGGAATAGAAACCTTCTCACATACACCGTTTTCTTCATGAAACACTCCCCCATCCAAAGGACCAGAATAAGCCAAACACACCTGTTAAAACTCTTGTAAGCCCTGTTTTGAGACCTTAAGAGATCTCTGATCCTTTGGTTGGAGCTGGAGCAGAAGCGGGTGTGTCAGTGCCCTTGCCTGTGTTGAATTTACAGGTTTATGAACTGAACGAAAACATGGTTATTTTGACCCCAGTGTGTTTTCAAGTGCAACTACATTGCAAAGGAACCAGTGCCCTTGCACAAGTTTCATTTCAGGGCAGAATAATGCTTTTAATCAGTTAAAGTAGTTTTCTCTCTTAAACACATTTGTCCTGTTAGACGACATGCCTTTTTATGGGTAATGTCTATCTTGGCTTCATTATCGTTGTAGTACTTTACAGTAGATGTTGTAATAAACCTCTTCCCTATTTTTATTTGCTTTAAATGGCTAGGCAAGCAACTCATAGTTTGGGCTTCATCATCCTGCAGAAAGATCCTTTGTTTTCAAAGCCATAATATATGCTGCACGGGGAATACACCTGCCTCCTCCAAGCAATTCCTCAACAAAAGTGGAAAAGAAATGTATGTTTTTGGGGAACAGACACAATAGTTTACTCGGGTCACTCGATATCCTACTGCATAAACTGAATACAAATTTGTTGTAGTAAGAGGAGATTTTCTGCCTTTATTTAGGGCTGACTCAAAATGCACCCTTTATGCTTCTCCAGTGGTTTTACTAGGAATAATGAGATCTAATATCTATTCTCCTTGACACAAACACCCAGTGCTTTCCATACAGGCTTTGAAGTACTGTGGAGATTTCACTGATGGCTATCAGTAAAAAACTGATTCACCATCTGGAAATGTCCACTGTATTCATTTTCTATGCCTCATTGTGCCTGGCAACAAAAGCTAGCTGGGAACTTGGGTGAAGCTTTTTTCAGTTAAAAAAACAATATATGTTTAGATTTATTTTGCTCAAAGTGTAATTTAAATATAGATTAAATTGAATAAAATAAACTGACAAGGCTCTTACAACATCAGACAAGATTTTATTAATAAATGAATTAACCAGCAGCTAATAAATATGTATAGAATAGAAACTAACAAAGTTCTCATTGTTAAGGATTCTTCTTCAGACCATAGCCCTGCTTATCTTTCCAATAATGGTCTATTACACTGATATTTCACTAAGCCAGGTAAATCTATATGGGGGTGGGTTCCATGTTTCATTGGCCTTTAATCTAAACTAGGTTGTATTCAAAACTCTTTAGTCTGGCTGGCTTTTATCTTGTTGGTTGCCTTTGTTAATGGATTATTATTATGTTCTCTTTTAACTTAATGATTTTGAGTAGGAAAAAAAGAGCGTTTCTAGCTTAGACTTTAGAACTGAAGCACCAGCTGCTCGTCTTGTTGCATCTGGCATGAGCTAGGATGCACTTAATAAAATGAGTCAGTTGACATACAGTCTGTTTCAGAAAGGTGGTTTAAAAGCTTTCCAAGTTGCAGTTTTATATTGGTTGCTTTTAACACTAGCCAAAGGAGATCTTGAATTATATGGCTTTTTGTTTTCATGCCTGTAACACTTGATTTTAGGCTTGAAGAATTAGCACAGCAATCTCATCAGTGTTGTACGAGGGCACTGCCTTATCTCTGACATAAAATTGTTTTCTTTGGAGTGTTTTGCTGGATCAGCTTTGAGGATGAACTTGGCTTAAAAACATGGAGAGATTTTAGAAAACCATGCTATTTTCACTGCCTGAAATTAGCCACGAGTAAAACACAGAGTGTATATCTATATATCTATGTCTCTGAATGCAGGTGTGTATATGTACTAATATTAATTGAAAATCCTTTTTCTTCCCTGCACAAGGCTTCTGTCTGATCTCTTCAGAAAATATGCTCTAACTTAATTTATTTTGAGTATAGCTATCCTGCTTTTGTTCTTTCAAAATACATGCTACAATCAGTTTTATAAACATAAGATTTATCTCTCGTGTTACAAAAATGCCATGGTAAAAACAAAGAAAGTGTTCTATACATAATTTTCTGTGGGTTTCATTTTGCTCCTCTCTATTCTCATCCTCAGTAGGATAAATCTGGTTTTATAAACCAAGAAGAGGACCTATCAGATAGTGATATAGAAAAGGACATATCAGGTAATCAAGTACTGCTTCTTCGTAATGTGTAGGGCAAGGGTTGATGGCTTCCACCTCAACCTTATGGTAGATGCAAACAATTGATACAGTTCCATTTATGTTGGTGAAGATTGCTTGCTGTGAGGTTGCAAAGTAAATGGCAAATAGTTCAGTAAAAATTGCCTCACAATCCTACTGATTCACTCCCACTTTTCAGTTGACTTGTTTATTTGACTTTGGCTTTTATTTCCACTTAATTATCTTTCTTCTTTCATGTTTCTACATCACTTAGAGGGGATTTTTCTCTATCTTCAATTATTAAGAAGCTCTTCAGTTATCAGTGGCTCTATACTTCGTATCAGTACCAAATCTGGACCTGTATTTTGGGTTTATTTTCTATGACTCTCTTACATTAATCCCTCTTTGTGCTGTTCTGACTAATATGGTATAATAAAATTAGCAGTAAAAAAAAAAAAAAGTTTTGCTTCTGCTATGCAATTTTCTAAAGAAGATTTTGTTCTCCATCTATTCAAACAGCTATGCAAATGTTCGACCTTCTCAGAAAATGTACGGGAATAAAAGTTTTCTGTGACCAAGAGATGCCTGTGAAAGGAAGTGAACAGGGGTTGCAGAGTAAGGGTACACTTTAAAGGCATGTTTGTGGGCATGATGCTTAGAGTTATTTTAAACTGACACATTAGAACAAAGGAGATTTAGTCCACCTGAAATCAAGTAGTAAATACTTTGCTGAATTGGAGTCCAGAAGAAAGAAAAAGTAACTTAACTTGGGACCTGTAGAGAATATTACTGAATATAAATCAGTGTTATGAAATGTGATTTGACTTGATTCTATCAAAAACTTTCAAATCAAAACACTGGACATTTCCCACGAGTCAAAGCTGTTTTGAAAAACTCTTTTATGTATTTTTGATTAAGATTTTCTTTTTAATGGGCATTTTTTGAAAAAATATTGTTCTTGCTTTCATACAAATTAGGACTTCCTGCACACAGAAATATAACAAAGGCAAGGAGGGAGGTTCTGGGCCTTTCTCTTTTGACTACCCATCATGATTAACAGCAATAATTTCAAGATGTTTCTTCCAGACAAAGGACATAATGAGTCTGGTGACTCTGCATTGTGTATGTGCCCAGAGGTATACACTTTTTGTGTGTGCTTGCGAAGCTGAGGGTACCCAGTGGGTGAAGTGGCTTCTTTCTGGATACTCTGAAGTAAAAGCTGAACTAGAGTTGCTGCTATACTAATAGGCTATCTAGGGAAGCACATGCAAGGACATTTTCCATATTCACCCACCATACCCTTACCACAGAGTGAGGCACAGGGGTGAGGTTGTTAGTACAGATCTGTTTGGCAGCAGAGCAGTCACTGGATCCTCACGTGGCTGCAGGTACCTGCTCTTTCTCCCAACTGGCTGCAACATCCTTGATAAAAAAGGAGTCCTTGTAATAAGCAAAATTTACAAGAGTCCAGATGTTAGGACAGGGGATGACAACACCCTACAGTGTACAGCAGGAAATACACAGGTGGTGGGGGAAAAGCAAGAGATGGGACTGTCGTAAATCCTTTGCAGAGAGTCACAGGGCAGGGGTCACAACCACAACCTGGAGGCAAATACCTAAATCTCCTTCATGGAAATTCCCTCACACCCCTTCTCCTTTTTTTCCTTTTAAAGTAAGATTATTAGAGTATTATGTAAATGGAGGAGGCTGACAGATCCCAGGTATCATTTGATTATTGGGGAGCCTGCATAGATAATGTAGAAGCTATGTATCGTTATCCCATTAGGCCAGATACCTACTGCTTAGCAGCTGGTCTGAAAAGAGCCCTAGGAGCATCTCTGGCTTATGTCTGTTGGGTAATTCTTAGTACCACTTAACCCAAACCGTAGTGAGTAAAGTACTTTCAGGCCAGTCTGAAGGAAACATGATCTCTGAAAGCTTGCTCTCATGCCCATCCCTTTTAATGCAAACCCCTCATCCCCACTCTTTTCCTTGGAGGCCCTATGGTTCTTGTTCAGGCAAGGGTTAGGGAGGCTCTCGGGAAACAAGAGGGTTTCAGGGCTTGGGCCACTGACTGCTTTTGGTGGTCAATTTAGCTGTGTGAACCCACCAGGGCATGCTCGGGCAATGAGATGGTGCCCTAAGCCAACCCAGAAATGTTATTGGAAGAGGACGACCAAGAAAGGATCTGAGTAAACTGTGCTTGAAAGCTTTCTAAATCAGGCCTGAGCAGAGGTGTAGTGACTACGGAGTTGGAATCTGCCCTCCCACACATGTTGCAGATTAAGGTAATGCATGCACTCGAGAGGAGGGGGCTGGAGTGTCTGAGCTGCCCAGCAGAGTAGCTCAGAGGAGCCTAGTTACTGCCACAGGAGAAGAGTTGTTTACATCCCCAAAATCAGAAACCTAGGATCAGAAACTCTGCACTCCTTCAGTGCTTCCAGGGGGTTGCCTTTGATCCTTATGCATCAGGGTGTGTGATAGCCCTCAGAGTAGAAACAGAAATGCCTGTATGCTTGGCACAGGGAAGCTTATGGTAAGGGCAGGAGGGGTGCCAGGGGGGTGTTTGTAAGTTAAATGTGGGGATTCCCACTGGGGCCTGATGGCTAATTATCTCTGTGAGCATGGCTGGAGAACACAGCTCCTTGTAATGGGCACTTTGTAGAAAACCAACTAAGATGACTACACAAAGGTTAAATCACTGTTTTCAGAAGCAAAGTTCTTAAAAAAGTGGGACCTTTTCCTTTAGTTAAGCATAATGGAAGTTCAGACACAACAGAGCTGCTGAGTGTCAGACCAGATCAAAGTCAAGAAATCTGATCAAGAAATCCCTGATAAAGCCCGGTTGGGGCATGTCCAGCTCTTGGCAAACCCACTCAGCTGCCTGCAGAGAGCTGTGTAAACACACATTTCCAAACACTTGTGAAAGAACCAATTCCATTCACGTAGGGCTTGTGTCACATTCATGCTAAGACCCTCTTTTCCTGTTCATACTGTCCTGGCAATGAAACTAAATCGTCTTTGTATCTATTTTTAAGTTCTTTCATGTTGCCAGATTGAGAGTTCATGTAAAGGAGGATCAGGCCTGGGTCAGTTTACATAGATAGCTTCCCAGAGACTTTGCCTGTCTTTTGTGTCAAAGACAGAGCTATCCCAACCACAATTCATAAAGGTTTCACCACAATGGCCTTTGATACACAACTAGGCCCTTTGCAGGGTTTTTTTCTCCAGGTGTTAAAACACAAATAAAAGATACACAAAAGCATATTGACACATACAAGAGCTCTTTCTTAGTGAATATTGGGAAGTTAATGTTTTATTTTGATTTTGTGCCAAGTCAAATACTTGTATTGTGTTAGATAATTAACTGTACTAATAAACAGCAACTGCAAAAATCCAAGTTTTTATGTTGTTGTTTTGAAGCAATCATGTGGAAACTTTCCCTGGTGTGATTTGACAGTGGAAAGAGATTGCCTTGGTGGAAAACACAACTAGCTAGATGTTGGGGAAGTATTGGTCATGATTAAGCAGAATGTTATGGAGTGAAGTTACTTTCAAGACAATAAGCCTTGAATCTTTTTGTTTGGTTTTTTTTTTGGTTTGTTTTTTTTTTTTTTTTGCAAAGCAGTTCAGTGGGTGGAATAAAGATTGCTCTTTACCTCACTTATTCTACTTTCCCTGGCTAGCCATTGGTGATCCACTTTTTAACTGGTGGGATAGGGTTTTAAGCCTTCTCAGACTCAGGAGGGAATTATGCTGAATTCCTTGCTTTCTAGAGGTGACACTGGCAAAGGTGTTGTATACTTCGTTGGACTATACAAAACTTGAGCTCAGTTCTTACATTAAAGAACGCTAACTTTCCATCTACACCACTAGTTCTCTTGTGCACGAGGCCTATCCACCTGTCCGATGACTTTTTAGCTCTCATGGCAATTTTGTGTTCAGCTGACAAGCAGCTCTATACATAGCCAACAAGTCACAGTTGTATCTACTAAGAAGCAGGAAAAAGATCTTCAGGACTTCAGGTTATCAGGTTTTCAAACCATTTCAGACTATTAACTCTGAGGACTTCTGACAAAACTGAGTAAATTCTCTCTTTGTTATACATGTTTGATTATTTTTGTGTGCATTATTGGCAAATATGGCAACATGTAGCCCTCAGAGACCATGCTGTTAAATAGATTTTTGAGGGCAGCGACTCAGCAGGATCTTTACCAATTTCGGAAACATTATGAAACAGAAGAAAAAATGTCTTGGAAGCAGATAAACTTTGCTTTAAGTTCCGCTTTGAGTGGAAGAAGAGAGTGCTGAAAGATTGTCAGTGGATATAAACTGAGGTAAACAACAAATTTTGGAAGCACAGTGGAAATTTGGGACATTGTAAGGTTAGGCAAAGTATGTGTTGGGGATACAATGAAATGTGTGTGTGCATGAGAGTAAGAGAAGAATTTTTTTGGGTCGACTTCCAGGTGTGACTGCTTGTAAATGCAGAGTGCTGCCCCAGTATGCCTGGAGGGCAGAGCTCAAGTTCTGGAAATTGAATCTTGAACAAGATTCTGTGATGCTGTTGGGTACAAGGGGTGTTAAAGTACCTTTTGAAACCAAACTGCTCATGTAAACAGTCATTACTGCTGCCAAAAGAGCCACTCCTTTCATCTGGAAATAAAGGTTTGTGTGTGTGCTTATGGGGAGCAACAGGTTTAGTGGTTTTCCTTTTAGAAGAGGATTTTGGGGGTTGTCTGGAAGGAGCACTTAGCTGCAGCCAAAGTCATGGATCAAACTGTGAAACGGAGGAAAAGATTTCCAGTGGTCTACTTCTGCCCTTCTGGGTAGATGTGGACTTGCTGAGGTCTTTGGTCAACGTGCTGGTTGTTCTGGGAACTATTCTGAGGTCAGACATTTAACAGTAGTTCTGGCATTTAATGCCTTGGGGGTGGGAACAGCAGGGAACAAAAGGAAAAAACATTTTGAAGGACAACTGTAGGGCCTGGCTTCCTTATTTTGAACCATGTTATGCCTACTGAAGTAACAAATCAGTGCAGGATCAAGACTGGATCTTGGTCTCCTCCTGAAGATTTTTATTTGGTTTCACTGAACAGCTCTGTTTTCGAAAGCTGTGAGAGAGTACAGGATCAGGCCTCAGGTATCAGATACCTGCAGTGTATTTTTCCAGTGTCAAAATCTCATTATTTTTATTATAGATAACTCTTGGAATAGGTACTGTTCATAAGCCTGAACCTGGAAGCCTGTATGAATTGAAGACATTCATTTTCTGGGGCCATGAATGTAATGTAACCCCAGAATAACCAGGTATAAATATATTGTATATGCAATAAAAGTGGGGAGTTATGACTTGAGGACTTAAAAAAGCCATTTTCAAAAGTCAAGACAATTAGATTTACCTTTCCTCTTCTCTCTAAAAGGAGAATTGAGTAAAACTCTCGTTCCAAGAGACACAATGATTAATAATAAGCGCGTGTCTTGTGGATCTGGGTCTGTCCCAGTACTTTATACGTTTGTGTTGTATCCTGATTTGCAACAAATAGTGCCTTTCTCTTAAAGTAATTTTGCCAAAATGAGTAGAATTTGCTGAGAATTTCTACACAGCATAGGACAGAAATAATTACTCGACTTGTGAGAGTGCCTAATGTACATGAACCTCAGATTTGAAAAGGAAAACAGTACAGAAGGCCGGAGCACAGTTTGATTAATTATTGAAGTCTGGCATCCAGAGGCTCCTAATTTACAGATTTTTGCCTTTGGTAACTTAAAAGTAGAGACTACAGAAAAAATTCCTGTCTCACTAGGTTGGTAGATATTTCAGAAGGGGCAAGATTTTACCTCCTTGTGCATAAAGCTAATCTTGTCCATGAATCTGATCTGAACTGATAAACTGCTTTATCTATCCCTTCTGTGCTCATGTCATTTTGTCACCAAAATCGGGAATAAAGCAGCTCTTTAACACTAATGCAATATTAAGAAGCAGGCATTCTTTATTAACGGCCGGGTGCATAGGGGAGTTGTCTCACCAACAACATATACCTAACTCGTGTAAGGCACAGATTATATAGGATACAGTAATATGTAATAAACAAATTCTCATGCATAAACATGATAATTCCCATAAGTAGTTTTCTTACTCCCACCTCTTTCCAGTCATGCCCACTTGAGTTCTGAAATAGTCAGGGGGCTGCTTGTGCAACCACCACGGACCACCGATTCAAAAGAAAGACCACTGAATGTTCTTCTCTCAAGGACTTTGGCTTGAATTGCACTTTTAACATGCTTCAAGGCTTCTTTACCATGCATCCTTGAGAATATCCTGATCAACAAGGTAATAAATCATTTTCTAGTAGACACCTAAACAATGGTGTTTTTTACAGAGTCATTCTTACAAATAGACCACCAGTTAATGATTACTTTAGTTTAAGATTATACAGAAAAGGAATTACTAACATATAGTAACTTTAAATTTTATTTTACCTAAGCATTTCTTATCCTGTATCAATGTTGCCTTAGTTCCAGGTGATTTCTAAGACGACAGTCATTGGCTTTTATTCAAGGATTCTTTCCTATAAAGCACAGAAACAATTTCTGATGCAGGGATCAGAACCACAAATTCACTAATTTCCTCCATCCAAGTGGAAAGGTGTGGATCAGAAATTAGGAGAGCTAGGTGTAAATTTGGTGAGCGTTGGGGCAGGTGTCTGACGAGAGCAAGGATATACCAGGAGAAATAGGGTAGGCATGATAAGGAAGAGACTGGAGGCAAATGATGAGGTTAGAAGTAGCTGGAAAAGAAAAAAAAGACTTAAAGGCAACAAGTGGACAAAGTCTAGTTGCAAGAAGAATTGAAGCCAACAAAATACTCCCTGCTAGAACTGGAAGGGAACCCAGGAGCCATACCATCACACAGCTCTGCAGCTTACTGGCAAAATGCAATGGTCCATACTAGAAATACTAAACTGTTGCAGCTGTCATCTACTCAATGAGCTCCAGGAACTGAGATTAGACTGGGGTGACTCACACGAGTGTCAGTAAAATTCCATATGATGAAGTTTCCTTTTTATTCACTCGGCAATTTTAGAGCAGATGTGATGTGTGACACATGGTAGTACACACACATGGACTCTGCTGCCCTTCGCCAAATACGAGACTCAAGATGGGCTCCCAGTGGCTGCTGTCAATGCAATGGGTGGATCTGAGTAGCTTCACAACAGCACCATCTTTCAGGGCACAGCCTTAAATCATGCCCAGCACTGGGTGCTACAGTGGATGGCTTTGCATCCTGACTTTGGATTTGCAGGAACTCTGTGTCCTCATAGCTGCAACTGAAATCTCAGAAACTGGGTATTAGATACAGAACATGGTAATTTTGCTAAGAACACTGAATAATTGGGGCCTTCAAAAGGCTATCACATGAGCGATACTTTTTATTTTAACACCTCTCTGTTTCTTGTCCCCATCAGTATAGGATATTTTTGGGGATAACACTGTTCCTGTTCATGAAACCTTCAGATATGGAGCAAGCAAGAAGTACAAGACACTTAGTCACGTGTGTCTTCATCTTACCTCACTGTGGCGCTAAAGGACTCAGGCAGATGATTTACACTTGTAACTTGTGGGAAATCCCATGAGGAAATTAAGCCTTCTGTCTTCAGAGTAAGATATGAATAAGCATGTCCTGAGGCCTCACAAAGAATGAGGAGAAATGATTGAGGAGAATGGTTGTAAATGAGTATAGACCAGCCCAAGCACTCTGAGCACTGAGAGAGAGAAGTACTTTAAAAAAAAAAAAAACAGAAAGGACTAGGATCACTCAGTTCCAGAATTTATCACATTTTAGTCTCACAAAGGAACTGAATTACAGTTCTTCAGGCACCACCTCATTTTTGACATTTTCTATCTTTTAAATGTTTAACCTTACAACCTTAACAGTGTTCTAATAAATTTCTAAAGGGGGGAATTCATGTACGTGCCCACCCACAAAACAGGTGTGTGCACTATAGTTACTTAATATACACATTAGATATATATTTCAATTCAAAAACACTTCTAGAAAGTAGTTTTTAGTTAGTCTCTATTGCTCTTATGACTGGTATGCCCTACTTAGGGAATGGTATGATATTATTCTTTTTTTTTTTTTTTTTTTTTTTTTTTTTATGTCTGAGCTTTATAAAAGCTCTGGGAAAAAAAAAAAAGGGGTAAATGAAGATCATTTCTTTAGTTAGACCAGCTTGCAGTCCATGTTAATAACCAATCTGCACTCAGATTTCTTCCAGTGTCCTAAAAAATATTTCCCCCAGATTTTGCTTCTCTCTTGTAACCAAACTGCATCTGGTCCACAGGTGATTTATGTGTCAGGAGACCTGTAACATGCTGGTATGTATATACAGGGATTCACAAACATGTGATGTGTTCAGGCTAGAGCTCTCCATCATCCTGCATACCCCATATGGGTGAAGCATGGTAAGAAATCATAATTTCTTTTCACCAAGTCCAAAATAAAACTAGAAACCTGCTTAGGGTGTTGCCTGAGAAATGTCTAATGTTTGTCATAGTATAAGGTAACTAAAACGTTAGAATGTTTTTCAACTATTTCTGTCCTACTGAAAAAATGAAATAAAAAAAAGATAGCTGTGTGCAGTATCAAAATGCCAAGAATGCTGGGAGGTGTGATTCTGTTACCTTCTGTGCTACTACTGTTTTTCCTGCAGTAATAAAGACAAGGAAGATGGGAAGACTGTTACATTTAATTTATGCCAGACTCCCAAAGGTAATTTGCTGTTCTGAGGTAAGTGCAATTAGTTTGCCATGGATTAGGCAGGTGCTGTAAGTCTGGTCTGCTGGTGCTCTTGGAATGGCAGAGGGCAAGGTTTCCCTGAATGCTGTATCTACAGGGCAGTGTGAACCATGAGCTCCTATCAGGTTCATTCCAAGGTACCAGTGCTCGACCTGAAAAGATTAGGATGGAGCTGTCTTAGAAAGGATTATCTCTTTGTGTTGTGTTGTAGCAACATTTAAGGTTGACCAAGACAAGGATGGGTCAAGTCATGCCTGCAAGGGTCCTCAAATCTCACCCTTTGTGAAGCCAGCAGACTGCATTTGGTGGAAGAAAGGTGCTTGCTGCACAAGGAGTAAGGAGGTGGCAAAAGCAGTAGTCCTGCTCGCTCCCTCTCTTAACAGGCAGAAATGTGTGGAGAACTCAGATCACCTGAGGTCTTCAACACAAGCCTGTTCTCAACTAAAGTGAGAGGCCAACATAAACAAAACCTCAATATATACGAGAATACTTCCCAGCTGCCTCCTGTGAGTCCCATGCTCTTGTCTCCCCTCCAAATCTGCTGTATTATTACTGATATTATGAGTTTAATTTCTTTGCCAAGTGACTGGCTACCTTCCTGGGCTGAAGTGCTGGAGAGGATGTGGTATGGCTGTATGGCAGCCAGGCTACTCATGAATCTATTCAAGCATTGCTTGGAAGCTTCCAGACACTGTATAGTGGTGTGGCAGTCATACTATTGTGGCATAAGATGCATCACATTATGCTTATTTCCTAAATGAGCCTAGCTAATCATCAAAGAGAGACCATGGCAGAGCCTTACACCCCTCTCCCTCCCTCCACCTTTTCCTAGATCCGAGAGGAAATGGGAACTTCTCAATGGGAGCTTTAACCAGACTCCACCAGGGAGATAAAGAGTGTCAGGAACTATTCTGCTTTCTTTCCAGTTCTTTTTCAAAACAGCATCTGACCAGATTTGACCCAAATTGTCTGTGCTGATTTTACAAAAAAGTGATTCACAGACCATCTGAAAGGGGGACCTGCAGGAGTCTTGCTGCAAGGGAGAGAAGGACTCACTCTTCATCTTTAACAGAGCGTATGGGCCTTCTCATACTTCACTTCTTCATTTATGCTAAGATCTGTTGTATCCTTAAAGTTTTGCTGGCAGAGTTATGTAGAGATACCAGAATGAAGAAAATCGTATATGTGTGTGTGCATAAACACATGTGCATGCACACACACACAAACATTCACATGCATCTTGTTAAATACTTGCCTATTATTTCCTTTCATATATTCTTAATAAAGCCATTTGATGTCCCTCAGTGTGGCTTTGTAGAGTACCTTCATACTATGTAGTGGAACACAGTCCCATGAGCTGGTGGAGTCCTGAGCAGGTAAATCCTCACCGTTCTGTGCAGTTCTGCTGGATTTCACGCTTAATGCTGGCAGCAGTCTTGGCATGTTCACATAGTTATGCTTGGCTGAACCATCCCAGCAGGGTAATTAGCACAGATTGTGCAAGTGTGGCTTTCCTGCGTTCATAGAATACGATATAGGACCTCTGGAGATTGTCTAGCACAGGCATCGGCTCCAAGCAGGTCTGACTAGAGTGGGTTGCTCAGGGGCTTGTCCAATTGAGTTCTGAGTATCTTCAAGATATTCCACAGTCTCCCTGGGCACCTGCTCAAGTGTTTGGCTGCCCTCATAATGATTTTTTTTTCCTTGTATTGAGCCAGAATTTACCGTATTCCAGCTCATGTCTGTTGCTTCTCATTCTTTCACCGTGCACTTCTGAGATGTGTCTGATCTTGTTTATATCCTCTCATTAGGTAGTTGTACATAGAAACAATGTCAGAGACAAAATAGTCTCACCTTGGTGAATTTTAATTTATTGCCAATTAACACAAACTTTTAATTATTGATTCTGGTACTGAGAAAAAAGAAGATATAAACAATTAAACAAACACTTAGGGATACACATTTCCTTCCCCTTCCTCAGTCTCAACTTGAGTCATACACCACTCCTCCGACCTTCCTAGTCTTACCTCCACTTGTTTTTCTCAGGGTGTTACACTCAGTCATTCCCAATCCCTTTGGTGAGACGATGGATGTCATAGGAGTCTAGGGTCAGTGCATAATGGTTTTCTGCTGCAACTATTTGCTTCTTACCCCCTCTCCTTCACTGCCTTTTGCTTCTCACTGCTCCTCTGTTCTGATGTGGCTCCTCCACAGACCGCAGACCCTTCAGTTACTGGCCCCTAGCTTGATTTTGTGTTTCTGCCCATCCTGCTTTGAGCCTGACAGTTCTGCCCAGTTTTCAACAACCCTATCATCTGGTTATTCAGTTCATATTATATCTATTCAGCTATAAGAGTAATATAGGAGACCAAATCAAAGGCCTTGCTCAAAGTCAAGGTATACAGCATTGACTGCCCTCCTGTTATCCATACAGTCAGTCATCTCATTGTAGAAATCAATCAGGTTGGTCAGGCATTTTACTCTTGGTAAATTGAAAATGTCTCCTCCAAACCCCCTTCTCTTCCTTCACATGCCTGGAAACAGCTTCCAGGAGAATTTGCTCCTTAACCATCCTAAAGACTGAGATTAAGCTAACTCTTCTGTAGTTCCTTGGATCTTCCCTCTGGTTCTCCTTAAAGATGGGTGTGATGCTGGCCACTTTTCAGTCATAAGGAAATTTCCCTGATTGCCATGAGCTTTTGAGGATGATACAGGCCAACCTCACAGTGGCTCTGCAGGGTTCCCTCAGCACCATCACATGGATACCAGCTAGTCCCATGAACATAAGTATGTCCAACTGGCTTAAATGCTCCCTAACTCTATCTTCCCATAGTGTGGGTAACGTTATGTTCCCCAAGATTAATGTAAGTAAATATAGGGATGTGGAAGACCTGAAGGCAGATCTTACCAGTGAAAACACAAGCAAAAAGTGTATTGAATATTTCAGCTTTTTCCTTTTTTTTTTTTTCTTTTTTGGTCACTAGGTCCCCAAGCCTGTTGGGCAGTGGGTTAGCTCTGTCCTTAGCCTTGATTTTGCTGGCAATGTATTTATAGAAACCCTTCCTGTTGCTCTTCATATCTTTGCTTGTTTCAGCTCCAGCCGAGCTTTGGGTTTACTTACTACATCCCTGCATGCTCAGGCAGTGCCTCTGTATTTCTGCTAATTAGCCCATCCCTGCTGGTATCACCTTTACACTTGCTTTTTGTGTTCCTTGTTTACTCACACTGGCCTTCTGCCACGTTTGCTTGAATTTCCACACAACTGAATGTGCTGTTTCTGTGCTTTGAGGAGGTAGTCCTTGAAAACTCCTTGAAGCTCCTTTGGGCCTTTTTCCCTCCCACAAAAAAGTCCCTGAACAAGCCAAAAGTTTCTTTCCTAACGTCCAGGGCTGTGAATCTACCGTTTATCTTGCTCACTTCTCTCAGGATTTTAAACTCCACCATTTTATGATGACTGCAGCCAAGACTTCCCTTAACCTTCACATCCCCAATGAGTTCTTCCTTTTTTGTGAGTAGTTGGTCCTGCATAGCATCTTTCTGTGTCATTTCATGAAAAACCTGCATCATGGAATTGTCTTCAACACACTCCAGAAATCACCTGGACTGCTTGCATCCAACCCTTTTGCACTTTCAACAGATATTGGTATGGTTGATGTTCCCAGTGAATATTAGAGCCTGTGACTGCAAGACTTTTTCTACCTGCCTGAAGAGGGTTTCATCTACTTCCTCTTCTTGAACGGGTGGTCTGTAGCAGATGCCTGCCACAACATCACCTGCATTAGTCTGTGCTCTGATCCTTCCCCACAAATTCTTGATCAGTTTATCAACAGTTCCAAGACAAGGTTCTTTGGACATCTGAGCTGACTTAGATATTTCTGCTCTGGTCTCCTCCTAATTCTGGGGTTAGAGCAGTTGGAGTCACCTCAAGTTTGTCTGCATGTAAAATCATCCTTTGTAGCTCCTGCAGAATGAAATGTTTCAGTCTGGCTGTTGAAAGCAAAATTGAAACTCCAGGCTGGAATTTAAAAAAAAGGTGAATTTATAAACATTTATGCTCTGATGAGGTACTGATGTATTTGAGAAAGCTATTAAGGGAAAATGGGGGTGGGGCAAGAAAGGAAAACAGAAAAGAAAAAAAGAATTAATTTTGTATTTGTCTGTGAATAAAGTGCCATGATCACCTTCTTCCTTCTTTTTATCTTCTGGCCAGGTCTATAGCTTTAGGCTATCCCAGGGAAAGCTCATTTGCTGTGACCACAAGTCTTCTGGTTACCAAAATCAGAGTGTCACAGTTGTGTAAGGTTTTCACTCTGGAAAAACTAGTCTGGCAGCTAGTGGCAACCACAGCCAGGCATATGTCTGAGGACTGGACAAGGGGTTTTGAACCAGACTTGATGCTTGGTAGGTTAGTGGAAGAAGCAGTGAATGAGGGTAATGTGTTCCCACTCATCTGTGTTTCTGAAGAGAGAAGAGGTGGATGCTGTAATCAAGAGTAGCTGCAGCTTACTTCAGAGGGGAAATTTAGTTTCTGTCTCCTGGAACTACAGTAAAACCTAGTCAAGAGGTTATAAATACAGCAGCCAAGCCCATGTCCCATAGAGTAAAACGCGATTGCAAGTCAGGTGCAGATAGCAGTGAGAGTTTCTCCTACTAGGGCTGTGAAGCAATCTAAGTCTGAAGGCAGATGCTTTGATAAGGACAGTTTTGATGAGCCCAAAATGAGCATCAGAAAAGGTTTCATCCTCCGGCCACTGTCACCTCTCACCTGCTAGGCTTCAGACTCATCTCAGGGTGATTCACCCAGGCTAAATCCCCATTCAGTACTTAGAGTATGGAGAGAGGAAATTAGTAATCCTATCTTTTAGCAAGGTGTGACTTTCATGACTCTCTCTTCTGGGAGCACTTATCTCTATGTTGTCCCATTAGCTCTGTCAATGGCCGTTAATGAGGACAAAGTGTTTCTCGCTCCAGCCAAAGCACATTAACCAGATTGCTGTTTTGTAACCCCATCTCCTTTTGTTAGTCTCTTCAAACCTGTGCTCAAGTATGTTCCCAAAGGTAATCATACACATTGGGCTTCCCCTGCCAGCCTATTTTTTCTTAAGTCTTTCTTTTGTCATCATCACAGTGCCCTAGTGTCAATCATTATACCCTGTGCCATATATACCAGGTCTGGTTTTGGATGATTTGGTAAAATCTGCATATGCTAGTCTAAGGGGAACCATCTTTTCTTAATAGAAAAGATGTATTTTAGATGAACTATGAGATAATATGGTGACATGTGTGTTTGGGAGAGGAAGGAAGAAGAGGTAAATTTCTGGCAAATTAGTCTATTGACATTTTAAGATAAGTATACACATGCATATGAAATCCTGTATGAACTTATGCAGACTTAATCGGGAAGTCACTATCAAAATCACTTTAAAATTAATAAATCAGCTCCTGGGTAAGACTGGAATAACTTGTAATACAGGGAATTGATACAACTAAATAATGCATTTGCCATGTGATTCTTGTTGGGTAGTATTTCTTACATCCTTTCCCCAGTAGAGAGCAGCAACTCACCAAGTGTTTCTTTTTCTTCCTCTTTACAGAAGCTGTAAAAATGAGTCTTGGTTCGTTTCATATTTGAGTTCATTCATCACAGATTGAGTTAAACTGAAAGCTTTGTAGGTATCGGTTATGATATTAAAGGTAGTTTTAAAAGTCCCCAAGAAAACACAGTGAGAGGTCTGGCATTCCCTAGTACTGTCATATAATGTGCTGGATAGCAGGATGAACAGCTACACTGCATTATATTTGGTAGTTTTTGCTTCCTTTCTACAAGCAGAATTTGCAGCATCCATGTGTTAGACTGAAACTTTAGCTACTCATATCACAGAATCATTAGTTCTACTCCATCTCACACCTACTGGGATCATGCTTTTACATGAGCCTGGGTGATATTTGCAACATTCTCTGATTGCATCTATCATCTCTTTTTGTAAACGCCAGGTCAGGAAGAAGAAACAAAGTCATGTGACTGTTGAGACCAGAATGAATCAAAGCGTGACTTCTCATTGTCTTGAAGATATGCAGGAAACCTTTACCACCAAAGAAAGGGCCTCTCCTTAATATTTTAGAAAGCTGTTTGTAAAGAATCATTGAAAATCTTGGGCCTGTGTGCATGTAATTTTTGTGTGTTTGCTTCTTTATGAAGTACAAAGACACTCATTGGAGGAGGCTAGGTGTGATGGCATGGAATTCCTTTCTATTTTTCCCCTTTCTATTTCAGTCTGAAACCTCAAGAATGCCATGTCAAATTTTATCTTCCTTCTGGGGATCTTTAGAGATACATCTTATATGATCTCATGCTTTGACTAAAGGGGATGAATTCTGCTAAAAGTTGAACAAGGTTTCATTCTCTGACATTCATTAATAGTTTAAATTAAATGATGAATAACAAACACAAAAAATCCAACTGCTAAAGTCTCTTTCTCCCTGCAGTGCTCATCTTCTTTCACTGTCCACTAGTGTCATCATCAGTCCACATGTTCTCTAGTCATGATAAACTCTAGAGCAGAAAAAATCTCCCAGTTCTTTTGATGGAGCTTCACGCCTCTTCATCCTGGGTGGACATGGAGTGCAGCTGCTGCAAGTCTGTTCATCTCAGTTTTATGCAGGCAGGAAGCTGACAGGCAAGGATAAGATGTGAGCAGGGTGTCAGAACATCACATGTCCCAGTTAGCACATCAGAGCTGCCATACTGGAGGAAATTAATCTATCTTAGCAAAGGCAGGAGCTCCATGCATCACTGGGAGAAGTAGAAACCCAGCAGCCAAAAAAAGTCCTATTTTGTGTTTAAGGGGATGTTTTATCTCTGACTCAGACAAAAAGATATAGGTGAAAGATTTGCAGAATACCAATGAATCTGCCTTTTCCCATAGTAGCATCAGATGGATGGAAGATGACCATGAATTGTCAGACTGTGGCAGTGCACACGTGGTGGGAAGAAATGAGGGTTTCCCAGAGGCCAGGGGACCCAAGTCGGTGCTGAGCTATTGCCACAAGGAACGTGGCAGTGATGATGCTGCACAGTTCCTGCGAGGGAAATGCTGGAGGTGGGGATGACCTGTTAAGCTCACAGATGTGGTAGCTGCAGCGACATTTGCAGGGGAAGCAGCAGAGACGTGCAGTATGGGACACAGCAGGGGCTGAAAGACACGACACGCAAGTGATGACAGTGCTATAAAATGCTGAAAGCGTGGTAGCACGAGAAGTTGCTGTGAAGAGGAGAACAAGCTCATTTACTGCTGTGTCAGGAGCTGAGCTGAACACGTGTGTTGCCGTGGGTCGATGAGCTGTGTGCGTGAGACAGGGCCTGACAGCCAGGGAATGGCAGTGTTATGCTGAGCTGCTCTGTGGAGGTTTGCAGAGACGTTAAGCAGATCAGCTTTGAAGAGGGAGCTGTAATAAAAAAGAGACCCTGCAATGAGTTTATACCATCTGTTTACACAAATGTGCTCTCTCTCAACCGGGACATGAGGTGAACTGCCTGCTTAGGCCATACCCTGAATATCTTCAACCTTGACTGCAGCTCCCCTTAGGATTTCTGCTCTGTCGAACCATTGCCATCTTTTTCGTACAGTTAAAGCCTTAAAGTCTTCTGCATGCTGGAACGTTTCCCTATAATCTGGGTCTCTAACAAACTGCTGTCATCACAGATGTATCACAAACAGCTCTTGCCCCAGGATACTGCATGTTTCTGAAGAACTACTTTCCTAACATCATTCCAGTGAAATGCAGGAATCTTCTCTTTTTGTCTCACAATACCTCCTCTTATCTATTTTTCTTTTAAAATGGTCAAATTGTACATTGTTATCTCTGTGTGTCATTGAATCTCTCATTATATATTCACATCAAATACTCTTTATCTTATTTGCATAAGGCAAAATGGTTATTTAGATGGAGAAAACATGACCACAATCTTTTTACAGCAGTCTTGGACACGTATCTGATTTTATAATAGCGTAAAACTCTGTAAGACTTCCAAACCAGTTTTTGCAACATAGTGTGTTGCTTTTATAAACCCAGGTCTTCGTCTGTTATTACTACCTTTATGTTGGTAGGAGATAAGGGTATGAAATTTGTCAAATGATTGATACCCTGTCTCAGCCTTCAGAGGCTGTCCTCTTCAGCAATCTTCAGCAAAGGCTTCAAGGCTGTCTGTAGAGGAGCTGAACACAAGCTTGAAGGTAGAAAAAAAGGTGATGATCAAGAGGGCAAAGTATATGGGTTCATGGACAGTGGAACCTGAAAGGGTCCTTTTTTCATTCTTTTTTTTTTTTTTTTTAAATTTAAATTGTTGCGGTTTTCTTCCTGCACTGAGAAAGCAGAAATGATGATGCTTTCAAGCTGGACAGCAAACAAGCCACCAAACTCTTAAAATGGAATATTTTGGAATTCCTATCCCATGAACAATGCCTGGGGTTCTCTGTTTTGTTTTGTTTATTATGAATAAATATGAACTTGTTTTCCAGTCTTTTAACATTTTCCATGGGTTGTTGATTCTATTTCTCTGGGCCAAATCTATTATTAAGCTTTTGAGGAATAATTTCCAATGGCAAATAAATATGAAGAATAAATTAACGACTACAAAATCAATGTAATTTCTGTGAGTTATACACTCATCTGGAGTTTGGGATGACCTCTTCAAGATACAGATACAGATCGCAAGGATCTTGAGATGTCTTATGACATATTTTTCCCACCTTTGGAAAGCAGCCTAGGTTACCCATGCTGCTTTCAGTGTGCACTGTCAGCACGGCATAGCCATGAAATCTTGAAAATACCAAATGAGGTCCATGCCCTCACTACATTTCTGTTACATTAAGAAGGCGGCTGCGGAGGCATAAAAGGTCTTGAAAAGCTCTTTATCAGGCTTCAGAAAGCTTTTTCCAGATGTCAGAGGTATTACTCCTAAGCACCATTTCTCGCAGAGGCCAACTCTCAGACTGGCTGGCTCTCTGAGATGCAGCATCTCCTGGCTCCTGCCAAGGTCCAGGAGTGTGTTAGAGGCTAACACGCTCAGCCTCTGATTTTGTAAAATAAAATACAATCCAGCATAGCACCCTTGAGAAGCCATCATCACCCTTGCTCATCTGAGAGTCACACTGCATGGAGGAGAACCAAACCACTGTTGCTTTGGTCCATTTGTCAGAGTGTCAGAGTGCATCTATGCCTCTTGCTCTTTCTCCTCCAGTGTCTGCCACATGTGTGAGCTCAGGATCAGGAAGGATCTATGCTTGGAGGTTTATGTGCCTATGTTTCATAATTATCACCTATTCTCAGCTAAAGTGTTATACTTGCTGGTCTAAAGTGAGGAGTAGAGGGCCCTGTTACTGATGTTTTATTCTCCTACTTACTGTAACCATTTTGGATTTCAGCCAGCACATATAAACAATATGCCTGTGCCTTTACAATTCTGTGTTGCCATTTCAGCACTCTGGATACTAGCCAGTGCCTATAAAGTGTGTGGCATTAATTTAATTTCAGCTTGTTTCCCAGACATTTACTTTTGATAAATGGATCCAAGATGGACATGTCTATCTAAAACAGGAATTTAGTTCTGTATTGGAAATAAACTGTATTTGGTTAAATTCTGTTGGTGACACAATTATCAGCATTGCTTTTAACTTTCGTCTAATGTAATGACAGACAAAAGATGCTTTAAAGAAGAGGATGGCAATGAAAAGAAGTCTTTCTAGTAGGGCTGTAAGCTTGATGTTTCATGTTTTATGTCCATGTGGACATTCAGCCTATGATCGAAATGACTTGCTGTGATTTACCTCATTCCCATAATGCATTTTAGCATTACAGTATTAGACATGAATTCTCATGTAGTCAGAGTTACTTGATTTCATAAGTTCAAAGTGCCATTACTCATTAATTAGAAGCAGAAACAGTCACAGAGATATCCCAACAAGGTGGCTAAGTAATGGTGGGATTCTAAATTATCTCCTGAAACCTCTTTCTTTCATGGACAATTTGGAAGGAATAAATCAGAAACTATGACACCAGCTTTACAACCTGTATTTTTTCAGAAGAAAATTTTCCACTTGTTCACGTTCCAGAAAAGTACTGAACTGATGATATATTTGAACAATCATAATAATATTTAAATTAACAGTAGAAATATCTCTCAAGTCAGGATTAAAATTGGTAAATGAGCAGTAAAATGACATTATGAATTGCATCTTTCTTTGTATTTTCAAAGAAGTATGGGCCTACCACCACTGCTGCTATATTTCTGGTACCATGAGCAGAGTCTGCACCAGGTAGTACCTCTACAGTTGCTAGAGATTAATTTTACACAGGGGTCAGGGAAGAGGCAGAGGGACGTTGTAGAAGACTATCTGAACGTATGGCAGCTGTCCTTCATGCTGTGGAGGCATTGTGTCTGCTCAAACTGCTCACTGTCCCCCAAGACAGAGCAGTGCTCTCCCTTCAGCCCTTGGTAAGGAGGTATCCTGCATCAGAGGCTACAAGTACACCAGACAGGACTCTGCAAGACATGTGTGTTCCTGTCTGGTCAAATTCAGTCAACTGAATTTTAAAAAAATTCACTGTTATGGGGGACTTTTAGCAGTGAAGATTTAATCAACAGAATTCTTATGGGGACTGCTAACAGCAAAGGTTAGAAATGGGTCCCGATTGCAAAATCCAGATCGTGGTCAGAGTCTGAGGAGCTCACTGCTGTTTTCAAGGCTGTTTCAGCTGAGAGTGCGACTGTGTGTGTGGAGAGGCAGGCGCTTGGGGTAGTGATATTTTTTCAGTCCACTACTGTAGAAGGAGTCCCTGAATATATTTAGAGCCAGATTTGAGTTTTGCCTTCTCCTTAAAAAAATTACAACAATTTTTTCATAATTTTTACTACTTGCAACACAATAAAGAAATCTTGTGCATGGGAATCAGCTACTAATTTTCTTAAAACTTTAATGATGCTGTCCTGTAATGATGCAAAACTGTGTGTTAGGGACTGGGCGTATGGCTACATTTATGGGGGTTTTTTTGAGAAGTGCTACAGATTTATCCGCACACTCTGGTGTAAATTATACAAACTCTGTAGAAAACAGAGGGAAAGAGAATGAAGTTTCTGCAGATACTTTGTATATTATTTCAAGATACAAATATTTAACAGGGCAAGAGATTGAGTTCTCATAATGTTAATTCATCTGCATTTCAAATATGCTGTGTTTTTTTTCTGCTCCTGTCCTCAAGCATTAACCTCATCAGTCTTCCAGTAGTTTCTTTATTATTTTATGATTCAAAATGAGTGAGATTTCTGTGAACCTTTCCAGATTGCTACATAATGAAGCAGAGAAAACACAGGGAAAAGTGACACACCCTGACCATTGGGGTTGGAATTTCTTTGAATCATGGATTTTCTCTCATTCTCTGTCTTTCCAACACAGATGTGTTTCTGACTGGCAAATGTGTGTGCTATTGTAATAGCTATACTTGTAAACTCAGTATCACTGAATGTAGTGTATCTTTAATATTCATTGTATTTACCAATGCTATTTAAGAATCTGATTGCTTGTGCTATTCAAATGCACAATGTTATGGCAAATTGTGAATTTTCAACAAGCTCCTAAAATCGCATCATCTCTCACCTACCCTTTGTGGCTACTTTTAAGGTTATTGTACTTATTAACACCACATCTCAGGCAGTATTGTCTTGGTGTCTGTTTCTACCTAACATACATGGAGAGACAAAAATTTAAGTTTTGCAATTTAATTAAAAGTTCTCTAGCAGATAAAGGATTGAAAGGGTTACCAGGAAAGCAGAGATTGTAATTTTGACTGATTTAAGAGGAGCAGACAGTAAAGCAGGCTGGAAGTCACCAGTAGGTTTTTATCTAGGCAGAAAGTCTAGATATTAATTCACAGATTCAAATGCTAGCTTAATTTTATTTAAAGTTTTCCAGCCTTAGCAAAAAAGGCAGAGCAGAAGAGGAAACTCAGAGAAATGACCACCAGGGCAGTGTTGCACTGGCTCTTAGGAAGTATTTCTGTCCAGAAGGGGTTGTTGGGCGTTGGAATGGGCTGCTCAGGGCAGTGGTGGAGTCCCCATCCCTGGAGGGGTTGAAGAGTTGGGTAGACCCAGCGCTGAGGGATCTGGTGGAGTTGAGAACGGTCAGTGTGAGGTTAATGGTTGGACTGGATGATCTTCAAGGTCTTTTCCAACCAAGATGATTCTGTGATTCTGTGAAAACAAACTCAGGTAAATACATAGATATTCTGTTGCACAGCAAAGGGTTCAAAGAATGGAGTGCTGATATGTACTTTTAAGGAGCTGTCAAATTCATCCCCAGATGTTGTGTAGTGGTTCCTATATGTGCATAGCACGAAGTTTTACTCTATGTATGTGTCCTAGATATCTTTTATACCCATTTAGGCACATGTGGATTTTACTATTCCTATCACTAGTTTTAGTTCAATGCAACCTATGATTCCACTAAGTTCTATCTATTCCTTGGGCTTAAAATGTTCTCTTGAGCTCTACCAATACATTGTATAAGGAAAACATTTTAAGCCACTCTCATAACTTGAGGAGACTAAAGCTGCAAAACAATAACATCTTGCATCAACCCACATTTGAGGTGGGAGCCACATGGCTAGCAGCCATCCACTAGAGTGATAGCCAGTATTTGCATAATGTGAAATATTGCCTGGTATCCTACTAGAACAATTAAAAAAATTATCTGACAATAATTCTGTCAGTTAAATAATTAATACCTTTGGCAGTATGTTTTTTGTAAACTTGTATTTGCTACCACTCTGTCCTGAAATGACTCTTTGAAGTGAACAATGCTACTCAAATTCAGAGCTTGTACATATGTGTGTCAACTGAAAATTATGGGTCATCTTCTTTGTTGTAACCAGTACATGGAAAAGCTATAAAGCAAGTAGCTGGTGTATTGCTGTCTTTATTTCAGTTCTGCTGCTGGTACGGTGCAGTCTGGGAGATAAAGATAGCAATGTATTAATCCCCAAGCAATGCCCCAGTCCCCAAATCCTGGGACAGAACTTGTTTGTGTTGAAGTCGGTTTTTCACACACATTGTACAAGAAGACATTAGGCAAGAAACAAAGGAAGACATCAGAGAGAATTTCTCTAGCCTGTTGGTGATCTTCAGTTGCTGAAAGACAGCAGCTCTTTAGTTGGATTAAGAATCTGGGATTGTAGATGCCACCTCAGTGCTCATAACCCTCAAAGCAGGACATAGTGCCTAAGGAAAACCTTTCATCACAGTAGCCTCAACACTTTCTTCTTTTCTTTGTGAAGCCAGATCCCCTTGAATGTGTCCTGTTCTCCACATTGTCTCCTTTCTTTGGCACTAGTCAGTGCAAATTTTTCTTTAAAGACAGTGACAGTGTGACAGGAGTGAGACCTATGAAGCAAAGTCATTGTGTCATGACAGATCAAAATCCTGATGACAAACATGTCAGCTGTACAAATTATTGCTCAGAGGAACTGCCTGTTTTCTTCGATAGAGGTCACCAATATGGATCCACAATATTCATATGAATAAATGCCTTCAGGTATTGCAACTCTGACTTTATTGACTGTCAACATGATGCCTGACCAAACATGATACGAATTCAATTTTGGAATGTAATATAAAATCTTAATAAAAATGTGAATTTGGTGGTAGGCTATGATCCAGATTATGTTAAATTTTTGCCCTGAAATTGAAGAAAGAGTTTATTTTAATGTTCAAGTCTTATAATTGTTACTTATCTGTAAAAGGACAATTGGCATAAAGGTCTATAAGAAAGATTGTTCTGATTAGTTGGAGATGGCTGTCACGCCAATCAGTTGTAAATTAATCAGAGAGTTTCAAAAAGAAGGCAGTAGATCATTTGTGCTTCATTTTATGAACAAATATGCTGTATTGACTTGGATATTTAAAAGAAAATTGTGGTTTATAAATGTTGTAGAGTTTTAAATGTATCCACACATATTCATGTAATTGGATTTCTTACATTATAATTGCTTCTTTTAGTTGCATCACTAACACTATAAACCTAAGGTTTTATAGGGTTTATAAACTTCTTTATGAAGTCAGCTATTTGGAGTTCAGTAAGAGCCAAAAAGAAAAAAAAAAATTTAGGGACATAAACATATTTCAGTTTTAAGAACTAACTTCTTGGGTATGCCCAGGACTGAAAGCAAATGACATATTTTGTTCTCCACTCTTACTTATTAAAATTGTTCTTGTTTTGAACTCTGTCAGATAAATCTTTTGTACCAGGCATTGACATGTGGTGAGTAGCCATTGATGCATTTTGGGGGAGTTTTACACTGAGAGGCAGAAGGAGAGAACCTTTTAGCAGTAAGTGTTTTCTTTTTTTTTCAAATATGGCAGCTGCAGAAAACTCCCCAGAGGTCTGGCATGCTGAGAGCAGCCTGAGGGAGATGGATTAGCGAGCAGGGGGCAAGCCAGTTCATCAGAGACGCATGAGGAATTGCAGAACGACGTGATAAACACTTTTTTTATCACAGGGCTATCTTAAGAAACCTACACTCTTTTCTAGAGAGAGGGCCCTAGCTCATGAGGGAGAACTGCCCCACCAAAAGCATGCTAGAGGGTTTTCAAAGCAGGTAGAGAAAGAAGAAAACATCTGATGAGCAATGATGACTTAGACTGCTGAATGTCAAAACTGCACTGAGGGAGTGCATGGTGTTCCCAGCTGGGGTGCGTGTAACCGAAGAGTCACTGTGGTCCTTCCCTCCTTCCCCCTCCCTTTGCCCCTCCCAGGAGCAAATCTTTTGCCCTACCCACAAACCCTGTTACTTCTTCAAGGATTAAGAATAAAGTTAGCACCCATGACACCTTTGTGCCCATTTGCAGTAAGTTAAAATGAAAACTGAATTCCATTATTCAGCCAATAGCAGGGAAGACTTGAGGGGTGGCTTCCTTCCCTTACCTCTCCTCCATGTCCATCGGTTCTAGATGAGGGGCTGAGAGACCATAGATTTTCTACCACCCTCAGCAATCCAAACATAAATAGGAGCACCTATTCCTCAGCTGTCTTTATTCTTCCTGTTCTTCAACTTGAGTGCCTCATGGTCCTTTATGCATTTTTGCTTAAACATCTATTGGAAATTAGCAGGCCATCTGGGCAACAGCTGTGTAGAGTAGTCACTTAAAAAAAAGCTGAAGCA
The DNA here is from genome assembly GCF_047716275.1 of Strix uralensis. Lineage (NCBI taxonomy): Eukaryota > Metazoa > Chordata > Aves > Strigiformes > Strigidae > Strix > Strix uralensis. The sequence goes on from NC_133976.1 coordinate 83,731,734, forward strand.
CCTGCATATCCATCACTCCCCTTCACACATGCAAATAAATAAATCTGACAACTAACTCCCCCAATGTATGTGCTAAATACCACCTATAAGTGCCTAGGTCTAAAACTTCAGCCACTATGATGCCAGTTCATCTTCTGCTCCTCTTTAAAGATGCCTAAATTTTCACTTACATTTTGACTGCTGAAGCTCCAGCCTCAGCTTACTGTTTGGAAAAATTAGAATTTAGGGCACTCACCAAGGGTGTGGGAGACTCAACTCCAATGCCCTTCTGGGAGAGTCTCCCATACCCTGGTGCATGTCATAACTGCCACTTACTCTTGCATGGGCTTCATCGCTGAAGCTGCCCTTTTGACAATTAGTCTTGCTAAATGTTCTTCAGAAGAGGGAGATAAGATGTGTAAATGTGACCTCATATGCTAGTGATAAGGGCACTCAGTCAGTGGAGGGAGGCTCTGGATTTCTGCCTCTTTTCCGTTGAACATTTATGCATTTTTAGGAACTGGAACCCGGGGTTAGGTAGGCGTTTGTTTTTGACAAGAGAGAGGTGATGACATCTTATGGAGAAGAGGGAAGAGAAAACATCAGAGCTGATTGTTGAAGTCCCTCTTTAGTTCTTAGCATGAGTAAAGAAGCAATGCTTTGGATAACAGAAGTTCAAGGCTCATCTGGTCTGTTTTCTGCTCCATGGGAAGCCTCCTTTCAGCACAGGTGTTTCATTTTGAGCAGGGGCTATATCTCATAGAGTTAAATTAGTTCTATTCTTCAGTTGGACTGATTACAGTTTGGCTCTGGCATATGCAGTCTCTCCCATGGGCCAACACATGCAGAGAATATACCCATACAGCTGCTCCTCAGACCTCCTATGATCTCATCCTTTTACTTTCAGACAGGTACCCGAGCTGTAATTTAGGGTGGACTGTCTCGGGAAATCACACTCTGGGCTTACTGTGTCCTCCATTTGGCAATACCTATCATACCCACATCCCCACATGGTTCTTACAGTTAAAATGTGACAAGATTCATGGGTAATGAGGACAAAAAAAGAGATTTCTTTGGTGTGACTGCTGGGCACAGGTTATTTTCTCTGGCTTTTGCATTCCAAGCCTGTGGTGTTACACTGTCTCTTTGGCTGAGGGGAAATTTCTGCTTCAGGAAACCTGGAACTTCTATAAAACAAGCTTGAAATAATCAAGACTAATCATTGAGGATAGACCATACAGGCTGAATACAGCAGCTATATCAGAGTTGAATACAGTGCCTTGAGGCTAGGTGACTTCTGTTTAGGAAAAAGCATGTTGTCTCCAACTGTAAATTGCCACTTGCAAAACACAATTAACTACCCAACTGCACAGAGATGAACTGAAAATTTAAACAGAGCTGTATTTGACTGAGTGCCATACAGAAAATGTTAACTGCCAAGAAGGTTCTAGCTGTGGGCAGTGTCTCCTAGCCAACAGCTAATTGTGTCTCTTTGTAGTTTGTGAAGAGAAAAAAACCCACAATCAAACCCCCAAACCTCAGTTCTCTAATGAACTTCACAAGATTTCAGGCATGATGAAGAAAGTCTGAAGCACAGTTCCCTGCCTCCTGTCTATCCTTTTGCTTTTCCCGTAGAAAGCTTGTGGGCTCCAGGGGAGTCAGGACAATGACTTGCCTGTCCCAAAGACAGCACCCACAGGAACTCTTCATCAGGCACTAAAGTGTATTTGGCATATGGTACTCTGAGACATTTAATGTCTAATCTCTGATTTGGGTGCAAATAATTTCCTTTTGCTCTATATTCTACGTCTTAGGGTAAAGACCAGCAACAGTGTGGCTGAGAGCTCAACAGACCTTGCCTGACCCTAATCCCTGAGAATACAGGGATTTGTTCTAATAAAGGAAGATTAGGGAAAATAGTGATAAAACCTTATGTCTCTGTTCCCTTCGTACTATCTCATGGCTGGCATATATAGCAGATGTGACAAATACAGAGGGGTGCCCACTGTTTTGTTGATAAAAGTGGTGGGACTAACACACTGCTTTTCTACCCATGCTCCTCAAAATTATTTTGTACATCTCTGTGTTGTCTCCATCTTTACCTAAAGGTGGCCTGAGAATGACAAAGCAACAAGGTAGCCCTTAGCTAAGAGAAATTTGCTATGAGTTGTTGAAAGTAGCCTTCTCTTTTTCCCTTCTGGTGAGTAAAGGCATACACCAAAGAGGGAATAATTTTGCTCCCATGCTCATGTGTTATGTTATGCCAAGTGTCCTGACAGATTATTTTCTGTTTGTCTATCTTTTGGTTAGATCCCAAACTCTGGGAATTTGGCTCTGGGAATTTACACTTTGTTTAGGGAGAGGATAGGAACTGTCTCCTAGAAACAGAAATAGCATGCTGGACTCACGAACACCAGGATTTAGCTCAGGCATCAGGAGGCATCCAGGTCTTTGCTTTTAGAAGTTGTTCTGTTCCTTGCCAGATTTCTGAACTTTAGTCTACATTCATGTATCAGTGTGAGATAAAGAGAAATGTTGTAAAACTTTAGGTTAATTTAAAGGGGGATAGGAGCCTACAGACCATGTCAGTCAAAGTCTTGAAGAGACCACATTTTTGGTGACTTCAGCTTTTGTGTGCCCTGTAAAATGCATGTGGGATCTTGAACCACACACACTGAACATGAGGCTTCTGGCTGACAATCTCCTTTTCAAAACATCTACTACTGCTTAAGAAGATGACTTCATCTCAGCTCAGAGGCTTAGTCTGGGGAGCCTGTGTTTGGAAAACTGTGTACAAAGCCAGAGTAAGTTTAAGAGGTATGTGAGAAACACACATCTAAGGTCTTAACCTGAGACCTCAATCCTGCCGCAGCAACTAGACGGGAACTTCAAGCCACGACTGGGCTGCCACAAAATCTCGATCCCCCTCATCCTTGAGGGTCTGCTGCCCTCAGAGTAGAACACTGCTTGCACGAGCAGGTGTGGAGATTTCAGTCTGCAGTATTTTGTATGATGAAGACATTTGATTGCATTTGTATTTGTTTTAGAAACTGAACAACATCCATGTGCAGTGGCATATTTTTGTGCTGACTTGATGGGAGTCATTGAGTGAAAAGTTGGCAGGCGGGACATGTGATTTAGTCTCCTTGTTGATGTCCCTTCAACTCAGGTGGTGATTTTATTGCCAGAGGAAAGATTTAACATGTTTTAAATAATCTCAGAAGAAATCTTTCCCAGATCCCAGATCTAACACCTAATTCTTCATTAACTTGCCACTCTGTTACCAATTCCCCCACCCAGGGCTGAATAACTGATTGCTATCAGTCATGTCAATTCCCCTCATCATGCTGAAGGCACAGAAATTTCTGCTTTGTAGGAAGATTAATACTAGTTTCATAATGGAGGGAGTAGGTCTTGGGGATGGGAATTAAACACACCTTAATATGTGTAGGGGGAAAAATGCAACATCACAACTGTTGGCTTTATTCCTAAATTAGTGTTAAAACTAGAGCTGTTCCAAAATAACAGACTTCTAAATTTTAAGCCATTGTTCTATATAAGACTGAATAATTATTCAGTTTCATCTCGAGCAACTTACTAAGATTTCTTTGGGCCCAATGGTGATATTTTCCCCATTTTTCTGTTAGCGTTCTGTCGAGAATTCAGGAATCGGGATAGTGGGGTGTACGTCTCAAAATTTGCTTCTTGCCAGCTAGTTAAAATATCACACATTTGAAAGCAATTTAAAATTAGTATTGCTACCTAAAAAAGAAATGAAAAGAAAAAACAGCCCTCATACATTTTTGGGAGGAAGGTTTTTCAACTATTCCAGTTTAAGCTGTAGATGCTACAAAACCAGAACCATGGAGGTTTTATTAAAGGCTCTATAGACTGTAGCTGTATTGCATGAAAAGCCTGTAAACATAAACACATCCTTCATGCAAACATATTGTCTCAGCTATTTATTAATAACCTAACATTACATATTCTGTGATTATTTTTTTTTGATCAATTTCGTTAGATTTGTCAATAAAATATATCAAGTTCTTGCTGCTTGAATTGGTATTTGAATACTGAATCCTCACTTTCTAGAATTTACAGTCTAGCAATGACAATAAAGTAGATATCCCCATCGTGTTAGGACTTAAGGGAAAAGTTTAAATATACACGTTTTGAAAATAAACTATAAACTCAAACTAATTTAATATATATTCTCAGATTTGGCTTTATATGTAAGGCTGACAAATGGGTCATAGTTGAAGTTTATAATTTCAGCTGCCTTTGAATAATGCTAGAAAAATTCAGTATGAAAGCTTAGTAACTTAAGAGCAAATTTAAGCTTACCATTCAATACTGGACCAAAAGTAATTTTCACAAACATCCCAAAGAAAATTAAAATATGAGTTCCGAATTTTGACAAACTGCATGCAACTGGTTTGAGGTTGTACTTATTTTTATCACAATATTATCAATTCTTATGAATGGGAGAAGGTGAAATTAGGAAGTGTGCTTCACACTAACCTGTAAAAATTTGCCCGGCTGTAAGGAACTAAATTTTTTAACACGGGTTCATTTAGGCAGGGACAAAGTAGATAAAGGCTGCGATTTTTTATAGCACATCAAAGATAGGAAAAGAGAATTTTAAAATGAGGTAATAATAAAGGTTTCTATAAAGAAATGTTGGTAATTTGGGCTTTTTTGTTCACCATAGCTATTTTAAAAACTCTGCAGTTCCATTTTAAACCTTTTCTCTAACATTAAGACAAGCTTCCAAACCTCTTAAAGTTGCTAGTCATCCTTCTGTTGGTCTCAGGATCTCTTCCAGCACTGTTTTCAGTGATGACACCTTGTCTGTGATATGGTGATTAGTGCTGCTTGCTGTATTCCAGACGGGCTCTATCAGCAAAAATACAACATCCTTTTGCTTTATATTCACTCTCCCTGCAAAGATAGCCACGTGCCTTGAGTTTCCTTTATTATTGTAGCTGTGTGGTGGGTTGATTTTTTCCCCTGATAACTCCTAGGTTCACTTCCAGATCAGTAAGTTATCAGGTCTGTTTTTAATTCACACATACCTCATGTGGTGTCTTTTCTCTCAGGTCTTCTACTGCATTTTTCAATGATCTGTACTTTATTAGTAGATCTCTGTAGCTCTCAAAACCACAGATAATATGCTCAGACTTCTGCTATTCAGGAATAATATGAAAGAAAAATACTAAGAGATAGGAAACTCAGTCTATTTATGCTGTCTTTCCTGTGATGTAACATCACTGCCCTTGCTATTATATAACTGAAGAGTTGCAATGGCACCTCTGCTAATTGACAGTCACTCAGAGAATATTCCCCTTCTGTCCTGCTTCTGGCTTCGCCCATTCATCCTTTCTCTTTGTGTTTCTTTTATTTCTCAGGTACAGGCCTTCAATTACCTCTCAGTTGGACCTCAGCCTCAGTCTAATTTCTTATCCTTTTACGCAGTTAAACAATCAGGACCAGCTTTTCTCACCCAGAGATCTAACATTTGTTCCATTTATTTTCTACAAAAGTTTTTTATACATGTAAATGTATATGTATGGATGTATGCATGTATGTATGTGTATATTCATGAATTATCTTTGTGATTACACAAAATAGAACCTAAATATTTGATTTTCTTTGCTGTCTTCCACCCCCTTAACTCTGTGGTTTTAGAAGAAAAGAAAAATAGTAGAGAATTTAACCTTCAATGGTTTCTAAGCACAGGAGTTTTCCCAATACTTGCTATTCTGTACCAGTAGAGTGTCATATAAGGAAGTAATGCCTTCAGGAGTAAAACTTTTTTGGAGGGAATGAGAGTTTATTTACTGCAAGAAAACCTGGATGATTTAACTGAGAAATAAATTTTTAACACATTCATATGTGCAAGGAACTTTCCAAATCATTCCAAACCGTTCTCTATCCCTCATTCCCTCAGTACCAACAGGAAAGTCTTTTTCTAAACTTTTTTGTTTCATTCTCCTGCATTCTAGGGGCAAAGGCATTATATTCCTTGCTATCATATGAGGTCATTGTACAGCAGACTGCAAGAAAGGAAAAGCACTGAGTTCCTGGACTCATCTAGGAGGGACAGAAAATGATGTGAATAAGTCTGACCTCTCCTGCAGTTCAGATTCACCTCCTTGTCCTACGTCTTCCTAAGGAAAATGTATTTAAATGCATTCTGAGCACCTCCCATAGAGTTAGGAGAGCTCTACCCATCATCTCAATAAAAAAAATTTTAATCGTCCATTCATAAATACATTTATTTCTTCTTGCTGTTGATATTTCTTATGTAACAACGAAATTTCTCCAGCATGCAAAGTGTGAAACTGGGAACTAAAACCAGAAAAGTTTCCCCATGCACAAATCATTACAGCCTGTAAATCTCCTAAGAAGCTCTTTTTCCAGTATTCTCAAGTCTTTCTAGTTGTCTTACAGAAGTATCAACGACTCTATAGAAGCCTTATGGTTTGGAAATGAAGAGCAAACCTCTCTGTATTTACCTGTGTAGAGAATTAAGACCTCAGAGGAGGAACAGAAAAAGCAGCAAAGTCTAATGTGCATGTGTTACAGCACATCCCAAGAAGGAGAAAGACTTGGTTTCCTCAATGGAGAAAACAAAAATTGAATCTCACAGCGGTTGGTTATATGTTGGTGATGGCCGATTCTTCTTCTCACTGTGTTTTTGGTAAAATCTGGTTTGGTACACACATTAGGATGATGTGTTTTGGAGCAGCCAGTATAGTCAGATGAAGGGAGGAAACACCAAATCTGAGCATCCCTCCATGATTTGGGCTGTTCTGAGCAGTACTAATGGTGTTGAGACTTTTTCCCTGTCCAGAATGGGCATCCAGCCCATTTAAGTATTGCCAAGTGGCCAGGAAAAAATTAAATACTGTGTACATTAAAACACTTTTCCCTGATACATTAATTAGTTTCACTGTTGTTAATTAAACAGGTTCAACAGATTCCTACTATTTGCCATCTTTGAGAACTGAAATTTGGAGTTTTCTGTATATTAGAACTGTTTTGGGATTTTTTTTAATAATGAGTGGCATGGCTCAAATTAACAATGTCAAGGCTAGAACATCATCTCTGTATCGAGCTGTAGTAAATGCAGGGTTTAAAGAAAACAGTTTGCAGTGGTTTCACATACAACTGAGTATAGTATGTAAACCCTAATGCCAGCCAGACCACTGCTAGACTCCTGCTAAATTCCCAATACCAGCAGCAGGAAAAAAGCTAATCTTGTAAGAGGTTCCTGCTCCCTTGTGAAAAGGATTGAGAAATATAAATGCAGGCTGTGCCCTTGGAGGCACGACTGGAGTGCTCTGAAGTCTTTCACAGGCAAACAGCTCTGGCACGAAGATGTATTGCCATCGGCATCTCTGTCCCAAAAGTGGGGCATTGTAGGTGCTGAGGGGGGTCAAGGTTGACAATGTAGAGAAGGCAATTAGGACCAAGTAAAACCAAGCCAAACAAAAGTCTTACATAGTATGCAAAATCAGTGAGGGCTTCATGAGGTCTTTCCAACAGGGCATATGGAAGCAATAGAGGGATTTGTTTCCTTCTCCAGGCTTCTTAAATCAAAAGGCTTGCTAAAGCAAAAGAAATTCTGATTAGATAAAAGGACCAACTTGCAAGGGTGGTCAAACACTGAAACAGGTTCCCAGAGTGGTTGTGAAGTCTCTGTCCTCAGACCTATTCAAAGTTTGGCTGGATACAGCCCTGAGCAACTGCTCTAATTCAGTATTTACTCATGGTCTGATTAGGGGGCTGAGCCATGGGACTTCCAAAGGTTTTTCCTACCTAAATTATTTTGTGATTCTATACTAGCTTCTGAAGAACTTTGTGTTTTGACCTAAATGCAAGTGCATTAAATAAGAAAAGCTTTAAATGAATCCCTCCTTCACCCTTGTTGCACCTATTAATTTGCAGGTTCAGGGAAAGATTGAAAAAGTGCAAGCTATATGTGACTGGCATTACCAACAATCTGAAAGTATTTTTTTAGAGGTGGGATGGGATAGCCAGATCAAAGTCACAGTAGGAGCAGTGTGGGAGTGTTACATACAGGTACAACGAGAAATGTCTTTTTCCACAAGCCATTTGAGCCCACTTTCAGTATGGTACATTTTGAAGCCATCACAATTGCAAATGCATATGATCCCTTCCCTACCCTATACTGTGGCAGGCCTCATGTATATAAGAGCTTTAACTTATCCTTAATTTGCTATTTCCTACCAAATCTGAAAAGCCCATGAAATACAGTGGTTATTGGCAATCTCTGAGCTCTCGACTCAGTGAATCATTCTAGTTATGTTACTACAAGGGAGTGGAGTCTGGCAGAGGCCTTGTTTGAAATGATTTAATGGAGTAATTCCTTTAAAAGGAATTTATTTTTTTTTGCTTTTTGGCTTTTGCTTTGGGGGATTTTGTTTTTTTGAGGATGGAGGATCTTTTGTTTTCCCTTGGTTTTAGTCCTTCCAGCCTTGTCTTGACAACAACATAACAACTAACTGGAGGATTCCCTCCCCCTCAGATTTCAACATAAGATAGCTCAGCATACATTTTGAAAGGAGTTGAACATCTGGAGGTTGGGAACTGCTGTCTTCTGAAGCACTTTATTTCTCACAGAACATCTTCCCTGGAAATTTGAAGGTCCAGAGATTTCAGGGTGCCATTATAGCTTTTGCAGTCAGGGACTTTGTTTTAATATGAGAATACTCTAAAAACATGCCCATTAGCAACAATCCAGCAGTATATTTGGTACAGTTCAGTAGTAGGGTCCCTACTCCCTCTTCTTCTAGTCACTATCCTTTCACATGTGAACAAACATATTTTCCCCAAGGACATATTTTCATAACCTTTAAATGCAGAAGGACATCTGGCAGCACTGACTGAGGAAGAATATCAGCCAGGTCCTGGTACGAATACCTGTAGTTCAGCCAGCATCACTTCAATCAGACTATTTATACCAGTTTATAATCTAATCTGCTGACCTTTTTCCCCCCTCACTTTCCTACAGCAGTAGAAGCATATGTTGATATGCAGGGAAAAAGAGTGCCAAGTGGTCACCTTCAGTTGTAAGATCAGTCAGCTTCAAAGAAAACAGGAGTTGGCATACTGGGTGAGAACTAGTGGCCACGAAAACAGGCTTTCTGTCTTAGACATACATGTGGCAGATGTCTGAGAAAGACTGACGAGGCAGATGTGAGGGTAAAGAGTTCTCCTCTCCTCTTCTTTCAACACCAATCGAAATCTTGATCTGTATTATGTGACACAATGTTTTTGCTGTTATCAAATGGTTACAGATATGCATATGAATATTCAATCTTATTATGGATCTGATTAAATTTATGGCTTTTCTGACTCTTTGTTTCTCACTGTACTTATGCCTCGCATGATTTTTTTTAAAAGCTTTTATCACTTTGAAATTTCCTGCATTTAAATGTCATTAGATACATATCATTATTTGTTATGGACTATCACAAACAGAAGCTTGCAATATAATTACCACACACAATTAATTATTTTTCAAATGCTTTTGATATCTTCTTGTATTTGTCCCTCTTCTCAGTTAAACCTTTACAGTCATTTTAATTTCTCTTCAGGGCATGTAATTCTTTGGTCTTTTCTAACCTGGGGTATGTTCTCACATATATCACATGAGATAAGGATACTGTCAAAAAGATTGTTTCACTGGGATCTCTTTTCCAGATATTTTACTGCCTGAATACAAGGAAGACCTCTCAACAGAATCAGTAGCAAGATTCAATGGTGGGCAAAGCAGACCCATGATACATTCACAGGAATATCGCAGTGAGTGAAAGACAATTTAAGCTACCTGTAAATGCAATGAACAGGGCCTTATACAGATCTTGGTGAAGATATACAGTTGTTATTGTATGTGGGGTTTTTTTCCCATCAGTTCCATATTATGTTCACTGATAGTCCCTAAATGTCATGCTTCTGTGCAGCACTGTATGGCTAGTTCCCAGCACTGTTAAAATGTGCAAAAATGGATCAGAGAAGAAACTCTGCAAACTAGAAAGGAGGAGAAGAGTGCAGGGCATGGGGGAACGACCAAGAACAGCTAGGAAAAAAATATTTCCAAATGGAAAAAGTTGTGTAAGTTAATGAAAGATAGATGGATTCCCATGTTGCACACAAATTTTGAGGCAAACTATTTTCTCTAATACTTATTAAAGCCTCCTCTTATCCAGATTCATATTGCTTTCCTTCTTTTTTTTTTTTTTTTTTTAAACACAATCCACTTGTCTTGAAGGTCATGGTGTGGAGCTGATTTCAATAAACCACAAGAAATTAAGTTCATGATCTTGATCTGTTTCCCTAAAATGATAAAATCCTCTGTGGACGGCCAGGCCTGTTCCATCTCCAGCCAGACCTTGGGAATGCCTTGGCAGGGGACAATAAATTCAATTTGACATTCTTCTTTCCCTGGATCCCAGTGTCTAGGTTACACCCAGTAAAAATCAGCTGACTTTTAAGCAGGCTTTCCTTTGTTTCAGCTTGGAATCTGCTGTCCCTTTTATCTGTTCCTGGAAATTTTTTCTCTCCCTGATGAGGTGGCCTTGGTGGAAATGAAATTATTGTGGCTAAGAAAGAGAGAAGAGAGAGATGCTGGGAGTACCATGTGGCTCATATGTTTGCTTTCTTTCTGACAACATTCCTTTGAAGAGGCAGAAGATAAATTTCTAAGCCTATTGTGATCCAATTTGTTACAGAAAGTTCCTATGGAAGAAGTCTCAAAGTCATTTGTAACTTACTACACCGTCAAATGTTAACACTGTCCAGCAAGGTATAACATTGATCTGCTTGTTTTCTTAGCAGTTCTGAAAGCAGTGTGTGAGCTCCTCTATGTATAATGAGCCTTGCCCGTGGCAGGAGAGTGTCTTATGTTTCTTGTTACAGTGCAAACTTTGTTGATTAGAAACAAATGCAAACCTTTGGGACTTGCCCTGTTCAACAACTACCCTAGAGCCAAGAGAATAATTTCCTATGTATGTTCACATGGTTCCCACTCACTCACACAGACAGAGCCATCACCTCACACTTAAAACATAAAAATAGAGGGTACTGTAGCAACTGCCTTTAGGGAACAGCTCTGTGGTATTGGCAGTGAGCAGCAACATTACTCCAGAGAAAAGTCCACGTGGCATTGTGCCTGCGGCTGGCACAATGTCTCTCAGAGCTCTGCAGCATGCAGTTACTACAGTATGCTTGATGGGAGATGGCTGTGTGTGAATCTCTGGTCTTCTCCATGCTCTCTTAAGCAATGCAGAGAGGAGGACCAGAACAAGGACTTCTTACTTCAAAGAAATGCAAGACCCCATAATACCTAGTGCTTTTGCAAGGGTTAGCTAGGCTTCTTTTGCCTTTCTGCCCTTTCGATCCACACAAAAGCAATCACAGCCTACAGGACGTTCAGTCTGGCAGAGAATATTATATCTGATGAGAATTGGCTCCACAAGTGTTTCTGCATTAAAAAAAAAAGGGGGGGGGGGGGGGAACAAAATAGAGATTAAAAAGTCTGTCTGAGTACAGAGTAAAAACAATACATAGAATTCAACAAAAAACTGCATAGAATTTGTATTTATATTAAGAATAACAGCATTTCTTTGTCAAAGTAGCTAAACAAAGAAATTAAAGATTTTATTAAATGTTTCTGAGGGAAAAAAGATCTTGGAAGAGAAAACAGATTCACAGATCATGGAGGGAGGGAGTGGAATTGGTGTTGACACAAAAATGTCTTGCAGATCTACTGTTACTGCTATAACTACTGCTATACTGCTATTTCTGAAATGCCGTAGAGAATGTAGTGAAATACTTGGAGAAAAATAAATAGAGAATATATTTTGTTCCCTAAGAGAAGAAGAGGAAAGGTTGAAAAAGAAGCATAAGTTGTCTCCTATGTCAGTCTGTAAGCTGTGGTACCAAGTAGCTTAAATGATATCACCCTCATTTTCTAGTCAAACTTTCATTAAGGGGTTTAGTTCAAAGCATTTAGGCAATTACCATTATCTCAAATGCTTCTTAGACCAAAACTACTCAACTGTGAGGTGGGCAGTTGGCTCAAAAGGAAACTTAAATAGGCAGAGCCCTTTGAATCAAACCTTATTCTGCCTGTATTGCTGACTTAGCTTGGCAGCGACTTGCTCCCAAAATACAGGCACTGTGCATGGGATGAGTGAAGGCTGTGATAGATCCCATTGATCCGGGCTGCAGTGTGCTCAGATGCTGCTCTGCCTAACTGTCTGTGATGGCTTGAGCTTGGACTGCAGCCAGACACCCACCCAGCTGCTCTCTCACTGCCCGTCCTCAACAGGACAAGGGGAGAAAATGAGATGAAAAAACTTGTGGGTTGAGATAAAGACAGGGAGATCACTTACCAATTACTGTCACGGGCAAAACAGACTTGACTTGGGGAAAATTAATATAGTTTATTGCCAATTAAAATAGATCTGGATAGTGAAAAACAAAGACAAATTAAAACAACACCTTTACTTTACCCACCCTCCTTTTTTCCCAGGCTCAACTTCACTCTTCACTCCCAACTCGTCTACCTCCTGCCACCTCAAGTGGTGCAGGAGGATGGGGAACAGCAGGTTATGGGGTCAGTCCATAACGGCTCCTCTCCTTCCTCCTTCCACTTTTGCCCAGCTCCATTGTGGGCCCTTCCACAGACTGCAGTCCTTCAGGAAAAACCTTCTCCAGCATGGGCTCCCCATGATCCACAGGGGAATCTCTGCCCGGGTGCCTGGAACTCTGCCTCCTGCTCTCACCTTGGTGTCTGCAGGGCTGTTTCTCACACTTTTTTTCCTCACGCCTCTCTGCTTATGTGGCATTTTTGCCCTTCCCTAAATATGTTTTCTGAGACACACCACCATCTTGTCCGAGGGGCTCAGTGGTGCCCTGCAGAGGGATGGTTTGAGCTGCATGGGGCAGCCCTAGCCTCTCCTCACAGAGGCTGCCCTGCAGCCACCACTGCCAGTGCCTGGGCACCTGCACCCAGTAGATCCTCATGAAGCAAAATGTTGGAAGACATGGTGTGTAAACAGATTAAAAAGATGGGACAGTCCATCAGGACTCAGATATGTTCAAACCTGCAGCCTGTCAGCTACGTTCCCACCGAGGCAGGTGGTCAGAGGAGGCAGGAAGGAGGTCACATCAAGTCACACGATGGTTATGTGAACTCTGGAAGCAAGGTGTGATGCATTGAGTCAGCACTGGTTCAGAGACGTGTCTAGCAGCAAAAATATAGAAACAAGGAGAAACTGCCTTGGGATACACAGAATGACTGGTTCATGAAGCCAGAAAAAGGGTCAACTGCATTTAAAGAGAAGTGTGCTGGGCCAAGAGAATTTTCTTATTCCCACCACCAAGAGATTAATGCCATATCAACTTCTCAGACACTGAGGAAGATGGTTACTAAAGAGGAAGCCACATTTAGATCATTCGTAATCAGAGATATCTTTGTGTTCCATTGCCTGCATGTCAGCTCTGTCTATCCATTCTTTCCTTAGAAGCTGAAGGCTGTACTTTGAACCAGGTGATGACAAGTCTCATACACCCAGAAGAAGCATGTTTCCAACTTTTCTTGCATGTATTTCCATAAGATAAACAAGAATAGTTTGCTTGGCACACAGTTTATTCTAATAATATTCCAAGTAATAGCGTAAGGCAATAACTGGGACACTGTTAGGACTTCCACTGGACTTTAAAGTCTTTTTTATGATCAGTATATCTACCTACAGGAGCATCACTGTTTTGTCTCATTCTGGACTGAATCCCTTGACATTAATTGAATCATTGCTATTAACTTAAAAGGGAGCAGGGCCTGTTTTTGTTGGCTATCTAAAAAAATGCAGGCCATGAGAAATGCCTACATTTCCCTGAAAGACCAAGTACATCTCCAAAAGGCATTTCAAACTTGTAGTCTATTCAGTTTGCTTTTTCTACCAGCTGCAAAACCCTAGGGAAGTTTGGACTGTAGAAGATTTTCAGTTGCTAACCGGCTTTTCTCTGAAGCAGGAACAGTTCCAGTGCCATATAATCAGCTAAGCTCAAAAAATAAAAACCTAAGCCCCTTCTCTTGGCCTTGATCCCTTGTCTTTCCATCCATGTTCAGTTATCTCACCTCATCTGCCCTTTGTGTGTTGTCATGTCCCTCAACCCTGCCACTGGATGTCCTCTATCCTTTTTTTCTCTTCTCCACGAATCTTTCCCTAGTGAATTTTTGTTTCCTCAGTGTCTCTTCTCTACTTCTTGTCCAAGCTTCTGGATTTGTTTTCTCTCCCTTATGTCCCACACACACGGCCAGACCTTCTTCTTGCTCTCTATTTTTTTATTCTTCAGTCAGTGTACGATAACCTTTTAATAAGGAATTTGAACAATAATAAGGATTTTGAATGATCTTATAAAAAGAGAATAAATAATGCTATCCTTACTAAGGATTTCCAAATGGATTGTGAAATCAGCCATTTCACAAACAGTAGGACTACTGAATCCTGATTCCTACTCAGTTTGTGCCATGAGGCTGAACTGGGCAGAATCTCTGATGTCTAATAAAAGGAAAAGTCATTTTAGTTTTTCCCTCAAAGGGAACCTTAAAGGATCTCTTGGCTTTTCGCAGATGCCATTTAATAGTAATGTGTTATGTTCCAATGACTATTACCCCTTAGGATAGTTGTTGGTCCCTGTTTGTGCAGACCAGCTGAGCAAAGAGTGTCTATCCTGTGTTTTAACCCATGGCATCCCACAGGGGGATGCACACAGATGTGTGCCCTCAGCCCAAGCCTTCCACATGAGACCGAAGCTTGCAGCCCTGTGCTCCCAGCTGGACCATTAGGAAAAGAAATCTTTAAAAACGCCGCATTTCATTTCAACATGACAATATGTTCATTTTCTGTCTTTTGGCTGAGGAGACCTATGCAGCCTATGTTGCTTTCAAATGAGCAAAGCAATATTATGGAGTCCAACCTACAAATTACTGTATTCTTTATTTGTCAGTGCTGATACACAGGCAGCTGTGCAGTAATTACTGCAGAGCAGTGTGCCTGTGGTGGTAAGGCTTACTGAAGCATTCTGGCCTCCGGCAAGAGCAGAAGAAACAACAAAACTGGCCATCACCTTTTAGTAAATCTTCTTCTTCATAGGAGCCCTGAAATGGGGAAAGCAGAAATTAGTCAGAGACCTCAAATTAATTACAAAGTGTTGACTTAACTAGTTCTTGCAGGACAGCAAAGTGAAATGAATGGACTAACATGTAACAACAACAAAACTGTGACTGAGCATTACTGAAATGAAGCAACATTGCTTTAAATTATGTGATGGGGAATCTGAAGATGGGATGGTGATTTGGATCAGCATTGCCGTGAATAATACATGTTTCTAAACTAGTGGTTTTAACACCAGTATGCCACTACCAAACCTTAGAAGCAATGTGTGCTTCATCACAGCAGAATTCAGTTAAAGACCTATTACCTTTTACTATCAATTACTATTTCTTGAAGTTGAAGGGGTTTTTCCCTTTTTTTTTTTTTTTTTTTTTTTATTCTGGTTTTAGGCAAAAAAGAGCGTGCATTATGTGTAATTCAAGAAAGCACATGCCACAGGAATGTCATCCTGCCCTCAGGCAAATAACTTAGCAAACCCCAAACACCAGACTTTCAAAAGCAAATTCATAAGCTCCTTTCTGCAACCCACTATAAATTAGCAGGCGTGAATTAAACATGCTTATCCCTCCCATTGCTTTGCTGAGGCAACTGTTGTTGTATAAGAACAAAACTACCTAGAGGGATATGATCTCAAATGTCAGGTAATAAACCTTTCCTGTTCTCAGTAAATTTTTATGTTTATATTTTTAATAATATCCAAACTTAGGACACTTTCCTTCCTCCAGAATTTTTTAACACTGCAGGAAATATTGCTGATGAAAACCAACCATGAAGTGTTTTAATATTTGGCTGCATTATCTCATACAATTAGAGGTAATTCTGGGTTAATAGCTGAAACTATCTAAGAACAAAAAAAAGAGGAAAAATAAGAGTGGCTTTGCTGCGGATATTCCTGGTTTATGTTGTGTTGAACTAACCAGCAATCAAGGGGACTCTTCATGCCATTAAGTACAAGAATTTGGATTGTTAGCACTCATTTGTCTGTCCAGGTCTTGCTATTTGTTTCTTGAGATGCCAATCTGTTATAAAGGACACTGCCTGGTGCCTGGTCCACAAGAGTTTAAGTCAGGTTCAATATCTACTTCGTTGCCCCTTGTGAGCCTCCATCCTGGAACCCTTCTCCTGAAACAAAGCGAAGTGGTGGCTTGTGCAGCAGGCGTTTATGAGGGACATATATTCCTGCCACTAGAGGGTATGATGTCTCCATCACTTATAGCTGGTCAGGCTTCATTGTGTGTGTATGTACACTTGGCTTTTTCAGGAGTTTTAAAACTGAGGCAAAGCTCCTCAGGGAACCCCAAAGGAATTAAGGATCTTTTGAATATAAGCACCTAACTTCTGCAGTCTGCTTTGACGATCTCAGCCTGAGACTACTTTTCAGAAAGCTGCAAGTGTGAATGAGAACTGACTAATGCATCTAAAGGGAAAACAAAATTCCTAGGATTTGTGGGAAAACGTAATTAAAACAATCAATAACCAGAGCTGTTTAGCGGACAGCGAACAGGAGAGGGAAATCCTAGTCTGTCATCCCAGCTGAATGTGGAGGGCTGATGTAACATGAAGCATAAGCCAAACATCCATTAATCATATTTCTTGGGTGGTAGGATATCTCAACAGTCAAAACAAAGGTCCCAAGGCTGAGCAGCAGTCCTGGATAAAAATACAACTGAAGAGATCTCTGTTAATTCTGAGGAGGAAACAGCTCATTCTCACTCCACTGAGGTAACGAGCTCTGTGCCTGTACAACAGTCCCATGACAGGGTCCTCAACCAGGACAGAGGGTACCATAGCCCCAGCCAGAGACAAGGGTTGTGCCGTGGCAGCCCTTCTTCCAGAGGATGGGATTCTTCAGGAGCAAAATCTGTGTGTCCAGCTCTAGGATTTGTTCTGTGGGTGACTAATGTATTTTTATGCTTCCAGCTAATGAGAAAACAGCTTTAAGAGGAAAGTTACTTGTGAACTGTTAGAAGGATCCATGCAATTTATCATCCTAATCTCTAGCATTTAGGAACAAGATATATCTTTGATTGTCTGTCTTACAGTAATACCTTGCTGTACTGTACTTTGGGAATCTTGCTGTTCTACATACTGTAGAAACCCAGTGAGAAAATTTGTGGGCTAAATTGTACATGCAGAAGCTCCTTGTTAACCTCTTAGAAAAAGGAGAAAGGTATTAGGTTCTCAGTCCAGCCCTTCTCTGTCTTGTGATCTCTTACAGACAGGTGAAACAATTAAAAATGCTAAATCCATAGGTGTTGTATATGAGGAAAGAAGGATGAGTATTCCTTTAAACAGCAGGAGACACAGACCCTGTCTAAAAGAAAGAGGGTGCTGCCTTGCCTTTGAAAGGATCAAAATGCATGCTGACACGAAGTCAGACACTGAATTTAGGTAAGCAGAATGTCTTTCTCAGGCAAATAGTGCCGGAGCCCCACGCTGCCGCTGCCGCTGTCTGCCTCTGGCTCCCCTCAGAGCACAGACGCTTCCCCACACCGCAGTTCTGGGCAGCCAGGGCTTTTAGATGGCACCTGAGTGTTAACGTAAAAACGCCAGCGCTGAGTTCCAGATTTGCCACAGTTCAGTCTTTTATTGCGAAGACATCAAGTAGTCTCAGAAGTATTTGCTCTGCTAATCTGGGCTACATTTAATGGCTATCAGATAACCCCACCATGGTGATTGTTAAGGGGCTTTTGTCCCCAGCCAGTGGAAGGGCAGATGGCCTAGCAGCAAGACTGCTTTTCCTGAGAGGGCAGTGCCTGAGGAAAGAAGGAACGCAGAAATTCTGTGTTAAAAAAGACTGTGGATGGGTCAGGGCTACAAGGTATCCATGACTGAACTCATCCCCCTCCATCCTGTGTGTGGAGGGCCTGGGCAGGTAGAATAAATCCCCGATGAGAAGCCAAGTTGATGGGAACTGTGTCTGCTATAAACCATAAACTGTGAAACCTCCCAGTACTGCAGCTCACTGGTAGTGTTGGGAAGGGGCGTAGGAGGATTAGGTATATCAACTGTGCACCCATTAGCCATAATACAGAGAGTCTGCTGCTGCTCTCGTGCAAGGAAATAGAGCCAAAACCCTTGTGAACTTCACTGGAGCTAAATTTGTCCCTCTGGGAAAATATGTTATATTGTGAAGTTTCCTTCAGGAATGGGGCAGTTAGGGTTTATAAGTGAGAAGCAGAGAAGATGTGTGAGCAGGATTAGAAATGCCAGACCAGTGAAACTTTGACATCTGGAAATAAGGGACTCAAATCTGGGTAAGATGTGATCTTTGTCTGCAGATTTAAATAGGAAGTATATCAGGCCCCGTTTCTGTTTGCTAACATCACCAAGAGCCTTGTCTGTCTGTCCAGTTTCTAACCTGTCGGAATAGTATCTTGTTTGTTATTTTTTCCCAATGAATTCCTTAAAAAAGTAATTTTAAATAAGAAAATCCACCTCTCCTACTTTCTGAAGATGTTCTTATTGATTTATTTACTATTAAATATTAAAAGCATTGTGTTACTTCTTTTCTCCAAAACACCTGTATACAGGTAAAATAGGGGTATTCTCTGCATAAACCTCCCCACATGGAGAGGAGGAGATTCCAATGGAAGGTATTATATGCTCAAAACCAAAAAGATTATTGCAACAATAAAACATGTACAATCCATTTAAAAAAAAAAAAAATCACTTGCAGAGATTTTAGAAAAGGTTTTAAGAGGATTATCCTGACAATAAAGGACATAAAGAGACAGGTTTCTATATTCTGTCAAAAATAGAGGGACTTGTCATGAAACTACATTGCAATGGAAGTGGGAATTGTGTGGATTATGTGTGAGTCTGAAAAAGGCCTGGAAATTAGTGCAACTACTTGTATTTTGTAATCAGTTCTTATTATACAGTATGATACTCTAACCCTAGTGGGTCCCTTTCAGTTCCTGGAGGGTAAGCTGGCTTTAAATGGGAGTAGCACGCACATGTCACAGGATAGGTTTATAGCTCATATTAGCAGACATCTGGAAACAAAACAATTGAAGACAAACCTATTTGCAGTTCTCAGTCTGTTAGCAGGTCTTGAGGTTGTCTTATGCTTCTGAAGCTACACTTCCTCTGCCCTATCTAGGGTTTTACCTCTTGTGGGTTACCACATATTAACTGTTCGGACTAGAAAGATTTCTGTGGAAGACAGAATTAAGTGTCAGTTGAGTCATGGATTCAGATACAGCAGCCAGACAACAGATTTATCCCCTTTGTCCATTTGTAAAATTCCGCTGAACCTGAAGAGGTCAACTGGATGTAAATAAGGGCATGTTTCCTTTGGCTTAAAACTAAACTCACTTAAGTGGATTGCTCCACAAACACTAAACATTGTCTTCTCTAGAAATCAAGAGATTTGTAATTTTAGTGCATTCTTAAAAAGAAAAACAAAATACCAAAATTGCTCTGGGTAGGCACTTGCAAACTTCTTAATGTTTTCCAAATGTATTGCTACTTTCAAGAGTTATGATACAATACTGTTTATTATAGGATTGTATTACAGCACAATTCTTTCCTGTCCTTGTAATCCACAAAGCATAACTGAACTGTGCATTCTGAAAGATAGAAATACCTAACAAAAGACCCAGAATAATTTTTGTAGTCCAAAAATGCAGAGCACCTAACACTATCCTTGTTTACAGATGTGGCACCCTGAGGAAGTCAAACAGACTTTGGTGGTGACGGCTTCTTTTCGCTCCTTGCTAAACTATGATGCTCTCAGTCCTCCAATCTGAAGTGCTGAACAGCTCCAGCATTTGGATAAATAGAAAAGCCTGATACATGGATGTTTTTAATGCTGAAAATTAAGAGTCCCATCGCTTAGATCTTTTTATGGATGTGTGGAACACTTCCTATAAAGCAGAGCCATGGAGTTATTTAGTCTTTCACCTCAGAGGGAATTTGTCTCTTTCTTCCTCAAGAAGCATCTTGGAGGATCATTTTCTTTCCCTTTGCTCCCAGTGGAGGAACAAGTGGGCTGTAAGTTCCTACCCCCTCTCCACTAATCGTGGTAGCATGGGTATCTCAGGCATTGGCTGCCTTGTACAGATCTGAACATACTGTTGTCTATGTGAATTTATATCTTTTACTTGGGCTTTGCAGTCCATGAGTGCTATTGCAACTTCTGTAAGCACACTTGAATTTGCTTTAAATGAGGTGACAGCTGAAAATCCTGCCCTTATGGTTACTGCTTGGAGTACTAAGCTGTTATGTGCTTACCATGAACATTGGGAGGTCTTACTCATCTCATGTAGAACTAGGTAATGCTGCAGTTGCTCTCTATATTAGAGTTTATTAATTTTAGGGAATCTCTGATATATCTAAAGACCTGCGTCCGCACCTCTGAATTGTACTGAGGACATAGTTTTATCTGTTGTACTTCAGTTTTGCAATTTATTTCACTGTCACCTATGCCATCATGCGTACTTTCATTTGCACATGAAAATATGTATATGCACTCTAACTCTTGCTCTGGATATCGCAAATGCAAATATGAGTATTTGCTCTCAAGAATTTGTGCAAACATAGGTGTTGGCATCTCGACACTAAATATATATTTGGTGTGCACATACCTTTTCATTTGGAGAAATGTGCACACGGAAAGATAGCAAAACCTTAAGATTAATCATGTCCTGAATTAATGTTATTTCCATTAATTACAAGCAAGTCTAAAGTGGACAAACTTAGATGTACACTTATATAGGGACAGGAAAATCCCACTTGATGCATCTGTGCATTAAAAAAAGAAAAATCTTACAAACTACACTGGGCTGCTTATAGAAAATAATCCTCCCCATGCACACTTTCAATTTCCTCAGTTTACAGCATCGAAACTTGTTAGCATTAAGTTACATTAACCTATGTTTGTAGATATAAAATCCTCCTTTCCACTGAAAGCATGAGAATAACAATGTTCACCAGCATTTATTCTTATGAAGGCTGGGAGTGTTAGTCACCTGTAGGTCTAGAAGTACATGGCTCATTAATGGAAAAAAGGAGTTGAGATATTTTAGACAGTGTTGAAAACCCCATCTTTACACGACAAGTTAACATTAGAAGGATAAAGATGTGAAATAAAAAGAAAACTTAATACAAAAGGATTTTTTCAGTGACATTCCTACGGGACAAGCCTTGCATGCTGAAAATTTTCCACTTATTAGTTATAGTTCTAATGAGGCTTCTTAGAACCTTTTTACCATTCTTTGTTAAACAAAAAAAGAGGAGTTAATGTGTTTTCTTTGCGTATCCCCATGAAGTATACTTTCCCAAGTTCCCAAGATGGATTCTCTAACAGTAAAAAGAAACAAAGCTTAAAGGCATTGTTTTTCTTCCAGCCTTCATCTTGTTGAGTTTGTGGTTACTTTTCTATTTGTCTTGTGATTCTTAAATTCCTTCAACTTTTTCTTTAACTTCTCTGTTACTTCTTGAGACTATAATCTAATATACCCAAAAATTCCCTGCAAAAAATTGAGCTACTAAGTGTTCTGTAAAGGAGACAGAATGACTATAATAACTATTCTGTTCATTATTTTGGCAAATAAATCTGGCAATAAAAGAAATTTAATAAAATGAAATTTAGAAATACATAAAAATAAAACCTAATATCACTGTGGGGATTACTCAAGACTCTAGGCATATAGAGGCAATGTGTGCGGTGCCTATTTGTGCTGTACAGATTTATAACCCTGGGTCAGTTCGTAACTGCTCAGTCTGAAAGGGGATTTGGGGCTTTTTAATATCCCAGGTGGCACCAAACTAGGTCTCCAAACAACCCCTTTTACGTGTGATGAAGGTAGCTGAATACAGAGAGGGTGTGAAACAGAGGTGTCATAGTTACACTGAGGCAAAAGCCAAAAAAGGTTTTAAGTTGGGATCTGTCTTCTAAGGAAAGATCTTATGAAAGATCTTAAACTCCTGTCCACAGCCACACTCCTATGGCTGTCAGGGGTGTTTGCAACAAGGAGGACTTCCCAACAGGAGGTAGAAATAAAAGTGGAGAGGCTTTGCGTCACCGCATGCCTCCACCCACCTCAGAAGTGTCAGGGAGGCTTTGGGGAGCATGGGGGCACTCAGGATCTCACAGTGGAGCATTCCTTCTCAATTAAAAGTGTAGGTGGCTGCTACCATGCCGTCCCTCTGTGTTGTGTTGATGTTAATGAAAAGGTGCACAAGCACAGTAAAGGGTCATCTCCTCCTAAGCAGGAATAAGAGAACAAGCAAAGCAGGTATTTTTGACCTAATATTAAAAACTGATGTATTTAGGTTCACCCATGCACTGAGATTCTCAGAGGTATCAAGGTTCCTTAAGGTCCCCCATTGCAATGCCAAAGCATCCCCACAGATTTCTGTCATAGAAGCCTAAGGAACTGTTAATATCCAGTGTGGGCTCTCTATGACATTTTGGTCACCACAAGAGAACCATTCAGGAGGAAGTGCTGCAGGCTAAGCAACACTACGTTGCCCCGATACACAGCCTCATGCAGAGCAAGTGACTGGGAGCAGAGCAGGACTATGTCCCTAACCCCCGAGTGCCATATGGCTGCAAGTACTGTACAACCATCTGGAGGTCTGTCACAGGTGGCAACAGCCCCTCAAGCCGCTCTAACCAGTGCTGGGACTGTGAGATTTTCAGTTCCTGATGAGGTAAGCTTTGAAAAGGCACATTTCTGTCCTCTGTTTGACTCCTTGCAAAGCATCAGGACCAAACCCATTTTCCAATTCATCCCTTATCCCATCCTGCATGTACGTCTGTGCTGCATTTCTCTGGAGGTGCAAGGCCAAAACCTTGTTGATCGTGTGATTGTCCCATGGCAATTGAGGTTCCCTCCTCTCCAAGTAGAGTTTAAAATTATCAAATGGCTTGCATCAGAAATCCTGGCTTGCATCAGAAATAGTGTGGCCAGCAGGGACAGGGAAGTGATCTTGCCCCTGTACTCAGCACTGGTGAGGCTGCACCTCGATTCCTGTGTTCAGTTTTGGGCCCCTCACTACAAAAAGGACATTGAATTACTCGAGCGTGTCCAGAGAAGGGCAACGAAGCTGGTGAAGGGTCTGGAGCACATGTCGTACGAGGAGCGGCTGAGGGAACTGGGGTTGTTTAGTCTGGAGAAGAGGAGGCTGAGTGGAGACCTCATCGCCCTCTACAACTACTTGAAAGGAGGTTGCAGAGAGCTGGGGATGAGTCTCTTTGACCAAGTAACAAGCGATAGGACAAGAGGCAATGGCCTCAAATTGCACCAGGGAAGGTTTAGACTGGATATTAGGAAGCATTTCTTTACAGAACGGGTTGTTAGGCGTTGGAATGGGCTGCCCAGGGAGGTGGTGGAGTCCCCATCCCTGGAGGTGTTTAAGAGTAAGGTTGACTTAGCGCTGAGGGATATGGTGGAGTTGGGAACTGTCAGTGTTAGGTCAATGGTTGGACTGGATGATCTTCAAGGTCTTTTCCAACCTAGACAATTCTGTGATTCTGTGAAAACAATAAAGGTAGTTTACATCTATTGCCGTCTTCCCTCCCAGAAAAGTATAATTTCTGTACCCTCATTGTCACCCTAAAAGGTTCAGTAATCATGCCATAGGAACAGTATCACACAATTAGATCACCAATCCAGCCATCCCTGTATTCTTTTTCTTGTAGTACCTTGCACTATGCAGCTCATTTGCCAGAAGCCATTAACTGAATGTTGTTGACCAAAGGGGGCATTCTTTCCTTACACTTCACTCGGAGGAGAGATTATACTCAAAATCATGAGGTTTTGTATCTCCTTCCAGTAACTCCTGGGTGTATTTTTCTTTCCCGCGTTCCTTCCTAATGTAACTGTAGATGATACTCTTCATTATATAAGTGTCCAGTCCCTTTGTTAATCTTGCTATATGCTTGACTTCAATGCTATTTTGTGACTAATTAATCCCACACTAAATGGTACTGATACCGCATGTAGACCGCAGTAATGACTATGCAGAATGTGCATTTGCATCAGTGTCAGGTGAGTTCTCCCTCCCCTACTAACCTGAGGTAAACATTAGCACAGTTCCTCCATCTGTCAACATGCTCTATTCACGTTAAGTGACCAAAATCCTTAATGCTATATTATAACATTGCTAATCATGGGAATAAAGGATATTTTGAAATCCAGAGTCTTTTCTAGTTCTCTTCTCTGCTTCCCTCCTTCAGAGTTGAGCAATACCAACACACACTCTGCAACAGATTACGTTTACTTCTTGCGGTGTTATTTTGATGTGCCTAAATCTGCTTGGTTTTATAATATTTAAAATTTACTCCAGCTCAAAAAATTACTATTTGGTCTCTATTACTTGCCTTACAGTGTAATAAATAATAATAAAAAAGACTGTCTTTGGGAAAATAGAGGAAAGCCACTAATATAACAGGCAGAGAAAGTTTTAGAGATCACCAGGAACCAAAGTTATTCTTTTTGCATTGTGTGTGAAATACTGAAAAACAATACTGGGTGTGAAGAGTGAGCTGGATGTGATGCCAAATACATGAGTTCCAGGTGAATGCTTTCCCCTGCATAGCACCTTCTCTTTTATGGGGCCCAGTGGTGTTATTGCAGCCTCATTTGCACTGCTGTTGTTACGGCTTTGTCAGTATTTCCATTGGAAAGCTGTATTTTCAGGGGTTTAGAAGCTGACTATAAAAAGCCTCAATGGGCAAAAGTCTTGGCAACCTTGGTGTCAGTATGGGAGAAAGCCATTGAGTTTTAAGAGGGTTTATTTTCCTCTAAATTGTAACTCAAATTACTTCATGGGCTTTCCTTAGGGGAAAGTTTGCAGACTGTCTGTGTCCTCTCATTGCCTGGGCTAAGGAAGCCTCCTGTTGCTGAACAAGGATAACACCTGTTGCCTAGTGAGGAACTTCATGGATGAGTCTCTGGGGACGCTTTTGCCCAGACCTCCCAGCTGCAGTATAGTCCTGGCAATTCTTAACCAAGAAGGGGAGAGCAGAAAAAATTCAGGGATAATTCAGCACCCTTTCCCCACTCCCACCCCAACAAATTTCTGGTGCCAGATCTAGAGATTTCATATCCTGACCAATTCTTTTCCATCTGTGGAGGCCATAAACCAGGGGGAGATTTTTTTTTTTTTCCCAGTTCAGAGTTTAATTTCACACTTTGGACCTTCTTATTTATACCACAGCCATTTTACCCTTCTCTGAACACATAAAGGAGCGATTAAGAATGCATAAAGGTTATTGACACTCGCTTTAAGAGCCCTTTCAAGTGTTCAAGTGATATAAAAGGAACACAGAGTAATAAGAAACAGAAGCAGCAATGCGTTAGTAATAAAAAGAATGGAAAAAACCCAGTCTCTTAGGCTAGAGGGCATCTAAATGATTTGCTTCATTCTTACTCCACCAACCCTGACCGGGCCTATTTGCAGTGGTCCCATGCCCCTTGCCCGCTACCCACAGGGATGTCTTGAGAAATCACATTAAAAAAAAGGAGTGGGAAAGCTTTTACAACCCCTTCTGTGGCCACACCTTATTGTGAAGAAAATAAAACACCTTTCACCCCCTTTTTTAATGTATATATAACCTGTATCTTTGCTAAAAAGTAAGGGGGAATCAATCCTTGTCCTTCTGCTGAAGGAAGTAGTGGCTAACTGGTTGGTTTTATATGAAGTGATTCACTTCGCCCCTGTGTCTTCACTCTTCTGGATTAAAAGCATGCAACTTTTCAGGCTTTTCCCCCTCTGATTACTTTACTGTTGCTTTGTTTTTCCAGGAAGGCTACACCTTTCTTGAACTGTAGCACTAAAGATGACACACGGTGCACCTGTTGCGACCTTGGCATCATAGGTGTGTTGAAGGGTTGTCTTACCCATGAAGGACCTCTGAGTACATCATACAATGAGATTTATCTTTTTCTCCTGTTGTTACAGCTTTTTGTTTTTGATGCTCTATCATCTACAGTGATCCCCTTCTTTGTAGTACTTCTGCCTAGCAATTGTTTCTTGTTTTATATGTATTTGTTTGATTGTTCCTTCTTAATTGTATCACATTGTTCTTGGTTTTAGTGAGATTCTTTTTGTTTATTTTGGACTGGTTTCCCAATTTTTCAAGATCTTTTGGATTCTGATTCAGTCCTCCAAAGCACTTGGAACATCCTTTTTCTCTATGTGATATTCAGTTCTTTATGAATTCTGTTAAGCTCTTAGCCTCAGTTAATACTTTGTGTAAATAATGAATATTTCAGTCTTAGTCCAAACAAAGCATTTAGCCTTGAACCTGATTTTTTTTCTTAGAGAAACAAAAGAGAAAAAATCGTTATGAGTCAAAAAAAAAATTTCTGTTTTCATTGCAGACAATTCTAACAAAGGCGAAGTACTAGAAACGAAAAGCTTCATTAGGTAACGCTGAAAAATAACAAAGTGTCTCTCTACCTAACCCAGTGCTTAAGCTCTTACCCAGAATATCAGAAATTTGAATTCACTGCCTTCTCCCACTGAGAAGTTTCATTCCCTAGCTCCCAGAAGAATGTCCTGGCCTCTACATTCCATGCCAGAGCTGGACAGCTTTTCAGTGTCCCCTTTGAAATAACTCTTATTTTTTAAATATGCTTAAGTGATCACTGGCATGGGGACAGGAACCAAGTTATTCCACTTTCCAGGTAAGCATCCTAATGATGACAGTGAAAGCACTATCCTACAGTTACTGTTTCTCATGTCTGCTGACCTGGTCAGTTCTTATGCAGTGATACCCACTTGCGAATAGCAGCCAGTCAAACTAAGGAAACCTCCTCCTGTCACTCTAAACCAGAATAGCCTTAATGTGGTGATGCCCTCAGAAGTGGAAGAGGAGAAGGGTAAAAGGTCCTTCACATCCAAAATGGGTGCATCGGTATTCTCATAAAAGAGAATAAAGATCCTTGCTCTACTGGAGTTAGCATATCTACCCAAACAGTTTCTTTTTATTAAAATTTTCAAACAAGTCTCACCAAAATCACTGCACCATTTCAGATCAACCCCAAACTCATTCTTCAGTAAGAAAAACTGTTGAGGCATAGTGCATAGTACATGTATTCAGGCCTTTCTGTAATATCCAAAGCACAGGACCTGTCCACAAGCTTCTTCCTTGTCAAACCTAAGGCAGTTGTCTTTGACCCAAGCCATGGTGTTAGGCCTCTCCTGTGCTACCACACACCTAACCTGGAGGTTGAGGCACACTGACAGTGCAGCTCTGAGCTGTGATATGTCCAGGGTGGTAGAAGCATGGTACAAACTTGCTGCCCTACTGTTCATCTCTGCACTGAAGTCCAGAAAGTTAGTAGAGGGTGAAGTGAACAAAGCTTCCTGGACTGTATTCCTGGCACATCACTGCCCATGACCTCCTACAGACACTTGATGCCTACAGACAACTTGTGACAGGTAGCAAGAAAAGCTACTACAGGCTGTATTCCCTGTGTGCAAGCTACACAACTATCTCCTTGCTAAGCTGCCTGTCACGAGCCATGATGAAGGTGAAGCAACTACAGGTGGTGTATTATAGACTGGTCTAAAGACTTAGCCCTCTGGAGCATCTATCCTTCGCAAGACTAGTTCCCCAATACTTCCACTGTTTCTCAACTCTTCCTCATTGGCATCTGTCTCCATTCAGGAGGTTCCAAGTCTGATTCCTTCCAAAACTGATAGCAGGTGCCTCAATCAGCTTCTACTGACAATGGCCGAAAGGCAAATTTAGTGGATCTGGGAAGCCCAGCATGATGTTATTGTGCCACAGGCCTAACAATAAATATCTTATAACTGTTTCCTCTTGAGGTAATGTTACTCTGAGCTTCCAGATGTTGTCAACCAGAACAGTATGTGCTGCTCTGTTCTCAGCTGCCATGTGGAACTGTTTCTACACTCTAAACCACACTATGATTGAGATGTTTAGAGAACATAATACAGAAACAGACATGGTTCGGTTGGAAATTCATTAGTAACAAATGTTGTACAAGATCTTTGCTGCTAAACTACTTATCAAATAGTAGAGCAAGGAAGCCAGTCCCACGTGCTAGTGACTGGCTAGGGCAGTGAAGAAAGTGCTGAATCCATCAGCCTGCTGCGTTGTATATTCTCAATAGAATAGGAAGATTTGCGCATATTGAGATTGTGGTAAAAGAAACCCTAGAGGAAAAATCAGGGTCTGTTAGGCCCTTGCTCAGTGCTATGTTTGGGTGGGGATTACAAGGCTTATTTTCAATTCTTGTGTTTGAAGCATAACCCCTGGAGAATATGTTGTTGAAGATGTTCTGATGTCTGGAGTAAGTCCCTTGTCAGATGATAAGACTCCAAAAAAAGACTGCAGAAAACTCAGAAGTAATACAACATAGTGTGATGAAGTTCATAGCGCTCCATAGCACACCGTTACAGTGAATCAAGAGCTCATCATGTGGCCTTGAACATCAGGATTTCACCATGTTAGTAGGGTAACAGCAGTCTA
This sequence comes from Strix uralensis, assembly GCF_047716275.1. NCBI lineage: Eukaryota > Metazoa > Chordata > Aves > Strigiformes > Strigidae > Strix > Strix uralensis. Next base: position 83,760,384 of record NC_133976.1, read on the forward strand.
AGCAAAAGACTAAACCATGCCTGGAGTTTTATATACATGCCTTTTTTTTGATATATGACACACTGCATATGGTAATTTTTTTGTCTATACCCATCACGGACTTGACTTATGAAAAAAACTGTCACTTCAGGCCACCTTTCCAGAGGTTTAAGAAAGGTTTCCTATAGTTAACTTTGGTGCAAAAAAAGCTGTCTGTATCTACCAGTCAGATATCTATAAACATAAATTCTTTAATCAATGTTCATCATTATTTGCTCTTGAAAAGTTGCAGGAGCAGCCTTGAAGTATAAAATAGTAATGAAACTGAAAAAAAACATTCCCAGCTGGCACTGAATTATAATTCAGCTTTCTCTGTAGGGTTTTAAATGTATCTTTCTGTAGATTTGGCATGGGCCAGCAGTAGAGATGATCTGGCTGGCCAAATGATGCAGCCTAGAACCAAATTTTCCATACATTATTATGGAACTGTTTATGGTAATGTTGAACTCATATACATAAATTTAACCTAAAAACCTCAGGAGATTTTCAAGCCTGCAACAAAAGCTAGCCTCATTAGGAACAGCAAGCACAGAAGAATACTACTTGAGTTTAAAAGCATAAGCATATTTGAAGAAGAATGTGGTTGAGACTATTTATATCAAATACTTAAACCAATATTTTTATATTCTTATATTCTTAAATACTTATATTTTCAGAATACGAAATCTGAAATTTTTGCAGTTGTGGTGAATATCATACAGCATTCAATGCTACAAAGTTATCAGCATCCTTGATGAGATACATCTAACAAATGCTTTCTAAAGCTTATGTCAGGTTTCCTATCATATTTTAGCCTTTCATTAATTTTCATAAAATGGTTATAGTCCTGTATCTATTCAGCAAGTCTAACTTTCCTATAATCCCTGGACCAAATCCTAACTCATGAGAACAAGATTGTAAAGATGTGTTAGCAGGACAACAGAGTATCAGTGAAGAAACGTAAATAGGCAGCAAGGCTGCAACAAGTCTTAACCTTCTTGACAAACAAGAGCACAAGGCAGTTTGGGAAATGAATGGTTCATTCAGATGAGTCCTGACTTGTCTACCTCTCCTCACATCTTTTTCCCATCTCTTCTCACCTCTCACATGTAATAACTCTCATTTCACTTCCTCACCCTGTTCTGTGGAGCAGAGCTAAAGCAATTATGTTCCCGGGAGGTCTTAAGACACTTCCACTAACTCAAGTGAGGAATTGCTCTGCAGCTTGCTACGCCTGTCTCTGCACTGCTGACAGCAGATTTGGAAATGTACAGATGGGAGGTCTCACTGTGCTGTGTTATCTGATCTCAGTAGTTGCTACTCCGCCAGGAAGCGCAAATGGAGAACTGCTACCCAGAAACTAAATGGATCGCTGTGGAGTCCCACTATGAGTCCCAGTTTGCACAAACATGTCATATATCACTGTTAGCAGAAAGAGCAGAAAGGTGGAGGTGGAGAGATGGAGTGAGGGAACCTGGAGAGCACGTGGCATCCAGCAGCTGCGTGATTTCTTTCTCTGCTCAGGATTATTTGCTTGTGCAAACTTGGATTAAGAGCTTTGTCCCAGGAGAGAAAGGGCCCAGGGTCTGGACTCATGATTTTTATTAGAACTGATGCATTTATAAAGAACTTTGGAAACATTCTCGGTAGAATTTTGTCCTTGTCACACACACAGAAGCAGACTTTTCTTCCCCACTTTTCTTTCATTTTTTATATCTTCTCTTCTGCTCTACCCCTGTATCCTTCATCTTTCCTCTTTTTCTCCGTTCCAGGAACAGAATGTGAGTGCCTCAGAGGAACAATAGGTGCCTAAGAACTAGTGGAGCACTTTCTGGGTATACCATTTGAACTGGTTTAAAATACACGAATCTGAGGTATATTTCTATTCTTCAGCCTATTGTCTAATCATCTTGTGCACTGCTTCCAGTTAGGAGGCTAAGTTAACGTGTTTAAAATTGGACAGTGTAAAAAGTTTCTTCCCTCCTCTCCTCTGATCAAAGAAACGATTATTTGTTTCTTCTGAATGAAACAGGAGCATCTCACAGCCATAACGAATGGGAGAAAAGTGAATTGTAATTATCTGTGTGCTGCTCTGAATTATCATGGTCACAAATCAGCAAAAGACTATCCAGTTTTTTAAATAGCTTTCTTAAAGTCTAATTATCATGACTAAATCTCATTTTTCATAAAAATAAAAGATATACAAACCCTATTGAGCATAAACTTTGGCATATTGGTATGAATTGGAAAATTCTTCGGTAATATATATGAATTGATGTGCAGATAACTGAAGTTTAGAGCTCTATTTTAACAGATCTCAGTGAAACTGCACTACGCTTGGGGAAAAGAAATCATAAGCAAATCAAAGGCACTATCCTGAAAGACACATGTGTGGAATTTTCACTGGTACAAATGAGAGCTTTCTATGCTCAGAGCAAGGATTCTGTAGTGTGACATCATGGTGAACAATAGACAGGTATAAAGCAAGGGGAAAGATAACAGCTCTTTTCCCTCTATATGACTCTCCTCTTGGGTAATTTGTTCTGTGACTTGAAAGTAGAAGAAAAGTCCACTATAGAGAAGTTTAAATTTAGCCAGAGTCTCCCCTTGGCGTGGAACAACACCATTCTGATATTTATGCAAGTGGCAAATTCTTTGCATTTTGTTTTGTAGCCACTGAAATCAAAGTCAAACATTCCACTGACTTCAGGTAGCAAAGTCAAGGTCCTTTACTCTTGCAAAGAGCTTTGTTGTACTTTAGGGGTTCTAAATACTTCAGAAATACTTTTGGTTGCTAAAATAAAAGCATCATGACATTTGTTTACAAGTTTGCACCCTTAAGCTAGATCTGGATTGACTTCTTGACTCAGTGGAGGCAGCAGGATTTCATCGAATGGAAATATTTTGGGCAGACTTTTAACTTAAAACGCTAACACTTTTGTTTAACATTTTAATGCTACACTAACACTTAATTAAAATGGAGTCCCAATAGTAATATGCAATATCTAAATCAATACCACATGATTAGTGTCATGAAAATGAATATTAAATGATATAATAGCAATGGGACTCACAAAACAAGAAGGGATTTTTAAGGGAATAAAGCCTTTGGTGTCCATTAACTCATGCCTCACTAATGCTAAATTATGATCAAATATCTGGAAAATACTTGTGAGAGCTTCACTAATGCCCACAAAATGTATTCTAATTAATGCTATTATGATAAATGCTGAAAGAATTCATTATGACTCAGGACTTCTAATAGATGGTTACCCATAAACTTAATCTCAACAAACTCTGACATTATCACAACCACAGTGATGACTATTACTTCCACAAAGATGCAGTTTAAAAGCTCACGTTCACTGTGACCAAACTCTTTAGTTAAAGTCTATCAATGACTGATTTTTCAGTCTGACATGTTTCTACTGGAGCTTTGCACCATAATTTAGAATCAACATCTTGCCTTGTTTTAGCAACAAAACCTCAGTTGCGCAGCAGGAATTACACAACGTGCTTGATGGTCAATGCAATCTCTTAGTCCATGTGGTCTCAACAATGAATACATGCTTATGTGCTCGGGGCAACTGGGGGAGCACAGAGATGAATATGATTTCAGTCTGTCCAGTCTCATAGTAAACAAAAGTTTTACTTCATTTGCCTGAGAAGAAAATTGCTTTGATTCAGATTCTGCTACTGGATTCCAGATGTACATCTTTTTTAAGGTTGGTCCCTACTCAGCTGGGGTCTTCCACATCTTTCACTGTCCAGTGGGATCTGGACCAATGACTTCAATATGTCAAGAATTTGTTTTATATAGTCTGAATGAAATATAACACATATTCTATCAAGATAATAGCTATAAAAAATATTTCCCTACAAAATTAACCCCCCAAATAAGTTAAATGTTCTTTAATATCTAAAACATGAGGACCATTTACAACTTATGAGTAAATGATTAAAGACATACTCAAGCCCAGGCTAATTTACAAGGTATGGGGACTGTATACATTTAAATTAAACGGTTGTAACTTTGTGAAGATTACAGATATTCTTTCGAGTTTCCCAGTTACCTTTAATTTAATCAGATCTCCTCTCTGAACTATAACTTATATACTCCTGATTTACAGTGACTAAGTGGAAGGAAAAATAGGTCAGAAGGGAAGTTTAGTTTGGTTTGACCAGTGACCATTTTAACCACAGCATGATGATGTTCCTGTGTCTGCTGAAATTAAGCCATTCTGTGATAAACTACCATTGAAGCCAAGACCTTATACTGTGAATTAACATGTCTGCATGTGATGTCTTTCAGAGATCTAAAGGCTTGAACTGCTTTGTGACTGATAAACCTTTAGTCCATAACATTGGCCTATAAATGAGTTGGGTTGTTGTGGTTTAACCCCAGTAGGTTGCTAAGCCCCACACAGCTGCTGGCTCACTCCCCCCTGCAGTGGGATGGGGGAGAGGGTTGGAAGGGTAGAAGTGCAAAAACTTGCAAGTTGAGATAAAGATGGTTTAATAGGCAAAGCAAAAGCTGCACGCGCAAGCAAAGAAAAATAAGTAATTCATGCACCCCATTGGCAGGCGGGTGTTCAGCCATCTCCAGGAAAGCAGGGCTGCATCTCGTGAAACAGTTACTTGGGAAGACAAGCACCATAACTCTGAACCTCTCCCACTTCCTCCTTCTTCCCCCAGCTTTTATCGCTGAGCATGACATGATATGGTCTGGAATATCCCTTTGGTCAGTTGGGGTCAGCTGTCCTGGCTGTGTCCCCTTCCAACTTCTTGTGCACCCCCAGCCTGCTCACTGGTGTGGCAGTCTGAGGAGCAGGAAAGCCCTTGGCGCTGTGTAAGCACTGCTCAACCAGAACTAGAACATCCCTGTGTTATCAACACCGTTTTCATCACAAAGCCAGAACAGAGGCCCATACAAGCTACCATGAAGAAAATTAACTCTATCCCAGCCAAAACCAGTACAGTGTTCAGAAGCTTGTTTGGTTGCAATGCACAGGGAATTGTAACTGTAATTAGGGAATCAGTCCTGTGGGAAGCTGTGTGTCCGTGTTCAAACCCTTGTAAGAATCTTGGCTTTCACCCAAAATGCATGTCCAGCCAGGATAACATTTTTAGAGCATATGCTTTGCTGGATTTATGCTTGGATTAAATCAAGAGAATTCCAGGCTATGTGTATTCTTCTAAACAGGACCGTATTCATAGACATTTACATGTTTTCCTAAATCCAGGCCTTCAAACATACAATGTTGTTTTCATCACTCAAAACCTTCCTCTCCATTTAACCTTCGTTTTTATTGATAAAAAGTTATTTACCAAAATGACAAGCACCATCTGCAAGTCAGGACAGAGTTATACCAAGATTATTTTCTGTGTAGCCAGTAGACAGAAATGAACAACAGAAGGTCTATTCATTGTTTATATGTCTGTTACTTTACATATTTTTTAATAGGTTATGGTCCCCATTTGTCTATACATTGCTTGTGTCACTTATAAATGAATTTAATATCATAAAAAAATTTACTGATCTGCTCAGCTTTTGCAGAACTGAATAAAAAATGGATGCTACATTTTGATTTGCTGGAGAAAAAAAATTGCAATGGGTCAGAAGCATCCCTAGTGTTCACCAGAGATTAATTTGGTCTCATGCAACAGATTTAGAAGGTAATAAAATGTGTTTCTAGTCTGAAAACATGTCAAATGGCAGCTTCTTGCACAGGTCGGTCCCCCGTTCTTAATAATCAGAATCAAAACTGCTGACTTCAATGACAAAGGGATTTTTTTACTGTTTTTTTTCCAAAGTACAAATCTGAGATTGCAACTGAAGTACGTGCGTATGGTTGAATTCAACGTATTTAGATGACAAAGCAAGCTTGAATTAAGTATGTGCTAAAGTGCTGACCCTGAAAAAGATATTTGCCTGCATGGAGTCGGAGGAGGTAGTTAACTTCTGTTCCATCCAAGAATTTAAACAGGTCAAGAAGTAGATCTTTTCTCCTGAAAAAAAAAAACCCTTCATACAAGACACTACCACCACCACCACTTTATTTTACAGCTTTTTTTTTTCCTTACGTTTTAACTGCTCAAGATCCCACATTAAATCAGTGGAAATGGAAAGTAGCCTCATTGCAAATAAACTTGATTTTCAGGGAATGAAAAGGGTATGTTCTTATCTGAAAAACATGAAAAGGCATTTAAATTTTCGCATCTGCTACAAATGGCCATCCATGGTTTAAATCAAATATGGATTCTTTACCCTGCATTGCAGCCTATGCATTGCAATACTGTTGCAGCACTGCAACAACTCTTAATGCAAGAACTTATAGGGGCAGAAGGTGATTTTATTGTGAGAGAAAATGGAAACAAACCCAATTTTACTCACGCACACTCAGACTGACAGAGCCACACACTGTCAAGCACCATGGCTGGTGTATCTAAGCAGTCTGTCCTGTAGCCAGGCACCAAGACACTTGTAACCAGGTGAACTGTCCAGTAGTCTTTGCAGTGGCACAGATGACAAGAAATGACGGCTGTTGAGTCCTCTCTGCATCTCTGAGGTTCTTCTTAACTGAATGCCATGTGCCACTTCAGGATCTTCCTCTTTTGTAGTCTCCAGGGCCTGACAGTGATTGTCATCTTCTGCCTCTGCATCCTGTCCCGCCTCTGTGAGACGTTATGATTTATTCATTGTTTTGTGGTTTTCCTGCGACCCTTAACCAGCTCTTCCCTTTCTTTCTCCTCTGGTCTTGTAGTGCTTTTACAACCATACAGACCCATCTTTCTCATCATCTCAACATTATTATTATAATTCTATACACCTAAACTTTCCTTAAATATTTCAGGGAACCTTAATTATTTTGTTTTATACATATATCTTTTAACTTAATTTTTCTTCACTTTTTTATATATAGTCCAAGCTAAGAATCATACTTTTGTTTCAAGCAGAGACATCAAAATGCCCTGATTTTCACAGAGGTAAACCCTTTCTGTCGTTTTACCTCAGTGTATGCTTGCTTGATCTTTTGCATGAATCCATAGGTACACATGTGTGCAAGCACTCACATGAAAATGAGCAAATCAAATATCAAATTGGTGCTTCAAAAGAGTAATCAGGCCTGCAGCCTGCAGATTTAATTGTCAGGCTTCAGTTGGCCCAGACTACTAAGTGACATCTCGAGCTGCATTCGCTACAAGCCTGATTCACTTTTGAAATTAGACAGTAATCTGCTGGAGTCAAAAGATGGCTCTTCACAGCTGGGCTGCCACTGTCAGGAGGTGTTCTTTGCCACATCTCATTTTAATGTGCATCCACATGGATTACACTTTAAGGTCTGCATGTCTGGATGCTACAGTCAGGTCAGCGGTGCTGTTACCTGTGAAATTGCTGACAGTGTAGCAACAGCCTCACTGCAAATTCAGCTGTGTGTTGTCAAAATTTGTCTGAATCTGGAAATTATCTTCAAATGAAATACAGATACTCCAGAAGAAGACAAACTTTGGTACAGAATTCCTTCTAGTCCTCATAATGCACCTTTGCGTTCAGAGGTTAACTACAAACTCCAGGTAGCTTTCGTCCAGTCAGCTCTTCACAGTTGCTTCAGCACATGCCAGAGCACAGAGAGGAATTTAGTTATCCTGTGCTGAAATTCATGTTGCAAAACCCACACTGTTTACAGATGGCAAGTTAGTGACATTTCAATTAGTCAAGATATGTCTACATGAATTCCAGCCATCCCTTATGCTCTTCCCCTCGTGGTATTGTAGACATATGCTATGACAAAGGCTTTATTCCTGTCAAAACTGATTTTCACAAGAACAAAATCATTCAGGCAGTCAAAACACAAACAACTCTGAGTTATCACCCCTGTCTCAGGTAATCCTCAAACTGATTACTGGAGACTGGGAGAGTATATTGGAGCAGTATCACTTGATGTTTATTCAGTTCTCACTTGTTTTCCATGGAATGTGCTAGTGACCTTCCCCAGGGATGGGATACTGAGCTAGATGGACTTTTGTCCTGGACTTCTGCTGTTCTTGCATCCAAATTTAACTTACAGCCAAACCATCCACATTCAAGACCTGAAGTTAGAAATAAACAGAACAATAATTCACATAAACTGATATTTATCTCTTTGTTACAATTAGACAAGCAAATTTTTCAGTTCTTCAAAATCTTCTGGCCAGGGTGGGAGCTGAAGATCCACAGGGCTGACTGTCCTTTAGAGCTATTAATTCCAGCTCCTCTGCTGGAAATGAAGAGGCAGGAACTGGGGCCTGATTAGTCCCACTGAGTTTTAGCTATCTGAAAATTAGATGTCTGGCTCAAGCTAATCATGTGGGGCTCTCTCCAGTCAATGTATAAGCACCTCTAAGGGGTGATTCATCTCTCTCATCTGAGAGATTAAATTAAGTGAAGACAGCTAAATGTAGGTGAAATCAATCTTGTTCTCAGTTTTACCCTCTCTTGTCTTCCCTTCCCCTTTTTTCCCCCACTGATTATATTCTAAACAACTAGATAATGATGCATAACAAGTTTAATAAAACTTATTAAATAAACAAACTCTTTTTTAAATGTTTCCGAGTCTGCCAAGGTTTCACATATCTCCATTTCCCAGAGTCTGAAGGAGACAAAAACAGAAATTTGAAGACAAAAATCTTTTGGGATCAATGGAGATTTTTTTGTTCCCATGACAAAAACACCCAACAATATTCATTTCAAGAGTTTTGCTTTGCCTTCTTTTGTTCAGGTTCCAGCCCAGTCTTTTTCACTTTCTGAAAAGGAAAGTTTCATTTTCTGTTGCAAAATTATTTATACAATTTCAAACCAATAGCAAATGTTAAGAAGATAAAGCATCAAGAGTTTTCAGAAGGAAAATGGCTTACAGGCCTGAGATTCCATTTTCTTCTGAATCACAGGACCTGGGAAATTATGAATTGTTTGTTTGCTTTCAATTCACTCTAGAAAGGAAGAAATTTTGATATTCCAAAAACCAGTGTTCTTCCACAACTGCTCTTGCTTTCAGTTTCTTCCAGAGGACTGACCAGTTAAGTATGAGGAAGAACTGTTTCCAGAGCTGTCCATGAGTAATGTCTACGCATTTCCTAGAGCCAAAAAACAGACTTATGTCTCTGGGCAATGACTTCCGAATCTGATTTAATTATTTTAGAAAAAAATGTCCCCTAATGATGCCAGCAGCACCTGTAAGAAAGGATGCATGTCTGTGTAGGATGCTTCCTGAATCAAGACCTTCGTCTCCATCTGAGTTATAATTTAATTTGTCTGTAAACAGGGATAATATTTACATTGACCTCACAGAGGTGTTGCAAGGTTCACTTCATTAAAATTTGCCAAATGTCAGGTCCTTGGAATCAAGATGGGATGGAATTATAAAGAATGTATTTTTAGTATTCAGAAATTCATCTTTTAACCTGACACAACAGATGTGCTGCGCCTTTCTCTGTGCCCTCCAGGCTGCTGAGCTCTGGTGAATCATGAGCAGAAATTAGCTCCAGACTTTGCCTGCAGACATGGTAAGGATTGCATCAGACCTCACGGAAATAACAATATGTTCTCAAGACCGGTTGGAGTCCTTTTGAATCCAAAGACTGTGTTGAACAACTTCATATCTAATTCTGCAGTTTTTCAAAAAATTGTGCTGTTTGAAAAGTCTTCCATTGGAATTGACAGCTGTTTACCTCACTGAAATTTGGCTTTGTTTTCTGACTTCTGCTGATTTTTCTACCATTTTTCCATGTTTGGAATCAGTAATTTTCAAAACTGTAATTGCTGAGATTTCAAGTGAAAGAAGTAAAACTATATGAATACCATTAAAAAGTAGTTAGAATCAACAAAATGAAATTAAAAAACCAAACAGATAAAAACAAGCCTGAAAACTAAAACTGAAGACAAAAAGGAAAAATGCTAAGGCTTTAGAGTATCTGGAAGGGAAAATTTCATAAAGGGAAAATATGGGAAGATGATTTACTTAAGCTTTAGTTCTTTTTCTTAATTATGTTTTAAGAATGCTTAATTTTAATTATGGACGTGAATGGTTCAGTGACTCAACTTACAGACCTCAACAATTACAGTTCAACAGCATGCAAAAGCTATTCCTTCCTCTGTCTTTTTCTCTGATACTTTACCACCGCTTCTGTCATATTTCAACTTTGTCTGTGTTACCAAAAATGGGAATGTTATGGAGAAAAACGCCTGCAAACACTAACATTTCATTTGCTGCACCATGCAGGCCTGCTATGAGAAATGCCACACTACCAGTCACTTACTGGCCACACTGCAGAGAATAGCTCCATATAGAAATCCTGTGGACCTCATTGCTTCAAGTTGTCAATAATTCTAAGTCAGGAAGACCCTGTGCCGGAGGTTGCCAGGATGACATGATCGTTGTTGTACTCTGTCCATTTCTTACACGCTTTGCCTGAGCATCCACTGGCCTCTGCCAGAGACTTGATAATGGGCTGGATGAGCTGACCCAGTCCGCTCGTGACTGCATAGCACCAGAAGTGGAAACACTGTGGTAGGGGTGAATGAAGTTCAAACCTGGGACAGGACCATCACACTACCAGGATCACTTTGTTCTTCAACACAAGTTAGTGGTATTGTGCTGCACCAGACAGACACAGCAGCTTGCTCAGAGCTAACCTGGTGGTTCTGAGAATAGAGCTGCACAGTATTGAAGGTGTACATGGGTCCATGCAAGCACCGTTACACCGACACCACCGACTGCCGATGGGACATGCAGCTGTAGAGTTACCATGGAACATAATCAAGCGGGTATTTCAGGTGAAGAGAGGTAATGGAGACACCGTTCAGAGAACTGAATCATCTCAGCTGAGCTGCTAAAATGTTGCTAATAAAATGTGATGACAGTTTCAGTGTTAATACTGTGTGCACTATCTCTGTGATCAGCAGAATGTTTATTTCAAAGAACGGTGTTTATTCCTCCCATTGCCTGTCCTAGTCATTCAAGACCAAACAAAAGATCATTTGTGTAGCATAGAGCTGGGCTTAATCCTACAAAGGGCTAAGCATTCTTGCAGCAGTGGACTTAATCACATGCTTAACTTTAAGCATGTCAATAGCCCCAGTGAAATTGGCAAGACTAATTATGGCCTCAGAGTTAAGCATGCGCTTAAGTGCACTTTTGGATGACGGCCAGCATACTCAGCACCTTGCAAGGCTGATATTGCAGTGACCAAATTTTGTTTTGTAAGAATTTAGATTCAAACAAAACAACACAAAAATCTCCTTGCGTCTTTCTGTATTATCAAATTGGATTCAGGCCAAAATTTTACCATTCCCACCAGCACATGCAGCTGTTCTCTGAGAAAAGGGTGTAATTCCAATCCCTGAATAAAAGTGTACATTTCAGTGCATTTGCCATAAGCAGAAGTTTGCCATTTTTCACAGTAAAAGCAACTTTTCCTGGTTAGTGGTAGTTTCCTTGTCTCCAGTGAAAACTGCCTCAATTTCCTATGGAATGTTTACAGGCAGGAACAGGAAACAGTTTCATTTTATTGCAAACTCAAAGTGTATTTCCCATTTCATCAAGCCCGAGAAGCATGCCTTTCAACCCCGCAGGCTGATCTGTGGCTAGAACACTGGGGAAACACTTTCAGGTACTGTAAGACTTACTTCAAGACCTCAACAAGCTTAAAAGAGGGATTTCAAGAAGCAACTTGTATCTCCAGGGAAGGCAGCGTAGTGAGGTGCTATGAAGTAAAGTGCCACTGATATACTTTCATTTACTCTGCCTGCAGGAAGAGAATTTACTGAAATAACATTGAATCCTCTTACAAATGCAGTGAAAGTTGTTCCTCTGTCTCAGGACTGCTCCTTCCTTGGTGACAGCTCCCATGTTCTGCAGTACAACGTGACCGACCCACCCAGCGTGCAGAGCCCATGTAGGTTAAAGATCAACCTCACAGATGTATAAAGAGTTATATTTGCAGGCACAGACCATTTTGCAGTGAAACATAGAATAATATGAAGTGAATATCGTTTAAATGAGATTCAAGCCCACTGACAGCTCTTGCATGAACATGTACCCCAACATATTTCTCTCCAGCTATGTCCCTTGTACCCGAATGCTCTTCCTGATATGCTGCTGTTTAAGTGTATATGGACTTAACCACAGTGCAGAGCAAAAGTAGCACTTGCTACCCTTGACAGGAGTCAGAGCAGAAGTCACTCAATTTGCAGTAATCCACACACTAAAACCCACCACTGGGGAACTGCACTTCCCCACTGTACTGCTTGCCATCTCCTCCAGAATGAATCTGACCTTCAATTACTGCTCTGCTGTCTTTTTCCTTTCATTCACATATATTCATTTTCCCAGCTACAAACCAATTTTTTTCCTTAGGTTACTTCAATTCTCAGCTTTTCTCCTACTACTTAATGCCGCCTGTGCCTGCTCCCTTGCACCTCTGGAAGTGAATGTATCCCAGCAATCAGTTTCTCATAGATGAAATAAAATAACTGCTCTTGTGGAGAGGAAATGGGAGAGGGGAGGGAAGCAGGAAAGAAGTAAGTCCCTTAGCTTTGAGCTCTGTAGCCGCCAGTGCTTTTTTAGCAATGCCCTCCCAACTTGCCAGAACCTGTCAGTCTAGCCTTCCTATTATCACTTCCACTTTGAATTTCTGCTGGAATGTACTCGTTTGTTGATTTCCCATTTGCTCTTTGGCGAGGTTAATGAGGAGCAGCTGCAATACCTGTCCTAACTCCTTCATCTCTCCTTCTTCCCCCAGCCCCCTCTTTTGAAACCAGTCACAAACGTACAGCTGCGCTGGCTTGGAGACCCTACACAGAGCTTCTAAGCAATGTTTGTTAAACAGATCTTCAATTAGCTCTAAAACCCCCAGGTTTAGCTCTGGAAACACTCAGTTTAGCAGCTGAGTTTTCAGTTCAGTCAGCTATCAACTATACTAATTTTTAAACCCCAATCTTTCTCTAAACTCTTAGCACTGAAGGAGGGTCTCGCTTTCTATGTCCACCTTTGCTAAATCACACAAGAGTGCCCAAGGTGACATTTTCTGCTTTCTAAGAGGCCGAAAGACTATTTTGCTATAATATGTTCAGTCCTGCTTTTAATGCTTGCCACCTTCAGGTTCAAGTGATTTCAGAATCCACCCCTATCCATCATCTATCAGAGTCATTATATTAGGCCCATCACAGTGGTTCAGGAGAAATGAGGTCACTTTCCTGGAAGGATAGTAACTGCTGATTTATTTAATAAAAAAGAATGTAAGCACAGCAAACTGCGTAATGGAGTGGGATAGTGTGAGTGCCTCCCTTTGCTTCCTAGATACTCTTCTTCATTCTAAATGCCAATGATTACTTTTTTCCCCCAGGAAATCCCTTTTGCTCATTTATTGCTTGTATGTGACAAGACTAAAAGGAAAATCTGAGGCTCATGTTTGTATATGACTGTACTCAATATTTTACTGTGTTTTACTGTGTTGCTATGTCCAAGCATAGGTCCTCTCCAGTCCCATGTAAACAGGTCTAATCATTTAAATGTGGAGTACAAGTTCAAGCAGTCTGGAAAAAACAAGACTTGGGCAGTGTAAAATGTTACAGGAGGTTGAGTGTAGAAAGCAAAGATGAAAGGTAGTAAAGGCAAACCTGCTGTGAGACAGCACTCTGAGCTATTTGCTATCACAAATGCATGATAGCAAAAAAAATTTGTTATGCTATTTTAAAAAAGAAAGCCTAAAATAGTTTCTACAGCCTACAAACCTGTTTATCTAAGTTGCACAGGTTTTCTAGGCATGCTAGCACTGCCAATGCTGTTTCCTGCAAATTCTAAGGCTTTAATGGTTCCTCTGTCCTGTTCAGCAGTAGAAGGGTGCATAATAATCTGCAGATTTTTAAAGGAACAAGAATCTGAAATCATGCTTTGTTGCAATGAGTATTTTCTTCCAAGATTCAACATGCTCCCTTCCTCTGCACACATCAGTGACTGCGTCCTCACGCTAAGCAGGGTGAAACACTTGCAGTTCCTGGACAGCAGATCTACACAGCATTTGAATGCCATGAGATAGCTGAAACATTCAAAGTTTATTAAAAAAAAATATGGGAGTCATCATGAGAAATGTCTGTTTACTTCCCACTGGAGGAATTTGAGACAGTTCTGAGGAAGTAGCACTTAATAACAGTGCAACATTTTTGCAGTCACTGTGACATGAACTCAGTTTTTCTTGAGAAATTGCATAGTCTGGAAAACTATCAATGTAGTGAGAGACAATATATCTTTTCCTGTTCAGAAAATTAAGCTTTTTGGTATAGCAGAATTGCTCTATCATAGGGGTATTTTAAGAGCAGAAGAGATCTTTTAACAGGATTATAGTGAGGAAAATCGATCTAATTCATTATGGAAAGGGCAACAGTAAATGAAGTCAAACTTTTTAGAACTCTAATCCAAAGTATTAGAGTTTCTTTCTTTCCTTTCTTATCAGTTAAATACAGCTGATATAAAACAGTAAAACAGTTTATTACAGTACAGAAAAAAACAAACATGCTTGTAACAGCATACTGTCATCTTCATGTCTAGAGATTAATGCAATATATCCATGTACCTTGATTCAAGACGAACATTTCTTGTTGAATTCAAGTAAAATTCTGGTGGTTTGCAGAAAATTTTGCAGACAGGAGAGGCCAACTTTGCTGTGTAAACTATGATATGAATTAGTTATTAAGCTCTATTGAAAATATTTATCAATCTTTGTTATTTAGACAATTCTGTTACTGTAGTGTCTGAGTGCTTTACATTTTTGTATTTCTTCTCTAGGCGTCTCTGCACAGTATGTTGATTTTCAAGATGAGGAATGAAAACAGAGAGATTGTGGCTTGCCTTTATAGCTTGGAGGCTATCATGGTCAGCACTGCGGGATCTTATCAGCAGGTGCATCAACTCTTGCAAATGGAAGTCACAATAATTTTCTGTCACCTAGACACTCTAGACAATGTATCTAAAAGGATTTCAGTGCTGTGTTGTGGTATCACTCCATTTCAAAGCCAGTTCACTTGGGTGGGAAGCCATCTAAACTGTAAGGAAAAGCCCTGGAAAGGAGTAAGCTGTAAATCACATTCAGGCACAGTTGACATTAGTGACAGAGAAGGTGCTTTCCTTCAGAGCCCTGAGCCTTCTCAAGAAGAATAGCTACAAATGTGCAGCTGCTCTGGCTTGAAGACTTTACAGTCTTTTCATTCAAACCTGATGATGGGCTGCTCTTTCCTGTGAAAGGGCAGCTGAAGGATAAATATGCAGTTACAGTGGTACCTTGTGTCTCTTTGCATAGAGTAACCCCTGCCTGAGGTATTTCACACTCCATCTCCTATTTTCTGCAAGAGTGCCTTAATCACCAATCTATAAACTAACTGTTGGGAAGTGAAAGGGCATCCAAGGCTCTCCTGCAGTAGCTGTTCCACTCTGGTTCATAGCTCTAGAGGAAAGGACATGAAGCAAAGTTCAGTCTTGACAACAGGCTGTGAGTTGCTTGGGAAAGGAGAACTCTCAGTTTCCCTGCTAGCTGATAGGTTTCTCCTTATACACTTTATCCAGTGTAAAACATAGTCAATAAACAGACAAACAAGGTAAGAAGTGATACTCTGCATATGTATGTATCTCTCTGAGCTCAGTGAATCTTGAATTCTTTGCTATAGGCTGGCATCGCTTTGCCAAGAGCATTCCCCTTGCCCTTGAAAAGCTATAGACAGCTGGATGATTAGGATACTCCTGCTGGGAAGTCTCAGATAAGGGTCAAATGCTGTAGGGCAAAATGAACTTCAACTTGGGTTTTCCACATCTGGGGGGAAGCTCTAAAGCACTAAGGTCCTGAACTGGAACAATAAGCAGCAGAACTAAGAAAATGTGTTTTGCTATGTAATGCTGTGGCTACACCTCATCACTACAGTGATTTCAACTCTTCCCACTCTCTGTTCTGTTGCCTTTCACAGCATTTCTGAACTTTCTGGATGCACAAAAATGACCTCCTTTACTCTGAGATATCAACAGGAAAAATTTCGGTGGGATAAATGGATCAGGACTATCAAAATCAGATCAGAACAAGTACTATTTTTTTTTTTCTGGTTTAAAAGATGACTCACCTTTTTCACTGGATGATCAAGTTGAGTTGTAAAACCCTGGCTCATGTTAGAGAAATCTGACTTGAGGCCAACCTTTTTCCTCATAAAGACTGGGGCTCAGATAGCACACAGGAAAATAGCTTTAAAAAGTATTTAGCAGCTGGTGAATAAATAAATCAGAACAATCAAGTCTATGAATATAATATATTAGAAAGCTTGGAAAAGTTAACCTCTTCTTAATTACAGACTGTGAAACATCACCTTTTTGTGGTTGTAAATAAGGGTGACATTAGACCATCAGTCTGAAGGAATATGGCATCTGCAGAAAACATGTTAAATGTCTATTTTTCTTATTTATTTTTCTTCACTTTTACTATGACTAGTAAATCAGATCTGGTTTGTTCTCAGGCTTCATTCCTGTTCTCTTGGTTTTTTTACCAAATTTTCACTATCTCTTCCAGCCTCTACAAAATTCCTCAGAGAAAATTAGGAGTGGCTTGCAATAAACATATAATTTTAGAATTGATATAAATGTGTGTGGAAACGTGTGTGTACACACATAATCTGCCTCTTTATAATTCTGAATCTCACTTTCATATTTCCTGAGTAAGACAAGGCTATTTGTAGGCACTGCAGTACCAAAGGAGGTAAGGGAAGCTTCAGATGCTACAATTTATTCATGTAGTAAGGCCGTCATTAACCACTGGCAGAAGATTTAATTTCAAGAGTTGTTATTATAGTGTGTCAGGAAAACTTTGGTGATGGGGAAAACATTATGTTTTTGACTCAGTTGCTGAAAGGAATTTGGTCTGTTAGTGGCCAAAGAACTAAAAATTAGTATCTCAGGAAATGAACTGGATATGATTACTAATCTGTCATTCAACAGAAGAAATCCATCTCCCATTGATTCTGGGGCATCTATAAATGGTGTTGAACAATAACCATTTGAATTGTTCACTGTGTCGATTGCCAGACTGATATATGCCACTGCCAAGCTGGTGAAATGGCAGGATCTTATGCCACAACTCTACAATTCAGAAAAGAATTCCAGAAAGCGGAGGAAGACTCAAGATGAAACCAGAATCCCAGGTACAGAAAACCAGGGAAAATGGTAAAACATGGGACCATCAAAGACATCTTCTGTAACTCAAGCAACTAAAAGAATCATATCTTATTTTTTAGAAGACAAAACAAAACAAACATTGTAATTAAGAACCTTGGTAGCTATTTTTTTTTTTTTTTTTTTTTTTTGCAGATAGAGCTATCAAGAACAGAGGCATATATCTTTGTTCAAAGAAAGAGATGACTGAAGACTTAAATACAAGGTCCTAGGAGTGGGAAGACCAGTGGAAGCTAGGGAAGGACCAGAAGGAAGGACTAGGCACTCTCAACATTGATAAAATGACTGGTATTATTTTCCAAACCTCATTAAAAGGCAGAATTTCCCAATGTACTAACAGAGACAACATCTTTCAGCTGGCAGTGACTTATCTTAGATTTAAGCTACATTGCTGTATATTGATTTGTTGACTCTAATCAGGATGTTCTCCTAAGCAATTAAATCTTGTCTGAATATGCAGGAGTTGCTGCTTGCCTCTGCTAATCCTTAGATTTCAATCATTATTGACATACAAGATTCAACCACTACTAGACAGAATGTGCGTGACTGTCCGTTTTAATGGACACTCTGTCCATTGTAAGACTTATCCACTCCCACGCAAACTCGTATCTTCTAGCATAGTCTCCTGCCTTGAATCATGCCCTGGAGGAACCTGTCCTCCGCTGACTGCAGAGGGAACCTGCATTGACTAGTCTCTGATTCTAGCACTCAGTTTGATGTTAGTCATGCCGCTTCTTTTCATCCCTAATCAGACTACCCGGAGCAAGTCTTTGCTTCTTTGGCTTCTGCAGCACAGAGGGAATATGATCATTTATGTCTCCAAGGTAGCAGCAGAACATCAGTACCTTCCCTGGCCAGAGGAAGGGGAGGGAGAAACTGTGACTCAGATGTGCATCTGAGTCACAGTCCTCACAGCAAACATCAGGGTGGTGCTGCTTTCACCGTGCTCCTCTCTCAGAGCACCATTTGTACTCACAGCCTCGCTCACTCCCTGTTTGCATGAGACCATTCTCACGAGGGACTGAGGTACCTGCCCTTGTGTACTCGATTTTAAAATTTGGACGACATTCTCTAAGACATGGAATAAATGTATAATTATTTCTTTGAAAGGAAAAAAAAATGTACCAAATAAATCCTTCTAAAATATCCACGTCGGCCCTTAAACTGAGTTTGGCTGGACTTCAGGCACTAAACAAACATTTCTGCATGCCAAATAATCCTCTTTCCAATTGGAAAGAGAATGCCACAGAGGAATTTTATTTAAAATTGACAGAAAATCCAAAACCAACACAGAGCTGAAGGTTTCCCAAACTGTTCTTCCCCCTTCCTACATCGGAAGCAAACAGTGACATAGTGACATTCTTAGACACCAAATAAAGAGCAAGCAGGTGGTCAGTATAAAGACAGTGGTCTTCCTCACATGTTCTAAGACCCAGGAGTGAATCTGGGCTTTGTGTGAAGATTCAGGAGGATGATAGAAGTAATAATTATTTGAGGGTCTGCTGCAGTTCAGAAGAATGGGTGTAGTTCTGGTGGAGCTTGACGTGCTCCTATAGGATGTGGATTTATTTCTGCCTCAGAAGACTTCTATGGGCATTCTGAGATCCAAACAGAAAAAAGAAAACACTTTCATATGAGCAACTTTGGCAGAATTTTTTTCTGTTTTCACTGAAATTTCCTTTAGGAATTTACGTGATTTTTTTAGTTAGTCAGCCGTTACCATATAACCACAGTAACATTTTTATTCTCTCACATTTTGAAATAGTCTTGACCCAACATCAACAAGAGGAAGTAAATTTAAAATAGAAATTCTGCTAAAATACCAGAGATTATGCACAACATGTGAAAAAATACTGTGTTGAACTGAAATTGTTTACTTCATTAAACTGGTTTTTTTTTTAATTTCCTGTGTTGTTGCTGACATTATTTAAAAGAAAAGGAAAGAAGACAAGAAAGCTCAGGTTTATAAGAATCAGTCTGCTGCATCATCATCTTCAGTGTCATTATGTTTTGCTTTTCATTTAGACAATGCAACCACATTTATGGTTAGGTCATCCCTGAAATGTGTATTTATTCAGCTGTGCCCCCTTTTTTTAGAGCAATATGAGTTCATATACTAGTTAGAATGTGTATTTTAAAAATGAAATAGAAACAGAATGGATCCACGTTTGGGTCATTTGGACCCAATTGAAAGTGTATTGAAAATGGGACTGCCAACACGCTGGATTTCTGGAGTCATCTGAAGACAATTTTTTAAGCACCTGAGGAATGATGTGAAATCTTTATCCTACTCAAAGCAAACACAACAGCCCGTCAGCCACTTTGGAAGTCTCGCTGGTTCACAGGAGATGCACAGAAATACGAGTGTGCTGCCTGGTGCAGATGTCACCACACATCACTGGGAGGGGAGGCTGGCTCGTCCTGCGAGCAGTGTACTAGCAAGAGTACAGCACAGTGCCATACCCTTGGCACTCCTCTCGCCACAGGGTTTCTTGCAGCAGGGTGCTGCCCTGCTGACACAGCTAACTTGCTCCAGCTCTGGATGCCCATTAGTCAGAGGCGGTTTAGGGTTTGCTGTGGGGGACTCAGCAGGAGGTGGAGATGGTGGAGACGAAACCCTGGTGCTGCACGGGATCGTCACTGACAATCTGTGTCACCAGAAACATCAATTTAGGCCATATAAGGATTTTAGGCTTGGGACAACCATTTGAAAAGCAGGAACTTTCTCAAGACAAGCCATATGAGGAGGGGGTTGGCCAGGCCTAGGAAGTCTGTATCAGATCACATTTGTATCCCTCCTAGTTCAATGTCCTATTTCTGACTGAAGGCAGTGCCAGTTATTTCAAAAGGAATTCAGCTGTACACTATTGCAATTTATCCCCAGGGAAAGCCTAGTTTTATATTTAGGGCTTGTGTCTTGAACAGAAGATTTATATCTATTTGAAAAAAAGCTTGATAAACATTTAGGTTTTTGGACAAGACACTCTCCAGTCCCTGGGGCGAAGCATTTTGAAAAGCCCTGGGAGGGGTGATGGGGGCCTCAGACAGACTGTTTAAGACTCAAGCCTTGGGGGTGTGGGAGGAGCTTATGCAAGAGCAAAGTCACTTTAGTTTTTGCAGGCTTAGGCTAGAAACAGGATAATTTCCAGGGACATGTAAAATTCACATTTTCTGCCATGTTAAAAGAAAGTTTCTTCTTCAGACAGCATTTACTCCACTCTGAAACTGAAGGACTGATAACCACCTCAGTTCCCACCAGTGTGAGGTGCTCTGCACTTCCAGTGAACACCCAGCAACTTCCAGTAAATTTGGTTCACCAGTCCTTTCCTCTCTGCCCTGCCAAACCCTGTCTGCCCCTGTGAAGCAGCTGACCCATCTAATCTGCAGCTGGATGAATGGTGATATGCCTCAGATGGGTCCTCTAAATCTGCTTCCTCCTTCAGAAGCACTCAGCTAACTAAAGATTTACTAGACTGTCAGGGGAAAACAAGGCATTCAGGAGACCCTCATGATCCCATCCTCAATCTCATTAACTTTCTGCTTTCCCAAGTGCCCTGGTGGCTGCGTGTTAACGAAGAGCTGTAATTGGTAAATGAAAATTGATTACACAACTGTTTGAATGAGGCAAATTGTCCATCTCTAGAGAAAAGGTATAATTTTCTACTGCACATAAATCAAATGCAGGTCTCTTAAAAGCACTAGGTAAGTAGAGAGCATTTCAAATTGGCTACAAAGTGCTGGACAAAGCACTTGGCAGAAGGAAGGGCATGGACAAAAATGACCTTAGCAGCAATTTTCTATCTCCAGTTTCTGTGATTCTATGAATTTTAATTCTACTGCACAATTTAATTACCACTTGCAAAGAGCTGCAGAAAATGGATAGCCATTTTCTACTCTAGGCAGATCTTCTCTTTCATCTGTTAGATGTGAGGGTGCTTAATTGTTCCTACAGAGATGTGGACATAAAATTGATTCGTGTCTATCCAAAGGACTGTACATTAAGGCATCACAGCTAGAAAAAACTGTCAGAGGTAGTCCTAAAAATACCCAAACCCCTCTTCAGTAAAACAGTCTAAATCCTGCCACATTGCAAGACTACTCAATATCTTGTCATTTAATCATCCTAATATCTTCATGTGTCTGGTTTTGAATTGCTTCAGAGTAAGGGAATCAGAAGGGAATCAATTCCTTTACCCACTTACTCCATTTATAATAGCCATTTTACTAATGCCTAGCTTTGCCTTTTCCTTCTTAGTTAGAGGATAAATGCATTTCTAGGCTATTTTTGGAAACAGGGAATAATTCCCTTTCCTTGTGAGATGCCCTTGCAGCAGCGCTAATGTCACACCTTCCACTCTCTACTATCCTTAAAGAGGTCCTCCAAGCCTCGTGTCACTTTTCTTCTGAAGGGTCTTCATATTATGCAGTTGCTCCCGAAGCTGTTATTACAGTATAGAGACAAAAGGTTCTCAGTGTCTGGTCATATAAATTCCTAAATTATTAGCCTGTGTATTCATGAGATCATACAGTTTACAGTTTATTACCTGTGTATCCCTTAACACTTGTTTGCTGCATCATGATTTTCTGGTTTTTTTTGTCATTTTTACTGGCTTCAGAATTTCAGATGTTGTTCTTTGTTGTCACATATGTGGTCAACATCTGCCTTGCCCATTCCAGTGCTGCAAACCTGGTGCATTCTAGAGCACAAGCCTGATGGAGTCCATCGGCACAGCTTTCATTCCTCAGCCAGCCAACATTTCTGTTAGAAGTGACATGTTTCATGATTTAACATTTCTTGTGCATACGTATGCATCCTATTCTCATGCTACATCTGGCAGTTTCATCTCACAAGTTCTCTGTTATTGCAGGAACTAAGGAACTGGTGGTATCTTTGATCTTCCTACGGCAAGTCATACTGTGGGAATTTGGTCTGTACTTGTTGTAAGGTAACAGAGTGCTCTGCGATATGTGATGAGTAGTGTTTGGTGATGGATGTTTAGAGTGCTATGTTCTTTCATTCCCACTAAACTAAAAGCTTATCACTTGTGACAGCTGTGAGTTTTACAGCCCAGATGATACCCCCAATTATTTTTTTTTTCAAGTGGAGCTATTACTTTTAAAGGATTAACCTGTGCTCAGCAACAGCTTCTAATATTGTGCTTCTGTTGATGATTTTTTCTCTTGTTTGCATTGCATTGATTTGTTTATGTAGTGTTTGATATGTTCTAAAACCTAAAATTATCCTAGACATAAAGTCCTTTCATGTTTCAAGTTTTCTAAAAATGCCTAAGGATGGCAGGTGTCTAAGATTTTCATCAGTATTAGGAGTTTAACTCCATTTGATAATCCTGATAGAAATGATTAATTCAGCATGGTTCATTAGTCCATAAAGGTAACTACTCCACCATTCATTATAACATGAATTTAGACGAGAGGATTAGGACCTTAAGTAGCTCAGTTTAGCTCACAGAGTGAATAGTTTTTGCAATGGCGCAACAAATAATCATTTGTATTCAAACGCTCTCACTTCTGGTAGCCTGATTTATTCCAACTCCCTGCACCAGAAAGGAAAGCACTATGTTCTATGACTGTGCTGAATAATGAATTCTCCCTAAAAGCTGGCGTAACAGACAAATAAACACTTTAACCATGGGAAGGCAGCAGCAGAAAGGTGTTGAGACTTGCCTAAAGCCACACAGGGTGTTAGTGTCAGAGACCAGATTAGGATTTTGCAAGTCACTCAGCAGTCTCACTTGATTTGGTATCTGGGAGTTACTCACAAAGAAATTTGGCAAGCTTTGCTGATGCTCTGACCACTGGCATTGAGGTAGGAGGATCTGAGGAGAAGTATGTATAGGACAAAGATTCTGCCACAGCTTCCTTTCCCTGTAGTGTGTATATGAAAACAAAAAGGATCTGGCAGAAAGGTGCAAAAACTTTAGGTAGAAGCTGTAACATACATTCTGTGTGACTGTGAAGTAAGTTATGATGGGTGGGGACTATGCTTTGCTGAAAAATCACTGTGAGCAGGGAGGTGGCCCTTCAAGATGTTACTGCCACCACCCAGTTGATTTCTTTTTTTTTTTTTTTTTTTTTGTCAGAAAACGAATCTCCAGGATCTATCTGCAAAAAAGCAAAGCTTGCCAAATGTCGGTCACCCTTTTTCTCTTTTGAACAGCAACCCAAATCCTACTGGTCTAATAAGTTCCCTGGAGCTAATTAATGACCATCATAGCAAATTTACCAGTATAGTTCCTACCTCTGAATGCCACTCCTGTATTTGGGACATCTATGCCCTAGTTGCCCTTCAGGAAGACTCACTGACCTGAGCGTGCTGAATTGGTTACTCATATAATTCCCTCTAACAGGAGGGAATCAGGTGAATTGACTCTGTTTTTTCTACTTACTTTCTTTAAGGGTTGTGTGCCAGATAAAATACTGAAGATTAGGATTTCTTAAATGGAGGATCATATCCACATACCTTCACACACATATACTATACCATTCCTGGAATCCCTGAAGAGAGTGATGAATAGGGTGTAGGGGGATAAGCAGAACTTTAAGAGCATTTCTGCCCTCCTTCATAATTCTTATAATAACCTGTGGATTTTGATCAGTATCTTCAAGACAAAAGACAAAGTTGCCTTTTCTGTTCACTCTCCAGCATTTGGTAACAGTTCAGTATTTCTAGCTGAAGAACATACACCATTTTTAAAGCCTATTGCAATGTCATTTTTCTCCCCACACTGAAATAATTTGTTTTCCCCGGCTCCTTCTGTGGATGAGTAGGCAAGGATGGACAGCAACAGTTAGCACAACCAGTGGCATTACTCACAGTCACACCAGCATAGATTGACTGAGGTTCATGGAGCACCATTCCAGGTACAGGTCTTTGAGACCTGCCAGTTTCATGCTGCTCAATGAACGACTTAATTCACAGTAATTGCAACATCTGTAACAATCTTCCCTAACCCAAGTGGAATTCATAATTGGACACAGACATATTCCCCCAGCTGCACAGTTCCTATAAAAGCACTATTTAAAACTAATGGGTCAAACTCATTCTCAGTGTAATTCCACTGAAACTGACGGTGTGAATCAATCTGAAATTGAGTAAGCGGTGCCTAAACCCTTTCCAGCTATGGGCACCAAAGTCTGTGATGTGGTACAGCAAGTGGGAAATAGAGAAAGCAACAAGAATGTAAGAGCAGAAAGTTTAAATGGGGAAAATCTAAGCCTGATCAGCATTTTTCTTTGTGGTCCAGGAGGGTTTGTCACACATATATATATTATAACTGCATATATAAAATGCGATTATACTGTTGCGCATAAAGATTTGGAGGAATTTTTGCTTCATTTCAAAGTTTTCCAGAATGCAAACCTGGGAAATATCACAGATATGTCAGGCAGACTGGGAGCCACCTTAGTTTTCACAATCATTGCAAATGCTTTTATGAAACAGATACTTTTTCTGGCTAGATTAGATCAAGAGCCATAATAGAGATTTAGAAATATTAGATAATCAGAGCACATTTCAAATAACAAATGGTTTGTTGCCTCTGCTCTAGCACCTATGCTCATTGGCAATATTCATTTTGTTGGGAACTAAGTGCATTTTACTCTGAGGGCACGTAGTCTGTGCACTGACATGACATGATGGGCATGTGGAAGAGAAAAATGAAGCCATTTTAACCACTAAAATGCCGCTCCAGTGAGAAAAACAACTGAAGCTCTAGAGAGTGTCAAGATTTGTGATTCATGCCCAGGGACTGTCACAAGGTAAGCAGCAAGTGACCCCAGGAGAGATGGTGGAGAATAAGGAGAGATGGTGAGGACTTAGAGAGTGCTTTTTCTCAGAGTCATTCCACATGCGAGGCCAAGAAATCTCAGCAGCAATTCTCTGATGAGGTAATAGGGTCACCGATCACTCATGATCACTAAAACTCTACTGTCACCTTTCGTAAAACTGGAGCTGGCAAACAGATTTAGGATTTCAGTGTAGTTAAATACGTTTTACCCGCTCAGATTACTCTGCATTTTCAACATTATGGAGCATAATATATTCAGGAACAATAAGGAATGATACTTAGTGATAGATGACCATCAGTTGTCACTTATAAGTTGAGGATAATGTTTGTAACTACAACTGGGCAAACACTGTAGGATATTTTAAAAATGATATTTTGATTAACCATTATATGAGCAATCATCTGTTCTTAGAGAGAAAGAAACAAACAAACATATAGTTGTTCAGATATATGTCAGGTGGATATTTATATTGCTCTTTTGAAGTTTATTTCTTTATCTTCTTATAAAAGTTTTCATTGTCCAACCAGGCAAATTAAGTGCCCTGTTGCACAGCAGAAAAAAAAAAAAAAAAGTAACACCAAACACTTAGACACAGTTTTAAATAAAGAGTTTGCTGGCAAGTAGATGATTAAAAAAATTCTGAACATGTTCATTGAACAATGATGAACAAAAAAAACAAACATAAAAAACAATATACAAATGGCTACATTTGTCCAAAACAAATCACAAGATTTGCACACTTGTTTCCAAGCATGATCTTGTTCTGCTTGTAAGGACTGTAGAGATTCTATGGGATCAAAGATATTGTAAGTCTGAGGATTTGAATTAGAACTAAAATTCTAAGACTTTTAGTTTCAAGTGCAGCAATGTCTCAGTGACAGATAATCCACCCCACACAAAGACTCAAGGGGCCCTCCCACAACAGTGTCACATAGAAAACCAGCATTATTTCTCACCATTACGTCTGCCATCTAGAATCTTGCCACAGGGAACTGGGTAGTCTTGTCATTGCCTTAGCTTTGATCTTACTAACAAAAGTCATTGCTATCACATATATGCTCAATCCTACCAGTCAGTCAACTGTACTAGCAGCATGCAAGCTACTAGACCAGTTTGGAGTTCCAAGACTACACAGCTGCTCCATTGGGTTTTTTTCCATGCTGTTCATAAAATGATCATAAAATTCACCTGATTTGGAGCTTTTCTGTGCTGGATACTCAGTCAAGCAGCATAAGCTAAGCCATATCATTACATTATACTTTGTGTCAAATGAACTAGGACCTTGGTTCAAACAAACATGAGCAGATGCAAACATAAGGCTGACCATTCTCTAGAAGGTTTGTAAAAGCAGATGAAGGACTTTGGTTTGAACTATTTATTTCTTTTGTAGACTTTTGGGGGTTACGTAATTTACAGTAAAACACTAAGCAAAACAGAGTCCTGGATGGAATCCCTACAAGAAGAAACTGGAAAATAGTGCTTTTGAGCCAAACATAACTTTGCTCTGGTGCATTCAAAACCTACACACAGGTAGGTCTTTTACTTGGGATTCCTTTGTAGAAATGGAAGCAAAGTCCCGAGTCTACACACTCCGGAGTGTTGCCTTTTTCCATCTTCCATTATTTTTTAGCTTTGGCTTGTATCTTCAAGGCTGATATATACAGCATCATGGAGTGATTCCTCTGGGTATTTGAAAGTGGAGGAGCTAACTGTGTAGGTAGGTTGGTAGTAGATAGGTAGATAGGTCGACACAGTCGTCAAGATGTGCTTGAAAAAATAGGGAAGGAAAAGAGTAAAAACAGCCCAGGATACTTGTCTCAGAGACATACCATGGTTGTAAACCATTCAGTTTCCAGTAAATGTAGATCTCTGCCAAGTGTCTGCTTAAATGTTTGGTCCCATAATCTAAGCCTATCTTGAAAAGAGTTAGCTGTTAGTAAAACTTTCTATCATCCAACTGTCTTGTTCCTTCTAGTCTTTTCTTTTGCTGCTCCAGTCAAAGTTGTTTTTCATTTAAATGTGGTAAACATAACAAGCCCTTTCATGAAATGTTAGAGGTCAAGTACACTCCCCATTTTATTTAGTATATATTTCTTTACTTCATTTAAAAGAACAATAGCAAAACCGCAAACTGAAACCAAATATCATCAAGCACTGAAAACAAAAAGATGCTTATGGGATTGGAGTGCTGGAAAAAACCCAAACATTTTATTTCCCAAAGCATTCAGAAAAGCACATTTGATCTTCTTATTTCATTCTTTGGTGACTGACATTTCAGCCACCCATCCTGGGTTTAATTATGTGTGGTCCTACCAGCAAATCTGTCTGTTCCTGATTGTACTGCTTACCTACGGTGTGATATGGATTAAAGCACATAGCCTTGTGATGCCTAAAGACACCTGAATTTAAAATGGCTGCAGAGGTGTATTTAAGAATATAGCTTGATGTCAAAAGGCTTACACATAAACAGTCTCCTTCTACTCATAGTACCCAAGTGGGAAATGGAGTGAATCCACTTTGTCTCAATTGTAATTTTTTGGGTTTGGTGAAGATGCAAGGTATGCTCTGGGATTGTCCAAAACAAATTACTCTGTATCCACCCTTAGACACTGGAGCAAGAGCTGCCTGGACTATGAGTACCACTTCTGTGTGTTCTCCATCAGAGGAGTCCTCACTCCTACTGCACATAGAAGGCAGAAGACACCCCCAGTGGCACCAAGCTCCTTAGAGTATCACAGTTACTCTGCTCACTCTTTCATGTTTCCTCTCTCCTCAATGCTTGAGCTCAGACCTGCACTTTGACTAAGTACTTTATTGGGAATTGCTTTGCCTTAACCTTCCTCATTTCCAGACTGTAAATATAATTTTTGGGTGTCTGCTCAATATTTCTATAATCTCACACTTCCAACCATTTCTTTTAAACAATAATTCTAAATAAAATAAAAAATACAGACCCAAGGAGGTGGAAATAAAGAGAAATCCAACCTCCTACACCACTAATTCCTGTTCTTTTCTAGCTTCGTACTTCATAAGATCTCTCTCATGTATGGACTCTGTGTTCTGTCTTGAGTTCTGTCCACTCTAAGTCTAAATATGGCATATTTATTTGCTTGAATTTTGTCATGCTTATATTTTTGGTAATATTTTTAAATTTCATTTTTATCGTTTTGCAGCCCCTAGTTCTGGAATGTCCTTTAGAACTATTTCTGTGTGAAGGACTGCTGGACTGTGCTGTTCTCTCATATCACAAGCCTCTAGCACACATAGCTACTCCAAAAATCAATAAAACAAATAAACAAGATGAAAGAGTTTTCGCTATCATAACTGTTAATTAGCATGATTCACCTTGTTTGATGTTCTATAGTTTTAATCTGTGATGATTTATATGCATTCCTATACTTTATATATTCAAGACAGGGACGTTTATGAGTTTGTGCCATCTTGTACTTTTAAATAAAAAGACATCAATTCATAAACTTCCATATTTCAAATGTTAAAATACCTTCATTAAAAAAAATACACAGAAGGATATCTTTAAAAAATAGAAGCATTTTAATTATCCAGTATGGTCCTCTATAATTAGCCCTACAGGTAGTGGGAAGATTAAAAGGAAGACATTAAATCTAAGTCAGTTTCAGTAATTTGCTGTGTGAACATGTATGTTATATCCACGGAATCACAAATTGTCCAAACTTTTTGAGTTAATGATGAGGTGGAATTATTCAGCATCATGAGTCATAACTGAACTATTTCTGTGTCCTTGCTCAGGTACTGTGTGGTGTGCACCACTGGAGGAAGGAGCTTTAAATTTCTCTTGGAGGGGTAAGCTTAAATAACCGGGAAAGATGAACTGGATAAGTCACAGTGGAGAGATACTAGAGAGTATCAGGAATAACAAGCCCCTCAGAGAAGAAATAACAGAGAAGGGTTTGTCTGGCCTAGTAAAACAAAGCAGAGAGGGATTGTAATTACTGACTAGAAATATGAAAGGAGCTAGAAGGCCTGTAGGGGAAGAAGAGGTATCTGAGCAAAGACACTGAAAATTAAATTAATTTTAAGAGGCACTGAGGACACTGAAGCTACATCGTTAAAGCATACTTTTAATCATTCAAGCACTTTAGTTTTTAACGCTGCTTCCAGTAAAGAAAAGTAGCTATGAAAAGTGAATTATTTTTGAGCTGGACCATGTTCAATTTATGTATAGCATTACATGTAACAGAGTTGCTTGCAACAGCAGAGGTCTGGGCTGTTGGGCCAACATTTCTATAGACTCAGGTGTCCTAAAAGCTCATAGCTAATGATGAGAAAAGATGGGGAGTTGAGTGAAGAAGCACCTGAGGAGTCAGATCAGATGCTAACAGACAGCTCCTTCTCTCTTGTACTCAAGTGTTTGAGTACAAGACCTTTTCGTAGATGACTGCTGTGAAAAAAAGGAGGAAAAACATCCCTCAATCAGCCTGGTAATCACAAATTAAGACCAAGAGCACCAATAGCAGCACCTTAGTATTCTGCTCTAAAAATATCACAGTATGTCACTGCTATTTTCCAGTATCTTCAGTGCTGCATTCATGGCGAAACAATGTTTGTTTATTTATTACCGGCCAGTTCTTCTGTGTATCAACTCTGAGTGTGCATATGGTCAAGAGGAGAAAGATCCTAGAGTTTGAGTAACCACTAGGAAAAGAAAGACCAAATTATCAAGCAAGGAGGTGCCAACTACTCGCCTAGGATACTGGCACATTCCAGGAGTTATCTTGTAATAAGTACTGAGTCTAGAAAGATGATTTCTCATGGGAAAGGAGTTGCCTGCAAAGAAATGTTGGCAATAACAGCTGAGGCATCTGTCAAATCATTTCCAAAAAGAAGGAGAAAAGGCACACAAAGATTGTAAGTCTATTGATTCCAGGGAAAAACAAAGATGAGGAGAAAAAATGGACACTAACACATTTTGTTAATGCTCTAAGAAGTTATATTATTGTTTTTGATAACCTAAGGAAATGAAATGCAATAATATGTGTTAAGAGTTCCTGAATCTGGTAGCCCAACAAAAGCAAGGCTGTCACAATTCCATGTGTCCAAGTCCAGCCAGTAGTAAGGCTGAGCAAGTATTCCCATTAGGCACACATGCATACGTATGCACGCTATACATATACATGCACATATACACATATATATTGATGTCTGGCCACACAGATCAACACAGACAGCATCCATGCAAGTGCAAACAGCACCAATGGCCTCATCAACTCAACAACTTAACAGAGATGTACTCGGAATTCAATACAGTAAAGAGCAAACAGCCCAGGAGATTCCTGGAGTGTGTGGAAGATAACTTCTTGACACAACTGGTGAGTGAGCCAACTAGGGAAGGTGCCCCACTGGACCCGTTGTTTGTGAACAGAGAAGGGGTTGTGGGTGATGTGGTGGTTGGAGGTCATCTTGGGCATAGCAATCATGAAAGGATAAGAGTTTTCACTTCTTGGAGCAGTAAGGATAGGGGTTAACAGAACTGCTACCTTGGATTTCCACAGGGCAGACTTTGGCCTGTTTAAGGGGCTCATTGACAGAGTCCCTTGGGAGGCAGTCCTGAAGGGCAAAGGAGTCCAGGAAGGCTGAACATTCTTCAAGAAGGAACTCTTAAAGATGCAGAGGCAGGCCATACCCACGTGCAGAAAAGACGAGCAGCAGGGGAAGAAAAGTGGCCTGGCTAAACAAAGAACTTTGGCTGGAACTCAGGAAAAAAAGGAAGGTTTATGAACTTTGGAGGAAGGGGCAGGCAACTCAGGAAGACTACAAGGATATTGTGAGGTTATGCAGGGAGAAAATTAGAAGAGCCAAAGCCCAACTAGAACTTAATCTGGAAACTGCAGTAAAAGACAGTAAAAAATATTTCTATAAATACTTTAACAACAATAGGAGGGCAGAGAATCCCCATCCTTTATTGGATGTGGAGGGAAACATAGTGACAAAGGATGAGGAAAAGGTTGAGGTACTTAATGACAGCTGAATATGAGTCAGCAGTGTGCCCAGGTGGCCAAGAAGGCCAATAGCATCCTGGCTTATATCAGAAATACAGTGGTCAGCAGGACTAGGGAAGTGATTGTCCCTCTGTTCTTGACACTGGTGAGGCTGCAACTCAAATACTGTGTTCGGTTTTGGGCCCCTCACTACAAGAAATACATTGAGGTGCTGGAGCACCTCCAAAGAAGGACAACAAAGCTGGTGAACGGTCTAGAGCACAAGTCTTATGAGGAGCAGCTGAGGGAACTGGGTTGTTTAGTCTGGAGAAAAAGAAGCTGAGGGGAGACCTTATCACTTTCTACAACTACCTGACAGGAGGTTGTAGCGAGGCGAGTGTCGGTCTCTTCTCCCAGGTAACGAGTGATAGGATGAGAGGAAATGGCCTCAGGTTGCACCAGGGGAGGTTTAGATTGGATATTAGGAAAAATTTCTTCACTGAAAGGGTTATCAAGTGCTGGAACAGGCTGCCCAATGAAGTGGTTGAGTCACCACCCCTGGAGGTATTTAAAAGTCATGTAGGCATGGTGCTTAGGGACATGGTTTAGTGGTGGGCTTGGCTGTGTTAATGGTTGGACTTGATGATCTTAAAGCCTTTTTCCAACCTAAATGATTTTATGATCCTGTTCCCCTCTCTGGCTGATCAGGATGAAAGCCTATTAGTGGAAAATATATACGTGTATCCCTATGGTAATTGAACCTAGACAGTCTATCCTGTAGCTGGTCTCTGGATCCCCAGATTTTCCCACTTACTAGCACCTGGGCAAACAAAGTACTAAGACCTGCAACCCCGCTTCAGCTGTTGGTACTCTGACCTACACACACACACACACACACACACACACACATATACGCAGGCACACTACACATCTCTCCAGTAACTGGCCTCAGACAATCTTTGTTACCCAGTAGCTGGCTCTTGGATCCCCTTTTCCTCCAGCTGCATCATGTACAGACACACATGCAACAAGTTAGCTCTGCTAGCTTGTCCAGACCTAGTAGCTGGCCTCCCAGGAGCTGTCTCTCAGACAGTATCCTGTCACTCCAATAACTGTTCTGACATACACACCCACAATATAGGCACACTCTTCACTTTCTCCAGTTACCAGCACCAGAGACAAATGGGACCCCATGTCTCATGGTGACCTCCCCAGTGGCTGGCACTTAGGCCTCCATACACACACATGCACACAGAATAGAGATCCCTTTCCTCAAGAAAATAGTCAGGAACAGACTTGACTAAGAAGACAGGACAGAGTGTGGTGACCAAGAACAGGGCATGGCCAGACAAGTGTACTGGCCAGCAACCTGTTTACATGTGACACCTGCTTTTATAATCTTTTCTATCTGTCTTCCCACACTAATTTCCAAAGATCCAAAATGATCTTGATCCCTCCTTTTCCCAGAACTTGTTTTCTCCTCATGATAAAAATGTTCTTACTGGCATCCCATGATGTGTCCCATATCCCTTTAATCCCCTCAGTCTGTAAGGTGTCCAGGAAGAACACCTCCCATTGACACATCTGGTGGGTCTCACATCCAGACGATGGGGACAGTTGTCCCCCTGCAACACCCCTGGGTCAGGGTGGACCATTGGTTCTGTTCAGGTTTTGGGGGTTCTCCAGACATTAGTGTTCTTCTGTGGCCTGCATATCTGTGAGTCTTTGTCTGTGTGCATCTGCTTTTCCCTTCTGCCTTTTCTGCTTCCCTTCCAAACACAAATCTTTTAAATTCAAAGATTAAATCTCACTATATTTTTTCAGAGAACCAGAGATTTCAAAAATGCCAAGGCCTGAAACACTGTGTAAAAATGAGGTGTTGGACAGCAGAAAGAGACCCTATTAGGCCTTCACTCAGGGGAAAGATGGAGCATGACTCCAGTCTTTCTTAGCTACAAGAAAATCCACACCAGGGATCAAGTTTAAGATATAAACCTATGGGAAAATGGACTGTGTTAACTTCACTATAAATAGAATGAATTTGAGCAACAGTTAGAGGCTCCTTGACAGATTGGAACATTTTGTGCTGTGAAGTTAGGAGCTCTGGAACCAATATTGCCATAGTAAGAAGCTTTTTTCCTTGCAACTAAAAATAAGAAACATGAACGTAGATAATATGATGAATAGCACACTGACTGGGAACCTCATTGCTTGGGAAGCCTGTGATTACAGCAAGAAAAGAACAAAAGCTGTAACTGGAAATGGGATAAAATAAATGTGTGTGTGTGTGTAATAATAATAAAGTAAATCTAGATAGATCTAGTAAAAATATTGAACACTGAAAAGAGA
Source organism: Strix uralensis (assembly GCF_047716275.1). Lineage (NCBI taxonomy): Eukaryota > Metazoa > Chordata > Aves > Strigiformes > Strigidae > Strix > Strix uralensis. The sequence goes on from NC_133976.1 coordinate 83,793,757, forward strand.
ATTAGTAACTTAGTCTGATAACAAGCTGCATGTGGGCTTCAATGTCACATGATAATAGACCAAATAGCATGTCTTACTTTATTTGAATTCACATAAAGCAGGTATTGCTTTTAAAATGTATATTCTGAGATAGTCAGCCTAATACTTCAGAGTCTCTCTTTCAGTTTGTGTAAAGTTATGCCTCTGTGTATTTCTGTATTCATTGATACGTATTAAAATGTACTGGTTTAATTTTTGTGCTATCTATGCATTTTCTAATTTGTTCCATTCACACTGTTTGGAAAGATTGAAGGGACTAGTACAGAATGGCAATATACTGGGTTCTTGTTAAGCTATGATTTTCCCCGAAGAAGCAAGATTTGCCACAGCAAGCAGGATTACAGTAACAGAGGCATTTAGAATTGAATTCAGGAAGGGTGTGTACAGGTATGCTTTTATGATTTTAATTTCAATGGGACAAGTTCATGTGCAGGATTATATTGGATTCAAAACAGTACTTGCATATCCTCATATTTCAGTGTTACAAAACCCCCGCAGATCATTTCCTACCACACAGCTCTGATAAAAACAGCTAAATATGGTTGGAATGTAACAGATGAAAAGAGTTGTTTTTAAAGGCTGCTTGCTATAGGTTAAGTGGCAGAACAGCAGTTTTTCATTTATTCCTTTGTAGATCTGCAGTGAAGAATTCCAGGGAAGGATATAGATTTAGCAACAAACAGATGAAGTGGTTGGGACGTCTTGGTCTAATGATATTTTGCATTATTTTTGTTTAAAATGGAGGAGTTTATGCCAGATCCTTATCCAAACATTTATTCATTTAAGCAGTTTCCACAGTAATTGACCATTGCAAACACCCAGAGTCTTATAGGGCTGGCATAATGGGCCTGCTCTTTATTTACAAAAATAAATCACAATTTAAATGTCACTTTGCAGTTCCATGCAGGGAACTGATAGCCAGCTGGAGAATGTTAACAATATGGTAGTTTACTTTTTTTTTTTTTTTTTTTTCATATAGTGGCCATGAAATTTGTTTTCAAGGCTGACCAAAACCCCAAGACAACATAACAGCATCAAGACGGGTGAGCACAAGCCAATACTTTGGGTCCTCATTGTTGGAAGATGGCTTTTGGTGAACTGTACATCACAGAACTCTTCAAATTGCATACACACATACACAGATGCTATATAGGTGCATATCTTTCCAATGTAAGGTTATTTCCTGCTGTTAAATTCCTGAAGCTATATGAGCATCTTCCCCAAAGCTGGCAACAGGCACCAGCTAGAGCTGCCTGGAAGACAAGGATTTCCATTTCTATTCACATCTTAGAAGCTTCAGCGTTTGTTTTGTCCTGCTGATTTTGGAAGAAAAAGCACATTGGAATAAAAATTGCACTGGAAAAAAGTCTTCCCCTCTTAGGAGAAATAAGAAAGACCAGCCCTATCATTTCAATACGTATTGAGGGACAGACAGCACAACTATGCCATTGAGGGACATTAAGGTTCAGACCCCTGCTTTGTCTCCTTTGGCCACCTGGATCACTGTTGCTGCCTCTGGGGTACAAAATCACCCTGTTGTCCTCATTAATAGACTTTAAATTATTTATATACTAGCAAAACTAATGCCAACCAAAACAAACAGCCTTTGCTGAATCCGTGAACCCTACATTTGTGCATGTAAAATAAGACAAACTTATCCAGTGTACTAAAAGCTAGTAAAAAAAAAATAGCTCTTTCGCACCAGGATGAACTTTTCAACAACAGATAAATTTCAACCCCCATTATTGACAGAATATTTTTCAATTAATAATAGTTCTATTTCTGAGCTGACAGAGATGATTTTGTAAGGAAGCACATCTTTCAAATGTGCATCTGGAAAACAGACTTTTGTTATTCTATTAGATACTAAAGCACACTGACCTGATATAGATACTGGTTTTACAGCTCATTACAATCTTGTCACCCACATGGTGAGCTCTCTCTATGTCAGATACATAGCAAAATAACCCTCTCCTCCAAAGAATTTAACTATTCTTTTTCATCTCATTTCAAATAAATTATCAGTCCGAATGGAATAATTTAAAATTATTTTAAAATCTATGTTTAGCTTTAAGTTTCATGCTTTGACAGACCTAGTTGTATGAATTTTTCTTCAGTAGCTTGTTTCTCTTTTCCAGCTACGTCTGATGGACTAAGAAGGTACTATATTTCCCTATTTCATTTGCTTTTGTTTCTCCACAGAGTATTAGTTACAACATTCCTACTATTCTTCAATTTGTGTTCTTCAAGTTTAATTTCAATTTTTGTTTGTTAGCCATGAAGGTGAAATCTAAGTGTTTGAAGCAGATTATGCTGTATCATCCTCCTGAAAGGGTCTTGCAAAGCTTTTCCATTGCTGTTAGTAGTTGCTGTTACATTTAAGATAACAGAAAATGCCAGGTAACCTGTCTTCTATGTAATTCTTGTGTACTTGGCTAGCTAAAATGGTCCAAAAAATCAAATTAAAGCCATCTGCCCATTCTGCTGCTGCTCCAAAGATACTGTTCTCAGCTGTGCTTCTCCTCTCAGTGCATGTGACATGCTATTGCTCAGAAGGCATCCAGTCAACACCCTGTTTTGACACTTACAGAGACAAAGGGACATCTGCAAGACAGGCTGGAAATAGTAGGTCTGTGGATTTTAGAGAGGTGAATGAGAAGGGATGCACCAGAAAGGGCTGGCATAAGGAATGCAAAGGGTGTAGTTTTGTTAATTTTGACCTATAATTCAGGAGCAGAAGGAAAGCAGTAAAATTAAAAGTCAGAAATTTAAAACTGATAAAAAGGAAGGGATATTTATTCCAAAGACCAATTCAGCTGCCTTTTAACTACCTATTTTTCACAGCTAAAAGGAGTAAAAAACAGTAACAGAACACTACATTCTTTTCATGTTAGAAAGTGTAACTGAATGTACCCCAGAAGCAGCTATCTTGAGTAAAAATATATCAGACTTATAAAGCTTCTTTAAAGATTACTAAAGCTTATTAAGCCAGTTATTAATAGAATCATTCAATTTTTAAAATTATAATGAATATGTATTTAAAAATAGATATTGCACAGTTTATCATTATTATGAAGGGATAACGCTAAATCTAATATAACCTTTAAAGTCACTTGTTTCTGGACATAAAATGTTCAGAATAATGAACAGTCAGGATAAAAATCAGTCAAGATAATGATGGGTTGCATGCACTTATGTGCATGTAAGTGGAAGTACTGTGTGTGAGGAAACAGAGGATTAGGCCCCATTCACTTTAAAAATATTTTAAAAGATTAAAAATTATTATTTTAAACAATGATAGAAAAGTTACTTTCTAGTGTAATTGAGATAAAAAAGTAGGCTGCCATGGAACAGAGATTAAAAAGTAGGCTGTCATTAGACCTCTAAGAGGTCATCCTGTCTATTCTCCTACCCTAGGCAGGGTTACATATAAGCAAACTTGAGTCTCATAACTCACCTGGCAAATGTTTGTCTAAATTGCTCTTTAAATCTCCAGTGAAAGACTCCATAGCTTCCTGAAACAAGCTAATCCGGCACTTCACTATCTTGACATTAAAAAGCTTCTTTTGCTAATGCCCACCCTAATTCTGTTGAGGCAATTCAAACACATCATGTTTTGTCCTGTTCATAGTGGCTATTATCACGTCTCTCCACATTCTTCCCTTCCCTAGACTAAACAAACCCAACTCTTTCAATCTTTTCTCACAAGTCATGTTTTCTGGACCTCGAATAATTCTTGTTGATCACCTCTGAATTCTTGCCAATTGGTACAGACATTTCTCGAACTGTTATCTGCCCTTAGCTGGACACAGTACCCTAGACAAGACTTTATTCATATGGCAAAATATTGCTTCCCATACCTTATATAGCACACCCCCACTTATACATTACAAGGATTCTTTTTTTTGCAGCAGGATAAATCTGCTGACTCGCATTCAAACTCCCTTTTGTTGGTCTGCCACCTACTCAGATTTTCCACACCTTGTATTTGTCCTCTTGACTGTTCCTATCAAGGTACAGCACTTATTTATCCTCATATTTTTCTTCTTATTGGGGCATTTCTTTGAACACTTGAATTGAAAAAAAAGAGCAATTTCTGAGTTCAAAAGATGAGATGCTTCATCCAAAAAAGGAATTGTACGTAGGTTAATAACGATGAAAACACAGGTAAAAAAAAGTTGCCATATAGAATTAGATGCATTTTCACTACTCCACATTTATCATTAACACAGTCTCTAATCTCTTATTATAAATGGTGACAGTAAAGTGACCTCTGGTACAAATTGCTTCATTTGAGTTGCAAATGCAATTGCAACAATTGCAATTGCATTGCAACATTTGAGTTTCGACTTAATAAAAGGAATCAATAACTTCTTACTTGTTATTTGTAAATAAAAAGAAAAAAATATGTGATCATTAACCAAATGAATGAATGGAAGGACTTCAGAGAAAGGTGAACAAATGTGTGGGTTTTGCAGGCTTGCCTAGAAAATTCAGGAAAACAACTGCATTTTTTTTCACTTCCTGTTGACTTTTTGGAATAAATGTTTTCATTCTCTTCAAATGAAAGAATAAGTCTGTATCTACCAAGATTTACTTCAGTCACAAGTCTTTCCTAGGAACATGAGCCATTCCATGATCAGCAGAATGCCTGAAGCCTGATTCCCTTGAGCTCCAGGTTTTGTAGTTGAACTCTCCTCTGAACAACAAATTCTGGCCAAAGCTTTTTTCATGACTAGAGCATTAACATTGCCCTGCTCCTCTGTTGCCACTCTGATTTCTGATTATACTTGAGCTTCTGCTCCAGGTTTTCTCTCAGTAAAGACTGCTTTGGACCTTCTTCTGTCCCAGACACTAATTTATTGAGATTTGCAGTTCAGTGTCTCTGAAAACTGAAGATATCTGTCAGATCTAGCTGAAAATGGAAAAGGGTTTCAAGATTATGAAAATAGAGGACAATAACAGACATCAAAACTGGTTGTTAACACCAATCTGATTTCCATAGGCAATCAAGCTAGAAAGCCTGCTGCTGTCTAAGCACTATCACATGTCTTTCTACAAAATACAAACTGCTTTGTCCAGGCTTTCAAGAAATAAATGGGACCAAAAAGAAGGTCTTGCTGTAAAAGAAACTGTCTGAGGATCTGGGTGTGAGACGAAACCAAGGAAAAGGCTCCTGTTGGCCAGAGAGAGTTTGGATAAAACTCATATGAACAGTGAGACAAGGGGCAAAATGAAAACTGAAATTTCATGCTTAATTGCAGCTGGCATCAGTGAAATCCCCCTCCTAATTCACTCTGCAGCAACAGCAAAGACATTATAATGACAGTATGATTTAAATACCAGTGATAATAACACAGGAGAACAGACACATTAGAATTTGAGCTGGACAAAGCTTTTAGATATTCCATTTTAAATAATTTTTACATTTCTGTCACTTTCCCCTCTTCATTTAGAGATATTGGTAACTCTCAGGTGTCAAAAGTAAACTGTGAAAAAAATGAGGAAAATGTTATGAAAATTTGTGAGATCTCAGCCTAAATGTTTTCTGTGGTCATGTATCTGAAAAGTGAAACAATAGCCTGCTTGTCAGTTTTCAGTTATGATGTATTTTCTTTTTCAAAAAGTAAACAAAATCCAGTCCTCCTCTCCTCCCTTACAAACCAAAGAACTGACGGGGTCACAATCACATATATTTCCACTTAAACATTTATTTCTGAGGAAAAGGATTTTTAAAAGAGAGAGAAAGGAAACAAACTAGCAAAAGTATCTCTGATCTGTTTTGAACTTGATCATTAAATTGATAATTTTTCCTACCTTCTTGCTTTTCCAAGGTCCCTTCTGTCTTTCCTTCGGAAATTCCTTGCATTGTTTCAACAGCAGTTCCTAGTTCATTAATTCAGGCTTAGGCATCCAGTTCTTTTAAAATGGGGTTCCCTCAATCATTTTCTGGTCATGCAAGTAACCTTCTTCTCAAATAGTATTTTTTTTTTCTCTCAAAAGCAAATCCACCAGTATTATATTTCCCTATCAGAGAACAAATATATGAATTACAAATTCTTCCTTCTTCCCTCCCCACAACAGCCCATTGATTTCATGCACACTTTCCCAGAAAATCCAGCAGCTTCACATTCTCCCTGCCCCCAAATCCTTCAGGTTTCCCATTCCCACAGTCTACTCCAGCCCTTCTGAATGCACCCTGCTTCTTATTCCCAAGGACTCAATAAACAGCCCAGAAGCGGGGTGTCTTCTCTGGCAGCTCTTCCATATAACAGCACCAGCATGACAGTGGCAGCAGATGGGCTGCCTTGAAGCCTCTGCTAACAGCACGACGTGACAAACCAGTCTTCCTGTGGGGCTCTAATTTTTGGCTGGTTGGCAGGCTAGGAAGTGGGAGAATACGACCTCTCTCACTTCTGTACATAAGGCAGGAAACAAAAGCCTTTCCCTCCCTCACTGATTTCAGAGAGAGACAGGCTTAAGACCTTCACATTGTGCAGACAACATAGACTGCCCCATTCTCCTTTACTGAGCTGGAGAAGGTAAATACTTCCCACTGCTACATCACCTGCCTTCCCATGGCATGCTGGAAAGGTGATTCCTGCTGTATACACCTGCCTCTCTTGCTTCCAAACCACAGAAGAAGGACAGATTGCTGTTCCCTTGCCCCAGCAATGGACAAAGTATAGTGTGTGTGTGTGTGTGTATGTGTGTGTGTGTGTGTGTGTGTGTGTGTGGAGGGTGAAGCTCCTCAAACCTTTTGGAGATACTGTTTGAAAATAATAGTAACTTCTGTGATGATACAGCAACTGTAAGTAATTAGTGATTTTCCAGGTATTCTATCTCTTTAGCTTGTTTGCTTATTGGATTTATTAGGTTCAGCCCTCTAAACACGAGTGTTTTCATTACTGATGTTATTATATGGAAATCAGTCCGAGCAAGTTCACCCAAATCAAAGAGCATAGATGTTAGGAAATTTGACTGCAAAAATCAAGGTTATTATAACGAAAGAGAAGTTTTTTCATTTACCCACATGGCAGAAACAAGATGAAGATCATTATTTGCAGTGTTACTTTAGGAAACAACTCCCAAAAGTTGTCCTTTAATATCTTTTAAAATTAATTAAATTACTTCTTATTTGATCATCCAAATATGGCATATGGAACTCCATAATAAAACCCAGGCTGCTGTATTCTGTTAATAAACCTAACTTAATTAACATTTTCATCACAGTAACACTAAATACTTACAACATGAAAAATTATTTTACTTGGAGTAATACCCTAAAATAAAAATAACTGATTTCTCACAATAGCTGATCTATTACAACTATTAACTTGCCCTCTTCTTTCTCTGCTTTGGAAACACACTCCAGTTCTGATAAACTGACAGACCATAAAATAGTTACAAACTAATCCTTGCGGACTGAAAACTCCTGAGATTTCTTGTTTCCCTCGCCCTTGGCAAGAATTAAAGGCTTCCTCTTTCACACGGCAAGTCTCCTTTTCCCACATATTTGCTGTCAGATCTGCGTTTCACTAGGCCTTTTACCTTACAAATCCAAATTCTGGGGTATTTTTTTGACTGAAATCCATATGTACAGGCAATAGGAGTAGTAAAAATACACATACTCTTCCTCCTCCTGACCTCCTCTTTCAAGGCACTTGGCTCTCCAATGTCCACAGGTAGTTGGTTCCTTTCCTTGCAGCCAGTACCATACAGAAGAGAACTAACAGCCTTATGTTTATAAGTTCATATGTACCTTGCATATGTATAGGAAAAACACTGTGATTCCTGTCAGATTGCTCATCTGTGTCACCTCTTCCTCCACGGACCATTTATCTCAATTGCTTCCTTGCTGCTATCCCAAGGGAAAACAAACAGCGAAGAGGAGGAGGCAGCACAGATGTGGAAAAATGTGGGGTGGGAGGTGTTCTGCTTCGATGGAGGAAATACAGGAAAACCAGCATTATTCCTAGTTTTACGTTACTTCATAGCTGATAGAAACCCCCTTGGTTCCTCAGTTGACACCTTCTTGCATCAGTGAGGCTTAAAACTGTAACAGTCCACCTTCCACATGAAATCCATCTGCAAACATTAGTGTTTCTGCATGAACATAGCTCAACACTTTACTTATAATAGTTCCCATCCTTTTCACTTGGAAAAATATGCTCATGTGTTACCACTCCCACAGCACATTCATAATTCTCCAACTGCAACCTTTAAGAATCCGATTACATACAGATCTATATAGCTGCATTATATGTAGATTCAAAACTCCTCTATAAAATTGATCACAGTGTTTGTAATGGGCTTGCAACAGTTTCTGTCAAATTAGTCATATACTGACCTTTATGGTGTGAAATGTACAGTAATTATTTGTTCCATTGCCCATCACTCTTATCTTTGGTGAGATGAAGCTGGATAGAAGTAGGAAGCTTGCACCTTCTGCAGCTAACCTACAGAGAGAAAGAAGAGTCCTTCCAAAGCAGTTCTATGAATGGGAGTCTGTACAGATGTCAGAAGGGGTGTCAAAGTGACACTTCAGGTAGGAAATGTTACCCTAGCTGACACTAAATGCCAGTCCTAGTGTGGAACCAGCCTTGCCTTGAGACTTTTTTCCAGGCTGCTACTCACCTCTTCAGTAATACTTTTGAAGAAGCTTGACCTGATGTTGAGACTGCACTTCTTTCAGAACGGGCCGTCACGTCCAAACTCACAGTGGATTTTGCTGTAAGAAATTGCATTGTGTCCCGCCTGCTGCATTAAGACCCTCACAGCCAGCCTTAGAGCACCTCAAACCTCCATCTGGCTGCTCTGCCACAGCAGAGCTGCACTGTGGATGTGTCCTGCTACGTGCAAAACATGCTCTACGAACTGCAAGTGAATTCACTGGCTGTGATGGAAGGATGTTGGCAGGGAAAGTCTTCAGTTGTTCTTTTTAAAGCGCTATGGCTGTGCCAGAGCAGGAGCCTTAGGATGGATCACACAGTTTAATCTGTCTTTGAAATGTTTGCTTTTAGCCCAGTTGTTTCTTATTAGAAAGCATTTTCATTTCTTTTTGTCATTCATCAGCACTTTTGTTTGAACACAGTTTTTAATGGTACATTATGGCCATCAACTTAAAGCATCAGCTTTTCTTCTATGAAAAAAAAGATCTGTCTGTGTTGAAATAAATGGTCTGAATCTTGTGGATACATTTTTAAAAGGAGCATTTCAATTTATACATTTTTATGTGCCCAAAATGCATGCACCCTGATTTATGACATAGATTTTTATACATTTGTGTAAGTAAACAGGCTCAAAAACCAGCTCACAGACCTCTACAGTGAGTGTTTAATGGTAAGTATACTCCCTAGCAGTTTTTTGGCTCAGGCCAGCTATCCCTGATGTAGTTCAGGTAAGGTCATAGCCCAAAAACTACATCCAAGAGGCTCTTCAGATGCAGCCACTCTGTTTCAGGGAGGAAGAAAGTTTCAGCACACAGACACAGAGCCAGGCTGTGGTGCTTGGCCTGTGGGGCAAGTCTGGGGCACCAGTCTGGGACTGTTTTGTTAGTACAGATGAAATCTAAATCCTATGCAATGTGGTTTTGTATTTCTCCTGTGAAAAAATAACATATTGGAATAGGTGACTTTGATTAAAGGACCAATTTAAAACATGTAAGTTATTCGTGCCTTCCTGCTCTGTTCTTCTGGCAAACTGTACATTGTACAATATCATTTTTCCATTTTTAGGTGAAGAGTTGGCAAGGGAAAGGAAAAACAGAAAACAGAATAGGTGGGTTTTATTAAAAACCCAAAATGGTAAAAGTAATCTAGTAATTCAATTATTATTTTTTCCAATTAAATAAAATCTCATGATAACAGGCTTGTATGCAGTTGTATGCAAATTTTAATTCAGGACAGATCCCCCTGCTAATTATTGATGATGTTTTCCCCATTCCTTTTTTGACTCCAGTTATTCCAGTATTGAATGGAATCCAAGACTATGCAGTTAATGTTCAACTGGCTACATTTTTCCTCTGCTCAGTTGCAGAGATTTTTTTGCAAGAGGCTCTAGCAATGTCATCAATCCACTGCATTTTGGGAGAATGTGGGCCAAGTTCTGCACTGATTCACACACTGCAGAACACAGAGTCGGTTGGTATCAGGCATGTTACATGAGATTGCATGGAGCAGAATTTAGAACCAGTATATTCTTATTGTGTGTTATCTATTAGTCTGTATAATGTCCAGAGAAACAGAATTTTTGCTCTAGTACAGTTTTATCTTATTGGATAAGTAAGTTTTACCTTTAGATTTTTTCTAATTAACTTTTTTGTATACAATATAAGAATGCTAGAGATTCAATGGTAGTATTAAGTGATATTTTTAGTGTGGGTTTTTTGTTTGTTTTTTGCTTTTTTTAAAAAAGCACTTCAGACAAAACTTTTTGAATATAAACCATGACTGGATGCACGGCATTTTCTGCAAGAAAGAGCTTTGGAGAAAGAATACACCTGAATCATATTGCTTGGGTGACAGGAAAGTCCTTTGGAAATGTGGCACTGAAAACTTGTGAGTACTAAGCTTTCTTTTTTTCTGCAGCTTTGTGTCTTGGTCTAATAAAAACATTATATGTTGCTGCAAGGTTTGCTTCACATAAAGAACTGATGTCATTATAAAAGCAGAGCTGATATACACTGCATATTTTAACTAAAGACTGTAATTGGCGAATCAATAAAGCTGATGTGAGAATAATTCAGACTTAACTTGAACTATCCAGTGTCTAAGATTTTGAACTACTCATGGCTTTGAAATAGAAGAGTCAGTCCTATAAATATATCAGGCATTGGTCAAAATTTCTACTTCTGCTTTTGATAGGAAACAAATCTGACACCATTTCTAGAGATGCAGAATGCACCTTTATCATCAGTAGAAAGAGGGTATTCAAATGATAATGAACACGTAAACACATCAAGAATGCATTAAGAACTGAGACAGCTTTTGTTGTTCCTGTACTCATACCTACTTGTATATGTTTTTATGGCTTTGCTTGATGATTTCACATGATACCTAGTTTATTCATTAAGATGTATGATGAGTTTAAGTAAAGGAAGTTTACCTTTGGACTTTGGGAAAATCAAGTGGAAAAGAATAAATTTCTAGGATGTCAGATAAAATTCTCTAGTGACACTGAAATTTTGAATTCCTCCAAGGGTGGTTTGTCTGTCATCAAAACCTGTATCACCCTAAATCAGTGCATCAAAGTACACAGGAGTATCTGGGGACCTCCTCTTATCACTAGAACCAAGAAAAACCTTTCAGATTTTCAGCCCCTGTTGCATAATGAGGAGTATATGTGTTTTCTAGATTGAAGTTTTACTTTTCTATTACTCAGTTTAACTAACACCCCAGGTAAAAACACATTAACCAGGACATTTATTGCTTAAAAAAAACCCAACCAAAAAAACGGTATAAAAATTCAGGACTTTTTACCAGACAAGTAGAACCTGATGAAATAAGTTTGAATTTCAGTAGGCATCCTTCTGGGATAACAGTGTTTGGGTATCCTTCAGATTCTGCTTCTGATTTAGGTTTGGAAGATTTCCCCTTTTTATAGAAAGGTAGAGCAAGCCTGGGCCCGTTCTTAACCCTCTGCTAGATTTCTTTTCCCTCATGGACACACACATGAAGTATAGGGCTTCTCAGATCAGTTGTTTTATCTACATTCACTGTGACTTTCTCTTCAATCTGTCTCCATGATTCATATGTAAATCGAAGGGTCATCTTCACATACAATGACTGCTACCTTCTGCTGACTGGTCCATAGGGAAACAGAGCACTCACTCTATCACCATTCCCTCTTTTCCAATAAAAATTCATAGAGAATAAAACAAATAGTGCATGCACTCTCCTAAGATTTAACACTTTGACTTTTATATGGGCTGCCTGTTCTGTGGGTCTCCTCACTCACTACAGACCTACATGAGAATCAAGAAGCATTTAGCACGGTGAATGCAAACTGGTTGGCTGCTGCCGTCTGTCTTCCACCATTTCCCTACCTCCTGCTTCACTACTGTGGCACAGATCTTCCATTTACTGCTTTGTTGGGATTATGCTTTCTCAACCATATATCTCAAGGATCAATTTCACATACCAGATCCCTAAAGGTGCTTGATCAGATAATGTATATACACTTCATATGTTGCTCTCCAAGTGATATGTATCTTCACTAAATCAGGTCTCAAAAGTGAGCCAAGAATCCTACGGAAGTATAGGCCTTACACTAACTGTTGTCAAATTATAAAGGACTTATGTAGATGAGGATCAAGCCACTTCTGAAAACTGATGAATAGATTGAGAAGATTATAATCTAAAGACATAATTCAGAGAAGATTTAAAACTGTGCTTCATTTTACACATGTAGGCAGTCTCAAAAAAATCAATGGGATTATTCATGTCCATGAAGTTAAATGCACCCATAAATCTCTGTAAAGTAATGACCCAAGGGTCCAGTCTTGCGTTTATCTTCAATATGGATTTTAGTACTAGAGGCAATTTCATTGATGACTTAAATATGCTCATACATAGTAGTATCTCATATTCACAGCTGCATGTATCTGATTGATCAGGTCCTTAGATAATATGTGGAGTGGCAGAAAAGAGAGGTTTTGGGGTTTTTTTTCAGTCTGCTCACTTTTAGTATTGTAACCCCAACCAGCTTTAAATACTTCTCTTTTCTTGCATTTTAACTCTGAAAAGACAGAAAATATTCCTTAATAATAAGTTAATCTGTTTCTTCAGTCTTCATCAGGACTCCTGATTCCACCACCCATGGTTCTTTAATTTATAATTAGATTATTAGTGGTAAATTGGTCTCCCCCTTACCCATGTTTGGATAATATTTGACTCCTTTATTGTGGCTGGTTTAGTGTTCCCTTCCCTGTAGGAATTTCCTTTCTTTTTACCTTGGCAAATATGATCTATCCTCATGTAACTGCTTTTTTTTTGACCCTTTGACACTCATTGATGTATATTCAAGCATCTTCAATTAAATATAACTGGGCTAAACAGAGGGCTGACCTCATATTTTTACAGCTGTGACACAATTTCTTCTCCCCAAAAATTTCAGATTTTATTTGTTACTCTTCATGACTTCTCATTAAAGATAAATCAGAAAAATCTTTTTTATACTTATTGCGGGTCTTCTGAAGTTTACACTCATCTGCTCTAAAATTCTAAAATTTCCACTATGTTTATTAACTCTGTCTATCTTCAAAGAATTAACTGGATTCCGATCACCCCCATTTGAAAGACTGCTACTTGAAAATTTTCTGTCTTCAACACTCCAATTCTGTAAACCTGAAAGACAATTTTTCCTAATGAGCTTCTTCATTAATACTGATGCTCCACTCTGCCATGAAGTTTTAACACAGTATAGCTCTACAGACTTCAGTAAAATCGCGCTGACATGGAAACATCGTAGAAGCAGAGGAAGAGACCACATCAATTTAAATCATATGATTTGGAACTGGTTCTGATTTTCCTTCGTGAGATCCACAAAAAATGACATGTATTAGCTAACAGCAGTAGAATTATATTGGTCCAATACCTGTATAAAATCAGAATCAATCCTTACATGATATGGTCAGACAGATGGAAACTGGAAAAAATGCAATTGTTCAGATTTACAATTATCTGCCAATCACTGTATACTGCTCTGAAAAACAGGTAGCAGCTGTAACCCTAATTTAACCATTTAATAGATCCCTATATGAGTTTGGGCATATAGTGTCCACAATGCTTTAATACAATGACATATTATTTTCGGAGTTGGCTAAGTTTGACTTTGATAACATTACTCACCACTTTCAGCTAATCCTTATATCCACCAGTCACATTCTGTGTTTACTCAATCAAGGAGGCTGCTGTTCTCTCCCACGAAGGCTGTGCTTGCACTGCATATGCTGTATTGCAACAGTTTGGGATTGTTGCACTATAAGGTTGATTTTATGTGTTCTAAAATCAGCCCACAGGCTTGCATTTCCTGGTATCTCCATATGGATGAAGGCTGACCTACCCAGCAATGGTTTCTTGAGGCACAGACTCCAGTATAAAACAAAACTTTCTAGGTGGTCTACTGCCTTCCTTGCTGCTTGTTTTAGGCTCACCTAGGGCTCAGCCAAGGGCCCTTGTCATGGCCAGTCTGTTTCAGCTCTTCAGCATTCATCTCAGCTGCTGCACACTCCATATGTCATTCAGGAGAAGACATGATAAAAAAGTTGCTAAAGCCCAAGTTTGGATGATAAATATCCAGAAGAAATGGGCTGGAAATAACACTTATATCAAGCCTATGTAAGAGTGTTCCCAGACAGACCACTGTGGTGCTAGCGGGATGGTTCAAGGAGATGTGCTATGTTCACTGGCTCTGGGCTATAATCAAAACCCTTAGGGTGAACATGCCACATGGAGAAGTGATCTACACCCATCTTGGACTCTATGTAGATGCACTGCTAGAGGTTTTTGCCTTTAGGCTGAAGCATCTAAACAAGTGGACCCTGACCACCTTTTCTGCAGGGCAGTAAGACCCCATCTCCATTTGCAGTCAGTGGAGAGGAATGGTCACAGTGACTGGGTTAGGAATGGACAGTGGGAAGGCTGGACACAGTGCCTACGTGTCTTCACTGGCTCTACCCAGACATGAGGTAGTTCATGGCCTCCTCACACAAAGGCCATCCCTGCAGCCCCCTGGCACAGACACCCTGCTCGATGCAGGACCTGATGCCCACCTTTCAGGGTTGAGTTGCTTCAATGAGCTCTAGCCTGGTCCCATGGGCTGAATTTGTAGCTGGCATTCATTAGGTGTGCTCTGGAACCTCTCCTTCCAAGATAATTTCATCCAAAAGGAATGTACTTCGTGTGCTTGGAGAAAACCCTGTGATGCAAACCACAGCATGGTATTAAACTTATTCTGGTAAGTAAGCATCTCTGGTACTACTGACCATAATCTGACTAAGAGAGGGAAACAGCAGGTGCATCTAGGAGTCATAAAATGCCTGTTTTCCTACTGAATGTTTCAGAAGCCCAAATTTTTGCTAATTGTGAAGAACAGTATTCCTTTCTGATTTAAAAAAAAAAAAAAAAGAAGAAAAAAAAGAAAAAAAGAGAGAAAAAAATGAACAAACTGATTAGTGATAAAACCCCCAACCCTTTATAAATGCACTATTAAGTCTGTCTGGCAGTTCAAATCACACAGTTTAGCAAAACTCAAGTGCACAAAACCTAGGAAATTAAGACTGATGGTACACAGCTGCAATTTTGCTGTTCTCAGACAATCTCCTAAAATGCCCAAATGCATGTACTCTCCCTCAGTCTTCCTGTTGCCAGACGGCTGGGCATATGACCACAAAGAAGGGACTTAGTATCCAGCACCTTCACCATTCTAAAGCAAAACTAGTGTTTGAAAGAGATGCAATGAGCTGCATTTGCTGTACACTTTGAGCACATGCTCAAATAAGAGCTCCTTACCTACTCCATTTTAGCACCCTTTCCTTCAGGTTTCCATCTTTACTTGCTCACAACTGACAATATCCCTGGTAAAATAATCCCAGGCATCACTGCTGAAATGGACACCAACACAACATCAAAACACAGTAAACTGAACCTCTTGAAGTACCCATATGCACCTGTTGCTTTTTATTCAGTAGCAGTGATGGGTGGCTAGACATGACCCCAAATGACCTTCCCTCACAATCCAAGCACTGTCAAGGTTTTGCAGCTAATGCCTCCCTTGGCCATCAGTTCATTTACACTTAACTCAGTGAATGTCTCCCGGTTATATGTAGGTAGTTTTTAGTAGGAAATGATAGCTTCGAGGTTGGAAGAACAGAGTTATGGTTCATGGAATAGTTCATGCATATAATATTGCATTCCCCTGTTTTCAGAAGCCTAGCTGTTAAGTCCTTAAATTAGTACGAAAAGAAGGAGGGAGGGAGGGAGTTTATTTCTTAGGAGAAAAAAAGACTGTGGAAATATTTTTTTTTTAGGAGAAGACACCATGATTTAGGATAAGGTACCTTAATGCTTGGTCCTGCTGTAGTGTTTTTGTAGTTTGCATCATTTACCTCCATCAAGTCACCCAGACCTTCAGCGTATCACCACGACCTATCTTCTGCCTGTTTGTTACACCTGTTGCTGAAAGGAAAATATAATTTCCATCCCTAACAATCAGTAAATGGTTCAAAATTTGTTTCAGAATCTCAGTGAAGTTTTAATCTGATGAAACAAAATCTCTGAAAAATGTCCCATAAGAAACAGTCCAATGTTTGACTTGGTTAATGCCAAATGCTTGTTTCAAAAAATAATCAGTGGAATCACATTAAGAACTGGTTTGATCTTGCATAACTGCAGACATATAGGTATGGCATTAAGGGCACACTGTCTGCCAAAACTTGTTCTGCAGCTGATGGAAGAATACCTAGAGAGGCAGCTTATCCCATTTTCCTGGGATGAATTAATACATTCCTGGAGGTGCTGCTTCATTAACTACAAGGGGTGTCTAAATATCTACCATTGACTGGATACCTGTAAGACACCAATGTGAAATAATGTACAACCTGCACCAGGAGAGCTTAAAAACCTCATAAAATGAAACACAACTAGAAAATGAAACCCCCAAATTTTGACGTTATGTAAAGGAACAGGAAAATTGAGGAGTTTTGTCTAGATTTGAAATACCATGGATGTGCTTATTTTTTTTGAAGAATAAATGCTGTATCTTCTTCAGTCAGGCTGCCAGAAAAGGGTTTGACGACACTTTTTGGCCAGTTCTAGTTATAGCCATGTGTGCTGGCTTGACAAAGGTCTCTGGTCTTTCATGTTCAGCATTTGAACAGTGCCTAGTCCCAGGAGAGCTACTGTTTAGCAGGGTTTGTAGGGCACTCTGGTCGTCCAGACAACAATAACTAATTTACAAGCTGTGGACTTACAAATTTTATAAGTTTCATGAGAACAAGGTTTACAACATGTAGAAGCTTACAAGCACTGAAGAAACCACTTCCTATGCTCCGTACGGGCTCTATCATGTGGGTGGTTTTTTTACTATAAAACATTAAATACTGGACTTCTTAAGCTCTTTAGGACACATATTATATTATTTTCATCTTCTCTTTCTCTCCAAGTGTCTAATAATATTTAGTGTTCCACAGTGGGATGCAAATTTTACTTTTTAATTTGCCAATAAATCTCAGAAAGTGTCTTCCATTTGTCAGAGAAAATTTCTATAGCTATAAAATACCACTGAAGTTTTATATCATTGCTTCTTTAAGCAATTTTCAGATGCTGTAATGAGCCAGGGAGGCAGATGCCTAGAAATTTCAGAAAAAAAGCTTATATCGTGCACTTTTCTGACTCACTGTCTTAGACTGTATCTGATGTTTAATGTGGTCTGCTTCTCTTTGTGATGCCAGCTGCATTACTGTTTTAAACTACTACTTCATAAAAGTATCTAACATGCTGTCCTATGAATCATTAACAATGTTTGCAAGAGGACTTTCATCTTCCTCATGTTTTGCTGTAGTAAATTTCCTCTTTAATACAAGCCACAACTTCATCATTAAGTGGAAATTCATTACCCATAAGCTGAGTGGAGATAGCTGCAAACAGAGCTTAGTTTTTGCACTTGTTAACTATCAACATTTAATAGGTTCTGACAACATGTTCAGCCAAGTGCAAGACAACTGAAGACAGCCCTTTGACTCTTAGTGATTAAAATAAAAAAAGTGACAGTAGTAGCATGTCAATTCAGACAGCTAGGGATAGAACCTGGAGTTACAAGTACCTGTGGACTTTATTCAGATACTGATTCTGTAGGTTACAGGATCCCGCCAGAAGCATAGATAATAAAACCTGTACAGATCACTACTTTTGTGGATACTTTTTTATAGCTCCAAAATGTGAGCAATAGTGTAAGTAAAGCTCTTTGATAGCACAGAGGAGGAAAACTGGGATAGAGGCATAACAAGAATAGATAAGTGCATGGCCATGTAGGAAACGATCTACTGAGTTATTGGTTCTGAGATGACCACATTCATGTTTTATAGATGCTTGGGCTGCCAGACACGATTGATGGCTACTCATGAACTGCTCACAGAGTAAGCTATGACAGCGGGCTTTTCATCTAAAACTCTGTCTGATGGCGATCATAGATAGCTGCTATTGTGTTTTGGCCTATGTTGTTCGGTCTGTCTTTTTCCTGAATCATATCATCCTTTCATTTTACCCTACCGACTGGATTGTAACAAAACACCCATCTTCAACAAGGCCAGTAAAGGCTCAGTGGTCCCATTCTTAACCCTGAAGAAAGATCCTGAACATTGAAGAGAAGGGATCGTGAGAAGAGAAATTGGATATGGCAAGTAAGGGAAATTGTGTTGAGGCCGCAGCAATTCTATATTTTTGAAATGTTTACAAGTCTAACAGAGAACAAAGGATAACATAATGGTAGGTAGCTTAAAGCAATGGTGGAGCTTTGCAATAATTTTCCAGGCATTTCTGCAATTTCAAAAATAAACCATGAAATACAAACAAATCTGTAGTTGGTTAAAAATGGTTTCTCTGATTTATTTTTCTGAACTTGAAAATTCAGTCAAAATTTGGATAATTTGAAACATTTTACCAACTTTCACCAGTACTCTTATCAATGTCCTTATTATTTGTTACATCATACATATTATTACATCACTAGATAGGAGTTCAAATTATGGACCACACCACACTGTGTAAGTACAGCCCTACCCTAGTCCTATCATTTCTGTATAATATAAGAGAAAACATCACTCAAGAAAAACAGAGTGCCACAAGGAAGCAATGCAGCAATGCTGATTAGTGTAGCAGACAGATCAGCATGTGAACCACTAACTTCCCTGTAAGCATCACAGCAAAGGAGAGTCTAAAACTGGAGCGTGAAGAGAAGTGGCAACACTTTGCTAGAGGTAACTCCATCAAAAGGGAGGAAAGTTTGAAAGAAGGGTTAAGGTTGACTGTCAGCCAGATTTAATTAATGATTTGTGGAGACTGGCAAAAAGGAGAGATGAAAGAGTTAGCACCTACAAGAAAATAAGACAGTCTGAATGGGAATAGGGCACAAAATGCACTGAAAAGAATAAAATCAGCAGCTTACATAGAAAGATGTGAGATGAAAACAAAGAAACAACATTCTGAGAACATCTTCTGAGGATTGAGGAGCTCCAGAAAAGAAAGAATAAAGACAAGATTTCCTAGAACTCATTCCCCAAAGAAAACCAAGCAGCTTATTGCTGCAAGACACAGGATAAATAAATGACCCAGCAGAGCATGTGCACTCAGTGGTTAGTGCAATACAGAGACCTGTTTTGCCTTAACCAAATGCATTTGCAGAGGGGACTGTTTGTCAATTCTGAGAGAAGTTCTGGGAGGAGTATCTGATAGCAACCATTTAAGTTGGCTAGCATCTTCCAGATGCTCCTAGCAGAACCAGACATATGACTGTACAGTCTCTCCAAACACAAGTTGTAAAATGTTTTTTCATAACGTCAAGGGGCAAAATGGAGCACAGGCAACATAACCCTACTGAGCTCTGTTTGCTAAGCAGGTTAATAGAAGGATAAGCTGCACCAAGAACAGCTTTACAAACAAACACACAAACACACACACACTTAGAGTTGACCGAGGCCTTCCCCAATCACTGTTCGTGTGAGACCGCACTGTCAAGCCTGAGAAAAACACGACACTTGCTCTAACTGGTCTCAGTGTTGGGATCTTGGATGATGGCTTGACCCTAGAGTGTGGTTCCACCTTCACCTTCCTCTTTAACCACTGTTTCTATTCAGTGTCAGACATCTAGGTAGCAATGTTGCCCCCGCTCCCTCCCTGATCACTATTACCTAATATATCTTATTAGTCTAGCTGATTCAGAATAGCCATTAGAGAAATCCCCATACACTTTAACTTGTCTTCTAAATAGAGCCTTCCTTCTAAGCCACACTAGAAAATTTGATAGTCCTTCTAATTTGAAGTCACTCCACAGCTGCAACATCATTAACAAATGAACAAAATCAAAATCAAAGTAAAGGCCCTGAAAATCTCTCTCTAGTAACCCAGAAAGAGGAATATGAAAACTGAAATTTGCAATATACCAAACCTCAGGGAGAATAAAGATTAACCCTATGTGATGGGATATTGTGTATGATGCTGCTCTATTATCCACAACCACGTAATCAGTTGGCCTGCTCACATTTTACTACTTAACCTTTCCCCTCCAACTGGCCTTAGCTCCATCTTTTCAGAGGCAGGAAACCTTTCTAAATAGCTTCCTGTGCTCATCCTCTTCGGCATGCCATTTCAACTTTACTGTTCCTTAAGGGCCTGAATGTGCAGAACTATTTTTAAGCCCGCCATTCAGTGACATTTAGAGAAGCGTGAGGCTTCAGTATGTTGGATTCATCAGGAATGAATAAAAAATGTATCAGAAAGAAAAACCTAAACCAAATACCTCTACTTCAAACAAGATTTTTTGATAGGAACCCAATCCAGTTCTTAAAAACACGTTGTTTAATTATTTATGATATTTTATAAAAAATTCCCCACAGTCATATTTTTGTACTTCAGCTTGAAAAATTTAATATATCAATCCAAGGCTTTTTCTTAATAATTTAAAACTTGTATAGTTATATAATTTTAGCTTCTGGATATTTCCTTATAGATATTCTTCTCAATTGGGTGGAAACCAGGTGAAATAAGAACTATTCCACTTTGCAATCACAGGACAGATAGAGAGGAAAAGAGATGAAGCTGTACAGCTTGGGCCCTTTTGGACACACATCCATATTCTTTATGTTTTTTGTTACTTTTATTCCCCTCTTTTTCTGCATTCACTTGACAAGTGTCAGAGCAGAGATGCTTCTACTACACTTGGGAATGATATTGTTTTGGGTGAGATTCACCTTTATTACGTGCACCATTTTTAGAGTCTCATCCTGTTATTCTTGTGCACTCTAAGGCTCCATTCAATGCAATGAATCATTTGGCTTTGCAAAGAATTTAGTTTCAGGTTGTAAGTGTTTAACATCCTACAGCAGAGTGATGACAGGCATTACTGCAGATTCTGCAGTTAGCAGTCATTCCCAGGCTTCAGAACAGCTAAACCACAAACTGTCTGTAATAACCATGGATTTGGGAACTTTGAGTGAATGAAGGCTAGATAGTATTTGCAGGTTTCAAATCTTTGGAGCCAAAATTCTCAAAATACCTATTTTAATTTACAGACAACATGATTCCCAGTGAAAAAAAGATCAGGAAGAAAAGACTTCCTCTCATCTCTAGTCATGACATCAATTGAGATCATTAGAAGAACCTTGGAAATTTCTTACATCACTGGCAATTTCCATGTGTTCTTCAGAAGAGGGGAGCACAGAAAGAATTAAAAATCTGTTTAGTTCCAAATAATGGTTTGAAACTCTGAGCTGTACTACAACTTTTTATTTAAAAAAGTTTTCTGAAAAACATTCTTCTGCTGTGTCTCTCAATCATTCCATAATTTAATATACTTCAGGTAAAAACAATACAGCTAACTAACACCTGTGACCTGCCTCTTATTCCCTGGAACTGGTGACTGTTTACTAAAGAAGCATATATTTGCTGGTATAAATACTTCATGAGTGTCCATAAACAAATGAAGCTAGACATACTTCTTCTACTTATAAAGAAAAAAAAAAAGAAAGCTAATTTTTCAGCTAAAAGTTTTGGTAAAAAGAAATGCTGCTCCTTTATCCTATGCTACTATTTAATTAAGGGAATATTTTAAATCTTTCTGAAAATATTTTAAAACCTGTTTTCATATTTCAGAATTCTCTTATGAAGGCCAATTTTATGTCTCTCTCCATAATAATAATAAAATAATAATAAAAAAACCATAAAAATCTAGAAAGAAAATTTTGAATATATTTCTAAAATTCTCTTAAAACTTCTACATCGAAAGGTCTATCTGTGTCTATCAAAATTTCAACTTGAGGTGCACTGTTCAGCCAGGCACATCTGTGTTCATATAAACCCTGTGTGCCCTATGCTGAGCTGTATGTAACCTGAAGGATGGGGTGTCAGATTTATCTTTAACATTCAAACAGACTCTGTGTGATGGAATTCTTTCACACTGTCTTCTTGTCCAAGGTTTCTATTCTGAATTTGAATATAGCATGTCCAGGTTCCTTCTTATATATATAATCAAGAAGCAATAGCAACTGTACTTCCTGAGATTAAAAGAATTCAGACAAACTTGCAGGATGGGATGGATTCTTTAATTTATCGTGAGTTTCAGCACTGATCATTCTCTGTAGGCTAAGACAGGCTTTGGATTAACTTCAGTGGCACTATTTTTTATTTAAAACAAAGTCAGGTCTCTGTGTTCAATGACTCATCACAGGTATTATAATGCATTATCTTGCAATCTGCTTGTTAGTTCAACAGAGTGGCTGTTGACTTAAGTTGAACAACAGTCAAAGAAGTCCTTACCGAGTTAAAAGTCGTTGAGTACTTTTAAGAAAAATGTGTCATACTCTTTAATATTAAGGGAAACATCATGATAGCAAAAAAGATGAAGAAACACCCAAAATTTTTCACATTATAAGTTTCATTCAGTCATTCATTTGTTCATCTTTTAATATAGTCCTCCTGGTTTTAATTATTACTTGATTTAAAGGACACAAAACCAAAATAACCTGCAGCTGAAAGCTACTCTGTTTTTTAGCTAAGTTTAATCTGGAACTTTATATGAAATTGTTCGTGAAACATAAATTAGTATTATTTAACTGTTTTTATAAATCATTAGCTATAGTCAATGACATTATTGCTGTTCCACATTAACTTGTGGTTTGACTATAACCTGGTTCTACAGTGAATGTCCCGTGGCTTTGCCCTGAAGGAAATTTTGTTCACTGCCATAAGCAGTAAGCCTGAGTCTCCTTGATTCTTTTATTCCCCAGAAAATTAGAGAAAAATAGAGCCTCTTCCCCCCCCCCCCCCCGCCCCGTAGTTTCTTATGGCTTGCAGTCAGATTTGGTGTCAATATTTAAAAAGGGGGACATTGTACTTTAAAACCTAGTGCTGCAACTTTTGTACATATGAGTAGATTAATGTTAATGCAGAAGTGAACACTGAACCCTGCTCAGCCTAAATATTTGGCTGGAGGTAGTTAAATGGAGAAAGAAAATGGGATACTGATTGTGTACATGTAGAGATATCTCTTTTGTAAACCTTATTTACCTGGTGAAGGGCAGAGGGAGTACTTGCATAAGTAAAGGCCACAGTACATAGACTATAAATTATATACAAAATATAGGAAAAAAAAAAAGAGGAACCTGTTAGTAAGACCTGAAAAACTCTTTTTTTAATCTACACAGGGACTCATCTTGGACATTTTTTCTCACTCTTCTGAAACCAGCCTCACGTGCACAAAAAGCTGCATGAAGATGTGTGTGAGGAAAGAACACTCTGTTTCTCTGTGGAGACAAATGGGTCCAGGACAACGACAAAGCAGGGACTGAGTCAGCGCACAGTGTGTAGCAGCAAGACAGGGGACAGTCTGGATTCCCAGATGTATCATGGGACGGTGTCCTCAGCCTTCAGGCATCTAGACTGGCCTCAGTAGATTGCAGTCTACAAATAGGATCATCATACTGTTAGCCTGAATGCTTTTATATGTATTGAGATTAACACATTTCCTTGACTTCAAGTTTGCACAATTGCTCAGATTAAAACTCTTCTGTTACAAACTCTTGTTTTCATGTTTTCACTGATTCCTGGGGGGAACCTGTTTAGGATTAACTCTTCTTGGAAAACCTCTACGTGCAGTTTAATTTTGGCTGCAATACTGTATATAGCCCAACAAATTTTTACTCTGATAACTACAAGAACATTGAATGTGGAAACATGGAACTGAGCTTGCTTATAGTTCTCAGAGGGGTGGTTTGTATTTGTAACCAAACTGGAAAAAAACACTGCCTAGGGATTATAAAGTTCTGACTCTTTAAGAGCTATGTACCTGGTAGTTACAGCAGGAAATGTTATTAAGTTTGAGAATTTGCACTGGAAAGGCCATTAACAAGAGGCATTTCCATTCAGCTGAGTGAAAGATATGGGGATGGTCTGAGGAGGACCTTCTTGGGGTTGCATATGTGAGAATCTAGGAACCAAAAGCAGAATTTGGGGGCCAGAGCGTTCATCCAGTGAATTAAACATGACACTCATACAGTGGCACACACATTATACCCAACAAGAACCAAAACTTCTTTCCCATGGCAAAATAATCTGCTCACTCTAATAAGTAATGGGGGGCAGAGGGGGAGAGGTGAGGAATCTCCATGCTCACAGACAGATCCCAAAGAAAGGCTTTTCAATATCTTGAAAGACTGTGGTGCTCCAGAAATCACTCAACGCACCAGGAAATGAAAACTCTTTCTTGATCCACTTTAGGAAGTGAAACTAGCCATTAACTAAGGACCAGGACTAAGCTGCTAGAGCTTTGAGGTAAAGGACATACTACTTCAAAGTATCCAGTTGTAGATGGGAGCTGGCATACCCCACAACATACTGACTAGTCCACTCTTTTGTGTCTGGAAAGTCTGGAAACCCTTGGTGTTTCCTCCAGCTGCCTCAATGCTTGTTTGTATTCAGAATGATCCTTAGGACATGACAAGGTCAGGCAATCTGCTGAAGGGGATGCTTCAGCAAACCAGTAGCCTTGTCTTTCTGTAAAAGTAGCTAAAACCTTTGCTCACTCCTCAAATCCAGCTGCCAGTGTATAAGTAAGGGTGAAACAGCCAGTTACACAGCATGAAAGCATAAAGTCTAACAGCATCACATCACTTCTGAATTAGGAACTGATTAGAGCTGCTAGCAGCCCTTCTCCATGTTCCCTAGGCACAGTGATGTTAGAGTTGCTTTTTAAAGTTTTAAGTAAATGTTTTCTTTCTTTTGTTGTCAAAATAAAAACAGGCTAAGAGTGCAGCCAACGCTAACAACAAGGTCTTTGTGAGCTCAGTTTACCCTGTACTTGCTTTTAGCAACTGAGAAGAACTGTAAACCCTACCTAGAAAGCTTCCCTAGGAAGAAAGGTTTCTAAAAATAGTGTTCCCTTGCAGCTCCCTCCCAGCTCAGATGAGGCTGGCTGCAGTTTTCCCTGTGGGATGTAAAACAAGTTTAGGCATTGCCAAATAGGACTAACAGTGCTGTGCATTGCCTTTTGTCTTTAGTAAGATTCCTCCTACAAAGTGCAGAGACTGGATTCTGATTCAGAAGTCAATGGAAAAATGCCACTGAGTCTGCAAATGCAAGCACATTCTACATGAAGAGAAAATGAGTTGCTCTAGTTGTATGTGAAAAATTCCAGTCAGCGGTGAAATGAATATATTCCAGGGACAATAGCAGCAAATACCTATTTAGTGATTTAAGACAATAAGGAAACCTGTGTGTCAATCACAACAAATGGAATATGCCTGAAGGGGAAAATTACTTTCATCAACTAAAAAGGGCAATTGGATGACAATTCTGTTAGTTCGAGGTGACAATGATGCACATGAAGTTTGAAGGAATAATATCCTTTAATCACTTCTCTGATTCTTTATTTTGTTATTTCAGTTTGGATTGGGTGCGTAAGTTAAGTTTCTAATATTGACAGCTTTATAAACTCACTTGACATAAAAAAACATAGCCTTACTCACTTCCAAGTAGCAAAGATGATTTACATGAGCCAAGGTGCTGGCCTAGACTTTTTTAATGTGTTCACATAACTTTATTCCTCCACATCTCCAGGTTTTGACTGCCTGTCCATGTTACATACACAATAGCTTTCAAGTCCTCAAATAAAGGTTTATTGAGGGTACCATAGAAAGGTTTATTAACTTAGAGCTTGAATTTGAAAACGTTAACCACAGACTACCCAAACAAAATCACTGGAACTACATCAATCTGACAAGCAGTGACCTCTTTCTTAAAAATGTTCCATTTTTTATTTCCATTGAGATCCCTTTGGTTTCTGTTTCTACTTCTTCCTTTAAATATAAATTCTCTGAGGACTGCACAGCAGAGAACTTTGTTATGTTACAGAGATTGAACTTCTTTCTATTTTCTTCTTTTTTTTTTTTTTTTAATTCAAAGTACAAAGGCTGAAGTGCTAAACTTTATGAGACCTATAATAAGTCCTTGGCCTGAAAAATAGTAAGGAATAAAAATAATTAATAATCATCTAATACCAAGCACTTATGTCATGCCTTTCATCTGAGGAAGTCAAACCACTTTATAAACAGCAATGAATTAATAGAGGAATGTTTTGCCACAGGCAAAAAAGCGAAACAAGAAACCATCCCTCTACTCCCTGCCGCCTCCTGAACTCCACAAAGGCAATAATTCTGTGAGTGAAAATTGTACCGCTTTTTAGTGCTTATTTCTTAGCACTTCTGGAAACTTGGATCGTGCTGTTCCTCCACACACAGTCTCTCAGTATGCAAGGAGCCACGTGGCAGGACCGGTTCAAGTAAATGTCAGGCCTCTAATTTTCTTTTCCTTGTTTTTCTGCTGTGCCATCGAATACCTTGGAAAGAGATACAAATCACAGATGCATTGATTTGTTAGTCATTTGCTCCTCTTTTGCTCTTAGTTGCACATGGGTGAAAATAAACATTTTGTGCTCATGAAAGAATGGGAGGCAATTGAAGAAAGTCCAGAGTAGAGCAGAAAGATCACCTGGATGCCTAGATACGTGACCTGTGAGCAAAGATCTAAAGAGCTGGGGGTGTTCATCCTAGTGAGGAGTAAAGGCAATCACAGCAGCAACTTTCAAGTGTAAAAGGGTTGCTGCAAAAAGAGACATAACCTCTTCTCCCTGGGCATTGTAACTAGGATGAAAAATAATGGACTTCAAACACAACAAAGGTGGAACACTATCCAAACAGTGATCAGCTGTATTACAGCTAATCCCCGGAATAGACTGTGAAGTCTCCATTATGGGAAGTTCTTCAGATTAGATAAATATCTCTTGTGTGGTGTTGCTGGCATTGCTGATGTGGCCTTTGAGCAGGGGAATGGCTCAGGTGGCCTCTTGAAGACTCTTCTAGGCCCTGCTTTCTATGAAAGCTTTCAGGACAACAGCAAATTTTTCTTCCACGGTCAGATTCAACACAAGGTCTCTAGAGGCTGTAATCCTCCAGTTTCACAGTGCTGAAGCAAAGTGGATGAGAATTAGATGCCAAGTCATTAGACAGAATTTTGGGGCGATCTGCACCTTTTCCTTATGGTAGTGCTTAGAAACACCAAAAGCATTTTTTAAAACACTTAATGAGGTTATATTTATTTATATATTTATTTATATAAAAAAATATTTATACATTTATAATAATAAAGCAGAACAATGTCTAAGATTTTTGAAACAAAGTTTTTAGTTAATAATTTATCAAAAAGGCTCTGAACATATATAATCTTGCACATTCCAAGAAACAATCAGAGTATGCAGCATGTTTATGCCATATCTTGGCAAAGACAAATGAGTCAAACCTAGGGAGATGTACCAGACTCATGTAACAATGCTTCCTTCTTGCATAGTCATGAAAACAAATCCACCAGTTTCGCAGAAGTGTGACCATATTGCTCTTAGGTCAGTGAAAGTCAAGTGAGTTTTGCTTGCTTATGCCCTCCATATCTAGTGAGGATCTTTTACAGGTAGACAATGATGATCTTGGTAATGCTAGATAGTGAAACTTGAAGTGTAGTCTTCTCTTGAGACAATATATACCAAGCATTGCAGGCAGCTAATCACACTGAGTTTTCTCAGGTGGTTCTCTTGAAAACACATTTCTAAATTATGCTTAATAAGCCATTTAGGCTCTGCTGAAGCTGGGGGGCCGTGTGTATGGATATACTGTCTGCACTCTCTCTGATCTGTGTTAGATACTCCACACAATTTAGAAAAGAAGAACAAAGAGAACAGTACAGGGAGGGAAAATGGGGCAAGAGATGTTGGACACAGCAAAATAGATGTTACTGTTTAGCTAAATGGGAAATAAGTAGGAAAGATGGTGAGGGACTCTTTACAAGGGGGTATAGTGATAGGACAAGGGGTAACGGTTTTAAACTGTCAGAGGGTAGATTTAGATTAGCTACAAGGAAAAAATTCTTCCCTGTGAGGGTGGTGAGACACTGGCACAGGTTGCCCAGAGAAGCTGTGGCTGCCCCCTCCCTGGAAGGGTTCAAGGCCAGGTTGGACGGGGCTTTGAGCAACCTGGTCTAGTGGAAGGTGTCCCTGCCCATGGCGGGGGGGTTGGGACTAGATGGTCATTAAGGTCCCTTCCAACCCAAACCATCCTGTGATTCTATGATGATTCTATGACATTATACTACTTGGGTAAATATACAGGATTCAATCTACTGACAGACTGCAGTCCTTTTCCTTCCATCTGTTTAGAGAAGGGCAATGTGGCCAGAGGTTAACTGAAATTTGTCACTGCAGAGTTTGTGTGTGCTTAACCTG